>NC_044032.1:573863519-574488519 GCF_901765095.1 Microcaecilia unicolor | reverse complement strand
TGCCCAGCCTATTGGTTCAGTGCTAGTGAAGTGGACAGCCATCTGGAGAACTTCTATTCAGTTCCCTGGTCAGGTTTTTTGTTGCCTAGGCCAGTCAGGGTTGGCTATCCTGCAGCCACAGTATTAATAGCCCCAGGTGGAAGGGAATTGAGGGGGGGGGGGGAGTTGCAGTCATAAAGCAACAGTGTCACTTAGGGCCCTGTTTACTAAGCCACTCTGTAGGCATGCTAGCATTTTTAACATGCGCTAAAAATTAGCACGTACCAACGCTAGAGACACCCATATATTCCTATGGGTGTCTTTAGCATTAATGTGTGCTAATTTTTAGTGCATGCTAAAAACGCTAGCTTAGTAAACAGGGCCCTTATTTAGGGACTATGATTGCAGGATGCATGGCTCCCAGCTGAGATCTCCCTGCAACAATTGTCCTAGGTGAACTAGGGGGAAAATATCCAAGTAGTTGAAAATGAAAGCTCATGGCTCAGAAATCCTTAGGAGTTGGTGGAAATTGTCAGGTTACTCCAAAGAAGCTTATTGTTAAAGCTCTCCTGTCACACAGTTTCATCAAGATTCTTAGTGAAACCCATTGTGATGTCATCAGGCATTGTTTAATATCTTGCAATGGGTTGATTGAATGAACCCACATGATGACCAACCACCTATGCATTTCTGTTGGGAAAGGTTTCCAGAAGAACACAGGAGGCTACTCCTTGGAGGCTCTGTTCAGCACATCAGTTCAAGGGGTTGTGGTGTCAGCCAACTTTTGCTTCGTCTTTCGGCCAATCTTGTGGTATGCGTTACAGAAATCTGAGTAAATTTTCAGCCAGCATGATTACCAGCTTAAGTGAAATGCTGGTGCTGGCATTTAACTTACATTTAGCACCATTAACTGTATGGGTAGCAGCACTGAATATATGGATAATGCGGTAATTTAAGCCTAAACTAAAAGTAGAAACTTATCTGGATAGTGACGGGAGAAAGTTTTGGCCTGCCCTCATCCCTTCCCTAACCTGGGCCATGAATATATGAATAATATATGGCTGTTGAATGATTTAAATGGCCCAATGTTGCCTTATATTTTTTTAAACAAATGGATAGACTTTTTATGCATTCCATAGTGAATATTACCTTTGAATATTGATCTAATAGATCATAACTATTTGTTCACATGGGACTTTCTAGATCAGTCAATAAAACTTTCCTACAACAGGTACAGAGCAGAAGCTAGTTAAAAGGCTAAAGGCCTTTTTTTTTTACTAAACTGCGCTAGCGATTCCTGCGTGGGAAATTCAACACAGCCCATTCAAAATGAGTGGGCTGTGGTGCATTTGCTGTGCCAGGAATTGCCTACACATTTTATTAAAAGAGGCCCTAAGGTAGTACAGCTTTCTGTTAGGGTTTGATTCCCACCTACCCTTTTAAATCAGATATGAGAGAAATTTTTCACCACATAGTTTAACTGGAATTTTTCATTAGCAAGTTATTAACTCTTAACAATAGTTTAATTACAGCTTTTTGCAGTTTATCTTGAAGCAAACACATATAAGTGAATTTTCAAACAGCACTTAGACATTTCAGGGGCAATATCACTCTATAACTGGTCACCTCCGTTTAGGCACCCGGAATATATCTGGTAGGTACATATATTCCTTCATAGAATACTAGTGTAATCCAGTATCAATGTGTCTAACATTTAGGCACCACATTTATGCCAGCCATTGAGGTGGCATAAGTGCCAGCATCTGAGTGTGGCATATACCTTCATAACTTACAGTACTTTGTATATTATGTGTGTAAGTGAGAGCCCTGCCTAGGTCCTACCCATGAGCCACCCTTGTGTATGCTTCTCTTGCAAATACACACTGGCCTCCTATTCCCCCTGTTCTCAGCCTACTTTTTAATTCCCCATTTCCATTGTCTGTATTGATCTCCTCCCTAACCTCATTGACTTTGTTCTGCCTTTCTTTCCTTCTCTGGATTCAGCCCCTTCCCTGTTGCTCATCCTCTCTCCACCTTCAGTCCTTTTTTTAAAAATATCTTTCCCCCTATCCAGACTCCCATTCCCCTTTTTACCTCCCCTATTTACACTCTGTTTTTACCTCCTTCAAATATCTTTCCCTTTCCTTTGTCTTTCACCCTCTCCGTTGCCCTCTGTCCATTTCAACTGCCTCCCAAACCCTCCAGCTTCTTAAAACCATCTCCCCTCCCCATATTTCTGCGCTCACACTCACAGCCCTACTCATACCCCTCGCTCAATCACATAGTCCCAATTACTGTATCTTCCTAATTCCTGATCTTAGTCCCCATTATCCCCCCCCCATCTAATCTGTAAGTCACCATTCTTCCATGCTACCCAATTCCTCAAACTCTGAGCCCCCTCAATACCCAACTAATCTTAGAGTCCGTCTTCTTCTGGTCTCCCATCCAGTCCTAAAGTCTCTGTCTAAATATGAGTTCCTGCTGTTCTGCATCAATATGGGACCTTTTACTAAGCTGCATAAGGGCCTACACACGTACAGCGTGCGCCAAATTGGCAGTACAGCTTGGCTAGCGCATGAGCTGGGTGGTAGTTCCAAATTTAGTGCATGCTGAATCCCACGGTAGAAAATAATTTTCTATTTTCTACCGCGGGCTGCTTACCTGGCGGTAAACAGCAGTTGGCACGCACTGCATGCTTACCACGCGGGTAGCATGTGAGACCTTACCACTAGGTCAATGGGTGATGGTCCAAAATGGACACATGCTGGTTTTAACTTTAACACATAATTTTTCCTGCCCCTTAAAAAAGGCCCTTTTCCTAGATGCGGTAAAAAATAGCCCAGCGCGCACCCAAAAGACACGCTCGCACTACCGCAGACCGATTTTTACCACGGCTTAGTAAAAGGGCCTGTATGTCTTTAGTATCTGCCCATTTACCTTTTTCTCCCCCTTTTCCAACATCAATTGCTCCAGCCGCTCCCCCATACTTCTTTCTCCCTTTCCCCAGCATTCACTCATCTACTTCCTTTCCCCACTCCATCACTCCCTCTCCCCCTTCCCCTGCATATGCCTTTACTTCTCTCCCCCCCCCCACAGTATTTGTCCTCTCCCTTCTCACTCCCCCAGCATCTGCCAGAATCAGTCCCTTCTCCAAGCCCAACCCTCCCTTCTCTCAGCCTTAGCACCAGCATCAGTCATCCCTTCTCCAAGCCCCAGCATTAGCATCATGCCTTCTTCTCCCAGCCCCAGCATCAGCATTGAACTCCTTCTCCTAGCCCCCACTCCTCTTACCTGCCCCAGCATGATAATCCTTTGTGCAGCAGCAGAGCTTGTGCTTTTGCTCTTGACGCTCTATTCTACTTCACCAGACTCTGCCACCGGCACCATAGAAGATCTAAAATTCAAGAACAGGTGCTTTCAATAAGGAGTGCCTATTCTTGTATTTCAAATCCTCCAGCGATGCAGATGGCAGAGGTTGATGAAGATACACAGAGCAGCAGGAGCAAAAACATAAGCTTACACCACTGCAGAGCAAGTCAGTGAGGTAGGCTTTTGGTGTCATAAGCCAGTGCTTCACTGGCTTGTCTCTTAAGCAAGCCCTGTTGTTAAGGCAATATGTTTTTGGCCATAAGGGGAAAACATCTGGAAATACTAGTGTTTTGCCAAATATCTTCCCCAGTCAGAAAGATATTTCCATGACTATTTAAAATATTCATCATTAACCGTATAAAATTATACGTCATGTAGGACGTTTGGAATCCACAGCTATGAGTAGTCTAGAAGTGCTCATAGCTCCTTCTCATCCCTCTCACATGATAAGATTAATCTCCAAGATTTTTCATGACCATTTGTATGAATCCAGGAGGCATTTGAACTGAATCATCCAAAAGAAAGGTTGAATTATAATTTATTTATTTATTTAAAATTATTTATAGCCCATCAGTCCAATTTGGTTTGCTCTTTACACACCTTATGATCTGTGTATAAGACTATATTACCAGTGCCCTCACCTAAACAAGTTCATTTGACAGAAACATGCAGGTAGTCCTTTTCATATTTGGCTCAATTTAGTTGGAATAAGGTTTCAGAAGAAATTTGTATCAAGCCATGAAGTCAATAGTACATTTAAAATAAATAGGAGACAAATAGTTTTTCATTCAGCCCATAATTAATCCCTGGAACTTGCATGGCTGAGTTTATAAAAGTTTTTGACAAGTTTCTGGAGGAAAAGTCCATAAACAATTATTAAGGTGCACCTGGGTAAAGCTACTACTTATCTCTGGAATCTTGCTATGTTTGGGATCTTGATAGGTACTTTTGACCTGCATTAGCCTCCGTTGGACACAGGATACTTGGCTTGATGGACCTGGCTTGGTAGGCCTTTGGTCTGACCTGGTATAACAATTCTTATGTTTAGATGTACTGGTTCTTTTTAATGGGTTTTCTAGTTTTTTTTTTGCTTTGTTTGTTTTTTTTTATTTTATTTTAAGTCACATATAAATAAGTATCAAAAACATCCAACATCCAATCATCAAAAACAATAACCGAGTACAAATTATGCAGTTAAGTTATAAATTTCCCGCCTTTCCCAAACTCCAAAGTTCAAAGTTCTGGTTCCAAAATCACCCTCAAGGCAGGCATTACCAAGCAAGCTCAATAGTTCAGGATCCAACTTCTTGTTCTATATGGCATTGAGGGGCATAATGGAATGCGAACGCCCATCTCCATGGGCGTCTATGTCCGAGAACAGGTACGTGAAGGGGTGGGACAGACCATATTTTCAAAAAAAATGGGCGCCCATCTTTTTTTTCAATAATACAGTTTGTGCCGGGCAAATGCATCGGATATGTGCGGATTTGAGCTAGGCGGTTTCTTTTTTCAGCGATAATGGAAAACGAAGGTGTCCAGCTCAAAAACGAACAAATCCAAGGCATTTGGTTGTGGGAGGGGCCAAGATTCATAGTGCATTGGTCCCCCTCACATGCCAGGACACCAACCGGGCACCCTAGGGGGCACTTGTAAAAAAAAAGTAAAATACCTCCCAAGTCCATAGCTCCCTTCCTTTGGGTGCTGAGCCCCTCAAATCCCCCCCCAAAACCCACTGCCCACAACTCTACAGCATTACCATAGCCCTTATGGCTGAAGGGGGGCACCTAGATGTGGGTACAGTGGGTTTTGGGGGTAGTTTGGAGGGCTCCCATTTACCAGCACAAGTGTAACAGGTAGGGGGATGGGCCTGGGTCCACCTGGCTGACATCCACTGCACCCACTAACAACTGCTCCAGGGACCTGCATACTGCTGTAATGGAGCTGGGTATGGCATTTGATGGTGGCATACAGGCTGGAAAAAAAAGTTGTTAAAGTTGGGGGGTTTTTTGGTGGGAGGGGTGGTCATCCCCAATTCCCTTTGGTGGTCATCTGGTCATTTAGGGCACTTTTTTGGGACTTGTTCGTGAAAAAAAGGGTCCAAAACAAGTGACCTAAATTCGCGCTAAAAATGCCTTTGTTTTTTCGATTATCGGCCGAAGGTGCCCATCTCTCCTCGGCCGATAAACACACCCCAGTCCCGCCTTCACCACGCCTCCAACAAGCCCCTGTCAACTTTGTTCATTCCCGCGATGGAGTGCAGTTGAAGACGCCCAAAATCAGCTTTCGATTATACCGATTTGGGCGCCTTTGCGAAATGGGCGCCTATCTCCTGATTTGGGTCGGAATCTGGGCGCCCATCACTTTTGAAAATAAGGCTGATTGTGTTTCAAACTGGCTCACACACTTTTCAGAAACATCTCCATCTGTCCTGATGTTGTCTACCAACTCCATAATTGTAAGTTCATATAACATTCTACCACTGAGTGAGACTGGTAGGGTCTTTTTGCCTTCACTGAACCAAAATACACTTGTGAACTAAAATAAGCATATAATAAAGCAGTTGTCTCTCACTCTTGTCACCTGATCTAACAGCTCAAAATTTGCAAATAAAGAAATTGCTGAAGACAATGGCAAATGTAATACCTAGTCCATATTTTTAGCACTTGATATATTGCAAGTGATCCCTAACGTGACTATGCAGCTTATAATTTCTGTTACAGGTTCCTTGCACTGTCCCTAATAGACTCACTAACTAAGTTATATATTGTACTTGGGGTAACGGAGGGCTAAGTGAGTTACCCGTGGTCACAAGGAACTGCAGAAGGAATTGAATCTGGTTCCCCAAGCTCTCAACCCACTGCTGACTACCAGGTAGCAGTGGGAATTGAACCTGGTTCCCCAGATCTAAAACCCACTGCACTAATCATTAGGCCACTCCTCCACTCAATATTGGCAGTGATAGCCTTCCAAAATTGTTGAATCTTACTGCAAGACCAAAACAAGTGACCCAGACCTTCTTCCCTACATTTAAGGCAAGCAGGCTGTTCTAGTTTTATTCTGATATTACTGAGGTATTTTTACTTTATTTTTTATATGTTATGATTTTATCACATTTAATATATCCCTCATACTGTCAGGTTTTCAAGACAGAAACTAGGTTCGTGAGCCCTTGGGCCACTGCCGAGGAGCAGCAGTGGCAGGCAAAACCACCCCACACCAGAGACAAGGCAGAACTCTGACAGAAACAGTTAAAACTTCACCTGCGCTTGACCGCCCTTCCCCAGGAGTTGAGCCCCTGGGTGCAGGCAGCCAGCAGGACTTACCGGACAGGGCAGGCACTGGATACCAGCTAGGCTGAACAGGGACTGAGGGTCAGAGGGGAAAGGAATATACATGGGCAGCAAGGCAGGAAACTGGGCTAGGACTCACAGACAGACAATACTACACAAAGCAGGAAATGGACAAGCTAAAGGACAGGAACTGAAAGCTGCCACGCAGCCACTGAAACAGGGTACAAATACTGACAGACAAGAGACAGGACTGAAAGCTGCAGAGCAGCCACTAAAACAGGGTACAAATAGTGACAGACAAGAGACAGAGACAAACAGAAACTAGACAAGGAATACAGACCAGAAACAAGACTAGGGAAATAAGCCAATAAACAGGGCCGTGCTAACCCACTCAGCAGGGTAAGCATGGCAGGGGGGCGCCTGCCTTTCAGGGGCGCCGCCGCCGGCCGAGTGAATTAAAAAATATAAATGTAAACCTCACCTCTCTCGCGTAGTCGTGTTGGCGCCTATATGCGCATGCGCCGCTGCTGGCTCTGGTTGCTGCCTTCCCGTGCGCAGCGCTGCCTCGTTCCATTGGTGACTGTTAGCACCGCCCCCCAGCTCTTCAACGCTTGCGCTTGGAGCCTCGCAGGCAGTCCAACTCTGGAGGACTTTGGGGGGGGGGCATAGGCGCCCCGTATAAGAGGCTTGGGGAGGCTAGCCCGCCACTGCCCCGCCCCCCCGCCGCCCTCCGTACCTTTAAATATTATATTTTTGCTGAAGTTGCGGGCAGCACCGGCATTGAAGGCATCAGCAGGCTCATCGCGCTTCCAGCAGCCTTCCCTCGCAAGTCGGATGATGGCTCTGCCCTCATAGAAACAGGAAATACGTCAGAAGAGGGCGGAGCCATCATCCGACTTGCGAGGGAAGGCTGCTGGAAGCGCGATGAGCCTGCTGATGCCTTCAATGCCGGTGCTGCCCGCGACTCCAGCAAAAATATAATATTTAAAGGTACGGTGGCGACGGAAGGAAACGAGGGCAGACGGGAGAGGAGAGGAGGGTTGCTGCACATGGTGGAAGAAGGGGAGAGGAGAGGGCAGGGGAAAGGAGGGTTGCTGGACATGGGTAGATGGAGGGAAGGGGAGAGGAGGGTTGCTGCACATGGTGGATGAAGGGGAGAGGAGAGGGCAGAGGAGAGGAGGGTTGCTAGACATGGGTAGATGGAGGTAAGGGGAGAGGAAGGTTGCTGCACATGGTGGAAGAAGGGGAAAGGAGAGGGCAGGGGAGAGGAGGGTTGCTGGACATGGGAGAGGAGGGTTGCTGGACATGGGGAGAGGAGGGTTGCTGCACATGGTGGATGAAGGGGAGAGGAGAGGGCAGGGGAGAGGAGGGTTGCTGGACATGGGTGGATGGAGGGGAGAGGAGGGTTGCTGCACATGGTGGATGAAGGGGAGAGGAGAGGGCAGGGGAGAAGAGAGTTGCTGGACATGGGTAGATGGAGGGAAGGGGAGAGGAGGTTGCTGCACATGGTGGATGAAGGGGAAAGGAGAGGGCATGGGAGAGGAGGGTTGCTGGACATGGGGAGAGGAGGGTTGCTGCACATGGTGGATGAAGGGGAGAGGAGAGGGCAGAGGAGAGGAGGGTTGCTAGACATGGGTAGATGGAGGTAAGGGGAGAGGAAGTTTGCTGCACATGGTGGAAGAAGGGGAAAGGAGAGGGCAGGGGAGAGGAGGGTTGCTGGACATGGGAGAGGAGGGTTGCTGGACATGGGGAGAGGAGGGTTGCTGCACATGGTGGATGAAGGGGAGAGGAGAGGGCAGGGGAGAGGAGGGTTGCTGGACATGGGTGGATGGAGGGGAGAGGAGGGTTGCTGCACATGGTGGATGAAGGGGAGAGGAGAGGGCAGGGGAGAAGAGAGTTGCTGGACATGGGTGGATGGAGGGGAGGGTGGAGTGAGGAAGGAGATGAGATGATGGAAAAGGAAGAGAGTAGAAAAACTTCACATGGATGAAGAAAATAGGCAAAAGCTGGATCCACTGGACAGTCAAGTTTGCAGAGGACAAGAAATGAAGAAGAAAGGCGGAAAGTAAACAAATAAGGAAGCCCTGGAAACGGAGTTAAGAGGACAGATAGCAGCAGAATCGGATACTGGGCCAGCACAATCAGAAAAACAAAGTCACCAGACAACAAAGGTAGAAAGATCATTTTATTTTCATTATAGTGTTTGGAATATGTCCACTTTGAGAATTAGGTGTTCAACATTAAAAGTTTATTTACTTATTTATGACATTTTATCCCACATTAAACATGAATTAGGATGTTTTGTGGCTCTACATGAGAATTGTGATATTATGATCCCTTGTTTCAATATTGTTGACGGTCTGCATTTTATATATGGGTGGTATATTGGTGTATTAGTTTCTGCCCAGTGTAATATTTATGGTACAGTAAGGTTCTGAGTGTGTTTTTGCACAAAGTTGTGCATAGTGTTTTGCAGTTGAGCGATTGTGCTTAGAATATGCTTTGAGCAACCACTTTATTCTTTGACATATGATACATAACTAATATCTAAATTTAATAAAAGGTATTAATTGTGACATTTATTTATTTTTTTCTGTGTGTGATCAGACAATTATGGATTTAAGCTCCACCCCAGCCCCACCCCTAACCCCGCCCCTTTAGCCTCCCCAAACAGTTGGGCCACCGACCGCCTATGGGGGGAGGGGTGTTGCCGAGCCGAGTGCCGACGCCACGTTAGTGCTGCCCTACAGGAGAGAGGATAGGCGAGCCGGCACCGCGCTGCTTGGATCCGCTGCTGTTCTGTGGCAGTGGCGTGGACTGGACATCATTGGTAAGGTTTTGCCTGCCCTTGTTGTTGTACTTTTCATTATAATGGCTGCTGGCTGGCGTGGCGTGGTGGGCCTACTTTAAGTACATTTGAGGCTGCAGGTTGGGTGGGGGAAGTGGAACCACCAGGCCAGCTGGGGAAGAAGAAAAGAAAGACAAGGCAGGCAAGGAAATTTCTGTGGGGGGGGGGGGGGGGGTGGAGAACAAGCTAGAATCAGGGAGGAATGAAGGAGGAGGGGGAGAGTAAGGGCAGGAAAGGAAAATAAGAACTGATGGAACAGAAAGGCAAAGAGAAAGATTGGAAAAACAAGGAGGAAATTTCTGTGGGGGGGGGGGGGGGGAGGAGGAGGGGAGACCAAGGCAGGAGGAAAGGAACAAGGAAGATAAGCTGATGAGTAATAAAATGGATTTTAAATGATAAGCAGTAGTCATCTGCTATAGAGAGATTCTATTCGACATGAGGTTTGAAGTGGTAGTGCTTAAATATAGGTAGCAAGGAGGGTAATCAATCATGTGATAGGCTTTCGGTTTTGTATAGTACTATTTAACATTTCTAAAGCGCTACTATGGTTATGCAGCGCTGTACAAGTTAACAAAGAAGGACAGTCCCTGCTCAAAGGAGCTTACAATCTTAAGGGACAAGAATGCAGTCAATCAAATTGGGGCAATCTGGGTTTCCTGGTTAGTCCAATGGTTAGGTGCCGAAAGCAACATTGAAGAGGTGGGCTTTAAGCAAGGATTTGAAGATGGGGAGGGATAGATCCTGTGTAGTGTTATTATTTAGTGTTTAAGATGGATGATTACGGTATGCCTTCTTGAAAAGATCTGCACTCCATCTTTCAGCTCCTATTTCCTTTGCATCTTGTGCCAAACTGGTGGGGGGGGGGGGGGGCGCCAACTGATAGTCTGCAGGGGGGCACCAGAGACCCTTGGCACGGCCCTGCCAATAAACCTAAGCTAAACTACACACAGATAACTAGAAACAGACAAGGAACTATACAAGAAACCAGACTAGGCAGAAGTGCAACAAAGCACCAACAAACCAGGGACCTTAGACGATGCAAAGGCAAACTCAGAAGGTTTCCAGGTGGTAATAAACCCATCAGCAGCTGAAACTCAGCTGCAGCAATCATGAGGCAGCTATGGGTGGGGCTAGCTGCCAAACTTCAAACCAAGTCTGGAGGGCTGGAATATCTGGACCGGACCGGACCAGAAAGAAAGTCTGGAAAGTCTATGGCAGCCACCGGTTCTGGCCACCAGAGGGCAAGAGGAACACAAACCAAGACACAGGCAGAAAGCATACTGGAGCACAGAGAGGCTTAACACACACAGGTGCAGTATAGTGGAGTAATCAGAGCCATGCTGGAAGCAGCCAGCACACAGAGACAGAGATAGAACTAACTCAGGAAGAACAGACATAAGCCAGCTCAGAAGCTGACCACTGGAAATAAGGTGAGTCTGAGAGGGGTCACGACCACAATCATGACACATACTCTGTCTAACTGGTATATGAAAATATAGAAACATCAATAAACACATACAAAACATATAACAAACTACATTGTAGAGAGACACATACACCACAGACCACAACAGGGTAAAAGTTACCATTTGAAGGTAGAAAGTATGACACAAAATTCATATTCGTTTCAGTTTTATTCTGTGTATTTATATGTGGTGTCAGATTTTAAACAGTGTCCTTTTGACCATATATTTTATGCTGCCTGTTTTACATTTTGTTTCATGTTCTGTATAATTGTTGTATATTCTTTCCTCTGTTAGGCTTGTTCCTAAGGGCTAGGCCTAAGGCCTGTACTTTGCTCAGTTTGGTTCTCACATGTTAGCCTACTAACTCAGCATCTTGTGTAACAATCATTGCATTCTCAGGAGCAGAGAACTGACACTTCATAACATTTAGCTTGCAGCTGAGTATGTTTTTCATCTAAGGTGGATTCAACCTTGGCAGTTGCTGACAGGCTGAGGACACAGTGTGAGGGCTAAGGGAGATAGAGAGAGGACACAAGGGTATTGTTCTGGCTGTGCACGCAGAACTGACACAGAACTCATAAGTAATTAACCAATGGCCACAGGCTATTCACATGCAAACACATCAGGAGAGACTAATAGAATACATGACCAATCCAAATATGGTATAAGGCTACCTGATGGTTCTGATTTATGGGAAATCACATGATTTCTGGGAAAACGTAACTTGTAACAGTATATATGTGATGTCTGGGGCAGTATTAGCGGAGCAGACCTTGTCTTTCAGGATGTGCACTGCTGATTGGCAACCTGCTCCAGGGAAAGAACTATTTTTTTGTATTTGGCTCTGTGAGATATCAATAAAGATAATAACTGATTGCGCCTAACTGAGCCTAAGTTCTCTGTCTCATTATTTTTTGTGTTTTCCCCTCCCTGCGAGGGCTAAGGAAGGGAGAAAATAAATCACATTATCTTATTATTTTGTTTCATTATCTTTTTATGCTATATTATTAGCATAGATTTATGTGTTAGCTTTTTTTGTATCTGTCATGCCTTGGAAAGTGGATTAAAAAATTGAAATCAATCAGAAAATCTCATTGCTCCTGCATCAGATGAGACTAAACTTCGCATAACTGGCCTCTGCTACCACATGGTTACATTAATTTTTGTGTAGGAACCTTTGTGCGGGAGATTCATTTTTTCCCTTTATTTTCCATTAACTATCTCTTTTATGATCATGTCTTCTTTTCTTCCAGCATCTGAAACAAGCATCTTTTAAATGTTCTACTTTCAGTACTCTTTTCAGCTACTTCTACTTGTTGTTCTCCTCCAATGTTATCCTTCCCTGATCTCTGCTTTCACCACACTTAACATTAGGGCACACATGCATGGATTGTTTTTTTTCTTCTTCATATATACAGCTAACTCTTGCTAAAGAGTTTGTAAATGGCTGTGTGAGTTCCTATTGCATTAAGTTGATCAGATGGTGGACTGCAGCTCAGGTGGCTGTGGGAAACTCACTAGGCACATGCTTCAAGGATATTGCATGCACTGCTTGTTTTGTTGCTTTCAAGAATGGCACACTGTTCAGAAGCTGGTGTTCCTCCCTGGCAACTTTTAAACAAAGTTCATAACAGGCTTTCTACAAACAGTGCACAGTATACTACACTAAGCAGCATTTTAACTATGAAACAACTTAATGTGGGCAAAAGTCACAAATCTGATGACCTTGGAGGCACCAGATGGTCACAGATTATTACTTTTTAACTTCTGTTTTCTCTATGTGAGCTCCTTTGCAGGGAAACTTGCAATCCAAATCCTGGCTGTGGAATACAGACAGGCAACAGGGTCCTACTTGGTGTTGATTCCTTCCCTGAACAAAGCAGGACAGCTACAGAGCTACCAAGTTACTCATTCCAGAAGAGAGACTTTTTGGCCTGTCCTGGTTTTAAACTTATACCCCAAAGCAGTGTAGTATTTGTAGTCCATGATTCTATCCATTGAAAACAGTGCTTGAGGTCCCATAATGCACCAGGATGAAGATGACAGAAATCCAGGCCCAGCCAAAAAGGTCTCCCTCCTGGAATGGGTAACTTGGCAGCTCAAGTAATATGTATGGAATGGCAGTTACAACCTTAACTACCTAAATAGATCGACTAGATGGAACATGTTCTTTGCCATTTTCCATTTTTATTACTGTACAGAGGTCTCCATACTTTGCACTATAGGCCAGTGCTTTTCCATAGGTAGTATATAGAAAAAGAGAAAGGCGGGTAGGTGTAGGAGGGACTAAACTATTTGCCAAGGGGCACCCCCAGTGGGCGTGATCAAAATGGTAGAGTCCATGTGATTGGTCAGAGTTCCTCAGAAAACTTCTGATGGAGTCTGGTGAGGAGTCTTAGAATAGTGGTTCTCAACCCAATCCATGTGGTACACCCAGCTAGTCATGTTTTTTGGATTCCCTCAATGAATATGCATGAAATAGATTTGCATGCACTACATCCAATACGTGTTGATATAGTTCATACATGTTCATTATGGATTTTCTGAAAATGAGACTTGCTGTGTGTGTCCTGAAGACTGAGCAACCTTGTAGTGGAGAGAAAGAGCAGACTGAGCTGATTCCTCTCTCTCTCTTTCTCTGTGCCTGGAACTGGTGATTTTGACAGAAGCAAAATGAACAAAATTATCTGAGAAGGCAGGATCCTATGTCTAGTCCTGAGTTCAGTGGTTGTAGAAGCAGAAGCCCCAAGAGTCTTACAGTTGTGGTCTGTCTTTTCACTTGTTCATTTTGTTCCAGTATGCAGAACTACCAAGTTCCCCAGTTCTAGGGGGGAGACTTTGTAGCCAGTCCCTGAATTATAAATTGCTAGGGAAGGAATCCAGGGATTGGAACTTATCCTGTGGACTTTACAAACTAATCTTAAAGTACACAGTGTCTTGCTGATGATGACGCTGAATTTGTGGTGGCAGCGGCTGTCCTTACGAAGTTTAAGGGGGGGGGGGTTTGGACAGATTCCTGAAGGAAAAGTCCATTGAACATTATTAATTTTTTTTTTTTTTGGGGGGGGGGGGGGGGGTTGCCAGTTTCTTGAAGCCTGGATTGGCTGCTGTCAGAGACAGGATGCTGGGCTTGATGGACTCTTGGTCTTTTCCCAGTATGGCGGTGCTTATGTGCTTGTTTGTTTACCTGAATGGGAAGGCAGCCCAGTAACAGGACCCTGGCAGTAATCAGCAGGATACAACACACACTGGCCTAAGGAACCATGTTCAAGGGAGAAGGACCCCTTTTTCGGTGGAATGTTGGGACCTTATTATGGACTACTGCATGGACCTTACAAGTGTAAGGATCTGAAGCGCTGGCAGAGGACCCCTACCTGCAATAATAGATTATGGCCTTATTCATCTTATTTATCATACTCTTTACTCTAGATGTTAAATTCAACTTGGGTAACCTTTCGCTTTCCTAAGCCCAGCATATTTAACATATATATATATATATATATAAGATAGATATATACATACATAAGCAACTGCTATTTCTTCCATCTCAGTGTCTTGCTCCTGCATTTCTTCTTCCTCCTCAGTTGACTTCTGTTGCTGTCCTTCATTTATCATGCTACATGGATGACATGTAGCTACTCATACCCTTTGAACCTGGTTTATCCACAGCCCTGAATAAACTGACTACCTGTCTAACATCAGTTCAAGAATGGGCCAAAAATAATAAACTTTGCTTGAACCCAAATGTTCTGCCCTCATGTTCATGGAGGTGGGTTGCATGTTGATTGTATAGAGTATTCAGTGCTTGTACCTTTAAGAGATGAAAGTGTGTCCTTGGACTACAAATCTATTCAGTTTTGTAGTTCTCTCTGATGGGTTTATGAGAGGCTTCCTATTGGTTGCTTGTCTTCTAGCATGTTGGGCTTGTAGTGCCCCCCTCTCCTCCTTCTTCCCCCTGACAGCATGGTGGTAGCAGCCCTCAGACTTAGCAAATTGTGCATGCCTCCATAAATTATTGTAATTCCATCAAGTCTTTTAACCCTCTACAACCTCTACAATTAATCCTCTACATCTATCACCCACAACCTACTATTTTATTGTACAGCATTATCTTTCAGCATGTGCTGAAATTCCTCTCTCAGTTCCCTGAGTCCAGGGCACACTGGTTGAGAGTGGACTCTAGTAGCAGAGGTTACAATACCTTTCAAACAATGAAACTGTAAGTTATTTTCTCCTTGTTCAAGTTACTACATTAAAGAGGATTTGCTTAAGAATTGAGACCGTATCTTGGTGATGTATGCTTATAGTATTGGGTTTAAACTGCATGCTAATCATTCTGGAGTGAGATTGCAGAGCAGTGATACAGCTTGCCTTAAACATTACACCAAGTAAAACCAAGCATCTATGGGTCTCTAACACAAGTGGCACATACCTGACATCAAAGTCTCTTTTGGGAAGTACGAACTCCCCCCTCAAATCACAAGTCAGGAGCCTTGGAATACAGATAGATTCAATACTTACTCTGATCCCCAAATCCTACCAACCTTCAAGAGCTGCTTCTGTCATTTGTGACAGCTATGCTGCTTCTCTCCTTACATTGAGAAGGCAAGTCTTGTCTCAGTTGTGCATGCCATGACAACATCAAAACTGGATTACTCTAATGCACTCTACACTGATCTGACTACAAAGGGTCTGCACCAGCTCCAATTAATTGCAGAAAAGAAAAGCAGACCCACGTGGTAAAATAAAAGAAAATTTATTCAACTCAGATACATAATACGCTGCGTATGCCTCATAGCGCTATAGAAGTGATAAGTAGTAGTAATATAACTTTCCAGGGCCATGCCTAGGGTCTCTGGCGCCCCCCTGCAGACTATCAGCTGGCGCCCCCCCCCGTGAAAATGATCACGCCCCCCCCCATGAAAATGATCGCTCACCACTTGCCACACCGAAAGGAATTGTCAGCAATATTCTTAGAAACAAATTGCTATACATTGCAAAATAAGATAGCAGATGTAAATTCTCAAAGTGGACATATTCCAAACGCTAAAATGAAAATAAAATAATTTTTTTCTACCTTTGTTGTCTGGTGACTTTCTTTTTTCAATCATGCTGGTCCAGTATCTGATTCTGCTGCTATCTGTCCTCTTAACTCCATTTCCAGGGCTTCCTTTCCATTTATTTCTTTACTTTTCTCCTTTCTTCTTCATTTCTTGCTCTATATCCATTTCCAGCAATTTCTCCTCTCTCCCTGGGTCCTGTCCTCCCATCCATGTCCATTCTTGTCCCTCTCTGCCCTTCCCTCCTCCATCCATAGCCAGCAATCCTCCTCTCTCCCCTCCCCTCCATTTCCAGCAATTTGTCCTCTCCCTGGGCCCCCATGTCCATCCTTGTCTCTCTCTGCCCTTCCCTCCTCCATCCATAGCCAGCAATCCTTGCCTCCTCTCTCCCCTCCCCTCCATTTCCAGCAAATTGTCCTCTCCCTGGGCCCCCATGTCCATCCTTGTCCCTCTCTGCCCTTCCCTCCTCCATCCATAGCCAGCAATCCTCTCTCCCCTCCCCTCCCCTTCCAGCAATTTGTCCTCTCCCTGGTCCCTGCCCTCCCATCCATGCCTCTCTGCCCTCCCATCCATGCCTCTCTGCCCTTCCCTCCGCACCCTGGGGCCTTTAAATCTTTTACTTCCGGTCGCAGCAGTGTCAGTGAAAGCGGAGCGCTGCCGACGTCTCCCTTCCCTTTGCGCTCTTGGTTCCCTCAGTGTCCGCCTTCTTCTGATGTCAGAAGAAGGCGGGACACTGAGGGAACCAACGAGTGCAAGGGAAGGGAGACGTCGGCAGCAGTGGCGTAGCTAGGGTAGTTGACACCCGGGGCCGGTTATTTTTTAACCCCCCCCCCCCCCCCCAAATCCAGTACTAGGCATACCGAGAATACAAAACACTCACGACCTATAGAGCAATTTTACCATACCATAAGCAGTCGTTTCTACGAGTCACACAAGGAAAAGGAAAGCATCTTAAGCACTACAGTGAGCACTAGAACATCAATTCACCTAGTGTAAAACGAAACCAGACAGAATAGTACAGATCGTCAATCCTGCACAGTCAATGCCAACTGAAAGCCATGTCTTTTTCACAAACACAAATACACCCTAATCCACTATAGAATAAGTAATCATAAACTTTCTATTTAAACAAAAATTAAACTGAACCCCCGATGCCAGACTCTGCATACAATGCAACAGCACAGAAACAGAAAATGTCTCCTAGTACTGTGCAAAATATAAAGACAGCAGATGTAAATTTGAAAAAACTAACAAATACCAATCACCACTTTACAAATTAACAAATAGAAATAAAACAAATACAGAAAATAAAATAATACCATTTTATTGGACTAATACATTTAGCTTCCAGAGGCCAAAATCTCCTTCCTCAGGTCAATACAGTATAGTGCTGTTACAGTATCCTATCCTGATCTGAGGAAGGGGGTTTTGTTCTCTGAAAGTTAAGTCAAAATGTATTAAAATTAGTCCAATAAAAAGATTACCTTATTTACATGTTCTATTTATAAACATTTATTAACACAGCTAAAATACTATATCCTAAAGCAAAATAATAAAAATATATATTTACAGTTTGTTGTCTTTGGTTTCTGCTTTCCTCATCTTCTTTTCACCGTCTTCCTTCCATCCAGCATCTGTCTTCGCTCTCTCTCTGCCATCCAGTGTCTGCCCTCTCTAGTCCCTTCTATCCACATCTGCCCTCTATTTCTGCCCCTTCCATCCACCAGCTGCCCCAGTCTGCCATCTCTCTCTCCCCCTTCCATCCACCATCTGCCCTCTCTCTCTCCTTTCCCTCTAGCATTTGCCCTCTATCTCTGCCCCCTTCCATCCACTGTCTGCTCTTTCACTCCCTTCTATCCACTGTCTGCCCTTTCTCTCTGCTCCTTCGATTCACCATTTGCCCTCTCTCTTTCCCCCTCCCATCCATTCAGGGTCTGCCCTCCCTCTCACTCCCCATTCCATCCAGGATCTATCCCCCCTCTCTCACTGCCCCCTCTTTTCGGCTCCCAGTTCCCACCTGCGGCTGCCCCTAGTTCCAGATCCATTGATTCTCCCATCCACCCCTGCCTCAGGCATGACCCCATTCTCCTTCCTGCTCACTTTTCAGACCCCAGTTCCAGCTCCATGCCCCTTCTCCCATCTGTCTCCCACCCAGTCCCTTCTGCCCATCCGAGTCCCCCTCACCCCATCTGTCTCCCACCCAGTCCCTTCTGCCCATCTGAGTCCCCCTCACCCCATCTGGCTCCCACCCAGTCCCTTCTGCTATCCAAGTGCCCCCCACCCTCACCCCATCTGTCTTCCACCCAGTCCCTTCTGCCCATCCGAGTCCCCCTCACCCCATCTGTCTCCCACCCAGTCCCTTCTGCCCATCCGAGTCCCCCTCACCCCATCTGTCTCCCACCCAGTCCCTTCTGCTATCCAAGTGCTCCCACCCTCACCCCATCTGTCTCCCACCCAGTCCCTTCTGCCCATCCGAGTCCCCCTCACCCCATCTGGCTCCCACCCAGTCCCTTCTGCTATCCAAGTGCCCCCCACTCTCATCCCATCTGTCTCCCACCCAGTCCCTTCTGCCCATCCGAGTCCCCCTCACCCCATCTGGCTCCCACCCAGTCCCTTCTGCTATCCAAGTGCCCCCCACCCTCAACCCATCTGTCTCCCACCCAGTCCCTTCTGCCCATCCGAGTCCCCCTCACCCCATCTGTCTCCCACCCAGTCCCTTCTGCTATACGAGTCCCCCCCACCTTCACCCCATCTGTCCCCCACCCTCACCCTGCCTCGTCTTCTCCCTGCCACCCGGTCTTTAAAAAGAAATTGCCGACGCGATAGCGAACGCAGCACCTTGTGTGCAAGTAAAAGAAGCGAATCCGATCATCTCATTGGGCCTTCCTTCTCTGTCCCGCCCTAGAGGAAATAGGAAGTTGCGTCAGAGGAGGGAGGGACAGTGAGGGAAGGCCCAATGAGATGATCGGATCCGCTTCTTTTACTTGCACACGAGGTGCTGCGCTCGCTATCGCGTCGGCAATTTATTTTTAAAGGGCTGGTGCGGGGTACCAGGATGAAGAGCAGCGGGAGCGGCGGCACCCCCCTTTCTGGTGACACCCGGGGCGGACCGCCCCCACCGCCCCACCCTTGCTACGCCACTGGTCGGCAGCGCTTTTACTGACGCTGCTGCGACCAAAAGATTTAAAGGCCTCGGCGGTGTGGGGCGATGGTAAACACCGCGGCGACGCCCTCCAGAGGTGGGCGCCCCCCTGCGGCGCTTACCTCGCTTACCGCATCGGCACGGCCCTGTAACTTTCCTCTAACCACCCAAGATGTCCATGTTTCGCCCTCTCAAGGGTTGCGTCAGGGGCTTAACATGAAACCAGCAGGAACAGTCCAATGTTTTCTCTATCTGGTTAGTGCAGTGTGGCAAAACATATAAATTATATATATACTAGTAAAAAAGGCCTGTTTCTGACACAAATGAAACGGGCGCTAGCAAGGTTTTCCTTGGAGTGTGTATGTTTGAGAGAATGTGTGTGAGAGTGACTGTGAGAGAGAGAGAGTAAATGTGCGAGTGTGTGTGTGACAAAGAGAGAGTGAGTGTGGGTGTGAGAGTGTGTCTGTGTGAGAGATAGTGTGTGAGAGACAGAGAGAGAGTGTGAGAGTATGTGTGCGATACACAGACTCTCTGTGAGACCGAGAGAGTGTATGAGATCGTGTGTTTGAGAGTGACTGTGTGACACATAGAGAGTGAATGTGATACAGTGTGAGACATAGAGTGTGTGAGAGACAGTATGTGAGAGTGAGAGAGAGAAAGACACTGACTGTGTGTGTAAGAGAGAGAGAGAGAGAGAGAGAGAGAGTGTGTGTGACAGAGATACCTCCCCCCTCCCTCTCTGGTCTCAGGACCCCTCCCCCTACCCTCTCTGGTCTCAGGACCCCCCTCCCCCCTCCCTCTCTGGTCTCAGGATCCCCTCCACCCCCTCGCCCTCTCTGGTCTCAGGACCCCCTCCACACCCCCCTCTCTGGTCTCAGGACCCCCTCCCAATGTCTCCCCTCTTTCTTTCTGCATCCTTCCATCCAGTGTCTCCTTTTTTTTTCCGTACCCTTACATCCAGCGTCTTTCCTCTTTCTCTCCCCATCCTTCCACCCATCTACCCTCTCTCCTGATCCTTCCATCTAATGTCTCTCTCCCCCTCCTTCTATCCAGTGTCTCTCTATCTCTCTACCCTTTTCTGTTCAGTGTCCTTTCTCTCTCCACATCCTTCCAGTCTCTTTTCTTTCTCTCTGCATCCATTCATCCATCTCCCCCTTTCTCTCCCCATCCTTACATCTGTTTTCCCTCTTTCTCTCCCCATACTTCCATCCGTCTACCCCCCTCTCCCAATTCTTCCATCCCGTCTCTCTCTCTCTATCCCCTTCTTTCCATCCAGGCCCGCCCACCCAACACAGACCTGCCAAGTCTCCCATGAAACACGCGGCGCCAGCTCCCATTTCTGGCCACTGCTTGAGCAGCAGCGGCCGGTACAAAAGCAAAAAGAGCTATTTAAAGCACCAAAAATGTTTTTAAAAAGCAAGCTCTGCAGCCGCTCCTCTCGCCTCTCACGTCGCTGCGCTCCTCCGGGGTCTGCTCCAGGGGCAGTGACGTGAGAGGCGAGAGGAGCGGCTGCAGAGCCGACAGCCAATGCCTGATGGCTGCCTGCGATATCACGCTTGCTTTTTAAAAACATTTTGAGTGCTTTAATTAGCTCTTTTTGTTTTTGTAGCGGCTGCTGCTGCTCAACAGGAGAAGCAGCAGTGGCCGGAAATGGGAGCTGGCGCCGCGTGTTTCGCTGGAGTCTTGGCAGGTCTGTTTTGGGTGGGTGGGCCTGGAGGGAAAGTGGCTGGGCCTGGGCGGTGACCTCGGAGGGGGGGGGAGGAGGGAGCAGTGGCTGCAGCGACCTCAGGGGGGGTGGAGGGGGAGTGGTGGCAACCTCGGGTGGGGGGTGGAGGGATGAGCGGTGGTGGCAAACTCGGGGAGGGGGGCCCCGGGCTTGGCTCAGTCTCTTGGCAGCCCTGGGTGGAGATGGTGGTGCGTGTGGAGGAAGGGCTGAAGCTGCTCCTGCAACATTCCAATGTCTCTCATAGAGGTAACCATCTCCTGATGTCAGGCAAGCAGGCTTCTACTGTGGGAGAGTGACATCAACAGATGGTTACGGTCGCAGGTAGCCTCATTGGAACGTTGCAGGAGCAAATTATTATATTAGATATAATTTTTTATCTTATGTTTTATGTTATACTAATGACAGTATATTATCTACTTTTTATCAAGAGTCTACCTAACAGATTTTTTTTTTTTTTTTAGTTTCTGTGGTTTATCTCCTGCAGCAGTAGGTCCATGAACAAGTTGCATCAGGGATGTTTTCTTTTCCTGAAGGTTTGCACTATCACTACTACCATTATTTTTCTCTACTGCATATGCCAGAGGTGGGCACCTTTTTATCCTGGGCAATATGCGGCCAATATGGATCCTTCTATTTCCTTCCTACCACAGTATTGTCTTACTGAGATATAACATAGATGTTATAAAACAGGGTCACAATGTGAAGATACCTAGCAAGAACTGGGGAGCAAATGCATTCCCTCCCCCTCAAAGATACACAGCAATTCACCAGATTTTCTGTTGTTCTGTCCCCCTTTGCATTGTGGTGTTTGATGTGGTGCCTGTGTGAGTTAATTCTTCTTGTCTTTAGCGTCTGACCTGTCTCCCCAATATACCATTTTGCTTCACATTTGTCTGCACTGAATGATATATAGAACTGGTCTTACAACACACATTTTTCCATGAAGCTTTTGATTCCAAAGTTTTGCTACCTTATTGTACTGCTCAGAGGCACCTGGACTGCAGTATCTCAGATTTTGAGAGATGCAATGGCAAAGCATTAGTGATACTCTGCTTCTTGCTATTATATTACTTCTAAGTTTGATTTTCCTTTCTTTTCTTTCTTGCAATGTAATTGCGCATAAATCTTGAGGCAGGGATTTACACCACGTTTTCATTTATGTAAATGGAGGCATATAGTTTTAAGCACTGGGATATCAACTAAGTGTATTCTATGTACCGCGCCTAAATCTAGCTGCCACTTATAGAATACGCTTAGGTGGAAATGTTTACCATGTGAATATTTTAGTCGCCTTATATAGAATCCGGCCCTGAGTGGCTGTTTCAAAAGAATGTGTACCATTTGCTAAAAGGGTGCTTCTTTCAGAAAAATTGTGCACTCTTTTCCCAATAGTGCACACATGCGCTGTGATTCATGCATGCGCAATTGTTCAAGCTTGCGCCCATAGTTTGAATGGGCACACTATCCTTTCAAAAGATAGTGCATTATTATCAGCAAACACAAAATACAAATGTCATGTTTTTTCTGTTCATTTTCATTTAGAAAAAATACACAAGGGGTACTTTCAAAATATCCTCAGATTATCAATAGAAATCAAACAAAATAAAACATGGAAAAGAAAATAAGATGATACCTTTTTTATTGGACATAACTTAATACATTTCTTGATTAGCTTTCGAAGGTTGCCCTTCTTCCTCAGATCGGAAATAAGCAAATGTTCTAGCTGACAGTGTATATAAGTGAAATCATTCAAGCATTTTCACTTATATACACTGTCAGCTAGCACATTTGCTTATTTCCGATCTGACGAAGAAGGGCAACCTTCGAAAGCTAATCAAGAAATGTATTAAGTTATGTCCAATAAAAAAGGTATCATCTTATTTTCTTTTCCATGTTTTATTTTGTTTGATTTCTTTTGATAACCTTAAGAGTGGACTAACACGGCTACCACACTCCTCCACTTAAAATATCCTCAAAAAGAATGAAACATGCAGTTTGCTAACAAAATGGCTAACACAGACTATGGGAGCTACAAAAATTTAAATAAACAAGGCATTAAAGTTCAAAGAGCATCAGTCTGACCAAATGTGTCAGTTTTCCCAAAGGAATTCCCAGATATTATCATTGGCCTCAACAAATCAACCAAAAAACTCCCCCAAATGGAGAAAAAGGTTGCAAGAGTGGCCTAGTGGTTAGGGTGGTGGACTTTGGTCCTGAGGAACTGAGTTCAATTCCCACTTCAGGCACAGGCAGCTCCTTGTGACTCTGGGCAAGTCACGTAACCCTCCATTGCCCCATGTAAGCCGCATTGAGCCTGCCATGAGTGGGAAAGTGCAGGGTACAAATGTAACAAAAACACAGATAAATAGCCCAAACCCACACAGTCTGTTTTGGCTATTTTTCTCCAGTTTTTAAGTGAGCAATTTTTTGCTCCAATTTTTGGGAGTTTTTTTTGGTTGCTCTCTTTTTCTGGAGTTTGATGATTTATTGAGGCCAATGATAATATCTGGGAATTCCTTTGGGAAAACTGACACATTTGGTCAGACCGATTCTCTTCTAGCTTTGAGGCCTTATTTATTTAAATTTTGAGATTTTTGTACCCCCCCCCCCCCCCATAGTGCATGTTAGCCATTTTGGGCCCTGTTTACTAAGCTGCGTTATAGGCACGCTATCATTTTTTTAGCGCGCACTGTTAGAGACACCCATAGGAGTACATGGATGTCTCTAGCACTAGCGAATGCAAGGTCGGTCTTAGCAATTGCGGGGCCCTGTGCAGACCACTTCGCTGGGGCCCCCACCCAGTCCCTTGTTGACAAGATATGTTTTAAACATTTTCTTTTATTTCAAATAAAGACAAATCAAGCAAAACTTGTATACAAAAACTAATTCAAACATGAAAAATGCTATACTAGGACACCTTTGGGTTTAAAAAGCAAAACCATGTGCACGTAAGGACTAGATAAATGAATTAAAACGAATCTCCTTAATATGTAATACTTGGTAGCAATAATGAAACAGTGATTGAATATTCAGATAGCAAGCAGCCTGAGCCAACAGATTTATTTTCCACTGAACATAATTAACTTTGTATGAACTTGGCTGCTAATAGTGTGCTGAACTGGACAATGTTGGCACACTTAGCCACACCCTTTTACCAGCCATGGCGCATATAAACAGTAATCATTGAAAATATTACCCCGTACAGTACAGGAGAAGAAAAATAACTTGTTTTTTTTTCATTATAAATAATTTCTGTAAGCTGTTACAGCTCCAGTATACCCAAAACGACACAAACCAAATTAGCATACAGATTCTGCATGCAGCACAATACCAGAAAAACAGAACATTGCTATACATTGCAAAATAAGACAGCAGATGTAAATTCTCAAATTGGACATATTCCAAACATTAAAATGAAAATAAAATGATTTTTTTCTACCTTTGTTGTCTTGTGACTTTATTTTTCTGATCATGTTGGTCCCAGTCTCTGATTCTGCTGCTCTCTATCTGTTCCCTTAACTCCACTTCCAGGGCTTCCTTTCCATTTATTTCTTTACTTTCCTCCTTTCTTCTTCATTTCTTGCCCTACATCCATAGGTAAAAGGTATAGAGTGGATCCAGCTTTTGCCTATTTTCTCCAGCCATGTGCAGTTTTTCTCCTCTTTTCCCTTCCCCTCATCTTTGTAAGTATGCATCTCCTTCCTCTTTCTTCCCTCCCCTCCATCCATATGCATCTCCTTCCTCTCTCTTCCCTCTATGTCTAGCATTTCTCCTCTCTCTCCTTCCCTCCATCTATTGCCAGCATTGCAACTCTCCACTCTCCTCCATCCATGTCCAAAAATTCTCCTCTCCCCTCCATCCATGTGCATCTCCTTCCTGTCTTCCCTCACTTCCATCCATGTCCAGCATCTCTCCTGCCCTCCCCTCCATCCATCCATAGCAACTCTCCTCTCTCCCCTGCCCTTCCCACCCATCCATGTCCAGCAATTCTCCTCTGCCCTCCCCTCCCATCTATGTCCAGCGATTCTCCTTTGCCCCCTGTCCTCCCCTCTCATCCACATCCAGTGATTCTCCTCTGTCCCCTGCCCTGCCCTCCCATCCATGTCCATCGATTCTCCTCTGCCCTCTCCTCCTTGTCCAGTGACTCGCCCCAGCCCCCAACTTACCCCCCTTTTTAGCCCCTGAGTTTCAGTTCCTAACTCCAGCCCCATCTGTGCCCTCAGTTTTCCACAGCCCTCCTTTCCTTCCAGCCGCCCTGCGTTTAAAAAGTTGCAGCAGCGTCAGGGTGCACTGTGCCGCCTTTCTCTGATACAATTTCCTGTTTCCAGTTTCCACGAAGGTGGCACAGTGCACACTGAGAAAGAAGGGAAGGTGTCAGGTGGTAGCTGGTTGATGTGTTTTAATTGATTCAAGAAAGTCTGTGATGTCTTGTATGTATCTGTTTTTGATGTGTGCCAGGAATTTATGGATCCTTTTTAGAAGTTCAGATATTTCCTCTTTCAGCATGCCAGTACCACATATGATTGGTCTGCCAGGGTTTCGAGATTTATGGACTTTAGGTAGCATATAGAACATGCCCACAGAAGGATGTTTTGGTATTTTGTTGTTTTTTAGATGCGGCTGTACCTGCTTTGGAAAGATCTTGATGAGATTTATCAGTTGTTTTAAATATTCCTGTGTGGGTTCCTCAGTCAGTTTTCTGTAGAATATATTGTTTGAGAACCATCTGTGCCCTTCTTTTATGTACTGTTGTGTGTTCATAATCACCACAAAGAGCCTCCTTTGTCTGCAGGCTTGATAATAATATTTTAGCTATTTGATAGGCTTATTAGGGCAGTTCTTTCTAGTGGAGAGAGGCTGTACAAAATTTTCTGTTGTTTGCTAAAGAGTTTTTATTTCGTCCTATGTTTGAAACTCTCTATGTAACTGTCTATTGGTTTTTTTTTCCCATTGTGAAGGGCGAAGTATGTGTTCTTTTGTTTAAAATTGTATTCCTGTCTGTTGGGGGTGTCTCTCTTATGGAAATGCACTTTCAGGCAGCGTTCCTAAAACATTCTTCTAGATCTGAGTATGGATGAAGCTCATCTAGTTTACTGGAAGGACAGAATGAAAATCCTTTAGATAGTACTGAGGTCTCCTGTTGTGATGCTAGAGAGGTTAATTATCCCCTGTTGATTTACATTACTGGCAATGTGGTCAGTAGGAATTTGCCTACAGGGCATCTGAGTATAAATGACTTGCATAATGTTACTCGTGGTGTTGTGACTTCAAGATTAGATTATTGTAATTGTATAGTTGTGTAATCATTAGTTGCAAAAGTTACAATTGGTCTAAATATGGCAACACACATTTGTTTCTCATACTAGCTGCTGTGACCTTTGTCTTCTGTGCACTGACTCCATGTTCAATAGTGAAACTCTCTTGTGTATTTGTGTAATACAATTCAGCTTTACCCTCACCCCCACCACCTAGCCTTTTGCAACCTTTGTAAAAACTGCAGATGCCAAGTTGTTCTAGGTCAGGGGTAGGCAACTCCGGTCCTTGAGAGCCGCAGGCAGGTCAGGTTTTCAGGATATCCACAATGAATATGCAGGAGATAGATTTGCAAGCATTGCCTCCATGGTATGCAAATCTATCTCCTGCATATTCATTGTGGATATCCTGAAAACCTGACCTGCCTGCGGCTCTCGAGGACCGGAGTTGCCTACCCCTGTTCTAGGTTGGTATCTATGATGAAAAGGGTCTTGTCATATGTCTGGAACTAGCTTCTCTAGATTTAAAATTGTTAGATAACCTGCTATCGTTCTCCATATTATACAAAGCTTGACTTTTTGAGAAAGCCTTTGGTTATTATTTTGTCTGTATGTTTTATCAGTGTGTTGTTTATTTTTATATTTCTTTACTATTATTTTTCATATTTCTTTGTTTTGAGATAGCTTTATGCACCACCTTATAGCTGAAAGAAATTGGCAGTTTACAAGATTTATAAATATAAATTTTTTAAATAAAATTATTTCTAAACCTCAGAGGTTAATTTTATTTATATCTTTTTTAATTTTTGAGAAGGCCTACTTTTAAGATAGAAGCATTTGTCCTTCGCCTCCCAGTGAAGGGGTTCAATTCGCTACTTGTTTCTAACCTTTTTAGGGGTCCTTTTACTAAGCTGCGTAGGAGCCTAAGCATGCCCGACATGCGCCAATTCAGAGTTAAGTATAAATAAGTATCAAAAACATCCAACATCCAATCATCAAAAACAATAACCGAGTACAAATTATGCAGTTAAGTTATAAATTTCCCGCCTTTCCCAAACTCCAAAGTTCAAAGTTCTGGTTCCAAAATCACCCTCAAGGCAGGCATTACCAAGCAAGCTCAATAGTTCAGGATCCAACTTCTTGTTCTATATGGCATTGAGGGGCATAATGGAATGCGAACGCCCATCTCCATGGGCGTCTATGTCCGAGAACAGGTACGTGAAGTGGCGGGACAGACCATATTTTAAAAAAAAATGGGCGCCCATCTTTTTTTTCAATAATACAGTTTGTGCCGGGCAAATGCATCGGATATGTGCGGATTTGAGCTAGGCGGTTTCTTTTTTCAGCGATAATGGAAAACGAAGGTGCCCAGCTCAAAAACGAACAAATCCAAGGCATTTGGTTGTGGGAGGGGCCAAGATTCATAGTGCATTGGTCCCCCTCACATGCCAGGACACCAACCGGGCACCCTAGGGGGCACTTGTAAAAAAAAAGTAAAATACCTCCCAAGTCCATAGCTCCCTTCCTTTGGGTGCTGAGCCCCTCAAATCCCCCCCCCAAAACCCACTGCCCACAACTCTACACCATTACCATAGCCCTTATGGCTGAAGGGGGGCACCTAAATGTGGGTACAGTGGGTTTTGGGGGTAGTTTGGAGGGCTCCCATTTACCAGCACAAGTGTAACAGGTAGGGGGATGGGCCTGGGTCCACCTGGCTGACATCCACTGCACCCACTAACAACTGCTCCAGGGACCTGCATACTGCTGTAATGGAGCTGGGTATGGCATTTGATGGTGGCATACAGGCTGGAAAAAAAAGTTGTTAAAGTTGGGGGGTTTTTTGGTGGGAGGGGTGGTCATCCCCGATTCCCTTCGGTGGTCATCTGGTCATTTAGGGCACTTTTTTGGGACTTGTTTGTGAAAAAAAGGGTCCAAAACAAGTGACCTAAATTCGCGCTAAAAATGCCTTTGTTTTTTCGATTATCGGCCGAAGGTGCCCATTTCTCCTCGGCCGATAAACACACCCCAGTCCCGCCTTCACCACGCCTCCAACAAGCCCCTGTCAACTTTGTTCATTCCCGCGATGGAGTGCAGTTGAAGACGCCCAAAATCAGCTTTCGATTATACCGATTTGGGCGCCTTTGCGAAATGGGCGCCTATCTCCTGATTTGGGTCGAAATCTGGGCGCCCATCACTTTTGAAAATAAGGCTGATTGTGTTTCAAACTGGCTCACACACTTTTCAGAAACATCTCCATCTGTCCTGATGTTGTCTACCAACTCCATAATTGTAAGTTCATATAACATTCTACCACTGAGTGAGACTGGTAGGGTCTTTTTGCCTTCACTGAACCAAAATACACTTGTGAACTAAAATAAGCATATAATAAAGCAGTTGTCTCTCACTCTTGTCACCTGATCTAACAGCTCAAAATTTGCAAATAAAGAAATTGCTGAAGACAATGGCAAATGTAATACCTAGTCCATATTTTTAGCACTTGATATATTGCAAGTGATCCCTGACGTGACTATGCAGCTTATAATTTCTGTTACAGGTTCCTTGCACTGTCCCTAATAGACTCACTAACTAAGTTATATATTGTACTTGGGGTAACGGAGGGCTAAGTGAGTTACCCGTGGTCACAAGGAACTGCAGAAGGAATTGAATCTGGTTCCCCAAGCTCTCAACCCACTGCTAGCTACCAGGTAGCAGTGGGAATTGAACCTGGTTCCCCAGATCTAAAACCCACTGCACTAATCATTAGGCCACTCCTCCACTCAATATTGGCAGTGATAGCCTTCCAAAATTGTTGAATCTTACTGCAAGACCAAAACAAGTGACCCAGACCTTCTTCCCTACATTTAAGACAAGCAGGCTGTTCTAGTTTTATTCTGATATTGCTGAGGTATTTTTACTTTATTTTTTATATCTTATGATTTTATCACATTTAATATATCTCTCATACTGTCAGGTTTTCAAGACAGAAACTAGGTTCGTGAGCCCTTGGGCCACTGCCGTGGAGCAGCAGTGGCAGGCAAAACCACCCCACACCAGAGACAAGGCAGAACTCTGACAGAAACAGTTAAAACTTCACCTGCGCTTGACCGCCCTTCCCCAGGAGTTGAGCCCCTGGGTGCAGGCAGCCAGCAGGACTTACCGGACAGGGCAGGCACTGGATACCAGCTAGGCTGAACAGGGACTGAGGGTCAGAGGGGAAAGGAATATACATGGGCAGCAAGGCAGGAAACTGGGCTAGGACTCACAGACAGACAATACTACACAAAGCAGGAAATGGACAAGCTAAAGGACAGGACTGAAAGCTGCCACGCAGCCACTGAAACAGGGTACAAATACTGACAGACAAGAGACAGAGACAAACAGAAACTAGACAAGGAATACAGACCAGAAACAAGACTAGGGAAATAAGCCAATAAACCTAAGCTAAACTACACACAGATAACTAGAAACAGACAAGGAACTAAACAAGAAACCAGACTAGGCAGAAGTGCAACAAAGCACCAACAAACCAGGGACCTTAGACGATGCAAAGGCAAACTCAGAAGGTTTCCAGGTGGTAATAAACCCATCAGCAGCTGAAACTCAGCTGCAGCAATCATGAGGCAGCTATGGGTGGGGCTAGCTGCCAAACTTCAAACCAAGTCTGGAGGGCTGGAATATCTGGACCGGACCGGACCAGAAAGAAAGTCTGGAAAGTCTATGGCAGCCACCGGTTCTGGCCACCAGAGGGCAAGAGGAACACAAACCAAGACACAGGCAGAAAGCATACTGGAGCACAGAGAGGCTTAACACACACAGGTGCAGTATAGTGGAGTAATCAGAGCCATGCTGGAAGCAGCCAGCACACAGAGACAGAGACAGAGATAGAACTAACTCAGGAAGAACAGACATAAGCCAGCTCAGAAGCTGACCACTGGAAATAAGGTGAGTCTGAGAGGGGTCACGACCACAATCGTGACACATACTCTGTCTAACTGGAATATGAAAATATAGAAACATCAATAAACACATACAAAACATATAACAAACTACATTGTAGAGAGACACATACACCACAGACCACAACAGGGTAAAAGTTACCATTTGAAGGTAGAAAGTATGACACAAAATTCATATTCGTTTCAGTTTTATTCTGTGTATTTATATGTGGTGTCAGATTTTAAACAGTGTCCTTTTGACCATATATTTTATGCTGCCTGTTTTACATTTTGTTTCATGTTCTGTATAATTGTTGTATATTCTTTCCTCTGTTAGGCTTGTTCCTAAGGGCTAGGCCTAAGGCCTGTACTTTGCTCAGTTTGGTTCTCACATGTTAGCCTACTAACTCAGCATCTTGTGTAACAATCATTGCTTTCTCAGGAGCAGAGAACTGACACTTCATAACATTTAGTTTGCAGCTGAGTATGTTTTTCATCTAAGGTGGATTCAACCTTGGCAGTTGCTGACAGGCTGAGGAGACAGTGTGAGGGCTAAGGGAGATAGAGAGAGGACACAAGGGTATTGTTCTGGCTGTGCACGCAGAACTGACACAGAACTCATAAGTAATTAACCAATGCCCACAGACTATTCACATGCAAACACATCAGGAGAGACTAATAGAATACATGACCAATCCAAATATGGTATAAGGCTACCTGATGGTTCTGATTTATGGGAAATCACATGATTTCTGGGAAAACGTAACTTGTAACAGTATATATGTGATGTCTGGGGCAGTATTAGCGGAGCAGACCTTGTCTTTCAGGATGTGCACTGCTGATTGGCAACCTGCTCCAGGGAAAGAACTATTTTTTTGTATTTGGCTCTGTGAGATATCAATAAAGATAATAACTGATTGCGCCTAACTGAGCCTAAGTTCTCTGTCTCATTATTTTTTGTGTTTTCCCCTCCCTGCGAGGGCTAAGGAAGGGAGAAAATAAATCACATTATCTTATTATTTTGTTTCATTATCTTTTTATGCTATATTATTAGCATAGATTTATGTGTTAGCTTTTTTTGTATCTGTCATGCCTTGGAAAGTGGATTAAAAAATTGAAATCAATCAGAAAATCTCATTGCTCCTGCATCAGATGAGACTAAACTTCGCATAACTGGCCTCTGCTACCACATGGTTACATTAATTTTTGTGTAGGAACCTTTGTGCGGGAGATTCATTTTTTCCCTTTATTTTCCATTAACTATCTCTTTTATGATCATGTCTTCTTTTCTTCCAGCATCTGAAACAAGCATCTTTTAAATGTTCTACTTTCAGTACTCTTTTCAGCTACTTCTACTTGTTGTTCTCCTCCAATGTTATCCTTCCGTAATCTCTGCTTTCACCACACTTAACATTAGGGCACTCATGCATGGATTATTTTTTTCTTCTTCATATATACAGCTAACTCTTGCTAAAGAGTTTGGAAATGGCTGTGTGAGTTCCTATTGCATTAAGTTGATCAGATGGTGGACTGCAGCTCAGGTGGCTGTGGGAAACTCACTAGGCACATGCTTCAAGGATATTGCATGCACTGCTTGTTTTGTTGCTTTCAAGAATGGCACACTGTTCAGAAGCTGGTGTTCCTCCCTGGCAACTTTTAAACAAAGTTCATAACAGGCTTTCTACAAACAGTGCACAGTATACTACACTAAGCAGCATTTTAACTATGAAACAACTTAATGTGGGCAAAAGTCACAAATCTGATGACCTTGGAGGCACCAGATGGTCACAGATTATTACTTTTTAACTTCTGTTTTCTCTATGTGAGCTCCTTTGCAGGGAAACTTGCAATCCAAATCCTGGCTGTGGAATACAGACAGGCAACAGGGTCCTACTTGGTGTTGATTCCTTCCCTGAACAAAGCAGGACAGCTACAGAGCTACCAAGTTACTCATTCCAGAAGAGAGACTTTTTGGCCTGTCCTGGTTTTAAACTTATACCCCAAAGCAGTGTAGTATTTGTAGTCCATGATTCTATCCATTGAAAACAGTGCTTGAGGTCCCATAATGCACCAGGATGAAGATGACAGAAATCCAGGCCCAGCCAAAAAGGTCTCCCTCCTGGAATGGGTAACTTGGCAGCTCAAGTAACATGTATGGAATGGCAGTTACAACCTTAACTACCTAAATAGATAGACTAGATGGAACATGTTCTTTGCCATTTTCCATTTTTATTACTGTACAGAGGTCTCCATACTTTGCACTATAGGCCAGTGCTTTTCCATAGGTAGTATATAGAAAAAGAGAAAGGCGGGTAGTTTCTGTGGTTTATCTCCTGCAGCAGTAGGTCCATGAACAAGTTGCATCAGGGATGTTTTCTTTTCCTGAAGGTTTGCACTATCACTACTACCATTATTTTTCTCTACTGCATATGCCAGAGGTGGGCACCTTTTTATCCTGGGCAATATGCGGCCAATATGGATCCTTCTGTTTCCTTCCTACCACAGTATTGTCTTACTGAGATATAACATAGATGTTATAAAACAGGGTCACAATGTGAAGATACCTAGCAAGAACTGGGGAGCAAATGCATTCCCTCCCCCTCAAAGATACACAGCAATTCACCAGATTTTCTGTTGTTCTGTCCCCCTTTGCATTGTGGTGTTTGATGTGGTGCCTGTGTGAGTTAATTCTTCTTGTCTTTAGCATCTGACCTGTCTCCCCCCCCCCCCCCCCCCACAATATACCATTTTGCTTCACATTTGTCTGCACTGAATGATATATAGAACTGGTCTTACAACACACATTTTTCCATGAAGCTTTTGATTCCAAAGTTTTGCTACCTTATTGTACTGCTCAGAGGCACCTGGACTGCAGTATCTCAGATTTTGAGAGATGCAGTGGCAAAGCATTAGTGATACTCTGCTTCTTGCTATTAGGTTACTTCTAAGGTGTAATGCATTACTTTGATTTTCCTTTCTTTTCTTTCTTGCAATGTAATTGCGCATAAATCTTGAGGCAGGGATTTACACCACGTTTTCATTTATGTAAATGGAGGCATATAGTTTTAAGCACTGGGATATCAACTAAGTGTATTCTATGTACCGCGCCTAAATCTAGCTGCCACTTATAGAATACGCTTAGGTGGAAATGTTTACCATGTGAATATTTTAGTCGCCTTATATAGAATCCGGCCCTGAGTGGCTGTTTCAAAAGAATGTGTACCATTTGCTAAAAGGGTGCTTCTTTCAGAAAAATTGTGCACTCTTTTCCCAATAGTGCACACATGCGCTGTGATTCATGCATGCGCAATTGTTCAAGCTTGCGCCCATTGTTTGAATGGGCACACTATCCTTTCAAAAGATAGTGCATTATTATCAGCAAACACAAAATACAAAATGTCATGTTTTTTCTGTTCATTTTCATTTAGAAAAAATACACAAGGGGTACTTTCAAAATATCCTCAGATTATCAATAGAAATCAAACAAAATAAAACATGGAAAAGAAAATAAGATGATACCTTTTTTATTGGACATAACTTAATACATTTCTTGATTAGCTTTCGAAGGTTGCCCTTCTTCGTCAGATCGGAAATAAGCAAATGTTCTAGCTGACAGTGTATATAAGTGAAATCATTCAAGCATTTTCACTTATATACACTGTCAGCTAGCACATTTGCTTATTTCCGATCTGACGAAGAAGGGCAACCTTCGAAAGCTAATCAAGAAATGTATTAAGTTATGTCCAATAAAAAAGGTATCATCTTATTTTCTTTTCCATGTTTTATTTTGTTTGATTTCTTTTGATAACCTTAAGAGTGGACTAACACGGCTACCACACTCCTCCACTTAAAATATCCTCAAAAAGAATGAAACATGCAGTTTGCTAACAAAATGGCTAACACAGACTATGGGAGCTACAAAAATTTAAATAAACAAGGCATTAAAGTTCAAAGAGCATCAGTCTGACCAAATGTGTCAGTTTTCCCAAAGGAATTCCCAGATATTATCATTGGCCTCAACAAATCATCAAACTCAAGAAAAAAGAAAGCAACCAAAAAACTCCCCCAAATGGAGAAAAAGGTTGCAAGAGTGGCCTAGTGGTTAGGGTGGTGGACTTTGGTCCTGAGGAACTGAGTTCAATTCCCACTTCAGGCACAGGCAGCTCCTTGTGACTCTGGGCAAGTCACGTAACCCTCCATTGCCCCATGTAAGCCGCATTGAGCCTGCCATGAGTGGGAAAGTGCGGGGTACCAATGTAACAAAAACACAGATAAATAGCCCAAACCCACACAGTCTGTTTTGGCTATTTTTCTCCAGTTTTTAAGTGAGCAATTTTTTGCTCCAATTTTTGGGAGTTTTTTTCGGTTGCTCTCTTTTTCTGGAGTTTGATGATTTATTGAGGCCAATGATAATATCTGGGAATTCCTTTGGGAAAACTGACACATTTGGTCAGACCGATTCTCTTCTAGCTTTGAGGCTTTATTTATTTAAATTTTGAGATTTTTGTACCCCCCCCCCCCCCCCCATAGTCCATGTTAGCCATTTTGGGCCCTGTTTACTAAGCTGCGTTATAGGCACGCTATCATTTTTTTAGCACGCACTGTTAGAGACACCCATAGGAGTACATGGATGTCTCTAGCACTAGCGAATGCAAGGTCGGTCTTAGCAATTGCGGGGCCCTGTGCAGACCACTTCGCTGGGGCCCCCACCCAGTCCCTTGTTGACAAGATATGTTTTAAACATTTTCTTTTATTTCAAATAAAGACAAATCAAGCAAAACTTGTATACAAAAACTAATTCAAACATGAAAAATGCTATACTAGGACACCTTTGGGTTTAAAAAGCAAAACCATGTGCACGTAAGGACTAGATAAATGAATTAAAACGAAACTCCTTAATATGTAATACTTGGTAGCAATAATGAAACAGTGATTGAATATTCAGATAGCAAGCAGCCTGAGCCAACAGATTTATTTTCCACTGAACATAATTAACTTTGTATGAACTTGGCTGCTAATAGTGTGCTGAACTGGACAATGTTGGCACACTTAGCCACACCCTTTTACCAGCCATGGCGCATATAAACAGTAATCATTGAAAATATTACCCCGTACAGTACAGGAGAAGAAAAATAACTTGTTTTTTTTTCATTATAAATAATTTCTGTAAGCTGTTACAGCTCCAGTATACCCAAAACGACACAAACCAAATTAGCATACAGATTCTGCATGCAGCACAATACCAGAAAAACAGAACATTGCTATACATTGCAAAATAAGACAGCAGATGTAAATTCTCAAATTGGACATATTCCAAACATTAAAATGAAAATAAAATGATTTTTTTCTACCTTTGTTGTCTTGTGACTTTATTTTTCTGATCATGTTGGTCCCAGTCTCTGATTCTGCTGCTCTCTATCTGTTCCCTTAACTCCACTTCCAGGGCTTCCTTTCCATTTATTTCTTTACTTTCCTCCTTTCTTCTTTATTTCTTGCCCTACATCCATAGGTAAAAGGTATAGAGTGGATCCAGCTTTTGCCTATTTTCTCCAGCCATGTGCAGTTTTTCTCCTCTTTTCCCTTCCCCTCATCTTTGTAAGTATGCATCTCCTTCCTCTTTCTTCCCTCCCCTCCATCCATATGCATCTCCTTCCTCTCTCTTCCCTCTATGTCCAGCATTTCTCCTCTCTCTCCTTCCCTCCATCCATATCCAGCATTGCAACTCTCCACTCTCCTCCATCCATGTCCAAAAATTCTCCTCTCCCCTCCATCCATGTGCATCTCCTTCCTGTCTTCCCTCACTTCCATCCATGTCCAGCATCTCTCCTGCCCTCCCCTCCATCCATCCATAGCAACTCTCCTCTCTCCCATGCCCTTCCCACCCATCCATGTCCAGCAATTCTCCTCTGCCCTCCCCTCCCATCTATGTCCAGCGATTCTCCTTTGCCCCCTGTCCTCCCCTCTCATCCACATCCAGTGATTCTCCTCTGTCCCCTGCCCTGCCCTCCCCTCCCATCCATGTCCATCGATTCTCCTCTGCCCTCTCCTCCTTGTCCAGTGACTTGCCCCAGCCCCCAACTTACCCCCCTTTTTAGCCCCTGAGTTTCAGTTCCTAACTCCAGCCCCATCTGTGCCCTCAGTTTTCCACAGCCCTCCTTTCCTTCCAGCCGCCCTGCGTTTAAAAAGTTGCAGCAGCGTCAGGGTGCACTGTGCCGCCTTTCTCTGATACAATTTCCTGTTTCCAGTTTCCACGAAGGTGGCACAGTGCACACTGAGAAAGAAGGGAAGGTGTCAGGTGTCAGCTGGTTGATGTGTTTTAATTGATTCAAGAAAGTCTGTGATGTCTTGTATGTATCTGTTTTTGATGTGTGCCAGGAATTTATGGATCCTTTTTAGAAGTTCAGATATTTCCTCTTTCAGCATGCCAGTACCACATATGATTGGTCTGCCAGGGTTTCGAGATTTATGGACTTTAGGTAGCTTATAGAACATGCCCACAGAAGGATGTTTTGGTATTTTGTTGTTTTTTTGGATGCGGCTGTACATGCTTTGGAAAGATCTTGATGAGATTTATCAGTTGTTTTAAATATTCCTGTGTGGGTTCCTCAGTCAGTTTTCTGTAGAATATATTGTTTGAGAACCATCTGTGCCCTTCTTTTATGTACTGTTGTGTGTTCATAATCACCACAAAGAGCCTCCTTTGTCTGCAGGCTTGATAATAATATTTTAGCTATTTGATAGGCTTATTAGGGCAGTTCTTTCTAGTGGAGAGAGGCTGTACAAAATTTTCTGTTGTTTGCTAAAGAGCTTTTATTTTGTCCTATGTTTGAAACTCTCTATGTAACTGTCTATTGGTTTTTTTTTCCCATTGTGAAGGGCGAAGTATGTGTTCTTTTGTTTAAAATTGTATTCCTGTCTGTTGGGGGTGTCTCTCTTATGGAAATGCACTTTCAGGCAGCGTTCCTAAAACATTCTTCTAGATCTGAGTATGGATGAAGCTCATCTAGTTTACTGGAAGGACAGAATGAAAATCCTTTAGATAGTACTGAGGTCTCCTGTTGTGATGTTAGAGAGGTTAATTATCCTCTGTTGATTTACATTACTGGCAGTGTGGTTAGTAGGAATTTGCCTACAGGGCATCTGAGTATAAATGACTTGCATAATGTTACTCCTGGTGTTGTGACTTCAAGATTAGATTATTGTAATTGTATAGTTGTGTAATCATTAGTTGCAAAAGTTACAATTGGTCTAAATATGGCAACACACATTTGTTTCTCATACTAGCTGCTGTGACCTTTGTCTTCTGTGCACTGACTCCATGTTCAATAGTGAAACTCTCTTGTGTATTTGTGTAATACAATTCAGCTTTACCCTCACCCCCACCACCTAGCCTTTTGCAACCTTTGTAAAAACTGCAGATGCCAAGTTGTTCTAGGTCAGGGGTAGGCAACTCCGGTCCTTGAGAGCCGCAGGCAGGTCAGGTTTTCAGGATATCCACAATGAATATGCAGGAGATAGATTTGCAAGCATTGCCTCCATGGTATGCAAATCTATCTCCTGCATATTCATTGTGGATATCCTGAAAACCTGACCTGCCTGCGGCTCTCGAGGACCGGAGTTGCCTACCCCTGTTCTAGGTTGGTATCTATGATGAAAAGGGTCTTGTCATATGTCTGGAACTAGCTTCTCTAGATTTAAAATTGTTAGATAACCTGCTATCGTTCTCCATATTATACAAAGCTTGACTTTTTGAGAAAGCCTTTGGTTATTATTTTGTCTGTATGTTTTATCAGTGTGTTGTTTATTTTTATATTTCTTTACTATTATTTTTCATATTTCTTTGTTTTGAGATAGCTTTATGCACCACCTTATAGCTGAAAGAAATTGGCAGTTTACAAGATTTATAAATATAAATTTTTTAAATAAAATTATTTCTAAACCTCAGAGGTTAATTTTATTTATATCTTTTTTAATTTTTGAGAAGGCCTACTTTTAAGATAGAAGCATTTGTCCTTCGCCTCCCAGTGAAGGGGTTCAATTCGCTACTTGTTTCTAACCTTTTTAGGGGTCCTTTTACTAAGCTGCGTAGGAGCCTAAGCATGCCCGACATGCGCCAATTCAGAGTTACTACTCGGCTACCACATGGCCCATGTGGTAATTTTACTTTTTACACGCACCAGAAAATATATTTTATTTTCTGGCGCATGGCGAAAATTGGGCGGTAACTCCGACTTTTTCTGGGGAGTAGTCAATTTTGAATCTGATTGTAGGATGGTATGTATTGAAGGAATAGTAAAATTGTTTCAGAGTTTTTTCTTCCTCCGTCCAAATCATAAAAATGTCATCGATGTACCGGTAGTATTTTAGAGGTTTGGTCTGGTATGTATTGAGAAATGTCTCTTCCAGCTCAGCCTTAAAAAGGTTGGCATATTGGGGTGCTGTCCTGGTGCCCATTGCAGTGCCCATTATTTGTAGATAGATATCATTGTTGAAGTGGAAGTAGTTGTGAGTTAAAATGAATTTGATTAATTTTGTAATAGTTTCTGGTGAGTATGATGATCCAGTGTGGATTTTTTTAGGAGTCTTCCACATGCAGCTATGCCATCCGCATGTGGAATGTTGCTGTATAGTGATTCTACATTCATCGTGACCAGAAGGGTGTTTGGTTGTAAGCTGAGCTGGAAGAGACATTTCTGAATACATACCAGACCAAACCTCTACAATACTACCGGTACATTGATGACATTTTTATGATTTGGACAGAGGGGGAAGAAACTCTGAAACAATTTTACTATTCCTTCAATACATACCATCCTACAATCAAATTCAAAACTGACTACTCCCCAGAAAAAAGTCAATTTTTTGGACACCACAGTCTCAATCAGTGATGGCTGTATACAAACATCTATATACAAGAAACCCACAGACAGATGCAGCTACCTCCATAACTCCAGCTTCCACCCTTCACATACAAAAAGATCCATTATTTACAGCCAAGCCACAAGATACCACCGTATCTGCTCGGACCCAGACGATAGAGACAGACACCTTGAAACCCTGACTGCATCCTTCAAACAGAAAGGCTACAACCCCAAAATAATCTCCAAGAATATTGCCTCCTCCCTCAAAACACCCAGGGAAAATCTGCTATAGTACAAAGAAAAAAAAAAGCCACAGACAGAATTCCCCTTGTAGTGACATACAACCCAGAGCTGGAGAAACTGAGGAAAATCATAAGAGACCTACAGCCACTACTTCAGGAAGATGAATTACTGAAAGAGATATTCCCATCCCCACCAGTGCTGGCCTTCCGACAGCCACCAAATTTAAAACACAAGCTGATCAGAAGTAAACTTCCAACACAGACGGAAAAAGAAAAGGGCACGTTTCCGTGTAATACAGCCAGCTGCAAACTATGCCAAAACATTTCACAAGACCCCACAGTCATTCACAAAGGAAAAATATGCAACATAAAGGACTATTTTACATGCTCATCTTCCAATGTGGTATGTATCATTCAGTGTAAAAAATGTAACGAAGGATGCTATATTGGAGAAACAGGCCAGATGCTTAAGACAAGATTCAATCTGCACAGACATCACATGAAAATAGCCGGTGCCAGTCAGGTCCCCACCCCTGTTCACAAGACCAGAACACTGCACCAGTGATTTCACAGTAAGAATACTGAAAGGTAATTTTAAAAAAATACAGGAACATAAGACCTTTGAAATAAGAATGATTGAATATTTTGACACCCAACAAACAGGACTTAATAAGTATGTGGGTTTCCTAACTCATTATAAAACATAAAGCTGTATTTCTCTGTTTATTTCTCTGTTTATTACCCTCCTCTCACCTACCAACACCCATTCTGTTAGAATATCAATGAAATGCTTTGATGTCCCCATGCATACCCCCACCCTCCCACTGTCAGACTGTCAAAGTAATGCTTTGATGTTTCTCTCATATATACTATCTGCTACCACATTTGCTTATTTCCGATCTGAAGAAGAAGGGCAACCTTCGAAAGCTAATCAAGAAATGTATTAAGTTATGTCCAATAAAAAAGGTATCATCTTATTTTCTTTTCCATGTTTTATTTTGTTTGATTTCTATTGACAACAACATGGAAAAATTGAACTCTGGCTTTTGTGACAGCTGAGGTCATAATTCCTCACCCAAGGTTTACATTCAATTATATTTTTTAGTCTCATCTAAATATGATTATTGCAGGGAAAAGGTTGTTACCTGGGCAGTTTTGCGGGGGTCTTGTTTCTTCTCCATACCATCTAGCTGAAATTGAGCAGAGTTCCTTTTGGAGAGGGTCAGTACCGATTCCATCGGGTACTGTGGAGGACCATGCTGATGTCATCAGGGGCTTTCCTGCTCCCTACAAGAGGCTGCTATTGCTGTGAGTTCTCTGGAAGAGTTATTACCTAGGCATTTTTGCAGGGGTCATGCTTGTTCTGCATACCATCCAGCCAAGCAGAGCTCCCATTAGAGATGGTCAGTGCCTATTCCATCAGGTACTGTGGAGGATACCTGCTGATGTCATTGAGGGCTTTCCTGCAGGGCGTGGTCAAAGGGGCATGCCAAGCCTCTTGGGAGCCCCTTGGAGCACCAAAGAGTAGTGAGGAGTGTTAATTTAGAGTATGCTTTGTTTCGAGTTTGGATGGGGAAGTGCAAACCTAAGTTGAAGACTTCAACTCCTACATCTGCCAGCTCCAAGGATAAACATATGGTCCCAATAAATTCTAAGGGACTACCTTCATCACAGGTACTCTCACCATTTGGAGCTTTTTTAAGCTCTCCTGATCGTACTCCACAACCCCTCTCTTTTCTACAGATGTGATTACCTCCTCTGGAGTTATTCCATCCTCCACTGGAGTAACTCAGGTGAAGGTATCTTCTCAAATGATTTCATTTGTCAAATTACCTTCAGTTTTACAAGCTGCATATCCCTGTCAGCTTCCTCAACCTAAGGGGAAAATCAGGAAATTATCTTGAAAGATATATGGGGCTGAAACTAGTGAGTGGAGGGGATGCTTCAAGTTGTTATATCTCAAAATGTGATATTTTCTAAGGAAGTGGTGGAGAAATTAGCTAATGTGGATTCTAATATTGATATTTTGGATAAATATTTATCAGTTGTATTAACACAGTCTACCGCTCTGCAAGCTACTTCTGTCTCAGCTATTAAGGATTCTTATAATATTCATTTAAAGTTGGAAATTATGGAAAATGCTAACAGAGTAAGGAATCTGCGTTTCCTGAATTTTCCTTGTATATATTTGTTATCTTCTGAGATTTTGTTTAGAAAGTATTAAAAAGAGCTTTTAGGTTTAGCTAAAGTTGATAGCATACCAGTTTCTAATTGCTATTATTTACCGGATAAAAGTAAGACTAAGCTGGATCATCAGGGTGTGGATCAATTAGTTTCCCCAGAAACAGATTGAACTGCCATTCTTGAGGATACTCAAGATGTTATTTCTACTAGATCTACTCTTTTGGTAACTTTTAGCAGTGAAAAGGATAAGTCCCTGACTTTGAAACATTATTTTCAGACAAAAGACGTGTTTTTTTGTGATGAAAAGATTTATGTTTTTCCTAACATTTCCAGGGCAACCAAACTTAGACATAAAGCTTTTTTAGCTTTTGAATCTAGAGTAGGGGCTTCTTTTTTTAAAAAAAAACCCTTATAAGTATCTGCTTACTTTTCAAGGTAAAATTTATATATTTTTTGGTATTCATTACAACTGCAGCAATTTCTTAAAGGTCTTGAGAAATATTGTCTTAGATTAGTGGAGTAAAGGCCTCTTTTACAAAGCTGCACTGCTGATTCTCAGTGCGGCAAATGAGAGGAAGCCCATTTAGTTCCTATGGGCTTCCTCTCATTTGCCACATGGAAATCACTAGTGTGGCTTTGTAAAAGAAGCCCTAAATGCTTTATAAGGCCTAATTAGTCTTTGTTTAATTTTCTTTTTTGCTATCATAATTTCCTCTTTCCTTGATATGGGCTAGATGGTTATGATGGAAATGATTTTATTTCTTTAATATTTCAATTACACCATTCATGTACTCTTTCTATATATCAGCTGTGCACATTTTAAAATGAGAAAAAAAAATATAAATTGGATTATTGCATTGATATTATGGGCTTCTATAGTAATAATTAGGTAGAGTGCAGATTGTGCAAAATATGATAGCCAGGGTTTTGACTGGTGCATGGAGACGAACTCATGTTCTTATCACTGCTAAGTGTCACCAGTTTATCCATTGTGTCATTCCTGCTTTGGAAGTTGTGACAGTGTGTTTTAAGCCTGTAAAATGTATTGGGTATTTCCTGAAGTGTATTTCTCTAGCTTGGCCAGCAGGTGGTGCATGTTTATGCTTTGAACCTGAGCAGAACCAAGACTGTTTTCTTTGTTTAAGCCTTTTAGAAAAGCAGTCTGCAGTATACTTTCAAAGACTGTTGTTCTGGGCTCTTATTGGCCCAGGAGCTCATTTTCATTTTGATTTGACTGACTTTTTCCCCAGTCTTAGCGCGGGAGAAGAGACAGACAAATCTCTTTGCTGAGGCCCTGTGATCAGTTATATTTGATAATCTGTGAGCAGCATATTTCCTGATCTCCCCAGGTACTTTTTTTTAGAAAGTAAACAAATATTTAGATAGTTTTATAATTGATCCATATTTCTGTTACCTGTTATTGTTTGCTGATTCCACTTTTTCTGTTTCACTGTTCAATTTTTAAGACAATAAACAATTTTCAGTTTGTTGACTCTGCCTGCCTGGACTGATAAAGAATCCTGGTGTGTGTTGGGTCTGTAAGTGCTTTCTGGGAACTGTGGGACCACTGGGAGTATGGCTGCCAGTAACCAAGAAATCACTGGGGATAATTTGAGAGCAGGAGCCTCGCCCAGAAGGATTGTGACCCAGTCTGTGGGAGGAGGGTGCTAGTGCAGAACACTAGCAGCAGGTGCAAGTAGACCTGAGCTGTGCTGGGGATAGACCCTCAAAGTGGCCGCTGGGTAACCCCAAGTGGGTGGCTAGGTGTTTCATGACAGAAATGTTCAGAGTAATAATGGCATGCAATAAACTTGAGTAAGGAGATATTGTCAAGCAAGGTTACTGAGTCCAATAATTCAAAAACAGATACAAAAAAATATATATTTTTGAGATATAAGATTTTTTAATGAGAGACCAGAAAGTTGAAAATATTTTTGTGTAATCACAATGAGTGAGACCAGCAAGAAGTTAAATAAAGTTATAAAGGCTGGTAGGAGGTTTTTGGGACCAGTGATTGAATTGTCGCTAAAAGTAATTATTTTAAGCCACATGGAAAATAGTGGCACAAAAACTCTTTGTGCTTTCTGAGGTCCCTCTCCTCATGATATGTGGACAGTCATGTGTATTGGAGTTGCATTCAGTTAGTATGTATCCCTTTTTCACAACTGGAATTTCAGTTTTTGAAGAACTCATGTGTTTCCATTACTGGCAGCTTTGCATTGGTTACCATTAGAGAAGCACATCTGGTTTAAGCTGGTCTCTGACTTTAAGTCTGTACAAGACACTGGCCCTTTATATCTGTCTGTGTTGTTGAGTGTAAAATGTACAAGTTATTTGTTGGAAAAGAACTTAAAATATTGGGTATTATACTTGATAATTATCTAACTTTTGAAGCTGAAGTAAAAGCGATTTCTGTTAAAGTATTTAGAGTATTATGGAGACTCAGGAAAACACGCTCTAATTTTACATCTGAAACATTCTAGTTAATAGTGCAGGTTTAAATTTTGACACATCTGGATTATTGCAATATGGTGTATGCTGGTTGTCACAAGTATGTGTTGCGAAGGTTACAAATATTACAAAATACTGCAGTATGTCTTATTTGTCAAGTGTCAAGGTTTGATAGTGCTTTGCCCTTGTTGGCAAAATTGCACTGGTTGCCAATAGAGGTCAGGGTGATATTTAAAATCTGTACAAATGTATTTTTGATCCTGCATGGACATAATATTTTAGCTAAAAATTGTGTTGCTTTTTCTAAACATTTTTTTAAATGTTGCAGTATCCTAGCAGTACATAAATTGGGTGTAAGAGGCTATTCTTTACATCCTTTATATTTTTAGCTGTATTATATTTTGAAAGGTTTTGAAAAATTTGTTATTCCAGAAATTAGTATTAACTAAATGAATTTGCTTGGAATATTGTATTTCATTGTTGTTTTATTCCTGAGAATGCTCAGTTGTTTCTTATTATAAGCCACCAGGCTTGAACTTTGTGTTATTGGCGGTTAATAAATATGGTATGTAATGTAAAAAACATTATTCCCCTCTTTCTATAAGAAGTCACATAGCTCAGGTATACTGTATAAAGAGGTGGCGTCAAACATAGAAGCCTATAAAAAAGTACATATAGCACAGGGCTTTGATCTTGCCAACCTGGGCTTGATTCCCACTGCAGCTCTGTGGGTAACTCATTTAACTCTCCATTGCCCCAGGTACAAAAACTTAGATTATGAGCTCTGTAGGGACAGAGAAAGTACCTGCTATAATGTGTAGCGCCATATAAATAATTAGTAGCACAAGGTAACCACAATCTTTTATAATATCAGAAGTAGCTTGAACGTGAGTAACTGATGGATTTTTTATTCTTTCAAAAAGTACAAAGACTAGGGGACACTCAATGAAGTTACATGGAAACACTTAAAACAAGTAGGAGAAAATATTTTGTGGACTTAAATTTATAGAATACTACCACTGTACACTTAACACATGTAAATATCAGTTGCACATCTAATTTCTCACTAAAATGGCTTAGCGTGTAAAAGCAAGGGGGTGTTCACAGGGGAAAGGCATGGGCATGTCATAAGTGTTAGGGAATACTGTGTTATACATGTAAATACCACATTTAGGTGTGCCCGTTTATGGTAGCCATAGGTCTAGTATAAAGATGTGCACCTACATTTAGGAATGCTGATGCTGGTTTATACTGGAAATATGGAGGCCGATATTCAGCTGACAGAAGGCAGCCTGCATAAGTGTTGCGGTTGGCCCTGACCCTAGATATTCAATGTTGGGCTGTTTTTGACTATCGGAAGTTAACCGGTTAAGCCTATATTCAGTACTAACCGGTTAAGTTCCTAGCAGTTAAAGATAGGACTGCTATTTAGCTTTAATTTTCTTTATTAACTTTTTTCATTTTACATTCACATATTCTGAAAATGTTAGAAAACTTACATATTATTTTACAAATTCAAAACAAATTGAAAGGAAATTATAGTCTAGTTTTTAACCACATTATTATTGGATCCAAGAACAAGGTAATATTAAAAAGGCAATATAAAATTACAGAAAACAGAAATAAGTTTTCCTTAGGAGCAGAAGATTCACTAACATTGCAATCAGGCTACAGCATTATTCTCTGAGAGTGCTCCAAGACTGCTATTTATGAGTTCCTATTTCACCGCTAAACCCAATGCTAAATATTGATGCTAACCAGCTATATTGGCTGTTCTGTGGCTGTGCTAACCATAAATATTCACCAGATATAACTGGTTGTTTCCCACTGAATATTAGTGGTTAGCCAGTTAAATGCGATTTAAGCTGTCAGCGGCCATTGATGACCGGTTGAACAGCACCAAATATCGGGGGAGAGGAGATGGAGCCTAACCCCTGGATGCTATATATGATGCACAAATGTGAGTGCACTGTTGAGATGTGCAAGTAAATTAATTGGTTAATGAGCTCTTAATCATCAATAATTGGGTGCCAACAACCAATTCATGATGTTAATGGGCACATTAAGGGAAAGGGGGAAATGAGACTTGATATACCACCTTTCTGAGGTTTTTGCAACTACATTCAAAGCAGTTTACATATATTCAGATACTTATTTTGTACCAGGGGCAATGGCGGGTTAAGTGACTTGCCCAGAGTCAAAAGAAGCTATAGTGGGAATTGAACTCAGTTCCCCAGGCCCAAAGGCCACTGCACTAACCATTAGGCTACTCCTCCACTAGCAACATTCCATCTAGAAGCCTGCCCTTGCAGATCAGCAATGCAGCCGCTCAGGCTTCTGTTTCTGTGAGTCTGCCCAACAAGATAAACTCAAAACATAAGGTATGATATCATACTGTATATGTATATTTGATCTTGACTTGTCCTTTCCATTTTCAGGGCACAGATGATAGAAGTCTTCCCACCACTGGCATAAGAACATAAGAATAGCCATACTGGTTCAGACCAATGGTCCATCTAGCCTAGTGTCCTGCTTCCAGCAGTGGCCAATTTAGGTCTCAAGTATCTGACAGAATCCCAAATAGTAGCAAGATTGATCTCCAATTTCTGAAGTTGTCATCGAAGCCCCACTCCAGCCCATCCAAATCAGTCAAGCCACGATAAGGGCACAGACCATATGAGTCTGCCTGGCAGTGACCATGTTCTCTAACTACTGAAGCTGAATCTGTCCAGCCAAGATCAGGACACAGACCGTAAAAGTTGGCCAAGACTGGCTTTGCTTCCTAATTACTGGTATTGCCATCTAATCACCGCTAAGCTTGTTTGGTTCCATGCCTTCTAACAGGGGCGGACTGATCTTTCAGGCAACCAGGCAGTGCCTGAGGGCCCAGTGCAGTTGGGGAGCCCAGTACCTCCTCCCCAAGGCTGCTGACGGGGGGGGGGGGGGGGGGGGGGATTCCCCAGGCCCGACCTCCAAGGGTGGGGGGGCTTGGTGCCGGCAAGCTTTTTCTGGGTCTGTCTCTTCCTACTCCTGTTTGCCAGGACCTGAATGATTGCATTAACGTGATAACCTGGGTGACCCGAGACATCGTGTTTATGCAATCATCCGGGTCCCGGCACACAGGAGTAGGAGCAGTCAGACACAGTAAGGGAGCAGGCTGCCTGAATGTGTGTGTGTGTGGGGGGGAGGGGGCAGTGCAAGTGTGTGTGGGGGTGCGAGTGTTGGAGGGGGTGGCGCAGTGGTGGCCCAGGGGGATGGCGGTCTTGCCCTGGGCCCGGCTGTGTCTCTCATTGGCCCTGCTCCTCCCCACATGTCTGACATCGCTCTTCCCTCCATCCCTGGGAGATGCTTGGTTAGATTATTATGTATGTTATATATCTTATATTATTTTATGTTTCAACAGTTTTTATTGATGACAATAAACATTGTGAACATAATCAGTAAATTCCAACACTTCGTAAACATAAGAACAGGTCACAGTTGCATACATACATCATAACTGCATCATCAATATTTTCTATCATCATTTTCTCCCCTCCCCCCCCCATATCTTATATTATTTTATATTATATGTAATTTGATTTGAATTTCTTCCTGGAATCAAAAGTGAAACATAAACTTACCAAATAAACTGAATTAAACTAAACACTTTTCCAGATGTCACACAGTTAAGAAATATAAGAGTTCAGTCAAGTTGTTGCATAAGGGTAATTAAGAACTTTTTTTTTTAACCGATTAAAGAAACATAAGAATGGTTTAGGTGAAGTGTATACAATACATGATTAGGCCTGGGAACCTGGATGGCTGAGATATAAGACAATGGTTGAATATTTGTGGGATTACCTCATCTGTCATGAGAACCAGGATATTGAATTATCTGAGAGACCAACAGGTGCACATAGCAGACATATCTCACAAAGGTAGAACACTTAAAACTGAAATGAGCATGGGTTGGCCAGAATTATTTTGCCTTATACGATATAATACTAATTAGGGGGCTGAGCATGTTAGCACATAAGCCTACCTCTTTTCAAATGACAACAGAGATTTCTGACCACGAGGCCTGCTCTGTGATAGTACAAGGAACATTAGCATCTAAGAAAATCCTACTAATGAATGTTTATGCCACAGATATAGCACAAGATTCATTTTAGGAGAAATGAGATAATTAGCTGTTCTTGCAGATCACATTTTAATCTTAGGAGAATACAGTAATGCATGTTTTAATCTTAAATTGGACTGATTCTCTGGGTCTATTTCTTCTAACATGGTATTTATAGAACTACAGCCAATTATTAAACAATAGCTAGACATCAGATATGTAGAAGGACAAACTGTGCTTTATGTTAATTTTTGTGGCAGTCTAGTTATATATATCTGACTGCTGTGCAATCTTAGTCATGTTGAAATTGGCTGAAAAAATCTAGGGCCCTGCAACTTGGAGGCTGTTTCCATCCTTGCTAGGAGATAAGGATGTCAACATTCAAAAGCATTTATGCAGTCAAAGGCAAGGCAGTCTAGACCACTTGAATGGATAATTTTGGATATATAAATCATTATCCCCCAGATTCTAAAGGCTGCCAAAGTTAGGGTGCCCAAATTTGGGCATGGATTCCAGATGCACACATAAACTAATTAGTCAATTAGGCACTAACAATTATTGGAGTTATTGGCACTTAATTGGCAGTAATTAGGAGTTACACACACATCTGTCCTATGCCATATTCTATAATATGTGACCCTAAATTTCATAGTGCATAACTCAATGGGCAGGTGAGGAGTGTTCCCAGAAATTAAGCACAGTTACTTGACTTTTTAACAAGCAATTATTGATACTAATTAGATTTAATTGGCACTTATGCATGTAAATTTAGGCGTGGATTCTGTGTCTAAAATTTATGCGTATCTGAAAAAGGGGGTGTGGAAATGGGAGGGTTATGGGCATAAGAGGGGCAGTCCTAAAACTGACACACGTTGTTATAGAATAATGGGATAGGCGTGTATATTTGCACCATGTTTCAGTTGGTGCAAATGACCATGCCTAAAGTTAGACACGATTCCAGGGCATAAGCGCTATTCTATAAACTTTATCGAATAGTGCTTTTTGTACTAGTCTGAACCAGGGAGTCATTGATAATGGTGTAAGTGGAGATGAAGGAAGACAGAGTGATCACTGGACAGCTGCATCTGAGCCAAATTCTTGGGGACCGTGTGCAAAGCTTCCAAGGTTGAGAGGTAGATTTTAAGCCATGCCCCAGCTCCACTCTTCTCCACACAGCCATGCCCCCAGCTCCACCCCTCTCTGCCCAGTTGTGCCCCCCAGACCAGCCCAAGCCACCTCCTGGATCCATCCCCAGACTTCTGCTACAGCACCAACAACCTGCCTCCCCCTAGGGCAGCAGGAGGTGCCTTAATAAAATGTCATCTTGTGCTTCTGTGGAACCAGTTTTATGATAAGAGCTGGGAAATTTTGCAGCTCTTATTGCGAGATTGGTACTGTAGAAGCAGAGATGAGTTAATAACACATCATCTTCTGCTGCCGATGGAGACGGAGGCTGCTCAGTGGGAGTTCTTTGCTCTCTGGCAGAAGCGCAGGAGATGACCCATGAAAGCTTTACTGGCTAATCAAATCATGTGTCTGACACTTTATGAATGTACATATATGGTATGCCAGTTCTGCACCCTGTGAGCAGGGAATGTATTGGGACCAAATGCGTCTAAGCATGCTGCAGAGGGACAGCGCTCAGTCCTGAAGGGCAGGGGAGAACGTGTCCCCTGCTAGTCAATTGAAAGTGCACTCCCTCCAGCTCTCAGGGTTGCAACAGCTTCCAGAGATGCTCAGATATGCTATATAAAGAGATGGCATCAAACATAGAAGCACATAAAAAAGTACATACAGCATGGAGTGGAAGAGTAGCCTAGTGGTTAGTGTAGTGGGCTTTGATCCTATCAACCTGGGTTTGATTCCCACTGCAGCTCCTTGGAGAAGTCATTTAACCCTCCATTGCCCCAGGTACAAAACCTTCAATTGTGAGCTCTCTAGGAACAGAGAGAGTACTTGCTATAATGTGTACAGCATAGCATATGTCTAGTAGCACCATAGAAACAATTAGTAGTACAAGGTCACCACAATCTTTTATAATAACAGAAGTAGCTTGAACTTGAGTAACTGATCGATTTTTTACTCTTTCAAAAAGTACAAAGACTAGGGGACTTTAGAGGAAGTTGCATGGAAAAACTTAAAACAAATAGGAGGAAATAGTTTTTTCACTCAATGAATAGTTAAACTCTGGAACGCTTTGCCTGAGGATGTAGTAACAGCGGTTAGCGTATCTGGGTTTAAAAATAGGTTTGGACACGTTCCTGGAGAAAAAGTCCATAGTCTACTATTGAGACAGACATTACTACTACTACTACTACTACTACTACTATTTAGCATTTCTATAGTGCTACAAGGCGTACGCAGCGCTGCACAAACGTAGAAGAAAGACAGTCCCTGCTCAAAGAGCTTACAATCTAATAGACAAAAATAAAGTAAGCAAATCAAATCAATTAATGTGTACAGGAAGGAGGAGAGGAGCGTAGGTGGAGGCGAGTGGTTACAAGTGGTTACGAGTCAAAAGCAATGTTAAAGAGGTGGGCTTTCAGTCTAGATTTAAAGGTGGCCAAGGATGGGGCAAGACGTAGGGGCTCAGGAAGTTTATTCCAGGCGTAGGGTGCAATGAGACAGAAGGCGCGAAGTCTGGAGTTGGCAGTAGTGGAGAAGGGAACAGATAAGAAGGATTTATCCATGGAGCGGAGTGCACGGGAAGGGGTGTAGGGAAGGACGAGTGTGGAGAGATACTGGGGAGCAGCAGAATGAGTACATTTATAGGTTAGTAGAAGAAGTTTGAACAGGATGTGAAAACGGATAGGGAGCCAGTGAAGCGACTTGAGGAGAGGGGTAGTATGAGTGAAGCGACCCTGGCGGAAGACGAGACGGGCAGCAGAGTTTTGAACTGATTGGAGAGGGGAGAGGTGACTAAGTGGGAGGCCAGCAAGAAGCAGATTGCAGTAGTCTAAGCGAGAGGTGACAAGGGTGTGGATGAGGGTTTTGGTAGAGTGCTCGGAAAGAAAGGGGCATATTTTACGGATGTTGTAAAGAAAGAAACGACAGGTCTTGGCGATCTGCTGGATATGAGCAGAGAAGGAGAGAGAAGAGTCAAAGATGACCCCAAGGTTTCGAGCTGAGGAGACAGGGAGAATGAGAGAGCCATCAACAGAAATAGAAAACGGGGGGAGTGGGGAAGTGGGTTTGGGGGGGAAAATGAGAAGCTCGGTTTTGGTCATGTTTAATTCCAGACAGCAATGTCAGACAAGCACGCTGAAACTTTGGTTTGGATGCAAGGTGAGATATCAGGGGTAGAAAGGTAGATTTGGGAGTCATCAGCATAGAGATGGTAGGAAAAGCCATGGGATGAGATTAATGAACCAAGGGAAGAAGTGTAGATAGAAAAGAGGAGGAGACCAAGAACAGAACCCTGGGGTACGCCGACAGGCAGAGGGATAGAAGTAGAAGAGGATCCACCAGAGTGAACACTAAAGGTGCGGAGGGAGAGGTAGGAAGAGAACCAGGAAAGGACAGAGCCCTGGAATCCAAGTGAGGACAAGGTATTGAGAAGTATGCTGTGATCGACAGTGTCAAAATCAGCGGAAAGATCAAGAAGAATGAGGATGGAATATTGACCTCTGGATTTAGCCAGTAATAGGTCATTTGAGACTTTAGTAAGCGCAGTTTTGGTTGAGTGGAGAGGGCGAAAACCAGATGGTAGTGGGTCAAGAATAGCATGTGAGGAGAGAAAATCAAGGCAGCGGCGGTGAACAGCACGCTCAAGTAATTTGGAGAGAAATGGAAGGAGGGAGATGGGTCAGTAATTAGAGGGACAAGTGGGGTTGAGTGAAGGCTTCTTAAGGAGAGGTGTGACCATGGCATGTTTAAAGGCAGCAGGGATAGTCGCAGTGGAAAGTGAGAGGTTGAGAATGTGACAGATAAAAGAAATAAGAGCAGGAGAGATGGCATTAAGAAGGTGGGTGGGAATGGGATCAGAGGAACAGGTGGTACATTTTGAGGAAGAAAGGAGAAGTGTAGTTTCCTCAATAGTAACTTCAGGAAAGGATGAAAGGGAATGAGGGGAAGGAGAGAGAGGGGAACGGACTCTTATGTTCTGAACCCCAAGGTTCTATAAATGGTGCACAAATTTATGTGCACCAAACTTCTCGCTGCTCTGAGCTGTACACTCAACAAAATTGGCTAATGAGCCAATTAGCACTAATAATTGGGTGCTACCAATCAATTATTGGCATTAATTGGCAACAATGTGGATTTACTCATGCCATTTATAGAACAGCGCTCCATGCATATTTTTTTGGTGCCCAAATTTGGGTGCTATTTACTGAATCTAGTCCTACATGTGGGGATCTTGACAGGTCTGTGTGTGGTGTTGGGGAGGGTTTGGAGAAGGGTGTTTAGGGATTATGGGGGCACTCAACAGAAGTCCAGTATGGTGCAAAATAGTGCTATATGGTGGTAGTAGGCTGTGTACATCATCATATGACTGTGACTGCCCACTGGGAGTCAAACTGATGGAAAGCATGTAACCAAACTGATTATATAAACAAATTCTCAATGTTACATGAATCACAATCAGGATTTCGTCCCCTCCACAGCACTGAAATTACTCTCCTAGCCAAATTCAAGAAGGAAATAGCAACAGGCAAAAGCATACTTTTCCTCCAATTCAACATATCTAGTGCCTTCGGCATGGTAAAGCATAATATATTACTAAGACTACTAGATTACTTCGGGATTGGTGGAAATATACTTAGCTGGATCAAGGGTTTCCTAACCACTAGAACATATCAAGTGAAATCAAATTCAAACATATCATCACCGCGGAAAACAGACTGTGGAGTACCTCAAGGATCACCACTATCACCGATCCTCTTCAACCTAATGATGACCCCGCTAGTCAAGTCCTTATCCAACCAAGGCCTTAACCATTTCATCTATGTAGACGATGTCACAATATACATTCCTTATAAACATGAACTGACAGAAATCACCAACGAAATCAAATTCAGCTTGAACATCATAGACTCATGGGCAAATGCATTTCAACTAAAACTCAATAAAGAAAAAAACACACTGTCTCATCCTCTCATCCCAATACAGCGCGGACAACCCCACAAGTATAAACACCCCAGATTACACCCTCCCTATCTCAGACAGCCTGAAAATCCTCGGCGTTACAATGGACCGTAACCTTACACTAGAGAGCCAAGTGAAATCCACAACAAAGAAAATGTTCCACTGAAACGCATGAAACCATTCTTCCTGAGGGAAACATTTCACAACTTGATACAATCAATGGTACTAAGCCATGTGGACTACTGCAATGGAATTTATGCAGGATGCAAAGAACAAACCTTAAAGAAACTTCAGACTGCTCAAAACAAGGCAGCCAGGCTTATATTTGGAAAAACGCGATTTGATAGCGTAAAACCCCTCCGTGAAAAACTGCACTGGCTCCCAATGAAAGAACTTTATTGCTTTCAAAATCTGCACCCTGGTTCATAAAATCATCTTCAGTGAAGCCCCGGGATACATGACAGATCTCATATACCTACCAACCAGAAACACATCTGATCAACATGAACATATCTAAATCTCCACTACCCAAGCTGCAAAGGACTTAAATACAAATCAACTTACACATCCAGATTTTCCTACATAAGTACACAACCGTGGAACGCATTACCAAAAGCCTTGAAAACAATGTATGACCACCTAAACTTCCGGAAATCACTAAAAACCAACCTGTTTAAAAAGGCATACCCTACTGATCCAACTTAAATGCCTGAACTCTGCAACACAACAAAACCAAAGTACTTAATGGACATAACACAACTCTTCCACTCTACGATTCCCTAATGAGTCTGTTCACATGAACCTTATCTTACCACAACATCACTTTGTATTTGTTCATACCGGAGTCGGCGAATGCCTCTCTGGTACTATGTAAGCCACATTGAGCCTGCAAATAGGTGGGAAAATGTCGGATACAAATGTAACAAATAAATAAATAAAAATCATGGTTTGAATTATTTTTTGCTGGATTTGGAGCATTTAATTTGCTGACACACTTGTTTATGGAGACTATTACATAGGATGCACTTGCAAATGAAGAGGCTTGGGTGTGAGTGGGGGGAGAGACTGTTTGACAGGCAAAAGTCATTATGGTAATTTCTTATAACATTGTATCTTTAAATGTGGGAGGTATTAAAAGTCCCATCAAACCTAAGAGGATATTAAGCATACTTGAGGAGAGAGAAAGTAGTCATTGCCCTGCTTCAGGAAATTCAACATAGAGAAACATTGGAAATTACAGACTACATGGTGTGAGGGCTTTATTTTTAATTCACAGTATAATTCAAAGAAATAGAGGGAGGGTGGGAAGTGAGGGCGGCCATTTTGGTAAACAGGAGAGTTTCCTTTGTGGTTTATGGGGTGGATAAAGATCCTACAAGGAGAATGGTCCGGGTTACTGTGAGGATATATCAGAAGGAAATTTCTTTAATGAGTATATATGCCCCCAATGGCCCTAAAGGTTACTTTTAGGAAATAGTTGGCAGAATTTTGTGGAAAAGGCATTCATATGGTGGAAGGTGATATGAACTGCACTGACAGTGATTTAGATAGATCTAAGGTAAAGGGGAAAGTGGGTTCTGTGAAGGGAGAAAACTTAGGAAAGGTATGGAGAAGTTTGAGTGGGTAGATATTTGGAAAGTTTAGAATCTCTGGAGCAGTGACTATACCAATTGTCCTTGAAGTACCAGTCATATTCCTGAAGAGCTTACCTCTTAGTGGAAGAATAGCCTAATGGTTAGTGTAGCAGGCTTTGATCCTAGCAACCTGGGTTTGATTCCCACTGCAGCTCCTTGTGTTCTTTGGCAAGTCACTTAACCCTTCATTGCCCCAGGTACAGAAACTTAGATTGCAAGCCCCCTAGGGACAGAGAAAGCACCAGTATATAATGTGCACAGCACTGTGTATGTCTAGTAGCACTATAGAAATGATTAGTAGTAAAAAAAAAAGTCAGGAATACTGCTTTCATTCTTGGTATATGTACTAGGGCTGTACTGAGGATTTGATTTGGCCCCAAATACATTATTCATATTTGGCTGAATAGTGATTTAAATTAGAAAACAAATAATCTGGGCTCAATTGTGCTATATACTTCTGAAATAAATACTTGATCTCTGAATTCATGTTGCTTCTTTTATTATTTGTTATGTTAAAGCTTAATGCTCGTTATTCATATTTGGTATTCATATTCGGCTGAATAATATTTTTCATTATTCATATTTGGCTGAGTAGTAAAATATGCTATTTGGAACAGCTCTAATACGAACCCCATGATTATCTCAAATCATGCCATGGTAACTGAGGTGTTTGTGTCCCAAAGTTGCTTAGAGAGGGAGCTAGTAAACAGTGGAAGGTGAATGTCAGCCACATCCAAAAATAGGAGGGTGAGGCCCATTTCCAGAGGGCCTGGAGGCAAACAAGAAAGAATTTACCTTTAACAGAGAGATTTGGATGTGGGAAAGGCCTACATGAAATGGGCACAGTTTAAGTCTTTATATGAGGGATTAGAGAGGCTGCAAAGTATCCACAAAAGAGGGGGGGGGGGGGGGGTTGTAAGATTTATAAGAAGGCACTTGTGGTTCAGAGCAAGATAGATTTGCTAGAGAAAGGCAGGATGGATTATCTGTTGGGACTGAGTGTGGAAGTAATGCTAGTAAGCTCCTAGAACTGCAATTAATGAAGAAAAAGAATCAAAGGATAGTGAAAGAGATGGAAACTTCAGAGGACTCAACAATTTGGTCAAATCAGGAAATTTGTGTGAACTTCAGGAAATTTTTAGAAGCTGTATGAATCTGGATCCACTCACTTTAGTGATCAAATACTAAGCTATTTGGCAAGGCAGAGTGACCTAAACTGGAGCAAAAAGACAAAGAACCCTACAGGAGACACAAAGATCTGCAACGGAGTGAACACCCTGGATGGATGGAGTGGACAACATGAGAAGTGATCTATAAAAATTAGAAGTATGGGTTAATGTTTGGCAGCTAAACTTCAATGTGAAAAAAAGTAGAACTATGTATTATAGGTGCAGAAATCCAAAGAAGCTGTATGTGATAAGAGGAGGGATGCTGATATGCATGGACCAGGAGAGGCACCTTGGGGTGACAGTGTCCAAGAATCTCAAGGTGGCGAAACAATGTGACAAGATGGTCGCCAAAGTAAGAAGGATACTAGATTGCACTGAGAGAGAGATGTGGAGGGGCATTTTCGAAAGGTCATCCAAATCTGAATTTGGGCGCCCTCACAAAGTCGGCCAAAATCCGGCAGGTATAATAAAAAAATAATATGGACGCCCTTAGACATTCCATTATCGCAGTTGAAAACGCCCAAATCAGGGACACCCAAAGTATAGGAAAAAGGGCACCCTTAGACATTCCATTATCGTAGTTGAAAATGCCCAAATCAGGGATGCCCAAAGTATACGAAAAATACGGCAGTTATGTGAGAAACGTGTCCTTGTTACTGTACTTTATACTTCTCAATGTTCCTTATATTTTCCCCATACCTGGATGTCTGCAACTACATGCACTGTACTTGCGGAACATGCAGCTATGGGAAATCTAAGGAACATACATATTTTATTATGTATATATGAAGTTCGCACACTTGATAATGATCCATATAAGGAAAACTCCGCACGTAGGCCCCGCATGCGTGACGACAGTCCATGAACGTCCATGCGTCACGGCCATCCATGTGTGGAGCCATTATAGATGCCAAAACATTCACGTACTGACCTGTCCATATATGGGATGGTCATCCATATATGGAGCTGTGTATGTAAGAATGCCCATCATGCATGGGCATCCATATAAGGTGATGCACTGAGAAATATGGCACTCCATAGAGAACCAAATTTTCCCGAGCAGGAGACTCTGTGCCTAGTGCACCTGTGCTTAAAGCACTGAAGAATTGTTTCACCACCACCACCACCTGCCCCCCAGGACTTTCTCCACTGAAGCCTGGGGTGAGATAAGGAACAGGTTGGAGAGGTAAGTGTTTGCTTCCCCCCCCCCTCCTGGCCTATCAGGGACCCCTCCTGTAGCTACACATATAAGAGCTCCCTCAGCAATGTAAGCACAAACTGTAGTCTGCATTCAAGGGTAATTAGTGATATGTGCACATGCACATTCATTAATAGAATCTATGTACTAGAAAGGAAAAACATTCCCACATCCCTACAATACTGCACACAAACTGTACTCTCTGTCCTCATGTCCACCTCAATGACATCATCTGTACCAATGTAATGTCCCCCCCCCAATCAGTGTTGTGAGTCTCTCCTATTTGATTTCCAAATGAATTTGTGTGTTGAAGGCAAGAAGGGCCATCACCTGACTCCTGGTGTACAAACTTATATCTTGCAAAAGATTTGGCATTCGGAGGGACTTCGAGTCCCTCCAGCGGAGGTTCCACCGAATCAAGAGGCAGAGCCCTGACATGATCAGGGCAGTGAGACGGCACCTCAGGGCGCAACATAAGTATTATTATTATTTTTTTTATTATTTATTTATTTTCAAAATTTTTTTCAACAATTTCAAGATTACATTCTTGATCAGCAAAGTGTGTTAACATTTCAGATAATATACAAATAGGAAAATATATTAACTGTCATGTCTGTGGCCGTGACCCCTCTCAGACTCACCTTATTTCCTGTGGTCAGCTTCTGAGCTGGCTTCTGTCTGTTCTTTGTGAGTTAGTTCTGTCTCTGTCTCTGTGTGCTGGCTGTATTAGATTGTCGGTGTGCTGTCACCCGTTCCAGATTTCAGCTCAGTCCAGTCCGGATCTTCCAGGCTGCCTGACCCTTAGTTGCCTGGTGATTGTTGCACCTGAGTCTCAGCTGCCTGCTGGGCTTATTAGCCATTTGGAACCTCTCTGCCTTTGCCTTTGCATTGTGTCTAAGGCCCTGGTATGTTGGTGCTTGTTGCACTTCTGCTAGTCCGGTTGTTGCCTGAGATTCTTGCCAGTTTCTAGTTAGTCTGTGTTTAGTTTAGGTTTGTTTGCTGTCCTTGCCTGGTTTCTTGTTGTAATTCTGTGTTTAGTTGCTGTTTGTCTGTGTTCTGGCTTTGGGGCTGCTCGCAGCTCTTAGTTCTGTGTCTTGTTAGTCAGTGTTTGTTCCCTGTTTAGTGGCTGTTTTGCAGCTTTCTGTTCTGCCCTTTAGCTTTCCCTTCCTTGCCCAGTCTCCTGCCTTGCTGCCCATGTTCCTCCCTTTCCCCTCTGACCCTCAGTCCCTGTGCTGCCTTGCTGTTATCCAGTCCTGCCCTGTCCAGAAAGTCCTGCCGGCCACCTGAAGCCCAGAGCTCAACTCTGGGTGAACAGTGGCCAAGTGTAGGTGAAGCCTAACTGCTTGCCTGAGATTTGCCTAGTCTCCGGTGTGGGGTGGTTTTGCCTGCCACTGCTGCTCCTTCAGCAGTGGCCCAAGGGCTCAAAAACCAGTTTCCAGCTTTGAAAACGTGACAGAATGCAAAGGCCATGAGCTCGGCAGGATCACCCTATCTGCTAGGCCTCCGGCCTAGAACGTCTGCCCTTGTTTCCCTGGTGAAGTTCGGTTCTGGCTCTATTATTGTTCCTGATCTTTTCATGACTCTGGAGGAATATTATGGTAAACCTTTGGCTGATCCACTCATGAAGAAACTGCCTGAAGCTTCAGCAGAGAGGAAGCATATCAGGCAGCTTGGGCTCGTGGAAAACCCTGTTTCGGCCATTTATCCTAGGACCCCGCTTTGGAAATATTGCCACCTGCTTCTCTTTGACCCCGCTCTGAGGGATACTCGGGAAGCTGCCATCGAAAGGAAGCGTCTGGCGAATCCCGAGGTCCAGGCGTACAATCAGTCCCTCCTGAGGGACGCTCTCAGCCGAATTGTTCCGGAGTCCAAGTCAAGTTCCAGCCAAGCTCTGATTCCTGTCCGGGAAGCGCTTCTAACCGGCCCTCCAATCCCAGGTCAAGTGGCGCTCCCACTTAAGCCTCTGATTCCAGTCCAAGCGAAGCTGTTGACCGAGCCTTCAATTCCAGTCCAAGTAGCGCTGTCATGCAAGCCTCTGATTCTAGTCCGAGCGAAGCTTCTGACTGAGCCTCCAGTTCCAGTCCAGGAAGCACTTCCACTTGAGCCCCTGAGTCCAGTCCAAGGGACGCTTCTGACCGAGCCTCCGATGCCAGTTCGAGTGGCCCTGCTAGCCAGGCCGCTGCTGAGTTCTAGTGCCAGCCAAGATGATGCTGAGTCCACTCCGAGTTTGAGTTCCAGCCAAGATGCTGTGGAGTCCACGCTGAGTTCCAGTTCCAGCCAAGCTGCTGCATCCACGCTGAGGTCCAGTTCCAGCCAAGCTGCTGAGTCCAAGTCAAGTTTTAGTTCCAGCCAAGTTGCTCAGTCCCAGGCGAGGTCAAGTTCCAGTCCAGCTAACCATGGTCCTGTGTTGAAGCTCCTCCATAGGTTTCACCATTGTTACCCATGGAAACCAAAAAGCTCCCGTGGGGACACGGGAGCCTTGAGGGGGAGGTACTGTCATGTCTGTGGCCGTGACCCCTCTCAGACTCACCTTATTTCCTGTGGTCAGCTTCTGAGCTGGCTTCTGTCTGTTCTTTGTGAGTTAGTTCTGTGTTTAGTTTCTGTTTGTCTGTGTTCTGGCTTTGGGGCTGCTTGCAGCTCTTAGTTCTGTGTCTTGTTAGTCAGTGTTTGTTCCCTGTTTAGTGGCTGTTTTGCAGCTTTCTGTTCTGCCCTTTAGCTTTCCCTTCCTTGCCCAGTCTCCTGCCTTGCTGTCCATGTTCCTCCCTTTCCCCTCTGACCCTCAGTCCCTGTGCTGCCTTGCTGTTATCCAGTCCTGCCCTGTCCAGCAAGTCCTGCCGGCCACCTGAAGCCCAGAGCTCAACTCTGGGTGAACAGTGGCCAAGTGCAGGTGAAGCCTAACTGCTTGCCTGAGATTTGCCTAGTCTCCGGTGTGGGGTGGTTTTGCCTGCCACTGCCGCTCCTGGGCAGTGGCCCAAGGGCTCACAAACCAGTTTCCAGCTTTGAAAACATGACATTAACAAAAGAATAAACTTAGTTTCCAACACTGAAGTCCACTATTATCGGATCCAAGATGTTAATTACAGGTAATTTAAAGGAAAACGTTTACTAAGATTAATCAGCTCCCAGTTGAACAGAAAAATATTATATTAAATTCCTTCAGTTCTTTTCGAAGCAATAAAAGATGACAAATGCGAAGGGTCCATGAAAATATACTTAAGTGAATTTATCCGAATGATGCATTTGCAAGGAAACCTCAAATAAAATACTCCTCCAAGTTGTTGAATGGCAGGTTTTAATAGCAAAAATTGTTTACTTCTGGGTCTCTTTTGCAATGTCAGGAAATAAATTTATTCTTAGACCCAGGAATAACTTATCCCTGTTTCTAAAGAACAACTGTTGAAGCCATTGCTTATCAGGAATCAGTGCTATAGTAGCCACCAATGTGGTTGCTTGAGCATGTTCAGTTTCGGAAGTCTCCAGAAAAGCAGTTAGATCTAAAGACTCTTTTTTCTATTGTTGAGATGATTCCTTCTGTGGAATATAATACACCTGATTAAAAGGTGGTAAGCTTGACTCAGGACGGCTACCCGTCTTTAGGTCAGCATTCACTAATCTTTAAGTGGCCACTACCCCATTTCATGTGGTCACAGAAAGCATGCAACCCCAGGGTGGCGTGGCATTGGCCCAGGTCACAACCCCAAATGTGGGTTTTGTGACCCTATTTAGGTTTGCAACCCACGTATCCTGTTTCCCCCAGTGGCCAATCCAGGTCACAAATACCTGGCAAGATCCCAGAAAAGCTCAATACATTTTATGATGCTTATCCCAGAAATAAGCAGTGGATTTTCCCAAGTCAATTTAATAATGGTCTATGGACTTTTCCTTTAGGAAGCCGTCCAGACCCTTTTAAAACCCCGCTAGGCTAACCGCCTTTACCACATTCTCTGGCAATGAATTCTAGAGTTTAATTACACGTTGAGTGAAGAAAAATTTTCTCTGATTCATATTAAATGTACTATTTTATAGATTCATCACATGCCCCCTAGTCCTAGTATTTTTGGAAAGCGTAAACAAATGGTTCATGTCTACTTGTTCCACTTCACTCATTATTTTATAGACCTCTATCATATCTCCCCTCAGCCGTCTCCTCTCCAAGCTGAAGAGCCGTAGACGCTTCAGCCTTTCCTCATAAGAAAGTCGTCCCATCCCCTTTATCCTTATCCAATTTAGGCCTTAACTCATTTATTTATGCTGATGATGTTACAATTTATATTCCTTTCAGAAATGACCTGTCATAAATCACCAATTCAATCAAGATCAGCCTGAACACAATGGACGCATGGGCAAACTCATTCCAACTGAAACTGTAGGCGGTAGAACAAGAGGACATGAAATGAGGTTGAAGGGGGGCAGCCTCAGGAAAGATGTCAGGAAGTATTTTTTCACAGAGAGGGTGGTGGATGCTTGGAATGCCCTCCCGCGGGAGGTAGTAGAGATGAAAACGGTAACGGAATTCAAAACATGCCTGGGATATGCATAAAGGAAACCTGTGCAGAAGGAATGGATCCTCAGAAACTTAGCCGAAATTGGGTGGCGGAGCAGGTGGGGGGAAGAGGGGTGGGTGGTTGGGAGGCGAGGATAGTGGAGGGCAGACTTATACGGTCTGTGCCCTGAATAAGGCAGGTACAAATCAAGGTAAGGTATACACATATGTTTGTCTTGTTGGGCAGACTGGATGGACCGTGCAGGTCTTTTTCTGCCGTCATCTACTATGTTATGTTACTATGAACACTGAAAAGACTCACTGTCTCATCCTTTCATCTCAACACAATAAGTTTAAACCTATAACCTTAAACATCCCAAACCACTCCCTCCCTATCTCGGATAGCCTAAAACTACTCGGCGTCATAATTGATCAGAACCTGACACTTGAAAGCCAAGTAAATTCCACTACAAAGAAAATGTTCCACTCAATGTGGAAACTTAAACGTATAAAACCTTTCTTCCCACGAGATGAATTTCGCAACTTGATACAATCAATGATATTGAGCCATTTGGATTACTGCAATGGAATTTATGCAGGTTGTAAAGAACAACTAACTAAGAAACTTCAGACTGCACAGAATACAGCAGCCAGACTGATCTTCGGAAAATCAAAATTTAAGAGTGCCAAACCTCTTCGTGAAAAATTGCATTGGCTTCCTACCAAGGAACGTATCGCCTTCAAAGTTTGCACTCTGGTCCACAGGATTATTTACGGCGAAGTTCCTGGATACATGTTGAACCTCATAAATCTACCACCCAGAAACAGTTCCAGTCTATCCCGAACTTACTTAAATTTCCATTATCCTCCAGACTGCAATGGACTTAGATACAAATCAACTTATGCATCCAGCTTTTCTTACATAAGTACACAACTATGGATCGCTCTGCTCAAAACCATGAAATCTATCCATAACCATCTTAACTTCAGGAAGTCGCTGAAAACCAACTTGTTTAGGAAGGCTCTGACCCAAATTAACTTTCTACTTCCTGCGACACAGCAAAACTATGGACCGGATTGGACTTTTAACACCACCTCCTCTTTATTTCTTAATTGCTTTAAACTTACATTACTTACTGTATATGCTTACTAATATATTGTGTATTTGTATTTTTACCGAACTGGAGCCTGCCTCCATGGTACTGTGTAAGCCACATTGAGCCTGCAACTAAGTGGGAAAATGTGGGGTATAAATGTGTTAAATAAATAAATAAAATAAAAAATTTTTGTTGCCCTTCTCTGTACCTTTTCTAAATCCACTATATATCTTTTTTGAGATGCAGTGACCAGAATTGAACACAATATTCGAGTTGCAGTTGCACCATGGAGCGATACAAAGGCATTATAATGTCCTCACTTTTGTTTTCCATTCCTTTCCTAATAATACCTAACATTCTATTTGCTTTCTGAGCCGCAGCAGCACATTGAGCAGAAGGTTTCAACGTATCATCAACGATGACACCTAGATCCCTTTCTTGGTTGGTGACTCCTAACGTGGAACCTTGCATTACGTAGCTATAGTTCATGTTCCTCTTTCCCACATGCATCACTTTGCACTTGCTCACATTAAACATCATCTGCCATTTAGACTCCCAGTCTCGTATGGCCCTCTTGTAATTTTTCACAATCCTCCCGTGAGTGACTGTGTGTGTTTCTCAGAGAGAGAGAGAGAGAGAGAGAGAGAGAGAGAGAGAGAGAGAGAGAGAGAGAGAGAGAGAGAGAGAGAGAGTCTGTATGTGTCTCCTTAGAGAAAGAGGGTCAGCCAAAATGTATAAAATCAACAGAAGCAGGTAGCACCTTAGAAACTGACCAATTTACTGACGTATGAGCTTTCGAGGACCAGAGTCCACTTTGTCAGATGCATCTAGTTCTCAAGAGCTCATACATCAAAAAAGTATTTAGTCTATAAGGTGCCACTGGCCTCTGTTAATTTGTTATACCAGACTAACATGGTTACCACTTTTAAAGAGAGAATGTATGTTTTTCACAGAGAAAGAGTGTACGTTTCTGAGAGAGGGAAAATGTTCTGGGGGGGGGGGGGGGGGGGGGGGGGAGAGAGAGACAGAGATTGTGTATGTTTCTCACAGAGAAAATATGGTGCTCATTTTCAAAACAGATGGATGCCTCAAAATGCCTAAAAAAAAAGTCTATCTGCTAAAAACATCCAAATCCCGATTTTGGAAAGTCAGAATTTGGATATTTCACACTGTAGTTCTTCAACATAGCAAGGGGGCTTGTTGTGGGCAAGTTTTGGAAGGGACTAGGGAGGGCCTGTAAGTAGAACATCTTTCTGTAGTAATGGAACAGGAAGAATTGCCCATGTTTAAAAAGAAGGATGTTTTTATTTAGACCTGTTTCAGTCACATCCAAGTTACAAAAAGGTGCTCTGATTGAGCAGTTGACTACTGGAGGGATTAAAGCATGACCTCTCCTTAATCCCCCAGTGGCTGTGGTCCTCCTCCCTCTCCCCTGAAAATGAAACAGAAAGAAAAACCAGGCTATATGTCAGCTGCAGGTAGCCATTCTGAACAAAACAGCAAGCAGTTTAGAGGAGTATCCTAGTGGTAAGTGTAGTAGACTGTAAATCCAGGGATACAGGCACAAGTCCTATTATAACCCTATTTATTATTTTTTTTCTGGGGCTTCCTTCAGGAACAGAAAAATACTTACAGCACATAAAGCTATAGGCAGTGGTGTGCTGGAGCCGGCTCGCAAGGGCCGCTTGTTAAATTTTGCAAGATTTTGCGAGCCGGTTGTTCTCCAGGACGAGCCGGCTCCAGTGAACGAGGTAAGCATGGCAGGAGGGCGCCACCACAGGCCATGCTTACCTCCCCTCCCGCTCCCATCCATGTCCAGTGAGTCTCCGTCGCCCCATCCTCCCCTCCCGCTCCCATCCATCTTTTTCTATTACCTCCGTTGAAGCGCCACATTATTTAAAGCCCTGCTGCCCATCTCTAGCCTTCCCTGTTTGCTTCTGATGAGTTTGTTCCCTTAGTCCCGCCTTCTGACGTCATTCTGACATCATTTCCTTTTTCCGCAAAGGCGGGACTGAGGGCACGAACTCATCAGAAGCAAACAGGGAAGACTAGAGAGGGGCAGCAGGGCTTTAAATAAAGCAGCGCTTCAATGGAGGTAATAGAAAAAGATGGATGGGAGCGGGAGGGGAGGATGGGGGCGACGGAGAATCGGACATGGATGGGAGCGGGAGGGGAGGGCAGGGGAGGGAGGGAGGAGAATTGCTGGGTATGGATGGGTAGAGGGGGGCAGGGGAGAGAAGAGAATTGCTGGGCATGGATGGGTAGAGGAGGGCAGGGGAGAGAAGAGAATTGCTGGGCATGAATGGGTAGAGGGGGGCAGGGGAGAGACGAGAATTGCTGGGCATGGATGGGTAGAGGGGAGCAGGGGAGAGAAGAGAATTGCTGGGCATGGATGGGTAGAGGGGGGCAGGGGATAGATGAGAATTGTTGGGCATGAATGGATAGAGCGGGGCATGGGAGAGAAGAGAATTGCTGGGCATGAATGGATAGAGGGAGGCAGGGGAGAGAAGAGAATTGCTGGGCATGGAGGGCAGGGGACAGAAGAGAATTGCTGGGCATGATTGGATAGAGGGGGGCAGGGGAGAGAAGAGAATTGCTGGGAATGGATGGGTAGAGGGGGGCAGGGGAGAGAAGAGAATTGCTGGGCATGGATGGGTAGAGGGGGGCAGGGGAGAGACGAGAATTGCTGGGCATGGAGGGCAGGGGAGAGAAGAGAATTGCTGGGCATGAATGGATAGAGGGGGCAGGGGAGAGAAGAGAATTGCTGGGCATGGATGGGTAGAGGGGGGCAGGGGAGAGAAGAGAATTGCTGGGCATGGATGGGTAGAGGGGGCAGGGGAGAGAAGAGAATTGCTGGGTATGGATGGATAGAGGGGGGCAGGGGAGAGAGTAGAGTTTCAGGACATGGATGGAGGGGAGGGCAAGAGAAATTCTGGACATGGATGGAGGGGAGGGAAGGGAGAGAGAAGAAATGCTGGATATGGAGGGAAGATAGAGGAAGGAGATTAGATGAGGGAAAAGGAAGTGAGGAGAGAAACTGCACATGGATGGAGAAAATAGGCAGAAGCTGGATCCACTGTACAGTCAAGTCTGTGGAGGACCAGAAATGAAGAAGAAAGGAGGAAAGAAAAGAAAAGAAATAAAATAAATGGAAAGGAAGCCCTGGAAACGGAGTCAAGGGAACAGAGAGAGAGAGCAGCAGAATCAGATACTGGGCCAGCATGATCATAGAAACAAAGTCACCAGACAACAAAGGTAGAAAAAAAATCATTTTATTTTCATTATAGTGTTTGGAATATGTCCACTTTGAGAATCAGGTGCTGAATGTTAAAAGTTTATATTTATTTACTTATTTATGGCATTTTATCCCATATTAAACATGAATTAGATTGGAACCTGGGATCATTTAATTTTTTTTTCCTTGAGAGAGTAATGCATTGCCCCCCCCGGCTAGAGCCAGCTCTGCAATTTTTTTTGGGGGGGGGGCGCAGAGGTGGATGGGGGGGCACAGAGGTGGATGGGGGGCAGTGGTGGATGGGGGGGGGGGGGTGCCGAGGTGGACCGGGGAGAGAGCCTGTTGTTAAAAATTTACCAGCACACCACTGGCTATAGGACACATACAAGCCTGAAGGCTATTGAAGTGGTATACATTCAGGTACAGTAGGTATTTTTCTGTTCCTGGAGAGATCACATTTACCCCCCCCCCCCAAAAAAAAAGAGCCACAGTGAGATTTGAACCTGGGCCTCTTGCTTTGCAGTCCACTACACTAGCTACTGGGCATAGGCGCCCGGTATAAGAGGCTTGGGGAGGCTAAGCCTCCCCAGCCAGAAGTGCAGCAAGGGCGGGGCGGACCACCCCGGGTGCAGCTCCCGCTGCCTTGAACATTTCCCTCCCTCCCTCCCCCCCGACTGGTGCGTGGACCTGCGATCTTTATTGCCCCCCCCCGACTACTGCGGTATCGCTCTCCCCCTCCGCTCCTGTCCTGTCACGTCGTCTTTGAACGTCGAGGATTCCTTCCGGTAGCAGCAGCAGCATTGGCAATGATGTAAGCACTGCTTTCAGCCTGCCCCCGAAGCACTCTCTGGACAGTGTCCCTCCTATGCGGGAAACTGTACAGAGAGTGCTTCCGGGGCAGGCTGAAAGCAGCGCTTACATCATTGCCGATGCTGCTGCTGCTACCGGAAGGAAGCCTCGAAGTTCAAAGACATGACAGGAGCGGAGGGGGAGAGCGATACCGAACTAGTCCGGGGGGGGGGGGGGGGGGGGAGGAGCGATGCATCATGCCAGCCAGCTGCCAGACCAAAGGGAAAGGGGGTGGAGAGAGGAGGATGTGAGGTGCCACATCTAAGGGGAAGAGGGAGGAAGGAAAGCAATGGCAGGGAATGGGAAAAGGGGTGGTGGAGAAAGGATTGAGAGTGATGGAAGCAAGAAGGGGAGGGAAGAGAAAGGTGGGATGCATGAGGGAGAGGAGAGATGCATGAGGACGCTGGAGGAGAGAGAGAGAGAGAAAGTGGAAAAGTGCAGGGGAGAGCCAGGGACATGCAAAAGAGCAGGGGAGAGTCAGAGAGAGATGGGGAGAGAAAGAGGGGACATGGAAGAGAGCAGGGGACAGCCAGAGAGAGATGGGGAGTGAAAGAGGGGACATGGAAGAGAGCAGGGGACCTCCAGAGAGAGATGGGGAGCGAAAGAGGGGACATGGAAGAGTGCAGGGGAGAGCCAGAGAGAAGATGCTGGATGGAAGAGGAGAGAGAGAGAGATTAGTGGAAAGATGGGGAGAGAAAGAGGGGGCATGGACAGGATAGAGAGAGAGAGAGAAGCTGCTGGGGTGAAACTGGGGGAGACCCTAGCTGTCAGACGGACAAATGCTGAATGAAAGGAGGGAGAAAAAGGAAAAATGCTGGAAGGAGGGGGCAGAAAGAGGGAAGACACTGGACATAAGGGTAGGGAGGGAAAGAGGAAAGACACTGGAAGGATGGGGATAGAGCGGACATGCTGAATGGAAAAGGGTAGAGAGAGAGAGAGAACTGTTTAGAAGGAAGGGGAGATAGAGGGAGACAATAGACGGAAGGATTGGGAGAGGGTAATGGGTAGAAGGATGGAGAGAGAAAGAGGGATGACACTGGATGGAAGGGTAGAAGAGAAAGAGGGAAGGTGCTGGACATGGATGGATGGAGGGGAGGGAAGAGAGGAGAAATGTTGGACCAGGATGGAGGGAAGGAAAGACAAAGGAAGGAGATGCACATGGATGGAGTGGAAGGGAGAGAGGAGAAATGCTGGACATGGATGGAGGGGTGGAAAGACAGAGGAAATTCATGCACATGGATGGAGGGGAGGGGAGACATGCTGGATATGGATGGAGGAAAAATTGCTGAATTTAAGGGCTGGATTGGAACACTTTGAGGGCAGATGCTGAAACTGGAGAAAGGATAGGGACAGGGCTACAGATGGTAGACAGGACGCATAAGGACACAGGAGGATGGTGAGAGAAAAAATATCAAATGGAAAGAAGACACTGGGACCAAAGCGAATAGAAAAACTAAATGATCAGACAACAAAGGTAGAAAAAAGTATTTTATTCAGAATTTATTAACTGGAATATGTCAGCTTTTGGAAATGTGCATCTGTGATAATTTGCATGTAAGTTTCAATTTTTCTAGTATTGCTGTATGCTGAGACTGACTTCTTGAGGTAACTTTCCAGTTTTGCCTTCATATCTGTTGTGTCATGTATTTTTCATGTGTAATCAAGGTGCAGTATTCTACTAGTGTATAGTATTTACAGCCCTTTTTGGGGTTTTTTTTTGTTTCACTAGGTTGTGTACTGGTGTTTTAGAGCCCGGTGTAATTACAGTGCTGCTTTTCCACGCATAAGGTTGTAGCTTGTCCTGTCCTTGGAATTAGTGCTGTTATGGTTTGCTAAGGTTATGAGTATGTTTTTGCACAAGTTTGTGTATAGTGTTTTGCAGTGGAGAGATTGTGTGTTGGGCTTACTGAGGTGGCACCAAAACATCAGAAAGGGTGTACAGCGTAAATCATGACACACTACCTCTTGAAGGATCTACATATAGTTGTTAATAAAAGGAGCTCATTGTGAACACTATCCACCCTAAAAGGGTGTTTTGTGGCTCTACATGAGAATTGTGATATTATGATCCCTTGTTTCATATTGTTGACGGTCTGCATTTTCTATATGGGTGGTATATTGGTGTGTTAGGGTCTGCCTAGTGTTATGGTACAGTAAGGTTCTGAGTGTGTTTTTGCACAAATTTGTGCATAGTGTTTTGCAGTTGAGCGATTGTGGTTAGTATATGCTTTGAGCAATCACTTTATTCTTTGACATATGATACATATCTAATATCTAAATTTAATAAAAGGTATTAATTGTGACTATTTTATTTTTACTTATTTTTTCTATGTTAATTGTGGCTATAAGCTCCGCCCCTGGCTCCACCCCTAACCCCGCCCCCCTTTAGCCTCCCCAAACAGTTGGGCCACTGACTGCCTATGCTACTGGGCTACTTCTCTGTTCTGTAGAGGTCTGTGTGGCCATTTTCATGAGAATGCTGCCAGACATACTTGTGCTTTGTTTTCCCCTGTTTATAATTTAAACATTTCAGTTTGTAAAATGGTTGTTCAGGATGGACGTCTCTAGCATAAGGATGTCCTTCTCACATATTTTTGAACAGGATACTCAAATGTTTTTCCTGTTCAAAATGGCTGTGAGGTGAACCACTTTTTTTTTGGACGTTTTGTACTGGATTTTTTTTTTTTGGTGGGGAGGGGGGGGGGGTGGCATTTAGAAGTCCTTTTGAAAATGTCCCTCCACCTGTGTTTCTGTGAGAAAGAGAATAAGTAGGTGTTTCGTACAGAGAAAGTCAGAGCGTGTACTGTATGTGTCTTTCTCTTTTTGAAGAAGAAACTCTTTTTGTTTCTGTTTCAAGCCTTCAGCTTGGAGAAGCCTGGATAATTCAGAGGGAAAACCAGGCCATGACCTTCCTCTGGAGTAAAAAGTAGCCCTGCTCCCTGCCAAGTTTGGTTGCCTTTACTTAAATGGAGCCCAAATGCATCTTTTATTTATTTATTTATTTATTTATATTTATTTATGCATTTTTGTATCCCACTATTATCCAAAAACAGGTTTCGGTTCAAAGTGGCTTACAATTTACATTTGGTGAGTTAACAATCGTTTTTTTACAGTTGGGGCATGGGGAAACAACTGTAGTCTTATAAGTTAACTGTAGATATATGTAGACAGTTGTAAATATATGTAGACAGATTTAAAATATAAACAGGGAAATTATGATTTTAGATACATTGTATTTTCCAAATATGGATGGCCTCATTTTGATTTCAGAACTTTACTTCATCTTATAAAAACTGGTGCAACTTTGTGAAGCAGAGAGTGGGCCTAGCTTGGCTGTGGACAAACTATTGAAACCTATTAGTGCTGTCATGCACTCTGAAATGTGCCTAAAAAAGGAGAAAGTAGCTCTGCTGCTGTCCTACGAGCCCTCTGGGAAAATGGGCACTTTGTTAATGGAGGGAAGAACTGGTTATGCAAACTGCATTCAAAATTATCCTCCATTTTTTTGTTTCCTTGACTCATAAGCTTTCCTTTTAAGCAGGTAAAATCAGTTTCATAGGATACCTGGCATGTATCAATGTTTTTCATTCAGAGGTGATAGTGTTACTAAGGGTTGTGAATAATGTTAAACAACCTTATCTCCAAGATACATAAAACACGGCAGTGTTTCTTTCTAGGCACTAAGTTTTCTGTTTCCTACCTGCATATGGGAATTAGTTAATTGTCCTCTTGTACTGTGTACCTTAAACTTACTCAAACAGGATACAAGCCTCTTGCTTTCAGCAGATGAGTAAATATATTATGGAAGATGTGTGGAGGGGCATTTTTGATATGACATCCAAATGGAAAATATTTATGAGAAAATTAAAAAAAAACTAAGTCCATAATGGAAGAGGTAAATAAATGTTATCCAATATTTGAAAATACATTAAAAATATTTAATAAAAAGCACTGTAAACGTCATAGATGTTCTAAGATAAACGTCTCCTCCAATTGGAAATGCACTACGGAAATCATGTAACAGTGGTAGTGGTTTCTGAGTCGAGAAAACATCTGCGGCAACAGTATATAAGTATTGCCATACTGGGACAGACCAAAGGTCCATCAAGTGCAGCATCCTGTTTCCAACAGTGGCCAATCCAGGTCACAAATACCGGGCAAGATCCCAAAAAAGTACAAAACATTTTATACTGCTTATCCCAGAAATAGTGGATTTTCCCCAAGTCCAATTTAATAATGGTCTATGGACTTTTCTTTTAGGAAGCCATCCAAACCTTTTTTAAACTCTGCTAAGCTAACCGCCTTTACCACATTTTCTGGCAATGAATTCGAAGAGTTGAATTACACGTTGAGTGAAGAAAACTTTTCTCTAATTCGTTTTAAATTTACTACTTTGTAGCTTCATCGCATGTTCCCTAGTCCTAGTATTTATGGAAAGCATAAACAGACGCTTCTCATCTACCCGTTCAACTCCACTCATTATTTTATAGACCTCTATCGTATCTCCCCTCAGCTGCCTTTTCTCCAAGCTGAAGAGCCCTAGCCGCTTTAGCCTTTCCTCATAGGGAAGTCATCCCATCGCCCTTCTCTGCATCTTTTCTAATTCCACTATCCAGCTTATAATCGAAAGAGAAAAACGCCTATATTTCGACCCAAATCGGGAGATGGGCATTTTTCTCGTAAAGGCGCCCAAATCGGTATAATCGAAAGCCGATTTTTGGGCGTTTCCAACTGCACTCCGTCGCGGAAATGAATAAAGTTGACGGGGGCATGTCAGAGGCGTGGTGGAGGCGGGACTGGGGCGTGGTTATCAGCCGAGGAGAGATGGGCGTCTTTAGCTGATAATCAAAAAAAAAAAAGGCGTTTTTACCGCGATTTTGGGACACTTTTTTGGACCCTTTTTTTCATGAACAAGCCCCAAACAAATGCCCCAACTGACCAGATGACCACTGGAGGGAATCGAGGAGGACCTCCCTGGACTCCCCCAGTGGTCACTAACCCCCTCCCACCAAAAAAAAACCCACTTTAAAAACTTTTTTTCCAGCCTCTATGCCAGCCTCAAATGCAGTACCCACCTCCATGACAGCAGAATATGTTCGATCCTGTCACAGCCTTTCCCTGGGTCAGATGTGGCTCTCGGGTGCACTACAGGGTCAAATCAGCATTGCATTGTGGTGGGTGTAGGGTATTGGTGTCCGTGATTTCATTAGCTTGTGTTACAGTCTCACGATGTTGGTAGTTGGTAGGCTCTTCTCCCATGGTGCTTTTCCCCCTGCCTACTGGGTCAGAGTGTGCCCTGTTGTGTTTCCGGTAGTCCATGAGGTAGTGGCCATTTTTGTAAGCCAGTTTTAGATCCCTTCCATGTGTTAGCCACGTTAGAGAACTTAGTTCTTACCTTGAATGTGGCTGAAAGAGGGCATTGTACAACATTCTGCCAGCTCTGACCTGCTAATCTCACTACCAGGGAGACTCGTTGCCAGTGGTGGGGCACAACCTCTGATTTGCAGTTAACTGTGAGTAAGCGTGCTTATTCCAATAAAGGATGTTTTCGGAGAGATTAGTCTTCAGGTGTAAACTGGTGTGCCAATGTTATACAGCGGTAACAAGTCCTAGAGGCCTGTGTGTATGCAGGTCCCTGGAGCACTTTTAGTGGGTACTGCAGTGCACTTCAGCCAGGTGGACCCAGGCCCATCCCCCCCCCACACCTGTAACACTTGTGCTGGTAAATGGGAGGCCTCCAAAACCCACTGTACCCACATGTAGGTGCCCCCTTCACCCCTAAGAGCTATGGTAGTGTTGTACATTTGTGGGTAGTGGGTTTTGGGGGAGGAGGTTGGGAGCTCAGCACCCGTGGTAAGGGAGCTATGCATGTGGGAGCTTTTTCTGAAGTCCACTGCACTGACCTAGGGTGCCCAGTTGGTGTCCTGGCATATCAGGGGGGCGAGTGTACTACGAATCATGGTCCCTGCCACGACCAAATGGCTGGGATTAGGACGTTTTTGAGCTGGGCGTTTTTAGTTTCCATTATCGCTAAAAAAAAACAAACGCCCAGCTCAAAAACGTCAATTTTTTTCGAAAATACGGTTCGGCCCGCCCCTTCACAGACCCGTTTTCGGAGATAAACGCCCATGGAGATAGGCGTTTCCGTTCAATTATGCCCCTCCACGTTACTCATATTCTTGTGTTATTATTAATTGTTTCTCTACTCAGCCATGGCAATAGCCAGAGCAGAATATTGTAAGTCACATTGAGCCTGCAAATAGGTGGGAAAATGTGGGATACAAATACAATAAATAAATAAATAAATAAAAAAGCTGTCAAGTAAAAAAAAAAATCCCTTTTATTCTTCATCTTTTAAGGCACTGGGCTGAAAAGGGGTGTTAAGTAGTAGTAGTAGTAGTAGTAGTAGTAGAAGGGAAGAGGGAGAAGAGAGAAAGGAGATGCTGGACTGGGGGGGGGGGGCAACTGATAGTTTCCAGGGGGGCACCAGAAACCCAAGCACCGTCCCTATATACAGGTACTTTAGTGGGCTCACAATGGAGGGTTCAACCAATCAGCACTGCAGCGTTACTTCCTTGAAGCACATGGCCACGGAGGAAGACGAAATATGGAGATTGCGGGTCGGACCTCGGCTGGAGGGGGTTGGGGCCCCCCATCAGCAAAAGTAAGCAACGGGGGAGGGTTGACGGCGGGGAGGGGGGCCAGGGCAAAATCTGCGGGGGCCCAGGCCCCTGTGGCCCCACGCAGATACGCCCCTGGCCCAGAGTCACAAGGAGTGATGGTAGGAATTGAACCCAGTTCACCAGGTTCTTAGTCCACTGCACTAGCCATTAGGCTTTTCCTTTCTTAATCCTGCTAGTGGAGTGCTATTCAATACGAGCACCTTTATGAAACCTAGACTTCCTGGGTACCACGTGTAAGTCCGGATGTCGATTTGTTTGTACATAGACATTCATCCCCCTTCTGAAATTTGGAATGCATATTTTTGTCTTAGGCCTCACCCCCCTTGCACATGCACATTTTTTAGTTTTAGATATGTATATCCTGGCTTTGGAGTAAAATTGAGATTTAAACATTTATGCCAGTGTGTTTTTTTCTAGCAAAAAAGGTGTCGGTACTCAAATGCCAGGCCACCCTTCAGGGGTGGGGTGATCACGGAGGGACCCACTCCACAAAAGCCAGACCCCCTGCAACCAGTCACAGAATCTATGACAAGGCAGAATTGGTGTGTAGAGACTGAGCTCTTTCATTAAAACTTGGGGACCACAGGTCAATTTTAGCAGACAATGGAACAGGTGCCAGTACTCAGTACCCCCTCAAAAAAAGCCCTGCTTTATGTAATATAAATGTCTACATGCTGCTTTACGGATGTCTAAAATGCAAACAGAACTTCTAAAATAAGCAGCATAACTTATCTAGATAGCTGCTGAAGATCGCTTCTCTATGGATTATTTTCTGCCTGCCTTTTTCCTGTCCTTGAACTGCCCCTTCTCTATATAGACTGTATAGAGCCACTTAGCAATTTAAAAGATCCGATACTATTATTTAAAAAAAAATAGCTGCATGTGCAAGTTATGTGTTCACTGGCCACCAGTGAACATATAACTTGTTTTGAATATCAGTCTGAATAATAATGAGTAGCTAATTTCCTATTGAAGGTCACTCTCTGGCTTTGTTCTCAGCGTGAAACTCTTTGTCATCATAAAATAAATTAACAAGGGGGTCCCAACTGTCCCCAAAGGCTTCCCCCAGCAGCAAGTCACTGGTTAATCGTGAGCGACATAAGTTACAGAATTTACAAATTATTGATGACTAGAGTTCTACAGAGAGAGAAAGATTTTCCAGCGCCTGTGAATGTGTGTTAAAGGACAGAACAATTCTGCTATCTGCAGAGTTTAAGAATAGCTACAGTTCAGAGAAAGGTATCTGGGCTAAAGGTTAGCACAAGTCATCAGTCAGTGGTTATATAGAGGAGAGGTTAGCCATTCACAAATGCTTACATTCCTGGAAGAGACAAAATAACCCAGACTGCCTTCTGATTGGTGGAAATAGTATAGCATAATAGAGGTCAAGCAAGTACTTTTGAATTGCAAAACACCACTGCATGTGTTCTCCTTGCACATAGACTAAATCCATTTCAGTTTGTGCAAACATTAAAAAAAAAAAACCCAAGTAAACTGTACTATTTTTTTTTGTTACCTTTGTACCCCACGCTTCCCCACTCATGGCAGGCTCAATGTGGTGGGCAATGGAGGGTTAAGTGACTTGCCCAGAGTCACATGGAGCTGCCTGTGCCGGGAATCAAACTCAGTTCCTCAGGACCAAAGTTCACCACCCTAACCACTAGGCCACTCCACTCCTGCTGTACTACAGCTGAGCACCAAGATAATAATCTTGAACACTCACTTTTAAGGCTAGCTTCTATTTATGGCATCATAAAAATTGGCGCCTAATAAAGTGCTATTTCATAAGCCACACTTAAAGTTAGGCACAGTTTATAGAATAGCGCTTACACCCGGGAATCACACCTAACTTTAGGCGCGGCCATACGCACCAACTGAAACGTGGCGCAAATGTATTAGGCGCGAATCCCCATTGTTCTATAACAATACATGTTAATTTTAGGAATACCCCTGCTACACCCATGACCCTCCCATTTCTGCATTCTTTTCCAGATCGTGCATAAATTTTAGGCGCGGGTCCCACGCCTAAATTTACACATATAAATTTCAATTAAATCTAATTAGTGTCAATAATTGCTTGTTAAAAAGCCAATTATTGGCACTAATTAGCTCATTATTCAATTAAATTGTACGCCCAAATTTGCACATGCAATTTTTGGTGACTTTTATAGAATTAGAGAGTTAAGGATATTGTAAACGTATATGTTAATTATACAAAAGTGAGTTTTTCTCCAGTTATTCTGGAGGAAAAAACAGAGAAGTGAAAGGAATGATCTAATATGAAAGCTTATATTCTTGCTTTGAAAGTGCCACATGCCTGATATGTGCATGCTTATTTCTCTGTGTAATTTCTCCTCTAAGGAAGGTCAATATATTTAGACATCCCTATAAAGTTGAATGAAAACTTCTTTTGGCGACCAGAGCTGGTAGCTTAAGGACAAGAGTATTTATGGAAGGTGGCTTCTATCCGAGGCATTTCTACATGATCCCTGTCAGCTCTGCTGTTTCACAGGAGGAAAGCAGAATGATTGAGAAATATTAAAAACAAAGGGGTCAATATTCAAAGTGATTTAAGTGGGCAAGAGAGGTTCCTGCCTGCTTAAACTGTGCTCAGTGGCCTGGCTGCGGATATGCAGTGGCATTAAGGGATAGATTCAGGAAAGTACACCAAAAATTAGATGCAAAAAATATGGGCACTAAGCACTAATTCTATAACATCACACTCCTACTGTGACTCCTTCAGCAGACACTCTGTTTGTTGCCTCCTCACTCGCTCCAGGACGCCCCATTCGCTGGTTCCATCGAACCCACAGCGTTGGGCGTGCACTCATTCTCAGGTTCACTGTGGGCAACAGGTATTGCCCAGGGTTAGTGGCTGACGTCATGCCCTGGAGACCTTTTACCCCCTCCAGGAACTTCCTTCAGGGCCTTTGCATCATTGGCTCACTCCTTCCTGAGAGATTCCTGAGACGCTATCCTGCCTGAAAGGTTCCTGAGACCGAGAGGTTCCTGAGACGCTGTCAATGGATGAGTGGATTCCTGAGATGCTATCTCTCTGTGCCTGAGTGGGTTCCTAAGATGCTGTCTGTGTCTGACCAGGATCCTGAGTCTGCCTGTGCTTGAGTGGGTTCCTGAGATGCTACCCTGCCTGCACCCGGGAAGAGCTACATTGCCCTTCATTACACCTACTGTTCCTTCGCTGTGCTTGGCGGTGACTTGTCACCCCCAGGGTGCAGCACGACACCCCCCTCCCCGGCACATCAAGCCCCCCCCTCCTGGCGCAATGACACCCCCCTCCCCAGTGCATCAAGCCCCCCCCCCCGGTGCATTCTTGGCTGCTGGAGGGTGCAGAGAGCAGCCGCGCGCCTGTTGGCTCCGCTGGCTCCCTGCTCCCTCTACCCTGGGACAGGAAGTAACCTGTTCCGGGGCAGAGGGAGCAGGGAACCAATGGAGCTGACAGGTGCGCGGCTGCTCTCTGTACCCTCCAGCAGCGTGCACCCAGGGTGGACCGCCCCCACCACCCCGCCCTTGCTACACCACTGGTTATTCCCAAAAAAGTCAGCTCTTTCTCCTTTCCTTCCTTCCTTCCTTCCTTCCTTCCTTCCTTCCTTCCTTCCTTCCTTCCTTCCTTCCTTCCTTCCTCCTTATCCAGAACTCCCTCTTCCTCTCCAGTAGTATTTCTCCACCCCCTTTCCGATACTATGCCAGTGTAGACCTTAGAAATGCATAAGTTCTATATATAGATCCTTCAAGAGGTAGTGTGTCATGATTTAGGCTCTACACCCTTTCTGATGTTTTGGTGCCACCTCAGTAAGACCAACACACAATCTCTCCACTGCAAAACACTACACAAACTTGTGCAAAAACACACTCATAACCTTACCAAATCATAACAGCACTAATTCCAAGGACAGGACGAGCTACAACCTTATTCGTGGAAAGGCAGCACTGTAATTACACCGGGCTCTAAAACACCAGTACACTACCTAGTGAAAAACAAAAACAAAAGGGCTGCAAATACTACACACTAGCAGAATACTACACCTTGATCACACATGAAAAACTCATGACACAACAGATATGACACAAGGAACTAGAAATAAAAAAATATGAAGGCAAAATACCGAACTGGAAAGTTACCTCAAGAAGTTAGACTCGGCATGAAGCAATACTAGAAAAATTGAAACTTACATGCACATTGAAACTCACAGATGCACATTTCCAATAGCTCACATATTCCAATTAATACATTCTGAATAAAATACTTTTTTCTACCTTTGTTGTCTGATTATTTTGTTTTTCTATTCGCTTTGGTCTCAGTGTCTTCTGTTGTATGCAGAGTCTTCTTTTCATTTGATATTTTTTCACTCACCATGTCCACCATCCTCTTGTGTCCTTATTCGTCCTATCTACCATCTGTAGCCCTGCCCCTATCCTTCTTCGAGTTTCAGTATCTGCCCTCAAAGTGTTCCGATCCAGCCCTTAAATTCAGCAGTTTCCCTTTCATCCATATCCAGCATTTCTCCTCACTCCCCTCCCCTCCATCCATGTGCATCTACTTCCTCTGTCTTTCCTTCTCTCCATCCTTGTCCAACATTTCTCCTCTCTTCCCTGCCCTCCACTCCATCCATGTCCAGCATTTCTCCTCTCTTCCCTCCCCTCCATCCATGTGCATCTCCTTCCTGACTTCCCTCCCCCCCATCCATCCATGTCCAGCAACTCTCAATTCTCCCCTTGCCCTCTCCTCCATCTACCCATATCCAGCAAACTTCCTCTCTCCCCTGCCCCCATTCATCCATCCATGTCCAACAATTCTCCTCTCTCCTTTCCCTACCCTGTATACCATCCCTGTATGCATCAGGTAACTATGATTCGGATTATTCTTCCCAATGTGCATTACTTTGCATTTGTCCACATTAAATTTCATCTGCCATTTGGATGCCTAGTCTTCTAGTTTCATAAGGTCTTCCTGCAATTTTTCACAGTCCACATATGTTTTGACAAATTTGAAATAGTTTTGTGTCATCTGCTTATTTAATCACCTCACTCATTGTTCCAATTTCCAGATTATTTATAAATATCTTAAATAGCACCGGTCCATGGCCATTTAACCCTATCCTCTGTTTTCTGTCCAATAACCTATTCCTAGTCCACAAAAGGACATTGACTCCTATCCCATTACTTTTTAATTTTCTCAGGAGTTTCTCATGAGGAGCTTTATCAAAAGCTTTCTGAAAATCTAGATACACTACATCAACTTGCTTACCTTTATCCACATGTTTTTTCATGCCTTCAAAGAAATGAAGCAAATTGGTGAGGTAAGACTTCCCTTGGCTGAACCCATGCCGACTCTGTCCCATTAAACCATGTTTGTCTATGTGTTCCATAATGTTATTCTTTATAATAGTTTCCACTGTTTTATCAAGTACTGAAATCAGGCTTACTGGTCTGTAATTTTCCTGATCACCTGTAGAACCCTTTTTAAAAATTGGCATTACATTGGCTACCCTCCAATCCTCAGGTACTACGAATGATTTTAACATCAGATTACAAATCACTAACATGTTTGAGTTCTTTCAGTACCCTGGGATATATACTATCTGGTCGAAGTGATTTATCACTCTAACTTGTCGATTTAGCTCAGTAAATCTTCCAGGTTAATCGAGATTTCTTTCAGTTCTTCCGCATAGTCACCCTTGAAAACCATTTCTGGTAAGGTAGATCACATACCTCTTTTTCCATAAAGACTGAAGCAAAGAATTCATCCAGTCTCTCCACTATGGCCTTGTCCTCCCTGAGTGCCCCTTTTGCTCCTTCATGATCTAGCAATGCCATGGATTCCCTTACAGGCTTTCTGCTTCTGATATACCTGAAAACGTTGTTACTATGAGTTTTTGTTTCTGCAACAAGGTTTTCTTCATATTCTCTTTTAACATTCTTTATCAATGCTTTGCATCTAGCTTACCAGTACTTATGTTGCTTATTATTTTCTTAATTTGGATCCTTTTTCCTTCTTTGAACAAAGATCTGTTACCATAACAGATCTTTGTAAGCCACATTGAGCCTGCAAATAGGTGGGAAAATGTGGGATACAAGTGCAATAAATAAATAAATTATATATATATATATATATATATATATATTTATTTGTAGCATTTGTACCCCGCTCTTTCCCGCTCGGTAGCAGATTCAGTGCGGCTAACAATGAATAGGTGCTAGGTATTACAAAGATAACACAGTGTATCGTTACAAAGTTTTACAGGGATAACAAGACAGATATATATATATATATTGTGCCTGTGCCAGAGCCGGTGGTTGGGAGGTGGGGCTGGTGGTTGGGAGGCGGGGATAGTGCGGGGCAGACTTATAAGGTCTGTGCCCTGAAGAGCACAGGTACAAATCAAAGTAGGGTTTACACAAAAAGCAGCAAATATGAGTTATCTTGTTGGGCAGACTGGATGGACCGTGCAGGTCTTTTTCTGCCGTCATCTACTATGTTACTATGACCTACAGCTACTCATACCCACTGAACCAGATCTACCTATAGCTTTGAGTAAACTGACTGCCTATTGGGGGAGGGGGTGCGGTGAAACAATGAAAACAAACAACCTGAACCCAAGTAACTTAGTTCCTAACACAAGCAGACAGGTACCTAACATCAAAATCCCTTCTGGGAACTAATTTATTGGTATTTATTTATTACTATAAACTCCCCCCTAAAATCACAGGTCAGGAATTTTGGGAAACTATTTCTATCACCTAATCATAGTCATCTATTAATATACCACTGTAATGTCCTGCATGTTGGTCGGACCACAAAGAGTTTGCATCAGCTCCAATTAATTCAGATTGCTGCAGCAAGACTCATAGAGGGTTGCAAATCGTGTGACACATCACACCTTTCCTGCAAAACTGCACTGGCTATCAATACCCAACCTGGCCACATTTTCAAGGCTCTCAGAAAAAATGGACCAGAATACCTAAAGAATAAATTAGGTACCATTAGGGGTTATATGCGACCAGTTTCTCATACATCTGTACTCAGCTATGGAACGCACTACCGAAGGCCATAAAAACAACGCAAGACCTAACGCGTTCCCAATCGGGCAAACTACAGCCCAGATAAGTGTATTGATGTATATTATAAAATAAATATAAAAAGTCTATGAAAGTATTATAATATAAATATAAAAAGTCTATGAAAGAAATTAAAGTTAGCAAATGCAGGTTTTCCGACTTATGACGATTCTGCACCTTATCCCAACATAGCAGATAATGGTCTGCATAGGATAGGAAGCAGTCTGCTATTCGTGTGATGTAGACCAGGGCGAAATGCAGAGAATCTGAAGTCTTTCCTCCGAAAAGTGAAGAGAGAACCATCCTATATTATGAAATCCCCTCCTTTTTAGTTATTGGATTGTCTTACTTCTTTTTGAATTCCCTTTTAGAGTCTGGACAATACCCCTCAAGGTTAGGAGAAATCATTCTCAGCCCATTCTTTAAAAAGTTAACACAGATCCTAGTCTCCCTGCTGATTTTCAGTTGCCAGCATTCCATTACTTTCCAAATTATCTGAGTCCATTGTTGCTGCTCAACTGTCATCTGTACAGTCATGGCTGTCTGAGTACACTTCAATTTGGTTTTAGAGCATTTCACAGTAGCTTTATTAGTTCTTATTTATGATGCTAGACATTTTATGGTGAAAGGTAAAGCACTGGTTCTATTGCAGTTTGATTTCACCACTGTGTTTGATACAGTGGACCATGAAATCCTTTTATTCAAATTAAACTTGATAGGTATAGGAACATAAGAACAGCCAAACTAGCCCAGTATCCTGCTTCCAGCAGTGGCCAATCCAGGTCACAAGTACCTGACAGAAACCTAACCTGTAGCAGCATTCCACACTACCAATCCTGGGGTATTTCAGGTAAAGTCTTCTTATGGTTTAAAGAGTTTCTATCCAATAGACATTATACTGTTAAAATGAAAGCTAATTTCTCTGCTTCATGGGTGCCACCCTGTGGTGTCTCACAGGGTTCCTCATTATCACCCATTTTATTCAATGCCTATATGGATCATGGTTTTTATTCGTATGCTGATGATATGTCTTTTACTTCCAGTCAGTGAGAATTGGACTGATACTACTCTGAAAGTTGCCACTTGCATTTCTATGATTAAACATTACAGTTTGATTCATGGTTTTAAATTAAATGCTGATAAAACCATAAGGATAATCTTATTCCTGATTCCCTTCTAGTGTCTAGTGACTTACCTCTTAAAATTGATTGGTCTTCTAAGATCCTTGGAGCTATATTAGACACTACTCTTTCTCTGGAACTGCAAATGACTCATCTTACTCAAATCATTTTTTTCAAGTTACGTCAGTTACATCATATCGTTATTTTGATAGAACACACTTTGCCATTGCATTTTAAGTCATTGGTTTTGACGCATGCTGAGGCCACCTTTTACCACAGTGGGTAAAAGGCTGTTTTTTCAAAAAAGGAAATAGCTGTACACTAATGACAGGGATTGAAGTGTGGCCATTTCCAGGGCAGCCCTTACCAACACCTATTTTGGTGACGGTAAGGGATCCTGCGCCAACCCTGTGCTACAAAAATACAAAATAGTTTTGTAGCACCAGAAATGGCATGCGCTGGGGGTGGGAGCTACTGTTGAGCTCCTGAGGTAGGCCAATGGTAGTCGCAATTTAATGCATGGCAATACTGCAGTAGCTGTACCGTGGCATTGTAAAAGGGCCTCTTAGATCACTGTAATGCCCTTTATTCATCTCTTACTGTGAAATTGTGTTTGAAACTGCAGTTACTACAGAATGCTGCCGCTAAACTTATTCTGGGTCTTACAAAATCTGGTAGTTCTACTGCTGTTCTCGCCTCTCTTCATTGGCTTCCTATTCACTTGAGAGTTTTATTTAAGTTGGCTTGTAGAATTTTTAAAATGTTTGATGGTACATCCCCAGACTATCATTTTAGTTAGATATCCATCTTGCTTGATTCTACCTTCTTTCTTAAACATTAGATATTAAAAAAAAATGTTGGAAGCATCTTTTTGTTACCAGGCCCCTCATTTTTGTCTCTCTCTTCCTATTGAACTTCAAAGTTCTTCCAGTTATTTTTCATTTCGTAAGATCTAAGGGGCCCTTTTACTAAGATATGCCTAAAAGTGGCTTGTACTGGTTTAGGTGTGTGTTTCGGAACACACAGATCATTTTTTTCAGCGTGCCTGGAAAAAAGGCATTTTTTTTGGTTGAAAATGGATGTGTGGCAAAATTAAAACCAGCGTGCATCTATTTTTGGCCTGAGACCTTACCTCCACCCATTGACTTAGCGGTAAGGTCTCACACACTAACTGGGAAGTAAGTGGCCAGCGCGCATAAATTGCCGATTACTACCAGGTAAGCACCAAGCGATAGAAAATAGAAAATATTTTCTACCGCGTGTTTTGGACAAATGTCAATAATGGAATTACCGCTCGGGGCACGTGCTAGCTGGGTGGTAGTTCCAATTTGGCGTGCATTGGATGTACGTTAGGCGCCTACACACCTTAGTAAAAGGGCCCCTTAGAAACATTGGTTTAAAAGATTTTTGTCTTAATTCTTCAAAGTTATTTTTTATTCACCTTGTTAACTGCTTTGTACTCCACTTAATAGGAGTTAGCACAGGGGCATAATCGAACGCGAACGCCCATGTCCATGGGCGTCTGTCCAAAAACAGGTATGTGAAGAGGCGGGACAGACCGTATTATCGAAAAAGATGGGCGTCCATCTTTCGTTTCGAAAATACGGTTTGGACGGACCAAATGCCATGGATTTGGTCCCTTCTGAGATGGGAGTTTTTTTTTTTTTGCGATAATGGAAACTAAAAACGCCCAGCTCAGAAACGTCCCAATCCAAGCCATTTGGTCGTGGGAGGGACAAATGTACAACACTACCATAGCTCTTAGGGGTGAAGGGGGCCACTACATGTGGGTACAGTGGGTTTTAGAGGCCTCCCATTTACCACCAGAAGTATTACAGGTGGGGGGGGGGGGATGGGCCTGGGTCTGCCTGCCTGAAGTGCACTGCAGTACCCACTAAAAGTGCTCCAGGGACAGGACTTGTTGCTGGTGTATAACCTTGGCACAGCAGCAGTAGCGTACCAAGAGGGGGTGGTGGGGGCGGTCCGCCCCGGGTGCACGCCGCTGGGGGGGTGCCGCGCGCCTGTCGGCTCTTCATTTTCATGCTCCCTCTGCCCCGGAACAGGTTACTTCCTGGTCTGGGTATAGCGTTCCAAAGCTGGCTGCCCAAAAGGGAGAAACTGGATGCGTAGTAGGTCTTGTACTTAACCTACACCTTCCCAATTGTAGAGGAATTAAGATAAGTTCGTGAAGAATTAGATATATTTAAACATCTCTCTGACCTCACGTGCAACTTCCTTCAAATCAATCACCTTACTTTCTAATTCTTCCTACTTTCTTACTCATCTATATGCTACAACTTTGCCTTACCCCTCACTACCAATTCTAATGTTCTAGTACATATTGTGTCATTGCAAGCAGCATACCATGCCATACTTTGTATTGTTGTTTGAATATTTTTACTGCTCTAATTGCCTCCTGCTCATGTTAGATCTATTCTTACTGTACATTGCCTTGAGTGAATTCCTTCAAAAAGGCGGTAAATAAATCCTAATAAATACATAAAATAAATAAATAAATAGTCACATGCATTCTCAATACATGATTTATTCAATAATCCAATAAAATTGCTATCATTTTTATCAGCTAATTTCAAATGCATGATGTTTCCTATTGTGATATACAACAATCAAAATCATAGCACATGCTATGAATGCGATTATAAAATATGCATACTTGACCCTGTTCTGTCTTTGCCATTTTCAGGACACAGACTGTAGAAGTATGGCAAGCACTGGCCTTACTCCCTAACTACTGGAGCTGCAATGAAAGCCCACTCCAGCCATGAGGTCATTTAAGTTTTCTTTTGATCCTCTTTCTGTGTATGCATCCTCAGTGTTTATCCCATGCATTTTAAACATTTTGTCACCTTTTTTTTTCTCTACAACCTCCACCACCCTCTCTGTAAAAAAAAGTATTTCCTGATGTTACTGCCACAGTCTACCACCCTGCAACCTCAATTTATGTCCTCTAGCTCTAGTGCTTCCCCATCTCTGAAAAAGATCTGTATGTATATTAATTATTTAAATGTCTGTATCATGTGTCCGCTATCCTTTCTTTTTTCTAGGGTATACACATTCAGGTCTTCAAATCTTGTCATTTATCTTTTGGCACATACCCTTTACAATGTTTGTCATCTTCCTCTGAACGCTTCAAGTCTTTTGTTGGTAGCACCAGTGCACAGCCCATTTAAATCCATGTTAATGAAGCTTCTAGCTATTAAGTACAAACTCACAAAAGTGTGCAGAAGATCAAAAGAATGAGCTCAATGACAGGGCTTTAATGCAAGGTCTCCTGCAGAATAAAAGGTTAGCTTGTTCTTCTGTAGTCAGTGTAAGTGAGGATTTCATGCCTGTTTTTTCTCTTTACTGCAAGCACATAGTCCCACACCATTTTTCTGGGTTCCATAAGAAGCATGGGTTGAAAAAAAAAAAAGACATAAACTGAGGGAAAGGTGTGCTGAAAGAAAGAATAAAACAATGGGATTGAAAGTTGCATGCATGCACATACAAGTGTGAGCACAAAATATTATACTGCCACCTGGTGTTGCATGTGTACACTTCTGCACATGTGCCAAAGTGCTATACTGAGCAAAAATATTGCTATCACTAAACTTTTATGCACAGGGTAGCATTTCAATCCATGCACAGATGTGTTTGCATGCAACTCTTTGTGCCAACTTCTGCACAAGATCTAGCTGCCACTAGGGCAGACCTCCATGCTTCTCTATCCAGTGCATCCATTAGTGTACATTTTTTGCACTGTCTATTTTGCATACTATTTAGTTACTGCATTGGGGAGCAAAATTTTGGCATTGCTTTTGTGTTAGGAAGCCATGTTTTAAGCATCAGCACACAGCTGTAAAGCAAAGGTTGTGCATTGGCCCCTCAGTATTACAGGATGAGTAAACAAGCAAGGAAAGCATGTGGAGCATGGTTCATGTAATTTTCACTCAACGAATAGTTAATCTCTGGAACTCGCTGCCAGAGGATGTGGTAACAGCGGTTAGCATAGCTGGTTTTAAAGGTTTGGACAAGTTCCTGGAGGATAAGTCTATACAGCTGGACCATGGACTTTTCCTCCAGGAACTTGACCAAACCTTTAAGGTAGACATGGGGAAGCCACTGCTTGCCCTGGGATTGGTAGAATGGAATGTTGCTACTATTTGGGTTTTTGCCAGGTACTTGTGACCTGGACTGGGCACTGTTGGAAACAGGATACTGGGCTACATGTGTAGCATGATATGAGGAATATTCAGAGTTACTGATTTTGATATATAAAATATACAGCTGCAAAGACTTATTGGAACATATCAGATAAATTGCTCTGACCATCACCCTCCCATGTAACAAAAACTAGCTGGGTAGATACCTAAATCCATCATCTCCAAAGAACAAAACTGAAGATGGACAGCAATCACAGAGACTGGAATTAACAAAAGACAGTGAAACTCCACTTACTCTCAAACAAAGACTCTTTAAATCCTTTCAGATGCCTTCTGGATGTGTATCTACCAGCAGATGTCCAGACAGAAAGTCTTATGATGTCATTAAAACATGTGACCAGTTACCATTATCTCAAAACTAGATTAAACTAGTTATCAGCTATCCCTGAGTTTTCATTGGATCGAGTACACCCCACCTGACTTCAGCCTATGGTCCAACAAGAGATTATAAAAAGCCTGGAACATTTTCAGTTCGCTCTCTTGGCTTTGCCTCTTGCCTCTCTGCTATTCCTGAGCTGCACCTTCATGGACCTTGCTAGACTTCACACACATCCAAGATAAGACCATCTCCAGGCTCCAGCAACAACTCTGCAACAAAAAGACTTCTTTTCCAGCAAGGATCTCCTTCATCACTCCAATCAGCAGCTTCCATCATCAAAGTGAGTTACCATTAATCCAGCCTAATTTATAATTCAGATTTGCTATCTTGAAAAGCACATTCCCCTTGTGAAAGATCTCTAAAAACTGTCTCTCTTTCTCTCGTAATATTATTACACTAGTAAAAAAAGGCCCGTTTCTGGAGCCAATGAAACGGGCGCTAGCAAGGCTTTCCTGTGGCCCCCCTGCCCCTTCCCCCGTCGTCGAATGTTGGTGAATTGGTCCGCCTCCGCCCTCAATGTCATAACGTTTGACGCGAGGGCGGTGAATTGCTCCGCCTCCGCCCTCAACGTCATAACGTTTGATGCGAGGGCGGGGCCCAGAGGCTGTTTTTCGAGGCTTCAGAGCTTCGAACATACGAACCTTGGCTTCAGTGACGTCAGAAGCCAATAGAACATTGAGGGTGAGTTTTATAGGGAGCAGATGGGCGTGGCTGAGTACTGAGGGTGAGTAGTCCCAATAGTAGCCTAGCCTACCAGGAGGACAGCAGTTCAGGGCTTCACTGCCACAGATGGAGTGAGCTTCAGAACTCTGAGGGGGGATTTTATGTATATAGATTACCTGTATTGTAAATAAACATTTTAAAGTCTTTATGTCCTGAGCACATGTCCTTAAACCTTACAGTGCAGGTTAATGTATTTCAATAAAATTAATTCCCCCTTTCCTTACATATTATTATTCTTATCATATTATATTATTACAGATGGACCATTGGTCTGACCCAGTATGGCTATTCTTATGTTCTTAACCCTATTATATTCATGGCTGTTTGGCTGTTCCAAAGTTTCAATAAAAATTGAAATCAAACAAAATAAAACATGGAAAAGAAAATAAGATGATACCTTTTTTATTGGACATAACTTAATACATTTCTTGATTAGCTTTCGAAGGTTGCCCTTCTTCGTCAGATCGGAAATCAGATTTCCGATCTGACGAAGAAGGGCAACCTTCGAAAGCTAATCAAGAAATGTATTAAGTTATGTCCAATAAAAAAGGTATCATCTTAGTTTCTTTTCCATGTTTTATTTTGTTTGATTTCAATTTTTATTGAAACTTTGGAACAGCCAAACGTTACTGAACCACATAATAATAAAATGAGGCTGCTGAAGGATGCTTTAGCAGCCTATTGCAAGCAGCCTCGCGAGACCTCAACTCTCGGCGGCCATTTTGAAACGCCGAGAGCCGGACTCACCAGGACAGGAGGATACAGGGCAGCTAGCAGCTCCGGGCAGGAAAGAGGGGGCTCTTTCCTGCCCCGAAGAGGTACCTCTAGACCACCAGGGATTGGGATAGCAGAGTAAGGGGAGGGGGTATAGTCGCGTTTCGCCGGGGGAGGGGTCGCTGCACCCGGGGGGGGGGGCCCATCGACGATCCACCCCGGGTGTCAGCCCCCCTAGGAACGCCCCTGGATAGAGTAAACCAGACAAGACAAGACTGGGCTAGGCAAGGCTAAACTAAGCAGGGCAGAAGTACTAAGTTACAAAAGACAAGACAAGGACCAGATCCAGACGCGGCAAGGAAAGCAAAGCAAAGGGGGCCGCCGAACTGGAACCCAGGCAGAACAATGCAAGACACGGAACTAGGTTAAAACTGGGTTCAGAATAGGTGAGACAGAACTGAATCCGAGGCAGAACAAGGCAAGATACAGAACTAGGTTAACCCTTAATTGCCCGAGGTACAAAAAAGCTTTGATTTGCAGGAATTCGGAGACAAGGCAGGATGGGAGCTTAGCAGAAACTTGGAGGCTAGGCAAGACTGGAGCTTGGCAGGAACTTGGAGACAAGGCAAGACTGGAGCTTGGCAGGAACTTGGAGACAAGGCAGGACTGGAGTGAAAGGATGAAACACGCTGAAATCGCTACTGCATCAAATGTGAAACCTTGACTGCCACACAGTAAGATCAATGCAAATGTGTACTTTGAGAGTTGGAGATACTCACTCGCATTGATCTTAATGTGTGGCAGTCGATGTTTCATATTTGATGCAGTAGCGATTTCAGTGTTTCATCCTTTCACTAATCACCTGTTTTATGTAATTTATATACGCTGAATATTTCTGACATATTTGTCCTACATATCCAATAGAGAGTCCTGAGGCAGACCTTTGACCGAAACACATGCATGTGCTCTAGTTAGTCAAGTGTAGCCAACACTGTCTGTTTCCAAGCAACCATTTCACCATGTGCAGGGTTGAATTCTAAGTGTCACATCCTGGATGAGGATTTAATTCAATGATACAGGTGAAGCTGCTGCATTTTCGATCCATTACTATTTGCTGGGCTGGGCTTGAAATGGCACACAACTTTATGACACATGCCCATGTGCCACAGTTGCATTATGCACATGTAACCCCTGGTTAGGTTGGGAATTATTGAAGGGGTAAGTCTGGTAGAGAGTCACTGGGGGGAGTGACAGGGAGGTCCTTGGGTGGGAGAAAGCCCCAACTCACGGGAGGGTGTATGGAATAAAATGAAGGAAAATAGTGCCCATGATCTGTAGAATGACAGCACTAAGAGGAGTTTGGGAGGATATAAAAGAGCAGAATTAGAATGTGAAAGTGTACTTGGTTACCTAAGGTTGAGTTGCCTACGAGCCCCCTGCCAAGTTATCCACAAAAGAGAAAGGGGGGGGGGGGTCCTGAAGTGCCACCTCCAATTTGGCTAACAATAAGGGACAGTTGCTGTCAAATTCACAACAGCCAGTGAAGAAGCCAGAGCTTCAGGCAGATTGAGGAGTTCAGACCATAACAGGGGTTCAGGGTAGGACAAGGTCTGCCCAAGGCTGGGGTGTTGTCTACTTGGTACACCCATAGAAGGCAGACAGACATAAAGGACCTGGTCCTGGTGGGAACAGAGTGCATCAGGAGGAGAAACCAGCCCAGGAGTTGCAATTGGCTGAATGATAGGCATAAAAGAGAGGCTGTGCCTATGTCTATAGCCCTGGGAAGAAAATGTTTCTTGTAAATACTCTTGAGAGGTATAAGTGAAACACATTTCCCACTGGATGACATAAGTCTGACCTTGAGTTATAGGAGCATCTATTTCACTGACTGTGTTAAGGATTTTTCTATTTGCTGAAGTCACAAATAAAAATTAAGTTGTCATGGAGCTTCCTGGAGTGTTGTATACTTCCTGGACTGAAGAGTTGAATGGAACCCAGAATTGGATAAGTGTTTCCCAAAAACCTCGGATTGTTATTCCAGACCTCTACCCATCCTTGGCTCAACTGAAAGCAGACTGGGAAGTAAGTGTGGGGTACGATTGGTCTGAGAATGAGCAGAGACTGTGGAGCTCAAGCAGTGTGAGTGTTCCTCTGTGGCCTGGGTTACACATGACTGCAAGGTTATGTGCGATACAGGGCATATGTTAACAGGATCAACAATCCAAGTGCAGTTGTAACATTTTGTGCAGTTAGTGGATAATTCACTTGGGTGTTCCAGGAAGTTTGTGTAGTCTCTTCAAGATGGACAACACACAAATGATTTAAATCTTCAAGTGTTGTCAATGACATGACTTGTAATGCCAAGGTAACTCATTGGTAATTGATGACCTGTAGTCTGCTGTCTGGGCCTCATTACCAGATTTATCCAGAAGCTCATGTATCTTGGCTTTGTCATCATAAATCTATATGAACCAAGATGACCAACCTAGATGGTATAGAGGGGCATAATCGAACGATAACGCCTATCTCCATGGGCGTTTATCTCCGAGAACGGGTCCGTGAAGGGGCGGAGCCAACCGTATTTTCGAAAAAAATAGACGCCCATATGTTATTCGCTACTTTGTGAGCTGGGCGTTTTTGTTATTCAGTGATAATGGAAAATGAAAGCGCCCAGCTCAAAAACGAATACATCCAAGGCATTTGTTCGTGGGAGGGGCCATGATTCGTAGTGCACTAGTCCCCCTCACATGCCAGAACACCAACCGGGCACCCTAGGGGGCACTTTTACAAAACAAAAAAAAAAGGTAAAAGAGCTCCCAGGTGCATAGCACCCTTCCCTTGTGTGTTGAGCCTCCCAAATCCCCCTCAAAACCCACTGCCCATAAGTCTACACCATTACTATAGCCCTAAGGGGTGAAGGGGGGGCACCTACATGTGGGTACAGTGGGTTTGGGGGGGGTTGGACGACTAACGCATTAAGCAGCACAATTGTAACAGGTAGGGGGGGGGGATGGGCCTGGGTCCACCTGCCTGAAGTCCACTGCACCCCCTAATAAGTGCTCCAGTAACCTGCATACTGCTGCCAGGGAGGTGGGTATGACATTTGAGGGTGAAAAGAAAAAGTTGTGAAACGTCATATTTTGTGCTGGGAGGGGGTTTGTGACCACTGGGGAAGTCAGGGGAGGTCATCCCCGATTCCCTCCAGTGGTCATCTGGTCATTTAGGGCACTTTTTGGGGCCTTATTCGTGGAAAAACAGGGTCCAGGAAAAGTGCCCTAAATTCTCGCTAAAATCGCATATTTTTCTTCCATTATCGGCGAAAGGGCGCCCATCTCTGTTCGCCCGATAACCACGCCCCAGTTCCGCCTTCGACACGCCTTCGACACACCCCCGTCAACTTTGTCCGCATCCGCGACGGAGTGCAGTTGAAAGCGTCCCAAATTCGGCTTTTGATTATACCGCGTTATTCGTTTTTGTGAGATAAACGCCCATCTCCCGATTTAGGTCGGAACTTGGGCGTTTTTCTCATTCGATTATAAGCTGGAGAGTGTACAACTGATTTCCTGATTCAATGAAGATCTTGTAGACCTTCACCTGTGACAATGTTGGTCTGGTTTTTTTTTTTTGCAATCCATTTCATGAAAGCATTTGTAATAATGGTGTACTTTTCCAGCCCCATCAGCTTTTACAATTTTTGAAGCTCTAACAGTGTTGTCTGGTTCCGGCTTATTTGCCAAGCAAGAGGCAGCAGTGGTATGACATGTGATGTCTGATATCAAATGTACAGTAGAGTCCTGCTTATTACACAGATGGTAGTTTGAATTGCTGCTATTTTAATTCTACATTGCAGTATTTGCAAAAAACTTAAAAGGTGAATTGTCCATGCAAAATGGTGACTCCATTTTCAGCTTTAAAAGTTAGCACAGCATTTGACCTAATGTAAAACAGCCTGATATTCAAAACAAGTTGAACCAAGGAAGAGGCTCCTACTCTGTAAAATCACTTTGAGCTGGCTGTCTGGGGACATTAACTTGTGTAGTGCTGCCAAATAGCCCCACTTTTTATTGCATTTCCAAAATTTTACATCGGTCAAGAAAGTGATGTAATCAAAACATAAATGAAATGTAGATTGGGAACATATTCAGAAAGAAAATAAATCATTTAGTCCACATCTTGGGAGCTAAAAGATTGGTGTCTAAAAGGAAACAGAAAACTAAAAGAAAAATAGTATAAAGCAACGGACAGGAAAATTCTAATGCATTCCGCTTCTAAACAACTCAACCTAAAACAGAATGTTTAATGTCTCCTTGAAGCACAGGTTTATCCAGAAGAAGAAAAAATTCCAAGTGGGAAGGACCCACAAAACCAAACCCTATTGTTCTTATAAGTAACCAGACACTGACAATGAAATTTGAGGAGAAAAGTAACTTCTACAGCTAAAGCTCTAGTTTTCATTAGTAAGGCAGCTTCGTAGGAAGCAATTGTTTTTCTTCCTATTGCGTTCAATTCTGGCCCCATATCTCAAAAAAGATACAGAGGAATTAGAAAAGATTCAAAGAAGAAGAAGAGCGACCAAGATGATAAAGGGGATTGAACTCCTCCCATATGAGGAAAGGCTACAGAGGTTAGGGCTCTTCAGCTTGGAAAAGAGATGGATGAGGGGGGATACGATTGAAGTCTATAAAACCCTGAGTGGAGTAGAACGGGTAAAAGTGAATCAATTTTTCATTCTTTCAAAAAGTACAGAGACCAGGGGACACTCAAAGAAACTACATGGAAATACTTTTAAAACAAATAGGAGGAAACATTTTTTTCACTCAAAGAACAAGTAAGCTTTGGAACTCGCCGGAGGTTGTGGTTAGACAAGTTCCTGGAGGAAATGTCCATAGTCCGTTATTGAGATGGACATAGAGAAAGCCACTGCTTGCCCCAGGATTAGTAGCATGGAATGTTGCTACTAAGTGGGTTTCTGCCAGGTACTTGTGACCTGGATTGTTCCCTGTTGGAAGCAGGTTATTAGGCTAGATGGACCGTTGGTCTAACCCAATATGGCTATTCTTACGTTCTTATGTTACATGAGGAAATATATGGATATGTTGTCCAAAAAAAAGGAACATTTTTTTAGAAAAATAATTTCAGTATTGAACCTCAAAATAAAATCTAACCAGTAAAATAGCATGTTTAGTAATTAAGGGTCCATTTTACTAAAGGGCAGTAGGGCATGCAGTAAATTGGGCCTACCGCCGATCTACCACAGGACCAGGCAGTACTCCTGGCCTCTGCTGCGCACTAACTCCGGTGCTTGAAAATGCATTTTTATTTTCTAGCACTGGAAGCTTACCCAGCGGTAATCGGGCAGTGCCTAGTGCTGCCCAGTTATCACTGGGTAGTGGGTGAGCCTTTACCGACTCCTAAATGGGTGGCGGTGAGGGCTCCCCCAGGAAATGACCACACAGCACGTGGTTCACTTACTACAGGTCCATTTCCCTAAAAAAAAGTCTTTTACCCGCTACGGTAAAAGTGGGCCTCAGCGAGCTGCGAATCCACCACAGGCCCCCTTTACCACAGCTTTGTGAAAGGGGCCCTAAGTCTTGTGATGACTTCAAAAATTGGATATATCAAGACTGACAATCTGATCTAAACCACCTTCATCCTTAGCATTTTGAACTTTCCAGTTACTCATTACTTAGCTCCCTTGGAGCTTCGGAAGATTTATTTTAAAAGTGTATTGCAATACCCTGAAGCTGATTCTCTCAGTCATGAGTATATTTAGTATTATGAGAAGCTCTAAGTAGAATAAGGATGAATGTGATTTAGACCAAATATCCCCTCTGTCACAGCACTACCTGGGCAGTTAACCAAATAGTGGCAATATTCAGCTCCACTGTTAGCTAACCCTGAAGACTCTCCAAAGTTCCTGCAACCCCCTCCCCCCCACCAAGAGCATCCAGACCCCCTCCTCTGCAGGTGCCATTCTGAATGTAGAGCAAGCATGGGCAGGAGCCACTTGAAATTGCTCCTGTCTGCCCTACCTTAGATTGCCAGGGCATCCATAAAATGGACCCAGAGGGTCTTACAGGGAGTGTGGGAGCTGTTCAGTAGAGGGATAAGTTTTTCAGGCTGTAGCTTTGGCATTAAATGCTGTTAATTTTAACCACCATTATCATTAGTACACGGCACTATGAACCTTGAACTAGAACAGCCATACTACTTTATACTGAGAGACAATTAGTATGCAGGATCAGGATGTGAAGCCACCTTAGATTTTGATCTGTGCCTTCAGGGATTGCTCTATCTGCTTGCCAGAAGGACAGTACCTTAGGGCCCTGTTTACTAAGCCACGCTGTAGGCGTGCTAATGTTTTTAGCGTGTGCTAAAAATTATCACGTGCTAATGCTAGAGACATCCATATATTCATGTGGGTGTCTCTAGCGTTAGCACGTGTTAATTTTTAGTGTGTGCTAAAAACGCTAGTGCATCTTAGTAAACAAGGCCCTCAGGGCCCTTTTACTAAGGCGCGCCTAAAAGTGGCCTGCGCTAGTGTAGGCATGTGTTTTGGACACAGAAGGTCATTTTTTCAGCATGCCTGGATATAAGGCTTTTTTTTTTTTGTGGCTGAAAATGGACGTGCGGCAAAATTAAAACCAGCGCACCTTCATTTTCAGCCTGAGACCTTACTGCCATCCATAAGGTCTCACATGCTAACTGGGTGGTAAGTGACCAGCGCGTGTAAACTGCCAATTACTGCAGTAGAAAATAGAAAATATTTTCTATTGCATCTTTTGGATGCGCATCAAAAATGGAATTACAGCCCGAGGCAGGTGGTAGCCGGGATGTAGTTCCAATTTGGCATGTTTTGGATGCACGTAGGTGCCTAAGTGCCTTAGTAAAAAAGCCCCTTAGTGTCTTATACCCTGAACAATAATTAAAAAAAAAAAGAGGAGGTGGAATTTGTAGATTTAAATTAAATACTTCCAGCTACACTCAGAATGTACATTTTTATTTTGGTTTCCTTCATTTTTAGAAATTCAGTTTTGGTTTATATGCAGAAAAGGTCAACACCAAAAAAAAAAAAAAGCTACATAGTAGGATTGACAAGTTACAATAAATGTCCCTCAGCAAAACTGACTTTTGTGTAACTTGAATACGCAATGATTTTCCTGAGTGCATTGTATAATTTACTGAAAAATTAGTGCAAACCTTGTGGGGTTTTTTTTTTAAACTTCCATCTTTCCAAAATAACCAGTAGCAACTCTAAAGGACACCTTACTAGAAGATTTTCTTGAAAGAAAGCTTAGGTACTATTGCCCATTTTCCAAATTAATGACAGTTAATTGGATGCTGCATTTTTTTTTTCTTAAGACGTCAGTATCCTGTGACCAAGTGTACTTGCTGCTATGGGCTGCTGGTCTCATGAAGTAGAAAACGTTTTTGCTACATGAATTGCTCCTGTTATTCTAATCCGTCCCGCTACACTATTCTGCAGGAGATCAAAAAAAGAAGCTGCTCTAATACCAAGTGACAATTTTTTTTAACCAATACGAATATAAGTCCAGTTTTCCTGTCAATACACATTTGGAATGAAGCTTGACAGACCTGGCATCAGTTAGTGCATCATATCTGAATCTCAGTGTCTGACATATCCTGTTACACAGTTGAGTTATTACCATGCCTGTAAAAATGAATTTACTGACAAATATTTCTGCTTGGCTAAGTATGGAATTTAAAGTTATGCATCCTCAAAAACTAAAGTACATATTTAAAATGCCTTTGCTAAATTACATGTGTAAGTTAGTCTCAGGCTGCAGCTGACTGAAACTTCATTTTTTGTACTACTAAAAGCAACCCCTTTTGACTTGTGTAATACATATTGAAGTTGCTAGTACCAATGTGTTTAGCACCTAGAAATTCAAGCTAACATGAATGAAATATGGAGAAAACACCTTGTTAGGGAGGTCTAAAGTATACAAAAAGCCACCCTTCATGATTTAAGGCTTATTTTTGGAATGATGATCTGCAGCACACACTAGGGCTGTTTTGTGGTTTACAATATTCCTATGACAAGTACATATTCTATGCAGACTTGAAATGCTGTTCAACGTTTTCCTTTACAAACAGTTTGTGGTGGAGTTCCTGAGCTAAAGTCCATGTTATGTGCTGTCCTCTGATGTTCTCCTTTGAGTGTCTGAATTGTTGGCATACAGTTCTTCTATCTCAGACTGGAAAAACTTCCGCAGCTCTGGTCTCTTTGCCTTCATTGTTGGTGTTAATAGGCCATTCTGAACAGTGAACATTTCTGGGTGCAAAGCAATGTCTTTGACCTAGTAAAAGACCAGATTCACATATCAAAATCAGATAAGATACACACATGATAGTAATTTCACCACAAAGATCCAGAGCAACATGAAACGTGAACATTTGAAAATCAGAGAATCCTCAACTTTCTAACTAATTACCAAGCCTGATGTTTTCCTCAGCATTTTTTTCTATTCTTTGAATCTTTCATCCTGCTTGTCAGAGAAAATGTAAATACATGTCTAATTACCTTTCTAGGTGATAAAGACAAAATCAACTCTAGCCTCAAAGCAGAGTTTCTTACCTCAAAGGGTTCTCTATAGACAGCAGAGAAATGCAGCCATAAACACAATAGCAATTGTGTGGATTAACACAAGCTTGTTTACCCCTTGCGCATCAGTACTCCTGTGTTCACAGTGGCTGTCCTATACCAGTTTACATCATAGTTGGAAATACTTGATTTAGTGGGATGAGGGGATTGGGGGGGGGGGGGCGGGGAGATTTTCCACAGACAGTAGGGAAATGCAGCCACAAGCATTGGCATCACAAAGAGGAAGACTGCTGTAAAGTGTAGCTATAGATACAAACTGAGCAAGGAGAAAGAGGGTGGTTGTTCATTTGAAGGACTGATTATCTAAATTCATTATCTTGTCTTCACAAAGCACTTTCTGATGCTTCGGAATGTGGACCCAGGACCAGGTTGCAACTTTGCAGTTGTCCTCAATTGAAGTAGCATGCAGATTAGTCACATGCTTTTGCCAAGCTGATGTATTTACGATCCAGCCTGGAGAATGAAAGTTGCTATACTAAGCAAAAAGACACAGACTGATACCCAGTTTAAGTGTGAGCACTTGCTGATGGATGCACCAGGATTGCTTGGGTTGAAGAGTTAAGATTTCCTAAGATGTATTGTACCATGAAGATAGTACAGCAAGGCATGTCTGCAGTCTAGTGTGGGTTACACTTTCTCCCTCATTTTAGTGAGATTTAGGGAAAAATACTGGTAAAAATGTTTAATGGAATTCCAACACTTTTTGGGCGGAATTTAGGTTGGCTGCAAAGCACCACTCAGGTAGGGAAGAATTGAATATATGTGAGGATAATATACACGGGCTTAAAGCACACTTACTCTGTGTGCAAAATTATTGCAACTAGGAAGTGTCTTCCAAGATAAGTATTTGAGAGTTGTCTGTGCTAGTGGTTCAACAGAGAGCTTAATAGCTGTTCCAGTTTAATGTTGAGGTTATGGCACAGGTTTCTGTTTGGCAGAATTGTGTTCATATGTCCTTGCATGGATGGATACAGGTCTCATAAGTACATAAGTATTGCCACACTGGGACAGATCAAAGGTCCATCAAGCCCAGCATCCTGTTTCCAACAGTGGCCAATCCAGGTCACAAATACCTGGCAAGATCCCAAAAAAGCTCAATACATTTTATGCTGCTTATCCCAGAAATAAGCAGTGGATTTTCCCCATGTCAATTTAATAATGGTCTATGGATTTTTCCTTTAGGAAGCCATCCAGACCTATCTATAATGTTCATTAGCTGAAACAGCTAATGAGTGGAATGGTACCAAAACATAATCCTGAATTAGAAACGCGTGTAAAAAAAAAAAAAAAGAAAGAAAAGAGTATGTTATAATTGGGCATTACATTTGGGTGTGGTTAATGTCTCACCACTTTACAAATGAGATTCCATGCACTGCCTCCATTATATGCAAATCTATTGTATATAAATTAAGGCAGAGGTCCTCAAAACCAGTCCTTGAGGTCCACAACCCTTCCTGGTTTCAGGATGTCCACAATGCACAAGTCTCTTCTTTTTTTGTTGATCCCCAATCTGGGAGAAAAACTACTGTTTTCTGCAACATCTTGTACCACAGATTTTGTGATATATTGCATTCAGTGAGCTTGTAAAACAAAAATGTATATAGGACAGACCTTGAAGAGTTTAAACACCCATTTAACAGAACACAAGAGTACTATCAATACACATAAGATGACTTCCCCATTGGCTGTGAATTGCACAGAATTGAAACATGAATTTGAATCTCTTTAGTGCACTGTTCTGCAGCACGTCAACCCATTGAGTAGAAGGGGTGACTGGAGACCTATTTTGCTGCAGTTTGGAACAAAAATGGATTTTTTGACTGAGGACTTTACAGCCATATGGGCTAAATTCTAAAATTGAATGGTGTCACTTCTATTGAAATTGTATGGCGTAAGAAAACAAGATTTTAAGCTACAAGTAAAGTGATTGACGTGGAGGGGCATAATCGAACAGGGACGACCATCTCTAAGGGCGCCCATCTCTGAGGACATCCCTGCGAAGGGACGGGGCATTCCGTATTATCGAAACAAGATGGGCGTCCATCTTTCGTTTCGATAATATGGTCGGGGACGCCCAAATCTCAACATTTAGGTCAACCTTAGAGATGGTCAACATAAATGTTGAGATGGTCGACCTTAGAGATGGGCGACTTCAGTTTTCACCGATAATGGAAACCGAGGAAGCCCATCTCAAAAACGACCAAATCCAAGGCATTTGGTCATGGGAGGAGCCAGCATTCGTAGTGCACTGGTCCCCCTCACATGCCAGGACACCAACCGGGCACCTAGGGGGCACTACAGTGGACTTCACAAATTGCTCCCAGGTGCATAGCTCCCTTACCTTCGGTGCTGAGCCCCCCAAAACCCACTCCCCACAACTGTACAACACTACCATAGCCCTTATGGGTGAAGGGGGGCACCTACATGTGGGTACAGTGGGTTTTGCGTGGGTTTTGGAGGGCTCACATTTACCACCACAAGTGTAACAGGTAGGAGGGGGGATGGGCCTGGGTCTGCCTGCCTGAAGTGCACTGCACCCACTAAAAACCGCTCCAGGGACCTGTATGCTGCTGTGATGGAGCTGGGTATGACATTTGAGGCTGGCATAGAGGCTGGAAAAAATGTTTTTTAATTTTTTTTTTGGATGGGATGGGGTTGGTGACCACTGGGGGAGTAAGGGGAGGTCATCCCTAATTCCCTCCGGTGGTCATCTGGTCAGTTCAGGCACCTTTTCGAGGCTTGGCCGTGAAAAAAAAGGGACCAAGTAAAGTCAGCCAAATGCTCGTCAGGGATGCCCTTCTTTTTCCCATTATCAGCCGAGGACGCCCATCTCTTAAGCACACTCCCAGTTCCGCCTTCAGTATTCTGCCGACACGCCCCCAGGAACTTTGGTCGTCCCCACGACGGAAAGCAGTTGAGGACGCCAAAAATCGGCTTTCGATTATGCCGACTTGGGCGACCCTGAGAGAAGGACACCCATCTCTCGATTTGTGTCGGAAGATGGGCGCCCTTCTCTTTCGAAAATGTCCCTGTTAGCCTCTTTTTAGCATCTGACATCACTCTATAAATATGGGAGTCATTTTTAGATTATCATCTTTATAAATTGGGAGCCTAATGCTGAACAGCCACGAGTTTGGAGTTTCAGAGTGTGGATATTATTTTTACAGTTATTTGGGTAACTAACTGTGCTCTGATCCCTTTTTCTTCTTTTTTCACAGCATTTGCTCCACGGACCCTGCTCCATGGATCCTGATGCAGCAAATTGAAACACTGGCCAACGTTGGCCGTGGAACAGTTGCAGAAGGTGTCATAGCATTTTTCAATGTGTTTAAAAGTTTGATAAAACACTGAATTAAAGATTTTTTGCATTATGAGAATTTTTTTCAGCCTATGATGACAATGAGAACTCCGTTGCTGTTTTCTTCCCATTTATGTATTTTTTTAATTATCAAGATTGAATGTATGTATTTGGATATACTCACAAGTTGGGGGATAAGATTACAGTTTGTGTGTATGAGCAAATGTTTATTCTGTTAGATGTGAAAAATATTGGGCACTGGGTAATTTTCCTTTGTTTCTTTTGTGGGGATTTTAATATGGTTATGGATCCCATTGTGGATAGGCTTCCTGCATCATCCCAATCTATCAATCCTATTAGAGGTTTGCCATATTTTTCCACCTCCCTGGATCTAGTGGATGTCTGGTGCACATTGCATCCTACGGACAAGAATTATACTCACTTTGCCAGAACCCACATTGTAGCTTCCAGGCTGGACTATATGTTTGTGACAAGGGATTGGTTTACATGTCTTTTAAGAGCTGAGGAACCAATTATATCAGATCATTCTTTAATTTGGGTGGAAATTCAGGGAGCAATGAGTTATCAGTATACAACTCAATGGCTCTTTCCAAAATATTTATACAAAGATGTACATTTTCAAAAATATAGAGAAATGGGACACCTACTGTTACTATAATTCAAGTCATAAAGAAGACCCTCTGCTTTTTTGGAAAACTGCTGAAGTACTCTTGTGTGGTGATGTCATTGGTGACATTGTCCATAGACGTACGGAGCTTATTCAAGCTACAGTCTTGTTCATGGTATTCGTGACGCTATGGTTCCCAAAAAACATTGAACTGTGAATTCGTGAACACTTAGAGGGGCGTAATCGAATGGGGTGCCCAAGTTTTCTTGAGGGCGTCCTCGCAGGATGTCCCTGCGAAAGGGTGGGGAAACCCGTATTATCGAAACAAGATGGGCATCCATCTTTCGTTTTGATAATACGGTCGAGGACACCCAAATCTCAACGTTTAGGTCGACCTTAGAGATAGTCGTCCTTAGAGACGGTCGTCCCTGGTTTTTGGCGATAATGGAAACCAAGGGCGCCCATCTCAAAAACGACTAAATCCAACTCATTTGGTCATGGGAGGAGCCAGCATTCGTAGTGCACTGGTCCCCTTGACATGCCAGGACACCAACCGGGCACCCTAGGGGGCACTGCAGTGGCCTAACTGATGCACTAACTGAACAGAAAAAGCCCTTTCCTTACCGATCCCTTAGCGATTAGGAAAGGAACGGGCATGCATGAAGGAAATCACATGCAAATGAGCTGCTCACTGTTAGCTCATTTGCACATGATTTCCTTCCTAAGGAAGGGAAGCCAGTGCAAAGCAGCCAAGCATTATGCGTGGCTGCTCTGCACATGCCAAAGACAGCTTCATACATGCAGACAAGCTGCGTGTATAATAGTCGTCTACAACCTTAAATAAATTGCCATCTACAACCTTAGAAAAATACAAGTCCAGGTGAAAATGTCCAAGGGCTTGTCAGGGACGTATTTTTTTTTTTAGAGTATGGGTAAAGGACGTCCTTCACTATGCCTCTGTCCCTGCGACGGCAGTTGAGAACGTCTTTTTTTTTTTAGAGTATGGGTAAAGAACGTCCTTCGCTATGCCTCCGTCCATGCGATGGCAGTTGAGGATGTCCAAAATGTAGATGTTTCTGTGAGAAGGATACCCATGCCTTTGCTATGCCTCTGACACCCCCTTTATTTATTTGGATTTTGGATTACAAGTAGCAGAAGTGGGATTTGAACTGGCCACCTCTGGATTGCAAGACCAGTGCTCTAACCACTAGGCCACTCCTCCACTCCCTTGAAATTTGGCCGACCCTGTGGAGGGGGGGGGGGCAGCTCAGGACATCCAAAATGTTTGAAAGAAGGATGTCCATGCCTTCGCTATGCCTCCGCTGACACACATACCCCCCCCCCCCCCCAGGGACCTGTATACTGCTGCGATGGACCTGAGTAAAAACTTTTTTGCCAGCCTGAAATGTCATAAAGTGCTTTTTTTCGGGATGGGAGGTGGTTAGTGACCACTGGGGGAGTCAGGAGAGGTGATCCCCGATTCCCTCCGGTGGTCATCTGGTCAGTTGGGGCACTTTTTTGGGACTTGCACCTGAAAAAAAAGAGACCAAATAAAGTGGGCAAAATTCTCGTCAAGGCCGGCTTTCTTTTTTCGATTATCGGGCGAAGCCGGCCATCTCAACGCATGCCCCCGTCCCGTCCTGCCTTCGCTACCATGCTGACACGCCCCCTTGAACTTTCGCCGGCCCCGCAACAGAAAGCAGTTGGAGTCAGTCAAAATCGACTTTTGATTATACTGATTTGGCCGACTTCAGGAGATCGCCGGCCATCTCCCAATTTGTGTCGGAAGATGGCCGGCGATCTCTTTCGAAAATAAGCTGGTTGGTGACCCCTACTATAGCAGAAAGAACTGTTTCCATATTAAAATTCTTTCTATAACTGGATAGAGAACAAGACAAAAATCTATGTAGCTCTACGTAGTCTTCTAAAATTTTTGCAAATAAGGGGATGGATGCTACTGGTCTGTAATTAGAATCGGTTTAAGAATAATGTGCCCCAAGTAACCAGGATAATGTCCCTGGTTCCAAGTACAAATTCAACCATGCTGTGAACCATTCTAGAAAAGCCAATGAAGGGACCTTAAAAAGATAAGTAGGGCAAATATCTAGGCTACAATGAGAAGAAGAATATTTTAACAACAGTCTTTTGGCCTCTTCTAATTTAGTAAAATTAAGAGGCCCATGTCTAATCCCTGGGAATACCTAGCTCTATTGATTGCAAACAAGCAGAGTAATTTGGCCACCTTTCTAAGGAGACAGATGGCAGTAACATACATATATTATCACTCTTAGATTTATGTTTCAACATTTTTATTGAAGACATTGCATACACAATCTTACAGTTATTGGATAACAGCAACCAAACATTTAACTGTCCAATTACAATCTATTGTGACAAACTGTCTCCAAAACTTTTCCCCTGTTAACTCCCCCTCCTCCCAAGCCCTATTGCCTCCCCTCCCTCCCTCCTCCCCATCCCCTCCCCTCCCGCTCGTGTTGTCAGGTACATATGTGCTTGTCTATTGTCCTAGCATGTTGAGGACCCAACTTCTCCCCCTATGTGACAGAGAATCTATATAAGCGCCCCAAATTTTCTTGAATATTTTCTTCCATTTTAGCAAGCTTTTAGCTTCTTTTACTTCCCACATCATTAACTGGTGGACGAGGTTCCGCCAATGCCAGTATTCTGGCTCTGCATCGTTCGTCCAGTTTTGCAAAATACATTTCTTTGCTAGCAAGGTAAGTTTGCGGAAGAACAAAGTGTGCTCTGGTATCTGTCCCTTGAATGAACCTGGCAGATTCAGCAGCATCTGCACTGGAGTACCTGCTATCTTTTTACCTAGTAGTTGTGACAAATAGTAAGTAATTTTCCCCCAAAACCTTTTGATCTTCCAGCATCTCCAGAAACTATGATAGAACGTATTATCTGCCCTCCCACATCGCGCACACAGAGGCATCTGCAACCCCCGAGTTTTGCTAATTGTGCCGGTGCCATATAGGCTCTATGTATAAAACGGAATGTGCATTCCCTATATTGAGGTCCACTTATCAATTTCGGTATCCCCCTCAATTGCCTATCAACATCCCATGACATTAATCTGACTCCCAAGTCCTTCTCCCAATGAACTTTCAGCTGTGTAAAGTTTTTGGGGACCTCATGTATCCACAGCGCCTTGTGTATCCCTGAAATTGATGGTTCTTCTTCAGAGATCTCTGTGAAGAAGGTTTTATCCTCTCTCCCTGTTTCTGGGCAAGTCGACCTTGATCTAATGACTTAATAAAATATTTTAACTGACAGTATGCGAATGTATCACCCCACTGGACGTTATCCGTACCCAACATCTGATCTAAAGTTTTAATTTTTCCATTACCGCCCAACACATCTCCCAGGCAACCCAATCCTCTTTCTTCCCAACGCTGAAATACTAAATTGTCTATGCCTGCCTCAAACATTGGATTCCCTCTATTTGTTAGAAGCTCTGTTACCCCCTTCCCCACCTATCAGTCTTAGATTAAAAAAAAAACAAAAAACAAAAAAACACTCTGCTAATTCCTGAGCTGATGGACTAATTTCACTCACACTCTGCAACACCCTGTCTGTGTCTAATCGATCAATCATGTTGAATAACATTTTTGGGTTCAGATTATCTAGATCAATCAATTTAGAATGTTCTTTCTGGTGGATCTCAGTAATCCTTTATAAGTACTTCTCAGTTCTCTTCACTTATGCCTATCTTTTGATAGCTTATTTTTAAGCTACGTTCTAATCTTCAACAGGATCTTTTCAGAGAAAGCAGTTCTTCATTAAACCAGGGAGTAGATTTACTTTGTTTCCTAACTTTATCTCTCAGTGGTGCAATATCATCTAATACTGATGAACAATGCCTATTCCAAGATGCCCACTCTACCTCAGGATTACTGTTAGTATGGTCTAAAAAAACATCAATATTCTTCCAAAAGTTTTCCTCCACAATTTTACCCCTTGAACAATAAACTTGCTTCTTCCCATTGGTGTCGACCTTACTAGATAATCTATATACTCAAAAAATCCACACGTTTACAAAATGACAATATTCCTGCGCAAAAGACTCAAAGAGCTCCAAGATTAAATATTCATCTACCGGAGCTTGAACAGACCAACTGGTCTTCTCTTCATCATAGACAAAAACCCCAGTATCGCAGTTCTAAATAAACTTGACAAGCTGCGATCTAATGCTTTGTGAATACACTTAAGATTATTTTTTCATTTTATTTCTATATAGATCTCGTTGTATCTCCACACCACCAATTTGGTTATTTAGTGGACCTTACTAGATAGACATTTCCAATAAAGGGTGAATTCCAACATGAAATGGTCCGACCAAATAAAGAGCCTCCTGAACCAGTCTTTAACATGCCAAGTGGTGGATAAAATATTAGAGAAAGTGAATAATTGATGACCCTTCTCATGAGTAACAATAGTCAGGTTTAACCAATTCCACAGTATCCAGAAAAGAGAATAATGCTGCTGATGTTGCTGCATCATTCTCTTGATACAAATGTAAATTAATATTAATCATTAACCTGTTTACAAAGGCGCACTAGTGTTTGTTAGCATAGGCACCCACAATATTCCTATGGGTGCCTACACAGTTGGTGTGCACTAACGAACACTAGCGTGCCTTTGTAAACAGGGCCCTTTTAGTGTCTAACATCTTATTTTCAATAAACTCATAAAATACCTGTTCTACCATTACCAGCTACCTTGTGGTCAATAGAACAAGACACATTTTAATGTGTCCTATAATGATGAATCTTTCACCTAAAAGAGAAAATTTCCAAACCTAAATCATTAAAAGAATTACATAAGGACACTTTCAGAAATTCTTTATAAAGTACAGCCAGTCCACCCCCTCTAACGATTTGGGTGGTACACATAATATCGTATAACTTGCTGGACAAATTTCATTAACAACAGGATTAATTTTGAGATTGGAATCATGTCTTCACCAAGAACATGAGACCTGGTTAGTAGTCACTCACCCAATCCCTGATAAGCCAAGTCTTATTACAGGCTGATCTAACATTAAGATATAAAATTCTAGAGAAAAATTCATCGAGAGGGACAGTGTGTGATGGAATTTTCACTAAATTAGTTGATCTAGAACCCTTATTTTGCCATTTTTTTCCAATGAGGTGTAAATCTAAGACTATGTACTGTATCAATGGAGCATAGACCTACAGCTGAGCGGTCTAGAAGTGCCTCCCAATTACTCTGCAACCAACCAACCCCCCTCCTTACCCGAGTAGTACACAGTAACTTCGGGATGGGCCATTCCAGTGAGATTCCTCCCCAATTACCCAGATAACTAAACCCTAATAAAAGGATCAGAAACACATGCTACAATATTTAGGGGCCCTTTTACTAAGCCGCTGCAAAAAGTGGCCTGCAGTAGTGTAAGCTCGTCTCAAGTGCGCTTGCCAGGCCATTTTTTGCAGCGTCCTGGAAAAAAGGCCTTTTTTTAAGGAGTCGGAAAATGGACATGCGTCAAATTAAAAACCAGCGCACATCCATTTTCGGCCTGAGAGCTTACCACCACCCATTGACTTAGCGGTAAGATCTCATGCGCTACCCGGGCGGTAGGCATGCAGCGTGTGCACACTGCTGTTTACTGCCAGGTAAGCACTGCATGGTAGAAAATAGAAAATATTTTCCACCGTGTGGTTTTGACGCACACCAAATTCAGAATCACTACCCGGGGCATGCGGTAGCCAGGTAGTAATGCTGATTTGGCACACGCTGGACATGCGTAGGACCTTATGCGCCTTTGTAAAAAGGCCCCTTAATACATTGTCCTAACTAAGTAGTCTTACTAAATATAACAATGTAATAACTGATCTTTTTGAGCAAGCACAGTGTGTTACAATATCCTAAATAAATAAAGCTCTATCCCTCTAAATATAACTGCTTAGAAAGACAGCATCAAGTCCCCACAAGCATCTGGATAAAATCAAAATTTGCGCTGAAGTTACAAAGATTCCTAGCAGCGCTTACAATCCAAATAGTAGATTAAACATGCTACTCAACCTCCAAAATCGTAAGACGCCCATAGTACTGAGTTGCTAATCTATTCTTTTCCAGGTATTTATATCTTGCTATTATCAATACTGAGTCTAAGCAGGTTACATAAATTTGAAGACATGTTTTCAATCCTATATGGAACTGCAGATAACCAAAAATCGTCAGAATTTGTACAGATACAGAATTCCACAAAATATGTTTAGTGAACTAATTTGTCCTGTCTGTTCATGGAATATGCTGGCTTTAAATGTCACTGAAAATATCTGCACAAGGGTTCTTAGTCTGGAAGCCAGTGCTTTTTTTGTGCCGGTACGCGCCGGTACGATGTACCAGCACCTTTTTTTCTGAAGGCTGGCAGCTCCCCTACTTGTTACAGATGGACCGACAATAAAGAACGACAACGTGGATGCAGCAGCTCACAGGTTTGCTTGCTGTGTTTTGAGTGAACGGCGACGGCTGAGCGAGGGAGTGGAAACAGAGATTAATCAAATGTCTTCCTTACTTACAGTGGACTAGATAGGCTAACTTCCACTCCACTCTCTATTTACCAAAGTCGCAGCAGCGAACCGGCAGGCGGCGGCAGTAAAGGCAGCAAGCAGGCAGGCTCGCCTCCGTCCTTCGCTTCCCTGCCGTCTCAGCGTCCCGCCCTCGCGGAAAGGAAATGACATCAGAGGAAGGCGGGACGCTGAGAGGGCAGGGAAGCGAAGGACGGAGGCGAGCCTGCCTGCTTGCTGCCTTTACTGCCGCCGCCCGCTGGTTCGCCTCTGCGACTTCGGTAAATAGAGTGGAGTGGAAGTGAGCCTATCTAGTCCACTGTAAGTAAGGAAGACATTTGATTAATCTCTGTTTCCACTCCCCCGCTCAGCCGTCGCCGATCACTCAAAACACAGCAAGCAAACCTGTGAGCTGTTGCATCCACATTGTCGTTCTTCATTGTCGGTCCATCTGTAACAAGTCTAACATTGTTTTTGTTGGATAGGCAGTGCCTTATGAGATGGAGGAGAAAAAACATAATTGAATATCACTAAAACAACTTCAAATATTATTATAACTAGTAGAAACAGCAATTATAAATTCTGTAGTTTGTGCTCATTTTTCTTCACTGTGCTTCTAAACAATTCAGATGGCCAGATGTCAGTGAGAATATTCTGTTTCCTGATGGGTTCGTCTTAACTGGTTGTAATCTGCCTTGGGAAGCCTGGTGTTTACAAAAACGATGGAATATCTTAAAATTAAATGGAAGTAGAATTACGTAAACTCTCCTTTCATTGGGGCACACGGAATCACATCTTCATCTGTTTTGTAGAAGTTTACCCTGGACATGGATGGGAGGGGAGGGGAGGGCAGGGGAGGGCAGGAGAAATGCTGGACATGGATGGAGGAGAGGGAAGACAGGAAGGAGATGCACATGGATGGAGGGGAGGGGCGAGGAGAAATGCTGGACATGGATGGAGTGGAGGGCAGAGAAGAGAAATGTTGGAGGGAAGGAATGACAGAGGAAGGAGATACACACGGATAGAGGGTTAGGGAGAGAGAAGAAATGCTGGACTTTGATGGAGGAGAGGGAAGACAGAGGAAAGAGATGCACATGGATGGTGGGGAGGGGAGAATAGGAAGGAGATGCATACTGACGGAGATGAGGGAAAGGAAAAAGAGGAGAAAACCTGCACATGGATGGAGAAAATAGGCAAAAACTGGATCCACTCTATACCTCCTCCAGTCAAGTCTGCGGAGGACCCAGCTTTTACCTATGGATGTAGAACAAGAAATGAAGAAGAAAGGAGGAAAGAAATCAATGGAAAGGAATCCCTGGAAACAGAGTTAAGGGAACAGATAGAGAGCAGCAGAATCAGAGACTGGGACCGACACGATCAGGAAAAACTAAGTCATCAGAAAACAAAGGTAGAAAAAAATCATTTTATTTTCATTTTAGTGTTTGGAATATGTCCAATTTGAGAATTTACATCTGCTGTCTTATTTTGCACTGGGTATACTGGAGATGTAACAGCTTACAGAAATGATTTATAATGAAAAAAAATCACGTTATTTTTTTTTCTCCTATACTAGTATAATACTTTCAATGATGTCTGTTTGGCAGCTCCTTGTGACTCTGGGCAAGTCACTTAACCCTCCATTGCCCCAGGTACAAATAAGTACCTGTATATAATATGTAAGCTGCATTGAACCTGCTATGAGTGGGAAAGCGCGGGGTACAAATGTAAGAAAAATAAATAAAAATAAAAATATATGCACCATGGCTGGTATAAGGGGTGTGGCTAATGTGGGTGGGTGTGGCTATCATAGGGGTAGAGCCATATGTGGTGACCCTGCTTTTTTTCTACAAAAAAAGCATTGCTGGAAGCAGTGGCCCAATTCAGGAGACTGTCCATGGCTTGAAGTAACTTAACATTTAATCAATATTAGGGCCCATATGAGAGAGTCTAATAGTTATATTTGTACTTGAAGCTTGTTTTGGACAGACTACTATTACAATGAAAAATAAAAGCACAGCAATACTATTTGGCCTTACCTGCTCAAATGCTTTTAAACCATTCTCTTTTCCCAGCCTCAGTAAGTCTTCTAGAATAATGTTTTTGACTGCCTATTAAGACATTTTAAACATGAAAGTCTAGAATACAATATTGTCACATTAATGCATGCTCACTATATTAAGTAAAGGAATCACATTTAAAAGGTTCCTGCACTCATGTGCTCCATATGGTTCCTCTGCCCTACATACTTCAATGTAAGGTGGCAAAAAAGCATCCCGTGACTTTGTAAAGAAGCCAACAATCTTACCTTGTTTTCACACAGCTCTTCAATTGTGCCATTGAATTTCCTCTTTTTGGCCCAAATGAGTAGAATTTCTCGATCTGGTACCACAATGCCCACTAGGAAAGTCTAGAAAGAAGAACAACATGATTTACATTGTTTCAGAATATATTGTAAAGAAGAGGTTTATCCAGGAACATACAAGCCCCTTCATTGAACCTGCTGTGCCTCCTTAACTAGCTCCAAGCCTATCCAGGCAAATTTAGCCAAGTCCCATGGTTGCATGCCTGCCTGCCTCCAGCTGGAGGTCACATCCTATGAGCTACAGTCTTCATTGTGAGGTCAGTTTGAAGTGTTGCAGGCCTTGGTGGTAGAACTCCTACTGCTATGGAAGAAGGTTAATTTTTCTTGTGTAATGCATCAAAGCATGGCTAGGTGAGTTAAGGCCAAGAGAATAGTAACATAGTAGATGACAGCAGATAAAGACCTGTATGGTCCATCCAGTCTGCCCAATAAGATAAACTCATTACATATGGTAAGAAGTGAAACATCATATGTATAGCATGCTTTAGAGCAGAAAAAAGTGGTCACCAACTGTGTTTTTCTTCTGTGGTGAACCTGGAATAGAGTTTATCCTGTGAGAGCAAAAGTAGAATTTGTTTCTTTGGAGGTGGAGGGAACCCCACAAGAAAAATAAATAAAGTGTGCCTGCTGCTCATTCTCTATCCTTACCCCCTCACATGCTTCCAGGTTTGCCTGTGGTACTACAGCTGCTGATAGTAGTAGTACAGCTCCAGTCCAAGACTATTTGTTCTACTTCTCCCATGGATTCTGCAGGTAGTTGACATCTGGATTGGCTGCTGTTAGAAGGGGAAGGGAAGGGGGAAGGGAAATGGGACTTGATATACCGCCTTTCTGAGTTTTTTTCCCCAACTACATTATGTTCAGGTACTTATTTTGTACCAGGGGCAATGGAGGGTTAAGTGACTTGCCCAGAGTCACAAGGAGCTGCAGTGGGAATCAAACTCAGTTCCCCAGGATCAAAGTCCACTGCACTAACCATTAGGCTACTCCTAGTGGTTAGTGCAGTGGATACTGGGCTAGATGGACTTTTTGGCCTGTCCCAGTATGGACCTTATCTTCTTATCTCACTGCCTCAGGTGGTCCCTGTGCTCAGCATAAACTACAGAGAGGAATCGTTGCCTCTCCTGTCACCAAACAGTGGTGTGCACTAATGCTGCAATTATGAAGGCAATTTTTTTTATTCCTCCTCCTCCCCCCCCCCCCACCGGGAAATAAATATTGCACCAATCAGCTTTGCTTATTTACTTTTTTTTTTTTTTTTAACTCTTTGGGTTTTAGATTTTTATTGCATTTTACTAGATGCATTCTGAGAAATACCACCCCACCCATTCAAACTCATATGCAGTTCTGAAGTTGACCTTGTTTGCGCCTGTTCCTGCGGCCAGCGGAGTCCAATCAGGCCAGCAGTACTACGCAGACAAACCCTCTCAACTGTATCTTTAAGAAACTCTGACAGGTGGATTAAGGACTATAAAACAAATAACAAAGAACAGAACCAAGGAAGCTTCCTTTGGGGAAAAACACAAGTTTATTCTATTTCCCCAAGATTAGGAAAAATAAGGAATAAATATAGATACAGTATAGAATAGAAAAGAAGAACATGTTACAGAAAATGAAATTACAAATGGAAAATGGAAACAGGACATTCTTTCAAAATCCCTGGCTTGGGAGCCAAAAGAGATGTACACTGCCCAACCTCCTATCTGGCAGAGGAAGGAGGAGGGTTTCTCTCACCCCCTTAATTAGCATCTTACAGTCAAGTCAGGCTCCTATCAATAAAGAAATACCTAGCATCTGTTTACATTTCCTTTGAAGATGCAGTTGGTCTCTTGTCCAAATGTTTCGGATATTATATCTCTTCTATTCATCTTTACAGCTTTTCTCACACAAGAATATATTTCTCAGAACCTTTGATCTTTTATCTTAGTATTTCTCCTATATAGGTAAGATGGCCGCCACCTAAGAGGTCACGGAACACAGAGCTCCGTAGACCGCAGCCGAGTTTCTAGCGCTGAAGTGGCCAAACATGGCCAAATTTGGCCCTAGATGACGAATAAAATAGAGGCCAATCTGATCGGAGCTGAAAGATCAACAACAAGGTTGCTGTGATTGAGGCAGACGCCAATAACGGCAGCCACCGGGCGAGACGAGCAGGCCGTGTGACCAGCAGACAACCTGCCGACCATAAATCCGGTGCTAGAAAACTGCGATCGAAATTACCCGCTGCCAAAGGAGAGGTGGAATACCTCCTCCAGGACGAAAACAAGGTGAGCCACAACTGTTGTTCCGCGGCTCCACACGGCCACCCCAACGACGACATCGCCAGTCACACGTAGCGCCGCATACGATCTGCCGGCCACACGACCACGCGGACCGGATCGCAAGCACGTCCAGTGAAGGACGGGAGGGAGAACGAGCCGCCGCCGATGTCTTACGACTGACGCGGCATGCACAACGATACCCATCCCCCCACTATAGACGATCACGCCGAGCAGGCCAAGACTAACGAAGGAGCCGCGAACGGGCCACGACCCCCTCTCACCTAAGGATCTGACCGCCGACCAAGAAGAGCGAACGGCAGTGAGTGGGCCGTAACCCCTCCTCTAACCTGCAGGGTCTAAGAACCAAAACGTCATCGTCCTGAATGCTTGTGGAGAGTCGGGGCAGCGAACGGACCGGCACCTACCTCCCAATTGGACAACAAAAGAGCACAGCGCAGGTCTCCTACCGGCCCTCAACCCTCGGTGCACCGCTGGGACCACCCTGTGCCATTCCTGCTCCCTTGTAACATAGCCCAACCGATCAGCAACAAATCCTAAAAACCTGGAAATCAGTGCAGCAATGGACAGAAGAACACCCCAACCACAGAATAAGGACAACACAACCCATAACAACTAAAGTAAATGCTTGCTTCGCTTTAACTGCATGTACTCATTCAGCTTAATTTAAAAGTCTATATTTTGCTCTGCTTGCTTAAAGATAAGGCTTTTATTGCATGCATCGCTTTTAATTTGGACTTAAAAGTTTACACTTGCTTTGCTTTACTGCTTAAATAGAAGACAAATGAGTTGCCACGCCAAAAAGCACCATCCCCTGTAATGAGTTAATGCAGATGCCCTTTTCTTTTTTTTTCTTTTTTTTTAAATATCTTAAACATAATTCACAGAATGCAAATGAGCCGCTCAACCAAATATCATTATTCCATATAATGATCTAATACAATTACCTTGCTTCACTTTAAAAACAAGGTAAGGGAACAGCTTGTATTTGCACTGCTAACAGCCTAATTTAAATGTAATTATCTCACCTGCTTGTTCTGACCACCGTGCGCAGTAAGATAACTAGACTAATAAGTAACACTCAATATTATGCTCCAACTGTAAACACAGGCTTGCTTTGCTCTGATTATAAACCAAGCACGATCAGAATGAAATGTTGCTAGCTTAAATGCAAATGTAGGCTTTGCTTCGCTTTGAATGTAAACCAACTGAATGTTGCTAAGCTTAAATGCAAATGTAAGCTCTGCTTCGCTTTGAATGTAAACCAACTGAATGTATGTAACAGCGCCTTAAACACAGATATGAATACAAGTAAAACACTTCTAGCCATTCATTGTCTCACCCTACTCCTACACGCAAACACAACCCACAACTCAGACAATAACAACCCCACAACTCACAAATCATACAGCACTCACACACACACAATGCCCACTCTAAAGAACATCCATAACAAACCATCCACAATACACCAACCCTGTGTACAACCTTCTAACAACCCACCAAACCAAAGACACAACAACCAACTAAAAGGAAAAATTCCCGAACATGAACACCACCAACAAAAAGAGGAAAACAACAACAACAACAATCTCAACCACCGAAGAAATAGACAACTAATAAAAATAAACACAACAAACCTCCCTACAGAACCACACCGCTCAATCCAACTAGGATACATCAATGCAAGATCAGCAGTAAGCAACTCAGTAGATATACTAGACTGGATCACCACAGACAATTTAGACCTTCTATTTATCACAGAAACCTGGTTCCACAGCCCCACAGACCCCGCCATCTTAGAAACATGCCCACCAGAATACAAAATCACCCACTGGACCCGAAATGGAAAAAGAGGGGGCGGAATAGCCATAATTTACAAACCCGAATTCACCATCACAACCACGGGTGAATCTACCTCACCACAACTTGAAATTGCCTCGACAAGAATTAATCATCCAAACCTAATAGGACACTTTAATGCAATCCTATTCTATAGACCACCAGGAAAATGGCAAGACTCCCAAACACAACTAATGGACTTCATCTCGAACACATGTGTATCTGCCTCCAACATCCTTATAATAGGAGACATCAACCTACACCTTGAAGACGACACCTCAACAGGCACACGAGAATACAAAGAATTCTTAAAACTCTGGGACCTGCACGCACCCAACACGCAACCAACACACAAAAAAGGACACACACTAGACACCATAACACACAAATTTGACCCGGATTCTACTATCATACTTACTGACACAAGATGGACACCAACGATATGGTCAGACCACCATAAAGCAAATGTCTCTCTCTACTGGCGAAAAACACATATAAACACAATCAATAAACATGAGCGAACAACATACACCACGAGAGGAAAAATAGACCCCATAACATTCTGGCAACAGATCTACCAGAACGAATGGTCAACAAATGCTGACACCATCCAATTCCTCCAAGAATGGGACGAATTATGTACAACAACATTAGACAAAATTGCCCCAATCCAAACCAGAACATCACACAGGAAAAAACCAAACCCATGGTTCACCGAAGAGCTGAAAAAACTTAAAACACAAGTTAGGAAACTAGAACGCGCATGGAACAAAAAGAAAGATAAACAAACACTAAATGCCTGGAAACTACTTTGGAGGAAATACAAATATACTATAAAACAGACTAAAAGACTACATTACAAAACAAAACAATAATAGGACCAAATTACAAAGACACACATAAACTCTTCAACCTTGTGAACAAACTATTAGACACCACACCAGTTACAAACAACAGCAAAAACATCCCAGATGTTTACAACCTTGCGAAATACTTCAAGGAGAAAATTATACAACTACGACTTAAAATACCCGCCAGCCCCATTGAATACGCCACACTTCTAGACTGTCTAGACCCAGAAGACGGAACATACCCAGCAGACAGAACTTGGACCGAATTTGAACTAATATCAGAAGACCTCATCTTTGAAACACTTAAAAGATTTGCCAAATCCCACTGCAAACTAGACGTATGCCCAAACAACCTCATGCAATCAGCTCCTCAACAATTCAAAAAAGACTTAACGAATCATGTAAACTTCATGCTACAAAACGGACTTTTCCCTAAAGAAAAAGGAAAAATTTTACTCACCCCAATACCCAAAGATACAAAGAAAAGCGCAAGCGAAATAACCAATTACAGACCAGTAGCATCCATACCACTAATAACCAAAATAACCGAAGGAATGGTAACTAAACAACTCACAAACTATCTAAACAAACACTCAATACTGCATGATGCCCAATCAGGATTCCGATCGAATCACAGCACAGAGACAGTATTAATTACTCTCATGACTAAATTTAAACAAATGATTGCAACCGGCAACAATATACTCCTTCTACAATTTGATATGTCAAGTGCCTTCGACATGGTTGACCACGAAATCCTATTACACATACTCGAATATTTTGGCATTGGAGGAAATGTCCTAAACTGGTTCAAGGGGTTCCTAACCCAGCGGTCATATCAAGTCACATCGAACTCAACAACGTCTGCTGCATGGACACCTGAATGTGGAGTACCACAAGGATCACCCCTCTCACCAACCATTTTCAACCTAATGATGACCCCCTTGGCAAAACTCCTATTAAACCACAACCTCAACCCATATATATACGCCGACGATGTAACAATATACATCCCTTTCAAACAAGACATTAAAGAAATCTCCAATGAAATCAACCAAAGTCTACACATCATGAACACATGGGCAGATGCATTTCGTTTGAAACTAAATGCAGAAAAAACTCAATGCCTGATACTCACTTCCCAGTACAACACGAATGAATTCACTGCTATAAACACACCTAAACTAAACCTTCCAATCTCAGAAACATTAAAAATCCTTGGAGTCACTATCGACCGCCACCTAACACTCGAAACTCATGCAAACAACACTACCAAAAAGATGTTCTACAGCATGTGGAAACTGAAAAGAATAAGACCATTCTTCCCAAGATCCGTCTTTCGCAGCCTAGTGCAATCCCTCGTACTCAGCCATCTGGACTACTGCAACTCACTATATGCAGGTTGCAAAGAGCATATACTGAGGAAACTTCAAACAGCCCAGAATACAGCAGCCAGACTCATCTTCGGAAAACCAAAATATGAAAGTGCAAAACCCTTACGAGAGAAGCTACACTGGCTCCCACTCAAGGAACGCATCACTTTTAAAGTATGCACATTAGTCCACAAAATCATTCACGGCGAAGCCCCAGCCTACATGTCTGATTTAATAGACTTACCACCCAGAAACGCTAAAAGATCATCACGAACTTTCCTCAACCTCCACTTCCCTAATTGCAAGGGCTTGAAATACAAGGCGCTGCACGCGTCAACCTTTTCTTACATGAGCACGCAGTACTGGAACACACTACCACGCAACCTGAAAGCGATCTACGAACAAACCACCTTCCGCAAATTATTGAAGACCCATCTTTTTGAGAAAATTTACGGAAAGAACTAAAACACATAAAGCCCACACTCATTGTTTAGCCATGCATCAATACAGCCACTCCTGTATTCTCATCCCCCAAAATCATACCACACTCACACCTTTACTCACAGATAATGAATACCAAGTGTGTTCCTGCTATATATTGCCCCTTTTTGTCTCCCTTGTTTCCTTCCAATGTCTCAGTGCTTTTCCATGTTTACACTCCTTATCGATATCATCACAATGTAAACCATAACCAAGTTGTAACAAATTGTATTTCCATGATTCATAATGTATTGTAAGCCACACTGAGCCCGCAAAAAGGTGGGAAAATGTGGGATACAAATGCAATAAAATAAATAAAAATATCCTTATTCTAAAAGTGGAGACAAGAGTTAAACTGTTTCCTTTCAGATGTGGTATATTTCTCACCTGATAGCCCAGGTCATTCTTATTCTAAAGACAAGAGTTAAAACTGCTTCCCTTTAGAGGTGTTACATGGTTTTCCTATCATAGTTACAAAAAGGGTAATTCTCTCCTGGATTGAAGTAGCCCTACTTCAAAGGGCATGGGAAAGAACTCTGTCTGCTGGATTCCTTGAGGCCTGACCATATTCAATGGGAGAGATTGTGGGCAATCAGGTTTAATTACCTGACTTGGCAAGAGGAGGGGGTAGAGTGTAAAATTGCTATTCCAGCAAGCTTTTCCCATGATTTAGAAAGAGAGAAACCTTCATTTCTCTCTGTCCAGAAATATGAGGAATTAATTCTGTATATTAAATAATTGGAGGCCTTCTGCCTCCTACAACAACCTCTCAGCCCTCAGTGCAGGCAAGAGCCTTAATCCTAATGCCAGGTCCGAGCTGGTGTAGGGTTAAGGCGCTATTCAGCCCATACAGTCGGAGCACAGTGCTCTGATCATATGGGTGGAATACTGGAGAGCTCATTTAAATCTAACTTAAATGAGCTCTATGGTATTCCCTGCGCGCTCATGCCGGAGCCCTCTAATCATCAGTGCTTAGTAAATGCGGGGCTATTCCAGCGCTATTGGCCTCTAGCACCCACATTTACTTTTGATCATCAGGGCCTCAGAGATTTACACATCTGTACCTGACATGGCCGTCCGTGTTTTGCCTTAGACCCTGACGCAGCCGTTTCAAATGACCAGTTGGTGGAAAATTACAAACTTTACCACGTCTGATCCAACAGATAGCAAGCTTATAAGCAATGCTCCATCCTCTGGGTGTGTTTGTATAATTGAGAAAAAAACCCCTCCAGTGGCTCATTGACCTGTACTGTACAAGTACATTCTAACAGGATGAATTGTGAACACACCTCCCCCCTCCCACCCCAATTTTAGGTACCAATGTACTCAACCAATATCCTTCTATGGCCCCAATCAAATTTGATTTATGGGGACCTTTATCCCTCCAAGTTTTGAAAAACAGCTTTCTGGAGTAGAGGGTACAGCTGTAAACCTCTTATTTCAGTTTCCTAATCTCTGGGATTGAAATACATTTGGTTCCTCAAATTATTAGCAGATACTCAACTTAGGTTATTTTTGAGAAAGTGTGCTTTGACAGCAGCACTCAATATAGCGTATGCCAATGCTTTAAACAAACTATCACATTGACTATGGGGAAGTCAAGGGAAGAGTAGAATCTACATAAAATGTTTGTAACCTTCAACTTCTATTTTTCACTAAAGCCCCATTGGTAATGGCACGTCAGACTTCTTAAGTAATCATGGCTAGTCTTGCAAGTGCCTTCACAGCCTTGTACATAATTTTATATTCTGCTGTGTATAAAAATTGAATTAAAAACACATTAAAGATAGAGTTTGAAAATCTAGAGTTTGTAGATCAATGAACCTATGTGAAAGCATAATAGTACTCTAAAAGAAATAGTGACAATACTTGGCAGAATATGCTTTTGCACCAGAAACAGCTATGAATTGCTTACAGTAAGCATCTACCAACTTTGCACCATCCCACTATGCAGAATAAAGATTACTGAAATGTGTGGCTCTTATCAGTTTGGTTTAACAAGATGTACAACTGACCTTTGGAGTGGCATGATCTAGTCAATTTGCTGTTTTGCCTACCCAAAGCACATTAGTTTTTAGAATTAAGGGACCCTTTTACTAAGCCATGTAAGCATTTACGTGCACTCAACATGCGCCAAAATGGAGTTACCACACGGCTCTAGCGGTAATTTCATTTTTGCCATGCGTCCAATATGCGTGGCCTTTATTTTCGGACGCACACCAAGTGGGCATTTGACGTGCATAGGTCATTACTACCCGGTTACTGCATGAGACTTTACCAATAGGTCAATGGCTGGCGGTAAAGTCGTAGACCCAAAATGGACATGTGGCAATTTTCATTTTGCCGCACGCCCATTTTCAGCAACATATTTTTTAAAAGGCCTCTTTTACAGACGAGCTGAAGAATGGATTGACGTGCACCCAAAACCCTTGCCGACACTACCGCAAGCCATTTTTCAGCGCACCCTTAGTAAAAGGACCCCTAAAGCTTTAGTTTATTGTTCACATCTCTTGTTATTGCCTCCAAACACCAGTTTCCATATTTAAGTGATTTATTGGAAAAAGCTAAGATGCTAAGTGTTAATGAAACACTTTCTGGAACACAAACATTTCTGTATTGCTGTTTAATTACCTAGTGTAAAAGTGTGTTTCACAACCCCGCACCCAGTTTGATTGAAGTATAAATGTAGGTACTACTGAAGGATATGAAGGAGGATGTATCGTTTCAGGGATGCCAACTCATTGTTGATAACCATGCCAGATTTACATAATTTTTGTGTACATGTTTTACTGTTTTGTGCATAATTGATTTTCTTAGTAGATTGTGACAGAGTCCAGCTGGCCTATGCAGTCCACCCATTTGTTAACATTGCAAAGATAAACCCTAACTGCTAGCCATTAATAATAATGACCACTTGTAATAACACCCCTTATCCAAGAGATGTCTTGATTTTATCCAAGCACATATACCCCAGTTGGCATGGGATGGGAACTGGGTGTGAACCAGCCACAAAGCTTTGTATTGATCTGAATAACCACCAGTACAAGTGACTGCTACCTAAATATCCAGCTTCCCAGTTGTCATGATGTGAGAACATGTGACTTTTAGATATCTAAAACCTTATAAGATCCCTTCCTTAATCCAGACCTTCCCCTTCTCCATGTTTTACCCCAAGCTAGGCTACCTGAACAGCTACCAAAGCTAACAAGCCTGTTGCCAAAATTAGGTTTCCTAGGTTCCCATGGCTTCATCACTAAACTCCTTTCTGAGTGCTTTAGCCTGCCGTCACTAACCTATTGCACGGCCTGCAGTTCTGTTATCCTGAGTCCTTATCACTTCCTCCTTTGTTTCTGCACAGGGAGGTAAAGCATGACAGACTAAAATCAGGACTGCTAAAATCTGGCATCTCTGGTAATGGCCACCCCATTCTGGTGCATATTGGACTTCAACCAGGAGCATCACAAGCCACAAATGCCCCGTGTGTGACATGCTGCAAGCACTCATATAGTGCTCCCACCCTGCCCACTTTTAAGACATCAGCAAAGGATGCCCTGGCTTCCTTGCACCCTGTGCAGCTGGACTTAGCTAGCTATGACCCTGCTTGCAGCATTCATCCCAATGGACAGGATCTGGCACCACAAATCACACTGCCCTGGGATGTAAGTTCAACATAAGGACTGACCAAAAAGTCTCCAGCCATTTCCTCTTCTGAAGGGCTGCTGGTGGATCAGGACTTTTGGCTACAGAGACTAGGTTTCCAGGGTCCTCTCCTCCAGATTTCCCCCCATGCTCTGCATCCCTTAATTCCGCTCTGAAGTGAACAGTAGGTTGTTTTACAGTACCGCAGTTTAACCTTGATCTGGCCACCGCTCATTTCTCCTTCCTTTTGTCCCATTCAGTCTCAACTATTCTAGGATAGATACCATAGATCACCTAGTATGCCCACCCTCCTGATACAATACCAAAGACCCCAACCAATAAGAACTCTACTGAAACTGATGGATGTGTGGAATTGTTACTTAGCAGTAGTGAGAACGGTCTGAATTTATGTCACCTGGAGCCTCACATGGACCCCTTCTGGTGTTATGATTTATTATATGTTTCTTCTCTTGGCTAAACACACTTAGGAGGTCTTTTACTAAGGTGCGCTAGCGTTTTTGGCTCAAGCTAAAAATCAGCTGGCGCTAAACGCTGAGACACATCCACAAAAGCACAGCAACACAATGCTGAAGTATTACAGTCACGCAAGGCCTGAGCTCTTAGCCCTAGAGAGAGAGACAAGTCTCTAGTTTAATCCATTAAACTAGAGAGCAAGTCACAGATGCCAGCTATCGGTAAAGATAGCTTTTACTTCTGATACTATTATTTGCCACCTTAGTTCCTATATATAGGAAAGGTTAGCGGGATGAATTGCAAGAAAAAAAAAATCCAACACAAACTTACCTGTAAGTTGTCCCCATGAACAAATATCTGAGATACAAGCTCACTCCTCAAATAAACATTTTCTATTGTCTCCGGTGCTATGAACTCTCCTTGAGCCAGTTTGAGTATATGCTTTTTTCGGTCGATGATCTTCAGAGAACCATTCTATAAGAGAAGGAATTTATACATTTTTATAGCAGTGACATACCACCCATACAAATGTAATTTGTGGGAATGGAGGGTACTAAAGGTTTTAGTCAAATCACTACTTCATGTAACCAGAGTGTTCTCTGCAAGCAAAGAAGGCAAAGCAATGCCCAGAGTCTAGTAGATAAAAAAAACTTTCATCTCTAAAAATCCAAGTTATCGACTTCAGACTAAACCTGGAGATGTAATACCGTAGGTGGTGAATGGTTCACAAGCCAATTATTTCTATATTGAAAAATGTTAAAGGCTATACTGAATTACACAGTACATATTAGTTAATTCAAAGGCAGTGCTGAGTGCATATTCAGCACACAAAACCCACATCCTGAAGTATCAAGCTTTTATCTGGTACCACGGCCAATACAAGGGATATTAGGTGCTCCAGATAAAAGTCAGCCTTATTTCCCCTTCAGTTTTTACTCCTAGCAACCCAAGCCCCTCGCCCCCAAACTTTGATCATGATTGCATTTAAACACTATCCTTTCTCCTAGAACAATTTTAAAGCATATCTGGACATCATACTTGAATATTATACTTGCATCAACAAGAACAAATGAGCTATTTGAAAATTGTCCATTCTTCCTACAGGTGAAAAGTACATGCAGATGATTCTTTGCAGTTTGTGTAGCTGCTTTGATAGCAGCTGATCCTTGCTGCCACCCCCTCCATCCCAACCAAGCTGCTGCCCTAGGCATATACCTGGTTTGCCTAATGGTTGGATCAGCCCTGCCTGGTACACAATCCAAAGAATTAACAGCAAGTCCAGAAAACCAAGCATTCAAAAGATCGGTCTTATTTTCCTGCAGGCCAAAAGTAAAAAATGTTCAGTGCTTAAACTCACTGACTCACTGCTTCAGTTCTGTACTTCCTATGCAAATTGTTTTCCACAAATCTACACCTGCTCCTTTACCCTTTCCTACCTCTGTGTGTACCTCATCCCATGCAGAGGGCAGCAGGGGTATTTCCACATTTCCTACAGCCTCCCAGAACAGCACCAGAAGTAACAGCATTCCTCCCCCCCCCCCACCCACTGCCCAATGAAAAATCAACCACTGCCCAGGATATGGGAGTGTTCTGTTAGAAGCTTTTTCTCTGGTACCTATACTCATGCTTGAGGGAGTGGGTAGAAGATCATGACATGTATTGTTTCTCAGTCTTCTATAAGACAGGATGAGGAAGGGCTACTTAAAAAAAAAAAAAAAAAAAAAAAAAAAAAAAAAAAATATATATATATATATATATATATATATATATATATATATATATATATATATATATAATACAAGCTGGTGTACTGGCTCCTGAAGTTACTTTCTGCCTGATTTGGACCCAGAGCACACTTGCCATCTTACTGATTATGAACATAAGATGTGCCACTCTGCATCCACTGAGTCCAGCATCTTGCTTGACAGTAGCTAACCTGGGTCACAAGGACCTGGCAGATCCCAAAGGTTCGGTCCACCACTGCTCATTTAGTTGCCTAATAGAGCAGTGGGCTGAGAACCAAGGAAGCCAGGTTCAAAACCCACTGCTGCACTATCAGCCTTATTTTTGAAAGTGATGGGCGCCCATATTTCGACTCAAATCAGGAGATGGACGCCTTTCTCCGGTGGGCGCCCAAATCGGTATAATCGAAAGCCGATTTTGGGTGCCTTCAACTGCAATCTGTCGCGGGAATGAACAAAGTTGAAGGGGGCGTGTCGGAGGCGTGGTGAAGGTGGGACTGGGGCGTGTTTATCGGCCGAGCAGAGATGGGCGCCCTCGGCCGATAATGGAAAAAAGAAAAGCGTTTTTAGCGAGAAGTTGGGTCACTTTTTCTGGACCCTTTTTTATCACGAACAAGCCCCCCAAAAGTGCCCCAACTGCCCAAATGACCACCGGAGGAAATCAGGGATGACCTCCCCTGACTCCCCCAGTGGTCACCATCCCCCTCCCACCAAAAAAAAAAAAGAACTTTAAAAACCTTTTTTTGCCAGCCTGTATGCCAGCCTCAAATGTCATACCCAGCTCCATCACAGCAGTATGCAGGTTCCTGGAGCAGTTGGTAGTGGGTGCAGTGGACTTCATCCAGGTGGACCCAGGCCCATTCCTCCCTACCTGTTCCACTTGTGGTGGTAAATGGGAGCCCTCCAAACCGCCCCCAAAACCCACTGTACCCACACATCTAGGTGCCTCCCTTCAGCCATAAGGGCTATGGTAATGGTGTAGATTTGTGGGCAGTGGGTTTTGGGGGGGATTTGAGGGGCTCAGCACCCAAAGGAAGGGAGCTACGGACTTGGGAGGTATTTTATTTTTTATTTTAAAATGTTACAAGTGCTCTGGGTGCCCGGTTGGTGTCCTGGCATGTGAGGGGGACCAGTGCACTACGAATCATGGCCCCTCCCATAGGCGGTCGGTGGCCCAACTGTTTGGGGAGGCTAAAGGGGGTGGGGTTGGGGGGTGGAGCTTAAATCCATAATTGGCTGATAACACAGAAAAAATAAATAAAAATAAGTCACAATTAATACCTTTTATTAAATTTAGATATTAGATATGTATCATATGCCAAAGAATAAAGTGGTTGCTCAAAGCATATATACTAACCACAATCGCTCAACTGCAAAAGATTATGCACAACTTTTCCTTCTTCCCCCCTTTCCCTTAATTGGTAAATCTCTCTAACCTCCATTCATCTTCTATCTCTTCACCTTGCTACCTATCAATCTCTCCCTCTTTCTGTCTCTTCTTTCCTATCTCTCTCAATCTCTTGTTATATCTTTTTGCACTCTCCAAGTCTCTCCTCTTTCATATCTCCTGCTGTGTTTCATATCTCTCCTCTGTTCAGGACTTGGAGCAGTGAATAGCCCTAGTCCTTCTTTGCCTGTCACATTCTCTGATTAGTGGCACTCTCTGCGTGAGAGGGGACTTGTCTCTCTGCCTTACCTCTGGGTAAACTTGTACCAGATGCTCCCTTGCTGCTGCCTCCTGCCTTCTTCTGCTCTCACAATCCAGCCTACAGCTGCAGGGGGAAGTAGTTAGTGTCAGTGTGGGGTTAAGCTGCAGCCGGATGCTGAGACAGGGAGGTTATGCCGAGAGAAGCCGGCATTGCAAGGAGCAGCAGGCTCCAGCCTTCCCTCGCATGGTTCTGCCCTGCGGAAACAGGAAATACGTCAGAAGAGGGCGGAGCCATGCGAGGGAAGGCTGGAGCCTGCTGCTCCTTGCAATGCCGGCGCCGCCCGCTCCAGGAAAATTACAATATTTTAAGGTAGGGCGTAGGGCGAGGGCAGGAAGGGAACGGGCTATCGGGCAGCTGAGGGGCGGGCACTCAGGGCAGACGTGAGATGATTGATGACGGGGGGAGCGGGGGATCGGGGGATCTGGAAGACGGCAGGAAATGGCAGCTGAGGGCAGACGGGGAAGCCTGCAGCGCGCGGGGTGGGGGCAGCGATTGGGCTGGGGAGGCTTAGCCTCCCCAAGCCTCTTATACCGGGCGCCTATGGCCCCTCCCACGACCCAATGCCTTGGAGTTTCTCATTTTTGAGCTGGGCACCTTCGGTTTCCATTATCACTGAAAAACAAAACTGCCCAGCTCAAATCCACACACATCCGATGCATTTGCCCGGCACAAACCGTATTATCGAAAAAAAAGATGGGCGCCCATTTCTTTCGAAAATACGGTCTGTCCCGCCCCTTCACGTACCCCTTCTTGGACATAGACGCCCATGGAGATGGGCGTTCGCATTCGATTATGCCCCTCCACGTGATCTTGGGCAAATCACTTAACCCTCCATTGTCTCAGATACAAAGACAGCCCTCTGGGGACAGGAGAAGTGCCTACTATGCCTGAATATAACTTGCCTTGAACTACTTACTGAGATGTGTGAACTAAATCTAGCCCTTTGCATCTATCTACTTGGCTGCTGAACGTTGCAAAAAAAAAAAAAAAAAAAAAAATTCAAACACTGCTTTGCTAGATGCCTTTGCCACATCCTCTAGAAAAGTGCCTCAGTTTGAATGTGTGGCATGAGAAACTCCTTAATTTGTTAGTATGTAAAGATAAGAGGATGATCATGAAACTAATCTGAGCAGCAAACTGCCCTACTTACCTTTTCTACTCCCTCGTGATTTTAAAACCTCTACTTCAAGCTGATCAACCTTAGCCTGTTTAGCATCTCTTAAGGTATTCTACTTCACTTATCACAGATTGTCTCCTTTGCATCTTTCTACTTCTGCTGTATTTCTTTGAGATCAGGTGACCAGAGATACACACAAAACTCAAAGTATTTTATGTACCAAAGTCAAACACAATACCCTCCACAATGCTCCCTTGATACTAATTCATGCTTGTCAAACCCTTAATTCAGCCCACCAACTTCATTTTCTTGGCCTGCAGAAGCTCCATAAAGTCTTCTGAGGGGATCCCTGCTTTCCTGCTGTGACTGGTCTGAGTTTGAGCCATATGGGGCCACAGAGTGAAGCTGTTCCCGTGGTTTCAAGTCTTGAGATTTGATACCGCGAGACCAATCTCAACTTCCACCGCAGCATGGCTTAACCTTGTGTTTAGACTAGTCTCAGCAGAGACACAGGGATCCCCTCAGAGGGCTACACATACTCATGGCAGGGAAGCGAAGATCCCATCAGAGGATTTGCTGAAGCCAGGTGAGGGGAAAGAGACAGGGTGAAGGTGGTGGTGGATACGTATAAGTGTGAGTATCAGTGTGACACTGGGGAAAAAGGTAAATGGGGAGTGTTTAAAATTTATGTACCAAGTGCAGGCAAAAAAACACCAAACCAAGACAGAAAAAATATTATTTTAAATTTAGGATGAGGATGAAGAAATGTGGTAGCTGTGTTAATCTACTAAGTTAATAAATATAAATAACAGGAAAAATGGAAAATAAGTCATCACCTTTTTATAGGACTAAATACATTTGACTACCTTTTGAAGGCCAAAACCAGCTCCTTCAGGTCCCTGGACAGTATGGTGGTATTGTATGCTTGTTCTGACTTAAGGAGGCTTTGGCCTCTGAAAACCAGCTAAAAATGTAATAAAAGTTTGTCCAATTAAAATTTCCACCTTATTGTGTTTTGGCCCTCTGTATGTAAGGTTTGCACAAGCCTGTTCTAATTCAATGTAACCTGCTAAGTCATCTGGCTCTGAGCAGGAGTTAGAGTGTGCAGCCAAATCTGTGACTAGACTTAAACCATCTTTACAGATTTTAGTTTCAACAATTTTTTATTGATGATTTAGCATATTATCATTGCCAACAAGTTCCACCGATAAACTAGTTGTTAATACATACTGAACAAGGTAAGGTGGAATTCCATCATCAAAGTTTTAACATTTTCTCCCCTCCCCAACTTAAGCTATTGAACTCCCTCCCAGATTATAGACGTCGATTAGTTGAAACAGTTTGGTAGTCCCTCAAAACATCCCACAGATGCCAACCATACTATGTTGAATTACACTCCCCCCCCCCCCCCCACATCCCCCATTACAACAGAATAAGAAGTGAGGGATATATATATATACATCAAATTCTACCAATACACAACTAAGCATTTTGTCTCACCCATCCCACCCCCCATCTCCCCCCTTCTTGTGATGCACCCTTACAAGGGTGGTAAAACATGAAATGAAATAAAGACACACCTGCCCTGCTAAGAGAGAGAGCAAAATGCTACCCCACTTATTCAATCCGCTCCCTATTTCCTATATTTAACTTAAATCAGGTAGTAAGTCTAACAGCAAATCCCTTCCCCCCGCCCCTCAACCAGCTCCTGTCGTGTCCCTATATTCCCCATCGCTCAATCATTCCTTGTGAGGCCTGAATTCTTATAACCCTACGAGACCAATAAGTGAATGAAACACCATTAAATATTACCCTCCCTCCCTCCCTATTCCCCTCCCAGCATAAAGAATAATAAGTAAGTTCCTCCTATATTTCAGCAATTCCACAATTTCCCATCCAATCATAGCTCAGTTAGTACCAAGCTCCTTCCTCTAGAGGACAAGGATGACAAATATGAGTCCCAGAGCTTCAAAAAACACACCTTTCATCTGTATGAGCCCCTCGCCTCCTGTGCTTCCCAGACCATCAATTGATGAAGTTGATTGCACCAGTGCCAGTATGCTGGCAGTCCCCCTGACATCCAGGATTGCAATATTCATTTCCGTGCTAATAAAAAAGACTTCTGAGGCAGCATCGTGGTCATCGCTACCCTTCCCACTCTTGGACCAGGGCTGTCCAACAATATAGACGGGGTACACTCCAGTGGGCGTCCAGTTATACACGAGAGGTATCTGATGATTTGCTTCCAGAAACGCTGGATTTTGTCGCAACCCCAAAAGGCATGGTAATATGTATTATCTGATAGTTTACATTTGGGACACAGTGCAGAAGACAATCCCCCAGCTCGAACCATCTGTACCTGAGTGAAATAGGCTCTATGCAAGACCCGAAAGTAACACTCTCTATGACTTGCATGACTTGTAAGCCTTGGTATGCCTTTGATTGAGGAAAGCACATCCCAATATTCCAAGGTCAGACTCGTATCATGTTCCCAGCGATGGCAAATCACTTCCAGATCTCTAGGCCCTCCCAAAGCCCACAGTGCACTATGTATGCCTGAAATGGATGTGGCATATTGTGAGACAGTATCAAAGAAATCACGTACCAGCGTGCCCATTCCCCCTGCAGCGAATCTTTACAAAGTGATTGCACATAATGCTTGAGTTGACAATATGCAAATTTGTCTCCCCAATTTATTCCCGCCTGACCCTTCAGCACAACTAAAGACTTAAGCCTCCCCTCAGAATCCAAAACATTTTCCAGACAGGTGATCCCCAATCGGTCCCAAGTCAAAAACATTTTGTTATCAAAACCAGGTGGGAAGGAAGGGTCGCCACATAGAGGGAGCATCTTGGTAACGTGTGGGTCCCCTCCAAGACTCCTCACCAAAAAGCACCAAGCCTCCTTCAGGGCCTTCAAAAGTACCGAGGATCACAACCCAGCAGGTATCAATGAGTGTTCCACGTGCAACAAAGAGATCAAGTTATACGGTGCAAAGAACTCACGCTCAAACTGCAGGGGAGTAAACCAGCTCTGAGAATACACCCAGACCTGGACACTGCGCAACAGACAAGCCAAGTTGTACAAATGTAGGTTGGGTAAACCCATCCCCCCCGTGCCCAATCACCTAATAAGAATTGATAGCGCACTTTAGGCTTCTTCTTAGCCCAGCAAAATCTGCTAACCAATCGGTTGAAATGCCATATATCCTTGTTCAGCAGATGTATGGGCAAAGTTTGTAATAGATACAGCCGGAGGGGCAGTATGACCATGCGTATTAGGCTTATTCACCCTGCAAGAGGCAATGATAAAGATTGCCACCTATCTAATTGCAGTTCCATGTTTTGCAGCATCCTATTTACGTTAAGATCATAAAGGGCTGAAACTCGAGGTATAAGACGAATTCCCAAACATACAAAAGAATTGTGCGCCCATTTCAGCGGAAAGGTCCCAGTCCAATGCTGCTCAATTTCAATGGTAGATGCCAAGGCTTTGGATTTTTCAAGGTTTAAACGCAAGCCTGCAAAGCAGGGGTGTAGCTACGTGGGGCCACGGGGGCATGGGCCCCCGTAGATTTGACCCTGGCCCCCCCCCGCTACCAACCCCTTAGACCCCCCCTCCCGCTGCCAACCCTCCCCTGCCGCCATTGGGTACCTTAATCCAGATCTTCGGAGTCCGCTTCCTATGCCGGCGTTGGACCCGCGGCATGTGCTGGATCCCCCATGCAATGACGCTCGTGGAGGACTCCGCTGAGCGGAGGCAGGTCGCAACAAAGGAGCATCAGCATTTTCCAGCCAGGAAGCGGAGATACAGGCAGAACCCAGCGTTAAGCTGGATTCTAAATCGGTAGGAGAGGAACAATCCTTGGAGGGGAAGGAGTTTGAAACTATAGCTCTCAGTAAGTCTTATTTGCCTCAAAAACCTCAGAAGATTACTCTTGATACTATATGGGAAGCCCTTCTGGGTTTGGAAACCTCTTTTTCACAAAACCTGATTTCAGTAAACCAATGTTCTGTGGCTCCTTTAGGAAAAATAACTGTGCTTGAAACAAAAGTTAAAACTGTTGAAAAAAATATTGAATCCAATAAGGGTAAAATAGAAAATCTTCAGCAAGCTCAGATGAGTCTTATGAAAGAAAATAAACTTTTGCAATAGACTCATGGACTGTGGTGTCTCCATCCGTGCAACCTGTATTAATAACATCATCTACTCCAGAGCAAATATAAAGGGTCTAGTTTCTCTTCTATTTTTCTTACTTAATTAAGTGAATAGTTTTCATGGAATTGTGCCTTGTCCCTCATACTATTAGTGGACTAGAGATCAGAAAGATTACTTATTTCCTTTTTATATAACGTTGTAATATGATGAATATATTGTTAATCTTTTTCTTTCCTTTTTCTGTATCTTTTCTTTATCAAGAGTATTCTTGATTATTATGTGAAAATATAAATATAAAATAAAAATAAATAAATAAAAATATCTTAGACAGCATAGAGTAAGTAGAGGTGGAACAGACAAGATCTAAGTAACAGTAATTTGATAGGTGTGAATGAAAATGTTTATTGTGGGCATAATTTTAACAGGGTGCTTGTGCCTTTATGAAGTTATTCCATGCCCAGTGCTGCTGTACATAGTTACACCTGCTTTAAAAGAAGGGGTTAAGTTTGTGCATGTACGTGGCAGTAGGCAGTTATTATACAGATTAAATTGCTCTATGCCAATTTTCTGCAGCATTACCTAGGCCATGCTGCTGTATACTTATATGGGCATTCTGACCAAACAGCTAATATCCAGATGCTCTCCATGTGGCCAATATGGTTTAATTTAGGCCATCAAAAGGCTGTCCTGAAACTGCAGTGACTCAGCCACTGTCCATATAGTGATCTGTAGACCCAGTGGCAGTCACTGATCTCCACTTACATTCAGCATCCTTTGTTACCTTGCTAGTGATGCTCAATATACAAAATAGTTTTAAATTTAATTGCAGTGGCCAGCATTTAAACATTGTCCTGTTTGTATATATTTAAGAAATTCAGTTTAGTGAAATGGAAATTTGAGCAGGTCTCCCAGTATTTTACATCTGTTAAATATGAAAACTGAGTGGCAACTTACCGGTAACCATTTCCCGATATCACCTGTGTGCAGCCAACCATCTTTATCAAGAGCTTCTGCTGTTTTTTCAGGGTCTTTCCAATAGCCTGAGAATACATTTGGCCCTTTTATGCACACCTGGAATTAAAGATTAGAGCCAATTAAATATAAGACAACGTATAGCAGCATCTTTTTAAAATGACTTGTTCAAATACTTATTTGATCAGCCCCTTATTTAAAAGGTGACCTTCCAGGGTCACTGACAAACATCTTATAGAACTGGAGCATATGTAGGGAGATGGAGGTAGAGAGTTATTACGATAGGATCATTAAGTTTACTGAACCAACACAAAACATTGTTACTAACCATTCAGAATGCAAGTTCAATCCTATTTATTCTGCTCCATAGCTGCCATCGCACAATCTAAAAAGTTTTCCTTATGTCATGGTCCAGTTCCAACTGTCACACTGCCTCAGTATAGAATTAGATGCTTAAGCTACAGTTTCTACGATGTCCAACTCTGTGTTAAGTCTCATTGCTGTAAGCCAGGGCTCCAATTCTACATATACTCCTTATGATCTCAGGCAAGTCACTTCACCCTCCATTGCTTAACATACAGATTGTGAGCTCTCTAAAGTAGGTTAACATTCAGGTACAGTAAATATATCCCTGTCCCTAAAATACCACTAAAAGTGTATAAGATTTTACAAAAAAAGCTTAGATCGGTGTATTGCATGAACTGAACATAGATCCTAAAAGCAAAGGGGCCCTTTTACTAAGCCGCATAAGCGTCTACGCGCACCCACCGTGCGCCAAATTGGAGTTACCATACGGCTACCGCGTTGGTCTTGCAGTAATTTCATTTTTGATGCGCGTCCAATACGCATGGCTGAAAAATAATGCCGTGCGTATCAGACACGCGCCAAGTGGCATTTGGCACATGTAGGTCATTACCGCCCAGTTACCACGAGACTTTACCGCTAGGTCAATGGCTGGCGATAAGATCCCAGACCCAAAATGGATGCGTGGCAATTTTCATTTTGCCGAAAGTCCATTTTTGGCAAAAATTTTAAAAAGACCTTTTTTACAGGTGTGCTGAAAAATGATTCTGCCCGCGCCCAAAACACACGCTTACACTACCGCAGGCCATTTTCAGCGCACTTTAGTAAAAGGACCCCAAAGTATTCCAATATGCTTCAATGAGACTGCTTTAAAGGATAGACTCTCTAAAGTTGCAGACAGTATAGTAATGGAGTTTCATTAGCCAGGTCCCTCACTTGACTCAAGTTATACTGGAGCTTATTAATACCAAATGGGCAAGTGATCACTTCCAGGAGCTAGACACTTGTTATTTCTCCAGGCTTATCGGTTCTGCAAGGCTTCCAACCTGGAAAGCCTTGAACTTAAAAACATTGAAACAAGTCATCAAACATATAAACGGCGAGTGACCGAACTCACTCGCAAATGCGCAGTAAAGACCCTCTCTGTCCCGCCCCGCGTCAATACGTGATGATGGTGGCAGGACAGAGAGGGTCTCTACTGTGCAAGGGGAGGGACGAAACTGCCGTCGCTACCGTTTCCCCCCCCCCCAAGGTCACCACCATGCCACCACTCCCCCCACCCGGAGTCGCCGCCGCCACCCACCCTCCACCCAGGCTGGGCTCTCGCTCTGCTATAGAAACAGCGTCAACACAGCACACAGCTCAGCTGAGCTGCCGTCGGCCTTCCTTCCCTGCCTGTGTCCCGCCCTCGCCCACGAGGGCGGGATGCAGGCAGAGAAGAAGGACGGCAGTTCATCTGAGCTGTGTGCTGCGTTCCCACGCTGTTTCAATAGCGAAGCGAGGGCCCGGCCCGGGTGGAGGGGTGCCGGCGACTCCGGGGGGGGGGTCTATAGCGGTGACCTCGGAGGGGCAGCGGCGAGCTTGACGGCAGGGGGGGGCCTTGCAGCGGCGAGGAGAAGGGGCCTTTCAACCCCCCCCCCCGTCCTATACGAGCCCGTTTTTACGGGCTCAACGGCTAGTCTATTCATACAACACAAAAGGGAGTGTACACTGCTACCTCACTATCTCAAGATGGAGTTATGATAGCATTACAACAACTCCAGCTTGAGTAACCAATTCCCTGGCAGGAGATGGGAGACCTGGCCCTCTGAACAGTTGACCGGTTGCAAGGGACTTCACACCAGAGGAAACCCACAGATATTAGCTTATTTTAATCTATCCCCAGAGCAGAAACATTTAGTACTTCATAAGTTTCATTTAACCCATCTCTAAAGAGGTCTTGCAAAAAAAAAAAAAAAAAGCTGCTTTATCTGAAAAATACATATTTTATTGCATATATCTCCTTGGGCAGTCATTTAGTTTAATAATTTTAAAAAATCTTCATATACCACTCTTCTTGAGCAATCAAAGTGGTTTACAAAAAAAATTAACTATAATATTCAGAAAAGAATGCCATTCAAAATAGAAAAGCAATCATTCAACAAGGCCACCCACTTAAACACATATAGAATTAGAATTTTTATTTATAAACCGCCTTTGTCCAAGGTGGTATATAACCCTGGTCTCTCGATACAGTCCAGGCACCAGCTAGCTCTTTGTGGGTCAGGGGGCACCTGAGACCAGAGCCACAAAATAAAACTAACAGGTTCTTAGTCTTTCTGTCTTAATGAGCTGGGTGTAGGCTGGGGTCGGATAAAGATCCAGAACACCGTAGGGTTATGAGCTAAGGCTTTGTAATCTTTCCTTTACCAGTCTGTGAGTAAATGAAATTCACTTGCACTCAAAGAAAAGACTCCAGTCCAGAGAATAATGCAAAATAACCAAATTTTACTGAATATCCTGTAACAGGCAGATCAAATCCTTCTTGAAGCAGTCAATTTGTAATCCAACTTGATAGCAGATGCAGACTACAAATCCAGAGTAAAGTAGGGATATGGTGTATTTTCTTTGAGGCAATTTATAAATCTACAGAATGTACATATTTACAGCTCCTTCTGTCCATACCCATCCCTTCCGGGTGTAACAAAACAAAACTAAGGCTGTGCATGCAGCACTTTTTTAAAGAGACCCTATTATGTTATGAGTGCAGAGATTAAGGCCAACTCAAGTACTACAGCTTACATGAAGTTGCTCAAGTTTACACAGCAAAACAATCACTTAGGGTCTGTTTTATCAAGCCATGCTAGAAGTTCCTGAATGGCAATGCCAATGAAGCCCATTCAAAGTGAAAGGACTTTTTCGGCATTAATCTACCTGGAGTCACTAGAACGGCTTGATAAAAGAATCCCTTAGTCATTAACAGTTACAGTGGGGGAAATAAGTATTTGATCCCTTGCTGATTTTGTAAGTTTGCCCACTGACAAAGACATGAGCAGCCCATAATTGAAGGGTAGGTTATTGGTAACAGTGAGAGATAGCACATCACAAATTAAATCCGGAAAATCACATTGTGGAAAGTATATGAATTTATTTGCATTCTGCAGAGGGAAATAAGTATTTAATCCCTCTGGCAAACAAGACCTAATACTTGGTGGCAAAACCCTTGTTGGCAAGCACAGCGGTCAGACGTCTTCTGTAGTTGATGATGAGGTTTGCACACATGTCAGGAGGAATTTTGGTCCACTCCTCTTTGCAGATCATCTCTAAATCATTAAGAGTTCTGGGCTGTCGCTTGGCAACTCGCAGCTTCAGCTCCCTCCATAAGTTTTCAATGGGATTAAGGTCTGGTGACTGGCTAGGCCACTCCATGACCCTAATGTGCTTCTTCCTGAGCCACTCCTTTGTTGCCTTGGCTGTATGTTTTGGGTCATTGTCGTGCTGGAAGACCCAGCCACGACCCATTTTTAAGGCCCTGGCGGAGGGAAGGAGGTTGTCACTCAGAATTGTACGGTACATGGCCCCATCCATTCTCCCATTGATGCGGTGAAGTAGTCCTGTGCCCTTAGCAGAGAAACACCCCCAAAACATAACATTTCCACCTCCATGCTTGACAGTGGGGACGGTGTTCTTTGGGTCATAGGCAGCATTTCTCTTCCTCCAAACACGGCGAGTTGAGTTCATGCCAAAGAGCTCAATTTTTGTCTCATCTGACCACAGCACCTTCTCCCAATCACTCTCGGCATCATCCAGGTGTTCACTGGCAAACTTCAGATGGGCCGTCACATGTGCCTTCCGGAGCAGGGGGACCTTGCGGGCACTGCAGGATTGCAATCCATTATGTCGTAATGTGTTACCAATGGTTTTCGTGGTGACAGTGGTCCCAGCTGCCTTGAGATCATTGACAAGTTCCCCCCTTGTAGTTGTAGGCTGATTTCTAACCTTCCTCATGATCAAGGATACCCCACGAGGTGAGATTTTGCGTGGAGCCCCAGATCTTTGTCGATTGACAGTCATTTTGTACTTCTTCCATTTTCTTACTATGGCACCAACAGTTGTCTCCTTCTCGCCCAGCGTCTTACTGATGGTTTTGTAGCCCATTCCAGCCTTGTGCAGGTGTATGATCTTGTCCCTGACATCCTTAGACAGCTCCTTGCTCTTGGCCATTTTGTAGAGGTTAGAGTCTGACTGATTCACTGAGTCTGTGGACAGGTGTCTTTCATACAGGTGACCATTGCCGACAGCTGTCTGTCATGCAGGTAACGAGTTGATTTGGAGCATCTACCTGGTCTGTAGGGGCCAGATCTCTTACTGGTTGGTGGGGGATCAAATACTTATTTCCCTCTGCAGAATGCAAATAAATTCATATACTTTCCACAATGTGATTTTCCGGATTTAATTTGTGATGTGCTATCTCTCACTGTTACCAATAACCTACCCTTCAATTATGGGCTGCTCATGTCTTTGTCAGTGGGCAAACTTACAAAATCAGCAAGGGATCAAATACTTATTTCCCCCACTGTAAATGGCAATTCTATAAATTGAAGCCATGATGTAGGCACCACAATGGGGCATGTAAAAAGCAAATTCTATATCAACTTCAGGGTGCACCTAAGCTGTTATAGGATACTAGCGTAAAGGTATGTTGGCATGCTGAAACTTAAGAGTGCCCGCTTACGGCAGGTCAATGGCTGGTGTAAGTTGGCACACCTAAGTACATCATGCAATGTGCACAACTGATAGTATCCTATAAGTTGTGTGCATTGCTTAGTGACACACCCACAGCCTGGACACATGCAACCCCCTTGCATTTATGCACCAAGTGATACTGGTGTGTACTGCAGAGAAGGGCGACGAAAATGATAAAGGGGATGGGACGACTTCCCTATGAGGAAAGGCTAAAGCGGCTAGGGCTCTTCAGCTTGGAGAAAAGGCGGCTGAGGGGAGATATGATAGAGGTCTATAAAATAATGAGTGGAGTTGAACAGGTAGATGTGAAGCGTCTGTTCACGTTTTCCAAAAATACTAGGACTAGGGGGCATGTGATGAAGTTACAATGTAGTAAATTTAAAATGAATCCGAGAAAATGTTTCTTCACTCAACGTGTAATTAAACTCTGGAATTCGTTGCCAGAGAATGTGGTAAAGGCAGTTAACTTAGCGGAGTTTAAAAAAGGTTTGCACGGCTTCCTAAAGGAAAAGTCCATAGACCGTTATTAAATGGACTTGGGGAAAATCCACTATTTCTGGGATAAGCAGTATAAAATGTTTTGTACATTTTTGGGATCCTGCCGGGTATTTGTGACCTGGATTAGCCACTGTTGGAAACAGGATGCTGGGCTCGATGGACCTTTGGTCTTTCCCAGTATGGCAATACTTATGTACTTAATAGTGCCTAGCACTTACACACGTAAAAGCCAATTTTTGATGCCAATGACATAAGTGCTAATATTCTATAACCTACTTGCATATTTGGTGTCTATTAGGTGCCAGCTCATATAATTTGTCTGTTAATGTTTAAGAAAGGGACAGGGAATGGAACTTGATATACTGCCTTTCTGGTTTTTTTTTTTGCAACTACATTCAAAGCAGTTTACATTGTATATATAGGTACTTATTTGTACCTGGGGCAATGGAGGGTTAAGTGACTTGTCCACAGTCACAAGGAGCTGCAGTGGGAATCAAACTCAGTTCACCAGGATCGAAGTCCACTGCACTAATCACTAAGCTACTCCTCCACTTATGTATACTAAGACTTACCTCACCCTCCCCTTCAGCAGCAAAATAATTCATGCCCTGTACATCAACTAATTTAATAATATTGCAGGGCAGTGGCGCTCCAACATGACCTGCCAAGATAGAAAACAAATGAATTCAAGAGAGCTTGGGACAAGTACATAGGAACTCTAAGGGAGTGACAGGGAGAGGAGATGGCATGGATAGGCAAACTGGATAGGCCACATTTATCTGCCTACATTTTTCTCTGTCTTAGCATGCATGTAATACAGGATAAAGCAACTGTGTTGAATCTGTAAAACAGGTGCTACACAGTAGAACATTACTGGTAACTTTTCTTTTTTTTTCAATTATATTTTATTGACTTTTATGAAAGTACATGGAAAGTATAAAATATGAAAACATAACAAGAAAAAGAGAAATACAATATCAGAATGCTATCACATACATTATCTAAAAAAACAAAAACAAAAAACATTAGGAAAATAATGTAGTTTGTAAGTATTGTTCTAGAGGAGCTCAGACTTTCCTCTTGCTGAGTATTGTTTCATACTTTTCTGCCATAGCAAACTCAAATTTCTAATGCTGTAAAACAGAATTCCACCAAAAATGGATATCTTTCAATGTTGATGTCCCATTGTTATATTCTTAATGATACTTCAATGGTTTCACATAACTTGTACAATGTAACCCATAACCAAGTTGTAACAAATGTATTTCCATCATTCATATCTTATTGTAAGCCACACTGAGCCCGCAAAGAGGTGGGAAAATGTGGGATACAAATGCAAATAAATAAATAAATATTTAACAAATGAGCAATTTTCCAGTTTTGTAAAGCATGTCTTTGAAGCTGATTAATAAAAGAGTGTAAGGTGATAGGCGATTTAGAAGGCAGTATTTTAGAGGTATATTAAAATCACCAGGCATTATAATAGGGAGATGATCTAGAGATTGCATTTTTAGAAAGAGATTAGAGAAAAATCCAGGAGAATCATTATTGAGTGCATATATATTAACCAATAATACGGAGACATTGTGAATAGACACTTTAGCAATTATCCATCTTCCTTCAGGATCTATAATTTGTTCTAATATGATAGGATTTATATCTTTATGAAACAATATGGAAACTCCGTTCTTCCTACCAACTGAAGGGGAATCTAAGGAGGAAGAAATCCAATTACACTGTTTAGTGAAAAGAGTAGTATTAGCAGAATGAGTTTCTTGTAAAAATATTATTCCTGGTTTAAGTTTTTTAAGATATATAAGTACTTTCTTTTAATTGGGTGCCTTAATCCATTAACATTCCATATCACTATCCTGCTTATTTTCGAAGGAGAAGGGCGGCCATCTTCCGACACAAATGAGGAGATGGCCGGCCTTGTCCTAAAGCCGGTCAAATCGGTATAATCGAAAGCCAATTTTGGCTGGCTTCAACTGCTTTCCGTCGCAGGGCCGGCCAAAGTTCAAGGGGGCGTGTCGGCAGTGTACCGAAGGCGGGACAGGGGCGTGGTTAAGAGATGGCCGGCCTCAGCCGAGGCCCTGACGAGCATTTGGTTGGCTTTAATTGGTCCCTTCTTGTTCACGACCAAGCCTTGAAAAGGTGCCTGAACTGACCAGATGACCACCGGAGGGAATCGGGGATCACCTCCCCTTACTCCACCAGTGGCCACCAACCCCCTCCCACCCCCCCTAAAAAATTTTAAAACATTTTTTTGCCAGCCTCTATGCCAGCCTCAAATGTCATACCCAGCTCCATCACAGCAGTATGCAGGTCCCTGGAGTAGTTTTTAGTGGGTACTGCAGTGCATTTCAGGCAGGCGGACCCAGGCTCATCCCCTCCCCCATCTGTTACACTTATGCTGGTAAATGGAAGCCCTCCAAAACCCACACGATACCCACTGTACCCACATGTAGGTGCCCCCCGTTACCCTTTAAGGGTTATGGTAGTGGTGTACAGTTGTGGGGAGTGGGTTTTGGGGCAGTTTTGGGGGGCTCAGCACACAAGGTAAGGGAGCTATGCACCTGGGAGCAATTTGTGAAGCAGTGCCCCCTAGGGTGCCCATTTGGTGTCCTGGCATGTGAGGGGGACCAGTGCACTACAAATGCTGGCTCCTCCCACAACCAAATGGCTTGGATTTGGCTGGTTTTGAGATGGCCGCCATTAGTTTCCATTATCAGCGGAAACCAATGGCGGCCATCTCTAAGTCCGGCCCAAATGTTGAGATTTAGCCGGCCCCAACCGTATTATCGAAACGAAAGATGGCTGGCCATGTTGTTTCAATAATACAGTCGGGTACGCCGCTTTACGGGGCCGTCATTAGAGATGGCTGCCCTTATAGATGGCCATCCCCATTCGATTATGCCCCTCCACGTAAAGAGGAATATTAAAATTAGTTTGAGCCATGATAATACAGAGAAAAATTATTGTATGATTTAATGTCCAAAAAAAAGTGTTGCATTAATAGTGATTAGTACATATGTGGCATATCTGACAAAGAGAAAAGACAAACGGCATAAAGAACTAACTAGTTCAGCCAAAAATGTAACCTGAGTTGAGTGTGACTGAGAATAAAGATAAGAGAACACTCAAAGTCACCCCTGTATAACAATCGAAGGGCTTTGTTTACTAATGTGCGTTAGTGCTTTTAGCGCGCCTACACTTGGCATGCAGGCTAACCATGTAGGCACCTCTAGGGATACTGTAGGCACGTACATGGTTAACACACATTTAAAATGTCAATATACCTATAACGCTGCTTAGTAAACAGGGCCCTAAGAATGCAAATTCAAAAACCCAGTTGCATTATGAGAAGTTCTATAGTAAGAACTACATAGTGTAGGAGATAGGAGAAATTTTAATTATATAAGGTGCAGCAATTATGACATGTCAATGAATATATAAACCAATTGTCCAAAAAACATGACAATTGTTCGGCCAAATTATTAACCCCTTATTTCTTCCTCTCTTGCCTTTAAATGTGATTTTTTTTTCTTATTTTCTTATTTTCCCCCCACTCGCCTGTCAAAAAACTCCACTCATATTTCCCTGGTAACCATCTTCTTGATCTCATAAGGTTTTTTTATACAAATTTCCAACTTCAGAACCCAACAATTATAGAATTCTTAAAGATACAAAACATCATAAATCAGTAAACACACAATTAGATAAATGAAGATATCACAATTGATGAAGAAAAGGACATCTTGTGACCATGCCGTGAGATTGAATTTGGTCCAGGTATTGTTACAGTTGTTCAGGTGAATCAAAAGATTTGGTGGTATTATGCAGAGTCAATGTCATGTGGGCAGGATACTGTAGACCACGTCGGGTGCCCAAAGACTTTAAACGAGCTCTCATATCAAGAAAAGATTTTCCTCTTCTTGCTGTGGTCCTGGTGAGATCTGGAACAATTAAGAAATGTTTTCCCTCAAATTGAAGTCTGTAGTTGTTCGGGCAGCAGTTAACATTTGTAAAGCTTGGGGAAAGCGGAGACGTTTTGCCACAATTGGCCTTGGTTGTTGGACGCCTTGCAGGGTCGGTGCCAGGGTTTCTGGCACCCCCCCCTGCAGCCTATTAGTCAGCGCCCCCTACCTATCCAGCATCTCCTCTCTCTCCTTTCTCCTCCCAACCCCTCCCCTCCCCCATCTATTCACCTCTCTCTCTCCTCCCTTCAGTGAGAGCAACACAAACTCCTCTATTACCATACACCTGCCCCCAGTGTTTTTTTTTTGTAGGAAAAAAGGTACTGGTATTCATTATGGGTAACCTTAGGGGTGGGATCACTATGGCTCTGCCCCTACAGTAGCCTCACCCACAATAGCCACACCCCTTTTATCAGCTATGGCGCATATAAACAGGCATCATTGAAAATAGTACACCAGTAATGGAGAAGAAAAATAATGTGATTTTTATTCATTATAAATAATTTCTGTAAGCTGTTACAGCTCCAGCATATCCACAATAACACAAACCAAATTAGCATGCAGACCAGGAATTAGGAGAACAGTCTTGCCAAATCTGAAACACAATATGCTATCAAAATCTCAGAACCTAACAAACAGATCCCTATTCAGAAACTTGGCCTTCCAGTCACACATGCAGAACAGAGATAGCCCTTCTTCAAATTCTTCAAAAATTAACCTGAAATCCTAAGAAGCTAGACTCTGAATGCAGCACAATACCAGAAAAACAGAAAGAAACATGTTTCCTCCTATACAGTGCAAAATAAGACAGCAGATGTAAATTCTCAAATTAGACATATTCCAAACACTAAAATGAAAATAAAATTACTTTTTCTACCTTTGTTGTCTGGTGACTTTGTTTTTCTGATCTTGTTGGACCCAGTCTCCGATTCTGCTGCTCTCTATCTATTCTCTTAACTCTGTTTCCAGGGCTTCCTTTCCATATATTTCTTTACTTTCCTCCTTTCTTCTTCATTTCTTGCCCTACATCCATAAGTAAAAGCTGGGTCCTCCACGAACTTGACTGGAGAAGATATAGACAGCTTTTGCCTATTTTCTCCATTCATGTGCAGTTTTTCTCCTCTCTTCCCTTTCCCTCATCTCCATCCATGTGCATCTCCTTCCTCTGTCTTCTCTCTCCTCCGTCCATGTCCAGCAAATCTCCTCTCTCCCCTGCATCCATGTCCAGCATCTCCTTTATCTCCTTCCCTCCATCCATGTGCGTCTCCTTCCTCTGTCTTCCCTCTCCTCCATCCATGTTCAGCAATTCTCTTTTCTCCCCTCCCCTCCATTCATGTCCAGCGATTCTCCTCTCACCCCTGCCATCCCCTCCATCCATGTCCAGCAATTCTCCTCCCCTGCCCTTCTCTCAATGTCCAGCGATTCTCCTCTCTCCCCTGCCCTCCCCTCCATTCATCCATGTCCAGCAATTCTCCTCTCTCCCCTGCCCTCTCCTCCATCCACGCCCAGCACCTCTCTCCTGCCCTCCACTCCATCCATCCATGTCCAGCAACTCTCCTTTCTCCCCTGCCCTCCCCTCCATCCATCTCCAGCGATTCTCCTCTCTCCATCAATCTATGTCCACAATTCTCCTCTCTCTCCTGTCCTTTCCTTCATCCATGTCCAGCAATTCTACTCTCTCCCTTGCCCTCCCCTCCATCCATCTCCAGCAATTCTCCGCTCTCCCCTGCCCTCCCCTCTATTCATCCATGTCCAGTGAGTCTCCTCTCTTCCTTTCCCTCTCCTCCATCCATCTCCAGCAATTCTTCTCTTTCCCCTGCATCCATCCATGTCCAGCAACTCTCTCCTGCCCTCTTCTCCATCCATCCATGTCCAGCAACTCATCTGTCTCTCCTCCATCCATGTCTAGCATGATTCCCTGGCCCTGATGAGTAATTGGACGTTTTTCCCCAGATTTTTTTGTGATGGGTGTTCTTCTGCGAGGACATCCAAATAAAAAAAACTATTTGGATGTCCTTTTCGATTATGCCCCCATCCAGTTCTCTCTCCGCCAATCACAGCGCATTTAGCTGACACCGGTGACAGCTAAACGCGCTGTGATTGGCGGAAAGAGACCTGGAGGGACGTCTAAATAGTTTTTTTATTTGGACGTCCTCGCAAAAGAACACCCATCACAAAAACATCTGGGGAAAAATGTCCAATTGCTCGTCAGGGCCGTCCTTTTTTGTATGTTTCAGTGAAGGACGTCCATGTTAGGCGTCCTCGCACGTCCCGATGCCGGCGGTGGTAATTTGGTGCAACTCTCACCCCCCATCACCCCAAGAGCCGCGCGTTCCCGGAGAGGAGGGTCTGCACGGTCAGCCGCAATCCACCCCCTTCTTCTGAGAGTGGGGCGGCAGGGATCACCGGCTGTACCCGCGGCTGCAGCTTGCGCTCCGGCCCGCGGCTCTAACAAGTGCTCATCAGGGCCGCCCTTTTTTTTTTTAATGTTTCAGTGAAGGACGTCCATGTTAGGTGCTTTAGAAGGAAGGCCCTGACGAGCACTTGGACGTTTTTTTCCCCGATTTTTTTTGATACATTTATAGAAGTTTTTAGAGGCTATGCAGCCCCAACGTGAGGTACAGACCTTCCATTAGATTTGCCACAGTTAGGCAATTGGAAAACAGTAGTGCATCTCATTATAATACGATTTATACACATTGGGGTACTAATTTGCTCATCGGCATTCCGTTTTCGTTAGCTGCTACTGTGATCGGAAAATGGCTCAGAGAAGCATTTAGTGCATGCCACGGTTTACTACTTGCTCGTTAATGGCTCATTAATGGCTCGTTAAGTTTAGTGCATCTGGCCCTTAGTTGAAAATGCTCATCTGAAGATGAAACATTACTGGTGGATAGAAGTTGTATAGAAAGTCATAAATTAAAAAAACAAAACAAAAAAATCCACACTGGTCACCACAGATTTTATACCTGATATTCACACTATGTTAACTGGATTCTGGTACTAATATCCAGGCCTACTCAGTGGTGGCTAGCCCTCATCTTGAACTCGGTGATATTCAGACCTGCACCCAGCTAGAGTTAGGGCAGGCTTGTTGCTTGATATTCAGTACCTAACCAGATAACTATCACCAGTAATGGGGTAGCTCCTGGCTCTGCCCAGAGTGCTGAGGTGTCCTACCTGGCTGGATATGTCCTGGTCAGGGCTTACCCAGATAGGAGTAGCTCCTACCTGGATAAGTCTTGCTGACTATCAGCCCCAAACTGGAAAACCAGGGAAACATTGCTCTAGAAGTGCCAGGCGGCAAGTACCATTTATAAAAAAACGCTGACCACCAAGAAAAAAGGTATCCTGTGGGGCGTAGCCAGACCTCACAGTGGGATGGGGCCAGAGCCCGAGAGGGGGGGGCACATTTTGGTCTGCCGCCCTGTCGCTGCCCTCCCTGCTGCCCTCCCTGCTGCCTTGCCGCTCCCCCAATTGCTAACTACATACTCAATTTCACCAAAAGGAGCATGCAGGACGTGAGTGGGGAGAGACAGCAGGGCAGGCAACTCAGCGGCGCTGGAGACTGGTGCTGGACAAGGCTTCAGCTGGCGGGGGTTGGGGACCCTCGCTAGTAAAACCAGGGGCCCAAAGGAATTTTTTTTGGGGGGGCCTACGCCCCCGTGGCCCCAAATAGCTATGCCACTTTCTTGTCATGTCCCTGGTTTAACATTTCAGTGGGCATAATACATAATTTCTTATTAGTTCCAAAAACAAACATTCAATGAAAAAGGTATAAAACAAGCATACCTGCTGTCCAGTCACCTGGTACACTCATTGTGCTGCCAGCCGCGTTTTCTGTCTGTCCATAAGCTTCGTAAAACTATTTTTAAAAATAGTGCATGTTTTCATTATAGGAGGAATACACTGAAGAGTAAATATTGTAAGATATAACCTCTGCAGAAAATTATCTTTATGCAATGTTCTTGTTAACTGTACATTGCCATTTGTATGTGGTTGTGGCTAGACCACCTGTTACATTTAAAGAGTATAGTAAAGAATACCCCAAAACAAGTACTTTTGCAGACTGGTTTACAGTAGTCTAGATAAGCCATTAAACTGTTATAACCTTCCTTTATCCACTTCAGTTGCGCCACAAGCTTATATAACCCTCCACAATTTTCATAACCCTCGATTTCATGAGGATTTATTTTGTTCAAATCTTTAATACCTCTATTTGTGATAAATCAGTGATTTACAATACAAAACTCAGATAGGATCTATTTCCTGCTCTCTTTGTGAAGTTAAATCTAGGGGGGCAGGATCCACCAGAAAGACCTGCAGAAACACTTGGTTAAAGGCAAGACTGCACCCCAACAGCTAGATAAAGTCCTGTCTTTAGGTTAGATTGTATTTTATGTACCATAGAGCCTGTCTTTGTAATCTGTTCCTTCTGTACTCAGAGTAGCTCTAATTCTCAAGAGCAAGAATGCTCCTTCCTACAGATCATTACACCAGAGGTAAAGGTAGTACAAAGTCAGGTCTGAAGAGATTTCAGCTGAGAAAGAGGGACAGTGATACACTTCCCTAATTGTCAGTCTAACACCATAGTTAGAGCATCTCCCATGCTGGAAAGCCTTAGGTACTTTTACTTTTGTACAGAATCCCCCAGATTCTCTAAATGGCAGTTTGAGTTGCGCATGTAAATTGGGGCGCATGCGGCTCAATTGAATAACAAGCCAATCAGCACCGATAATTATGCAACAAACAATTATTAGCACTAACCGGCAATAATTAGAATTTACACACAGATCTTTTTAGGCATATTCTATACAGGTGTGCATAAATTCTAGTGTGTGGACCCAAAAGGGAGTGACCATGGGAACAATATGGGCAGGTCAGTGGCGTTCTTGCAATTATGCGCATTATAGAATTAGGGGGATCTGCACCTAATTTACATGCGGGGATTTACAATAGGTGTTCATTGGTGTAAATGGTCGTGCGAAATGTAGTTGCAGTTCTCAGTGTTAGGTGCTATTTTTTTTCAACGCTGATTTTTAGGCGCTATTTATAGAATCTTGTCCAATGTGTCTAAAGAGTAATAGGTTGGGGGGGGGGGGGGGGGGGTTCAAAGAAAGCATGACTGTAGCTAGGATATATTTGAAAGCCATCAGAAGACGACAGGGTTCCCAGAAGCTGGTGTTAAACATTCAACAGTCTTTTGGAAAGGGGAGAGGAGAACTAGCCTGAGCCCTGTGGAACCCTTTCCTTCAACCCAGGGCCAGCCTTGCTAGTTTGGTGGGTGCACCCCCTCTTCCCCCCCCCCCCCCCCGGCCTGGGACTAAGATTTCCAAATGAGGTGTGATTTTACTTAAGGCTGGCCCTGTGAGGAAGTTAAGTTAAAAAGGCAATACAATGGTGCTATCCCTCTGAAAAGCGCAAAATCAAAGGATGAGGGGGATAGAGGGAGAAAATGTAAGGGCTGGCTGGCAGTGCCCTGGGAGGAGTACAGAGCATCAGTATTAAGGAGCATGATTATCAGGGGAGGGAGGAGATTGAGGAAGATGGAAAGGGAAAGCAGCTTTTGGTCAGCTGCCAGTTGCAAAGCTGACTCAAGTGTGGGGGTCCTAGGAGTGCAAGGCCCAATGTGGCCACTCCTACTGCCTCTGCTTAAGGCCAGCCCTGCTTCAACCTCATCCCATAAAAGTGGTAGTACCCTTTGCTATTAAATATTCAGCCCAGTACCCACATTAAGTACTGGTGGCTGATTTATAAATGGATATTCAGTGCCAGTATCTGGGTAAGGCCCAGTACTGAATATCTGGGCATAAGAACCCCATGATGGCTAGCATTAAAAAAAAACACAGGCTGAATATTGTGGAAGGAGCAGATTTCAAAGTAGCTGCTGTCAAATTTTGGAGAAACAGGAGCTAAGTGAAGTTAAAGTGGTAGGCTGCTATAGTAGAACTCAAGGCTTTTCAGGTAGTACATACCAATACATATATCAACACTTGTCTGCCAAAAGTGTCCTGGCCAATGTAACGGGATGTGTCAGTCTCCTACCCTGTGCAGTGAGCACTCAGGTTTATGAGTCATGCAGGTTCTGATATATTTCACAGCAGGGCCACCGACAAACTGAGCCAGGCCCGGGGCAAGGCTGCCGCTGGGCCCCCCCCCCCCCACCAGGATCGTCACCACTGCCTCCCCCCCCCAGGATCGTTGCCACCACTGCTCCCAATCGCTGCTGCCCCCCATCGCTACTGCTGTCGCCACCCACCTGATCGCTGCTGCCTCCACCCCACCCTCCCCAATCGCTGCTGCCACCCGCCTGCTGCAACTGTTAAGTACCTTGGTTGGCAGGGATCCCAAGGCCCCACCAGCAGAAGAGATTGTCCTCCAGTGCTGATCTTCTTCATTCTGCCGCGTGGCCTTCCCCTGCGGCTGCTTTTCCCCTCAGGCCGTCTGCCCTCTCTCTGCCTTCCATTTAGCATCTGCTATCTCTGCCCCTTCCATCCACCATCTGCCCCTGTCTGGCCTCTTTCTCTCCCCTTTCCAATCACTGACTGCTCTCTCTCTCCCTTCTATCCAGAGTTTACCTTCTCTCTCTGCTCCTTCCATCCACCATTGCCCTCCGTCTCCCATCCATCCAGGGTCTGCCCTCCCCTCTCTCCCTTCCATCCGGGATCTATCCCCTCTCTCTCTCTGCCCCCCTTTTTCAGCCCCCAGTTTCAGTTCCAGCTCCATTATCCCACCAGTCCCCAGTTTCAGCCCCAGCCCTTTTCTCCCACCACCAGTCCTGAGATTCAGCCCCAGCCACTTTCTCTCTGACCCCTTTTCAGCCCCCAGTCCCCACAGTTTCAGCCCCTGCCCCTTTTCAGCTCCCAGTTTCAGTCCCCTTCTTCCACCTGTCTTGCTGTAGCTTTCTCATCTAAGAAGGCCCTGCAAGCTCTACTGTTACCCATGGCCGAATACCTCAAGCCTGCAGTTCACCTCTGAGCTCGGAGACAATTAAACTAACCTCGCCTCCAAAGTCCTAGACCATGGAGAGGAAAGAAAACTAAAAGGATTTTAGGACCCATTAACCAGACAGATGGTAAGTACAAGTTACTAGTTGTTTATTTAAACCCAATTTGGGGTATGGAAAAAGTGATGTTCTTAACACATTAGGTTCTTTTGTAACATAAAAATACATTTATACATAAACTAATAACATAAATTTTTCTAACAGGTGCAGCAGCAGTAGAACAACAACAGTGAAACCAACAGACAAGTATTAACCAAAGTATCTTATTTGTTCTCTCTCAATCTATAAATTTCCTTTATATTGTGTCTCAAAAATCAATTATTTTGAATTACTTTGTCTTTTAGGTGTGAACATCCAGATTCAGTCTCCACAACACGTAAGTCAGATTAACGTGTGACCTTTCAGTATCCTTTTGCATCGGAGTGAAGACTTATCTTTGGCCCTTCTTGGAGCTTCTTCGTTCTTCCCCTTGCTTGTATGTTGGAGCTCAGGATCTTCTCTTTCAGTACAGGAACCTACTGCCTCACTCTTTAAATGAAATCAACAAAAAAACCTTCCTTCCTTACTAACAGCAGGAACAGCACTAGCTGGGATTCAGGGATAACTGTGGCTTGCTAACTAACAAAATAAATAATAATTGTATAACCTTAAATAGTTTCTCTGTTCTTGTACTGAGTTCCCTAACTAAGGAAGGGCACTCTTCATTGGATCTTGAGGTCACACTGCTCACAGCAACTTTGTCTCTCCAAACTCATGCAATCTTCCACTCTAGTGGACCAGCATGTGAACACACATACTGCAAGCCCAACCTTAAGCTTGGAGACCTGTTTTCCTAGTGGCTTAACTGGGATTAATCCACTTGCATAAACCTGTCTTACACAACCTTGCACAGGGTCTCTCCACCACAGTCTTAACTGTAAAACTTTTAAACAGCACACAAACAAAAAAAGTTTAGTTCTTTCTTTCTCTTGTTCAAATCCAACACCTTTCACCTTCAGCACACTTCACCTGCATTCAGTGTTTCAGCACTAAACACTGGCAGAGAAATTCTCTTTCAGATACTTAACAGTACACAAAAAACCCCATCAGTTTCTTTCTCTGCTCAAATCCAACACTTTTCACCTTCAACTCTCTTCACCTGCATTAAGGAATTCAAAGCTCACAGAAAAACTTACTTTCATACACTTTTCTGCCTAGAAATCCTATCATTCACTCAGAGCTCTCACAAACACATCTTTCCTCTTCAGTGTCTTCAGCCCCTCCTCCACTTCCTGGCAAGCTGTTGTCAAGGGACACTGGCACACAGATGATCAAAAGCACCATGCTGTTCCAAACAGCACTGTAAAATAGTGCTGGAACAGCGCAGGGCACTATTAAACCTATGATCAGAGATAATGCATGCAAATTTAAGCAGCGCAATTATCTCTGATCATGGGGTAGAAGTGCAGGTGAATTGTGCCGAGCATGCGTCAGCACAATCCTCCCGCACTTGTTTGACAGGTCTGAGCTGTCAAAAGCCCAAACCTGTCAAACACAGGGGCTGGAGGTCCATGGGACCACCAGGCCCTAACTACCCCTGCCCCGAGCAACGGGGGCTGGAGGTCCGGCAGACCTCCGGTCCCCCCGACGATCCCATCCCCCCAGGTTCAGGGAGGACTGGAGATCTGGTGGGTCTCCAGCTCCCCAAACCCTCAGAAAATGGTCCCTGGTGGTCCAGTAGCCACCGGCCAACCCCCCCCTCTCCCAGAGAGCGACGGGGGGGGGGGGGCTGGAGGTCCGGCGGACCTCCAGCCCACCCCAACTCCCCCCCCCAGCATTCTCTGTCGAATCCCTGGTGATCCAGCGTAAAAAAGAACCCCCTCCCGGCCCCCCTACCTTTTAGTTGGAGGAGGGAGGTAGCCTGCCTCCCTCCTCTTCCTTGGGTTGATGACGCACAAAATGGCGGCGCCCAGCCCCACCCAGTGCATCCTGGGATGCGCTGGGCAGGGCTACAGACCATATAAGGGAATTGGGGTGGGCTGGAGGTCCCCCCATCGCTCGCTGGGAGGGGGGGTTTGACCAGCAGCCACTGGACCACCAGGGACCATTTTCTGGGGATTTGGGGGGCTGGAAACCCACCGGATCTCCAGCCCTCCCTGAACCTGGGGGGGGGTCATCAGGGGGGACCGGAGGTCTGCCGGACCTCCAGCCCCCTGTTGGCAGGTTTGCTTTGGGGGGGGGGGGAACGGGGGCCTGCCAGCAGGGCTCACCATTCCTCCCCAATGATCTGCAAACCCTAACGCCAGCTTGGAGCTGGCGTAGGGTTTTCCGCAGCCAGCGACCCAAATTTTGGCGCGCTGGCCATTGATCATTGGCGATAAATGCACTAAGCCCTGTTTAGCATGCATTTGCATTCTACTTGCGCAAAGAGCCCTCGAGCGCGTTGTTTCACGCGCTCGAGGGCTCTAATCATGGGGCGGTAGCAAACTCCGGTGCTAGTATGGCGCTAACAGCCTCTAGTGCCGGTGTTTGCTTTTGATCATCTGCCTGTGGGTCTCTGAGTCACCAGCTGACATCTGCTGGCCAATAAGGTGTCAGAACACAGGGTGTTTTCCTCATGGACACTAATTAACATTTTTTCACAATCTCCATTTTGGAAAATAACTTTCCATAGGAAATAATAGAAAAGTTATATTTTTAGACAAAAACTCATAAAATTTCTATTGCATTACGACCCCTCTTTTCAGCCCCAGCCCCATTAACTCTGCCCCCCCTCTTCAGCCCCAGACCCGTTCTCCCACCTGCCCCTGCCCCAGGCATGGCCTCATTCTCCCTCCTTTCCATTCTCATACCCCAGTTCCAGCTCCAGCCCCCTTCTCCAATCTGAGCCCCCCCCAGTCTCCACCTGCCTACCCTCAGCTCCCTCGACAGCCCCCTTCTATCTGCCACCCGGCCCCCTGCATTAAAAAAAATCTCTCAATCGGCAGCGCAGCGCCAGCATGCAGCACCTCGCATCTGCGTGAAAGAAGAAGATCGCCTCAGGCCCGGCCTTCCCTCACTGTGTCCCGCCCTCATGAATATAGGAAGTTACATCAGAGGAGGGTGGGACACAATGAGGGAAGGTCGGGGCCCGAGGTGATCTGCTTCTTTCATGCAGACGCAAGGTGCTGGAGTGGAGGAGTAGCCTAGTGGTTAGTGCAAAGAATTACTTTGATCCTGGGTAACTGAGTTTGATTCCCAGTGCAGCTCCTTGTGACTCTGGGCAAGTCACTTAACCCTCCATTGCCCTTGGTACAAAATAAGTACCTGAATATAAGTAAACCGCTTTGAATGTAGTTGCAAAAATCTCAGAAAGGCGATATATCAAGTCCCATTTCCCTTCCCTTCCTGTCAATGGCTGAGGGTGGGGGTGAGAATGGCCTGGGCCCTGGGGCCTGAAGGACTAGCAAGACACTGAAGAAGGATCACTGCACTTGAAGTATTTGGAGTGGACAGTGCCGCTGAATATCTCCCGAGACCACCTAAACAAAAGTGGGCAGGTCAGGAGCTGTCCTAAATAAGGCTGCTTAGCTATGCGGATACTGGCTCTGAATATTGGGCCAGCACTCACATATTTTGTTGTTAAGAATAAAATAGCTGCAGAGCCCCTCCCACTCCTATGTCCCTTTTTTCCCTCCTTGTCTCCCCCCACACATTAAGACCCCCCGCAAGATCCCCCACTAACCTCCAAAGATGAAGGTAAACCCCGGGACTTGCCTGCATCCCTAGTGGTCCAGCACAGCTCCCTCGCTTCTGCCCATAGGCGTAGTTTGACTGTTTCATTTGGGGGGGCAAAGAATGGGCGGAGCATATTAGCATATCATTTGCATATATACATATGCAAATGAATATGCTAATATGGAGGAAGGAATTGTAATTTACAGGCAAAATATCACAGATGCACATTTCAATTAATAAATTATGAATAAAATACTTTTATCTACCTTTGTTGTCTGATCATTTAGTTTTTCTATTTGCTTTGGTCCCAGTGTCTTCTGTTTTATGCAGTGTCTACTTTCCAGTAGGCTTCCCTCTGCTCCCCACCCTCCCAGTCCCATCCATCTTCTGTTCCTTCCCTCTGCTCACCATCCCTCCGTCCCATCCATCTTCTGCTCCTTCCCTCTGCTGTGCCTGACCTCTCCCAATCCCATCCATCTCCTGGTCCTTCCCTCTGCTCCCCACCTCTCCCAGTCCCATCCATCTTCTGTTCCTTCCCTCTGCTCACCATCCCTCCGTCCCATCCATTTTCTGCTCCTTCCCTCTGCTGTGCCTGACCTCTCCCAATCCCATCCATCTCCTGGTCCATCCCTCTGCTCCCCACCCCTCCCAGTCCCATCCATCGTCCCTCTGCTCCCCACCCCTCCCAGTCCCATCCATCTTCTGTTCTTTCCCTTTGCTCACCATCCCTCCATCCCATCCATCTTCTGCTCCTTCCCTCTGCTGTGCCTGACCTCTCCCAATCCCATCCATCTCCTGGTCCATCCCTCTGCTCCCCACCCCTCCCAGTCCCATCCATCGTCCCTCTGCTCCCCACCCCTCCCAGTCCCATCCATCTTCTGTTCTTTCCCTCTGCTCACCATCCCTCCGTCCCATCCATCTTCTGTTCTTTCCCTCTGCTCACCATCCCTCCGTCCCATCCATCTTCTGCTCCTTCCCTCTGCTGTGCCTGACCTCTCCCAATCCCATCCATCTCCTGGTCCATCCCTCTGCTCCCCACCCCTCCCAGTCCCATCCATCTCTTGCTCCTTCCCTCTGCTCCCCACCCCTCCCAGTACCATCCATCTTCCCTCTGCTCCCCCCCCCCCGCGAGGTCCAAGATGGTGACTCCGTTTACCCCCTCTCTTCCTCCCTCCGGCGCAGGCAACAGTCTTCAGCTTTTTCAGCGTTCCTGGCAGCGGTAGCGATGTACACGCTGCCTTCGGTCTGCCCCGGAAGCCTTCTCTTCAAGTTCCTGTTCCCACCTATGCGGGAACAGGAACTTGAAGAGAAGGCTTCGGGGCAGAGCCGAAGGCAGCGTGTACAACGCTACCACTGCCAGGAACGCTGGAAAAGACTGCTGCCTGCACCGGAGGGAGGGAGGAAGAGAGAGAGAGGGGTAGACGGACACGCTCCTCTCCATCCGCTTGGCTTCCCTGCCCTCTCTCTGCGTCCCGCCTTCCTCTGGAAGGCGGGACGCAGACAGAGAGGGCAGGGAATCCAAGCGGATGGAGAGGAGCGCATGCCTGCATGTGTTTTTTTTTTTTTAAACTAATGGCGCGGCGCCCCCCCACCCCCACTCTATGCCTATGCTTCTGCCCCTTGCAACGCCTCGGTAAAATGGCTGCCATGATCTCTGACAGCAGCTCGTGGTACTTCCTGTGAGCTGCCATGTGAGGTTGCAGCAGCCATTTTACTGAGGTGCCGCAAGGGGCAGGAGTGAGGGAGCTGCACTCCTGCCCCCAACGACCCTGCTGGACCACCAGGGATGTAGGTAAGCCCAGAGGCTTGCCGTCACCGTTGGGAGGAGGTGAGGGGTGGGGTGTGTCAATGCTTGGGGGGGGAGGGAAGGAGGGAAAGAGGGGACATTGGGGTGGGAGGGGGGCTCAAGGGCTTTTTTTTTTAAACAACAAAAAAAACGTTATATGAGCAGCAGCGGCCCAATATCGGCCAGGCCAGCATAACCTCCAGCAGACTGCCCACCGCAAATTATCCCCCAATATTCAGTGCCAGTGCCAGTGCCTTAGCTATGGAACTCTTGGCTCATCTGATCTGCAGTTCAGACTTGATTAGGGGTATTCGATGTCAAATAAAAAAAATCCTTTATCCTCAACCTTTTAAGCATTTGCCTATCCAACTGAAACAGCTTTTAGACTTTTTACAGATGAACTACACATAGGCAGTCATAAGCATTTGCTATTGTTTTTATGTAGAAACTAGTAAAAAAGGCCCGTTTCTGACACAAATGAAACGGGCGCTAGCAAGGTTTTCCTCGGAGTGTGTATGTTTGGGAGAGTGTATGTGAGAGTGACTGTTTGAGAGTCAGAGTGAAAGTGTGAGTCCAATCCATGCTCCTCTGTCACCTGGTCCCTCCATTCATCCCTATCCAGCAATTCCGCTCTCTCCCTGAGGCCTGCCCTGCAATCCATATGCATCCATGGCCATCTGTCCCCTCCATTCATCCCTATCCAGCAATTCCCCTCTCCCTGAGTCCTGCCCTTCCAATCCATGCCCATCCATGCTCCTTTGTCACCTGGCCCCTCCATTCATCCCTATCCAGCAATACCCCTCTCTCCCTGAGGCCTGCCCTGCAATCCATATCCATCCATGCCCATCTGTCCCCTCCATTCATCCCTATCCAGCAATTCCCCTCTCTCCCTGAGTCCTGCCCTCCCAATCCATGCCCATCCATGGTCCTCTGTCCCCTGCCCCCTCCATTCATCCCTTTCCAGCAATTGCCCTCTCTCCCTGAGCCCTGCCCTCCCAATCCATGGCCATCCATGCTCCTCTGTCCCCTGCCGCCTCCATTCATCCTTTTCCAGCAAGTCCCCTCTCTCCCTTCCATGACCCCCCCTCGCATCCATGCTCCTCTCTCTCCCATGTGCCAGCCTGGCCCGCCCTCTTCTCCCCCCCCCACCTTCGCATCCATGCTGTCGTTTCTTCCCTGCCCTCCCACTCCCATTGTTGTACTTTACTGGCCACCCTCTTCTCTCCCCCCAACATGCGTGTTTTTGTTTTTTTCTTGTTTTTAAATTTACCTCCGTGGCGGTTCCGGCAGCGAAGCGTCAGGGAAGGAGGCGGTGCTCCCGATGTGTAGGTTTCCCTTCGCTGTGTTCCGCCTTCTTTTGACGTCATCCTTGACGTCAGAAGAAGGCAGAACACATGGAAGGGAAGGCTAGACGTCGGGAGCGCCGCCTCCTTCCCTGACGCTTCGCTGCCGAGCGATGCGATTGGTTGAGTGTCATTGCTCCGCCCTCGACGTCATCACGTTTGACGCGTGGGCGGGGCAGACACAATGCGATCTCACCCCCTTCACTTTGCTAAGAGAGGCTTCATTAGAACGTTGGAGGTGTGTTTTATATAGAGAGATATCTTTATCATCATAAGCAAAAATAAAGGCATAAAGCGCAGCACTGAAATCTGCAATACAGCATTGCAAATAAAGCAAGCTCTTGAGCAATGTCAAAAACATTTTGAATATAACCCTCCTTCCTTCACAGACCCCTTGAAAACTCCCCAACCCCCCTCAACTCCTCTTACATGAACCCTCCCCCGATCACCTCCTAACAGAAAGAATGGAAAACAACATAAACCTCACAAGTTTGCTATTGTTTTCAAGAGGTGGGAAAATGTGGGATACAAATGCAACAAATAAATAAATAAATTCCGTTTTCTATTGTTTGATGAGACTCAATATGGCAGCAAGCTCCACCTACTAGCTTCAGCCCAGATAATGGGCCAAGCATGCTCCTGCTGTCTCCTGACTTATTAAACTTCCTTGGTCCATGTCTCCACAACTTGGAGGTTCAAGGAAAGTTTGCTGTGCATGAGAGGAGGAGTTGGGGGTGGGGAATGAGCAATGTGGCTTAAATTAGCATGCTAACAAGTTATCAACAGCCTGGACAGAGAAATCATATTAATTGGCTAATTCTGTTTAACTTTGGTTCAGGCCTGTAAGTGGTAGAATGCCATCTGGTTTTAATTACTCAAATGTCTAGCTTTTGCTAGACTAGAGGTTAGAAAGGTCAGCGAGAAATAAAACTTTCTTTGTCCCTTTTTGAGTGACGGATTGTTAAGGCTAGTTCATAGGCATAATAATAAACCACATCTGGATGCCATTCTAAGCAAGGCATAATGGACAGTCTCGAGGGATCAGCAAGCAGGCAGTTTTAAAAGATTAGGCTGAATGCTGTTTAGAGAGAAGGAGATAGTTTAGATTTAAATAATTTCTTGATAATTTAGATTTTGTCTTATAAGGAATTCTGATTTCTGCTTATTTTAAAATATGTTTTATTCTGTTTACTTAATAAGTTCTATTTCTCCCTGTAAAACATCTTTTTAATTCAGTCTTTGTCTGCAGTTTAAGAGGTCATCTGGTTTGAATTATCCACAGTCCTAGCTAGTTCTGTGTATGAAGCTAAAGGTGAAAGAGGTCAGGAAAAGTCAACTCTTTTCCTTGATTGATTATAGTTAAGTGTAGGACTGGCCTCCTGAAAGTAATAACAAACCATGTCTGTGTGCCATTAAGCAAGACTGAGTGATTGGTAAAATAATAGAATCTGAGAATTTAATAATAATAAAATGCAGGAGATAGGTGCCACATTGTCTAGTTTGAGAGGCCCCAGGTCGCAGGTCAGTTTAGGAAATATCTGAAACCTATGTAACTGATATTTTGAGTAAATGTGTAGAGATAATTAGTTCAAGACAGGGTAATCAATCTATTCCTTACCATCTGGTGAGAAAGGGGGGCTAGAGGGGTTTAGGACCATATATAAATGAGAACAGAAGCAGCTTACGTTAGAGAAGGAGCCGAGACGAGAGAGACAAGACAGGAGACGCAAGACACAGAGAGAAGAGAAACAGAGAGTTGAAGAGAAGGAGAGGGTTAGCGCTGATGTCCTACTTTGTTTGCTGGCAAATAAAGAAGACTTCTCTCTCATTCTGGTGTGTGGTGTTTGACTCCTGAAGTACCACAGATTCTGCTAACAATAGTGGTAATTCCTGCATCAAACTGACATATTTTGTCTTGTGAACTTTAATCATGAGGGGTTTGTAAAAGGAGATGCTACCAACAAAATGCTTTTAAAACTAAAGTTAAGTAAAACAGATTAGAACTTTCCATTTTAGTCAAAGCATTTTGTATTTGTCACAAAATCAAGTATTCCTATAGCTATAGGAGATTTACTGTCAGATATTCATGCCAGGCATGTTCTAAGAAGATTAGGGGGGGGAAAAAAAGATCTTTGAAGGCAATTCACCTGACATCCGAGGGCTGCTCTCAGGAAAGTCAGCACGTTAGCAGAGATGGGAGCTGCTCCAGTGATTATTAGCCTCACTCTCCCTCCTAGATTTTTCTAAAGGAAGAAGGAGATGTTTTATAATTTTACTCACTTTTTCTATTAAATGCTGCCCTTCTCCCATTCTAACAGTGCCAAAGCCAACATATGAGGAAGAGTGCAGATACCAGTGACAGCATCTATAAATATGCCTGTGGGAAGAATTACTTCATTTGATATAACAGAAGAAATTGCACTCATTACATTTGTATCCAAGTGACTGCATACATAGAGGGGCATAATCGAACGAAAACGTCTATCTCCATGGGCGTTTATCTCCGAGAACGGGTCCGTGAAGGGGCGGACCGAACCGTATTTAAAAAAAAAATAGACGTCCATGTTTTATTCGACAATTTGTGAGCTGGGCGTTTTTGTTTTTCAGCAATAATGGAAAATGAAAGCGCCCAGCTCAAAAACGAATAAATCCAAGGCATTTGTTCGTGGGAGGGGCCAGGATTCGTAGTGCACTGGTCCCCCTCACATGCCAGGACACCAACCGGGCACCCTAGGGGGCACTTTTACAAAAACAAAAAAAAAAGGTAAAAGAGCTCCCAGGTGCATAGCACCCTTCCCTTGTGTGTTGAGCCCCCCAAATCCCCCTCAAAACCCACTGCCCACAAGTCTACACCATTACTATAGCCCTAAGGGGTGAAGGGGGCACCTACATGTGGGGGGGGGGGGGGGTTGGACGACTAATAAGCATTAAGCAGCACAATTGTAACAGGTAGGGGGGGATGGGCCTGGGTCCACCTGCCTGAAGTCCACTGCACCCCCTAACAACTGCTCCAGGGACCTACATACTGCTGCCAGGGAGGTGGGTATGACATTTGATGGTGAAAATAAAAAGTTGTGAAACATCATTTTTTTGTGGAGGGAGGGGGTTACTGACCACTGGGGGAGTCAGGGGAGATCATCCCCGATTCCCTCTGGGGGTAATCTGGTCATTTAGGGCACTTTTTGGGGCCTTATTCGTGAAAAAACAGGGTCCAGGAAAAGTGCCCTAAATTCTAGCTACAAACGCATACTTTTTTTCCATTATCGGCGAAAGGCGCCCATCTCTGTTCGGGTGATAACCATGCCCCAGTCCCGCCTTCACCACGCCTCCGACACGCCCCCGTCAAATTTGTACGCTTCCGTGATGGAGTGCAGTTGAAACGTCCAAGATCGGCTTTCGATTATACCACGTTATTCGTTTTTGTGAGATAAACGTCCATCTCCTGATTTAGGTCGGAACTTGGGCGTTTTTCTCGTTCGATTATAAGCAGGATAGTAACATAACTACCACGTAGAGAATTTAAAATAGCAAAGAAAGGATGCAACAAATGTGCCATGGTACTTTCAAAACCAAGGAACCAATATTGCTAAGAATAGGGGTTTTGATTAAAGAACCCATACTTAAGTGATATGAATGTCTCATTTCCACTGAGATACCATTAGAATTAACAATATTAACCGTTTCAAGCACATCAAGATCAATCTTCCGGAACACTTGCAATGTTAACAGATCAAGAAAACCCCCAATTGCTGTCCAACAACTCTCATCTTCCATCCCAACCATAGGACACCCCAGATTGCCAAATGACTTCATGTCCTAAATAGGCTAATTCAGTCCTGTTTTACCCTACTGCAGTTGTTTCAAGCCATGTCTTTGAAAACTATCCAGCCAGGCTGGTTTTCACAGTATCTTCTGAATGTTCATTGCATAATAAACAATGTGCATTATAGGATCAGATCAAAAGTCCCATCAAGCCCAACATCTTTCTGACAGATCCCAAATACCCTGCAAAATTCAAATCTCTAACCCCACAAAACCCAAAATCCAATCTATCCTGCTCATACCCTGAGATAAGCAGCAATTTTCCAACTCTTCATGGCTAATTTCTAAAATTTTCCTCCAAGAACTTGCCCAATTACTTTTAAAATCCAGCTCTAACTTATTTCACCACATCTTCTGGAAAATGGCCTAGTATGTGCTGAGTGAGGATGCACCGGGCAGGGTGGGACGCCGCCATTATGGGAAGGTGCCTGAAGAGGAGGGAAGGAGTGCTAGTCTCTCCCTCCTCCTCCAACTACTACCACCACTATGGAGAGAAAGGCCGCTGGGGGTGGAGGGGGCAAATAGATAGCAGTCCCACTGGACCACCAGGGTGTTTTTGTGCAATGTGAGGGGTGGGGGGGGGGGGAAGCTAGCAGTCCCACTGGATCACCAGGGTTTTTCTGCTTTGGGGGTGGGGGGGGGCGGGCTTAGGTTTGACAGGTCCGAGAGAAAATCCTGGACCTGTCAAACCTCTTCAGTGGGTCCGCCTCATTCCTCCCTCACTAGCAAACCCTAACGCCAGCTCCATGCTGGCATGTTTGCAGCAGTAGCAGCACCCTTATTTGGCATGCTGCCCAGTGATCATGAGGGATGAATGCAGGAGACCCTTGTTTGCATGCATTTCCATGCAATTAGCATTCAGAGCCAGCAAACGCATTATTACATGTGCTCACCGGTTCTGATCATCGGACGGGAGCATACATAGGCACTAGTATGGCGCTATTGGCCTCTAGCATCCATGTTTGCTTCTGATAATCGGCTCATAGATGCCCATTCACTTAGCAACTCCTGTTTGGTAGTTTAACTATAACTTGTGTCCTCAGCAGATTTGATTTCTTCCACTCATCACTCCATTTTCCTGACTTATAAATTAAAAAAAAGAGATCTCTGGATTACTTCTATTTACTTTTTTCTATTGAAAGACATACCATTTTTGTCCTATTTCCTATCTTTAAGCAAATTATCCATCCACAATAAGAAAATGTCTCCTATCCCAAGACTAATTTTCTGATGAGTAAGGGACTTGGCACCTTAAAACAAAAAACCCACACGAAAACCACACCCTTGTACATACTTAACCTTCAAAAATGAATCTAACCAGATTGGGAAGGCAAGATATTTCTTTACTTAATCCTTGTAAGTTCTACTCCTTTAATGGTCTATCCAGATGGGCAGTAATTTTGCTCTTCAAAAAGGTTTTTCCTGATACTGAGGTCAGGCTCACTGTCTAGAGTTTGATCATCCCTATTACCATTTTTTTAAAATGGGTGTTGTCCACCCTCTGATTCTCAGATACTATAGCCTATTTGAATAATAATCTTGAATTGCAGACTTTACTAATTTGTAATTTGTGCTCTTTCAGAACGAATATGCCATCTGATCTCAGTGATTAATTACTCTTCAGTTTATCAGGTTTCATATAATTACATCTTCTTGTTCACTATGAGTTCACTTCAGTTGTTTAGAATCATCTACTACAAAATATTCTTGGGGGTGGGGGAGGAAGTATCAGAATTCTTTTGTTTTGGACCTCAGGGAGAGGTCATATTTTATTGGGCTGCAATCATGGGGTCACAGCCACAAAAAGATTGGCAGGCACTGTTGAGGACTACATGTGCTTTATGCTTTCCTATTTTCTTCGTTTGGATCCAATTCCTTTTTTTGGTTTTTTTGAAAGTCACTCTTTGCTTTAATAGCCTTTTTTCATCTCACTATTCAACCATGCTGGTAGCCTTGGCCTACCTTATCAAATGTACAGTATGTGTCTAGTCTGGATTTCCAATATGTTTTTAAAATAGTATCCATACCACAGGCACATTAGAAAAGTTGAAAGGAGCATGTGTCATTTCCTCAGTTTGTCGGACTGTCTTAAATTTAAATGCTACTGCAGTAGTCATCTTTTTAGGTTATAAGAATAGGGATACAATACGATTTAGGAGACTATTAAAGTCATTTGTTTGGTAAAGTATTTGGAACTTTTTGGAAACGGAGATAGCAGGTATGAACAGGAATATGAATGTTTTGATGAATATGATCTTATATATTTGATGAACAAACTAAGATGCAGCAGAGAATGATGTTTGAGTGAAATCTGTTTATTGTATCTTGTTTGTACTGATTTTTTTTTATATTTGAATTTAATTATGTTACCTTATAACCCACTTAGATATAGGTGAAATACAAATTAAACCTTGCTCACTCTTTCACCAATATCCAGCTCCAATCACATTACATTTGTGTACATATACCAATTGTTTATTCTCTTCTCATTTCCACTATTCATGATGTATTGTAAGCCACATTGAGCCTGCAAAAAGGTGGGAAATTGTGGGATACAAATGCAACAAATAAATAAATAAATAAATAAATAAATAGACGTGGTTTGTCAAGTGCATCCTGTATGATGCATATGAAGATTGCAAGATGTTTTAATAACATTAAAGGACTTTTTATCTTGGACATTGTCCTGGTGTCTTCTACTCCTTTTGTTTGGATTTCATCCATTTGTGGAAGTTTTTTCCTTCTATTTTTGTCATGGACTTTCCTTGCCTGTATGGGCTCACAATCTGATCTGTACCTGATACAATGTGAGGATGAAATGACTTGCCCAAGGTCAGCGTTATGTTGTGAACCAGGGAAGGCAGTGTTCAAATTCCACATTCCCACTAATCACTAAGCTACCCCCTCACTCTATGATTATGTTAAACTTGATAACAGTATGATTACCAAGCAGCCCTACCACTGACACTGCTATACAATCTAGTACAAGTGGTGAGGATCAGACATTCTTCCCCTTGTCCATTCTAGGACCAGCTGCTCCATGAAGCAGTCATTTATGCCATATGAGGGAGGGAGTTCCAAGTCTGACATTTACCCAAACACAAATATGACTTCAATTATCTTGATATTCACTTATACATTTCTAGCATTTCATGATCCACGGTTTCATCCTGGCCAGGTGGATGGTATTCTCTTCGCCACTATACATACTCTTCCCCATTACATGTCGATAAAGATTACACACCGTTTACAGCAGGACTTACCTGCTTGACCATCACCCTTAACATACCACCACTCCACTAATGATTCACCCTCTTGTGTAGATGAATTTGCAACTAAGCTATTGGTTATTCTCCTTTCATCAGGTCTTCAAGATGACTGCTACATCCCTCTTCATTCAATGTCATGTATTCTAGAATTCCAGTCTTTACACTTCTAGCCTCTACAGACTATGTTTAAATTGTATTCATAACCTAAGTTTACCATACTGGGAACAAATGGGTTTTCCGTGGCTCTCACTAGGGTGATCCTGCTTGGGAGGGGGGCCAGCGGAGGGTGCAGGGTGGGGGTTGCAGGGGAGCACAGGAGGTGGTCCACTGTAACACCAGGGATTTTCAGCAAGCATGCTGTCAAATGCATTTGACAGCTTGAAATCACAAACAGCAATCAATAATTTTTACCACAGCACCCGTATTTAACGGGTGTAGTTGTGCATTGGCCCCTGGATCAACCCTGTCTTGGGTTTACCCTGTTGCATGTAGGGCTAGTAGTTCTGATTTACCCATTGCATTGTCTAAGAAAAGCAAGACTACAAATGCCAGTATACACTGGGGTAAACCTAGGCGTGGATCCAGTTGGCAAACTTAGATTAAGGGTATGAATGACTCAGTGAGGAAATGCTAGAAAGGCTGGAACTCTTCAGTTAGGAGATGAGATGGATGAATTGAAATGATAGTCTATACAACTCTCAGTGGAGTGAACAGGTAAATGTGAATCAATTCACTTTTGAGAAGACTAGGGGCATTCCATAAAATTAAAAAGAGTACATTTCAAATAAGATTTTCACTCAATGATTAAGCTATGAACTCATTGCCAGAAGATGTGGTAAAAATCAGTTAGCATAGCTGGGTTTAAAAGGCTTGGATAAATTTCAGAAAGAATCCATAAACAGTAAGGTAGGTTTCAAAGGCTTGGATAAATTTGAGAAAGAATCCATAAACAGTAAGGTAGACCGGAGGAAAGAGACTTATTCCTGGGGTCCACTAGCAAGGAATCTTGTTAACATTTTGAGATCCTGCCAGGTATTTGTGATCTTGATTGATCACTATTGGCGATAGGATGTTGGGTGGCTAGATGGACCTTTATCTGGCCCATTATAGCAGTTATGTTCATGTTCTTTTCCATGTTAAAAACTAAATATGCACAAGTCAACACTAGCACCAGTAGGGCAGTCCCTTAGCTGGAGGGGAAGTCCCACAGGTGCTGTGGTAGCCATGCAAGGGCATCCATAGTGAGCCTCTTTCAATGCAGTCCATCCTGAGCAGCTGCAGTAAAATCATTCATGTACAGAAGTGGAGCCATGTTGCTTCACCCTCAATTTGCCTGTGCCAGGTCTTGGAGCAACCTGAAAACCTTCCAACCAGGAGGTCAATGCTATTGATGTAGGTGTAGGTAGTCACAATGGCTCTGTTCTAAAGACATGGCCAAAGCCAGCAGAGGCACAACTTATTTTCTTCCACTCTAAATTACCAGCATCTCGCTGCCCGACCACTGGTACAGTGAATCATGAGAAGTTTGGAATAATCGCATGCAAGCATTTTCATCTGGAACTTAGCTTGCTGATGATTTGTGCAAGCTGTATGTCCATATTTGATGCACAGAGTGAACTGGTATGACCACAGCATTAAAAACTTATCTTGGTCTTAACATTGTACTTATTCCACAGGCCCCATTTTAGACTATAGAAGGCTGCTTGGGTGCTACCAGTTCAGGCTGCAATATCTGTAATTGCAGCAACTTGATGCTTAGATCACTGATCCTAGATATTTAAATTCTTTCATCTGGTCTATTGGCTCACCAGACTAGCAGGCCCACACTTGAATTGTCTTGATCATGCATTTGGTTTTCTTTGTATTTATCTGTAACCCTAGTTCTGTTCTATATCAGCTCTTTTTGCCATGGATTTCAATTACTCCATGAAAGTATCAGCCTATACTGCATCAGTATATACCAAGGGTTCTCAACCCAGTCCTCAGAATACCCACAATGAGTACTCATGAGGTAGGTGAGGACTGAGTTGAGAACCTTTGGTATATGCTGGTACACACCAGATAATTTAGTAGCTGTACTGCTCTTAGAGTAAAAATAGATGGTCCAGAACCAGTTCAAAATCTGACCTGCAATTTACATGTTGGAAACTGGATTGTGTAAGAAGATTTGATTTTTTTTCTAGTGCTTAATCATCTTGTATTCGGGACATACAAAAGTGTCAGAGCCGATGGATTTATCAGGCATGAAAAAACAAACATGTAACCATACTGTAAGTATAGTTTGAGAGCAGAAGACAATCCATTGGACTTCCCTCTTACAGAGCTTCACACAGCTCCATCCCTTGCATACACCAATGGCAGCACCAACAGCCACTTTTCCTTCCAGTGGGAGCAGGAGATGCCATAATATAAGGTCATCTCCTGCTGCAGGACCAGTCCCACAGCTCTTATCGTGAGATTGGTCCCCAAGGTCCTACTGAGAAGCTTCCCCTTCTGGTAGCAACAAGAGATGAGATGACTTAAGGCATCTCTTGCTGCTACTGGAAGGGGGAAGCTTCTCAGCTGGAGATCGTGGCTCCCCAGCAGGAGCACAGGAGATGGCATGGAAGAGCGAGAGTCTCGCACTGAAAACGGAAAACTTGGCTGGTCTGCTCTTACTACATCAAAATAAACTCCTTGCTGACAGTCTCCGCTTACAATGCCACTCTCTCCTCTGCTCTGGACACCCTCGCACCATCCACCTCCCGTCCCACTAAGCGTACTAATCCCCAGCCTTGGCTGACCCCTTGCATCCGTTACCTTCGCTCCTGCACCCGATCTGCTGAACGCCTCTGGAGGAAATCTCGCACCCTTCAGACTTCCTCCACTACAAATTCATGCTATCCTCCTTCCAGTCCTCCCTATTCCTTGCCAAACAGGACTATTACACCCAATTGACCAATTCTCTCAGCTCCAACCCCCGTCATCTCTTCGCCACCCTTAACTCCCTCCTCAAAGTGCCCTCCATTCACACCCACCCCTCGCTCTCTCCTCAATCACTGGCTGATTACTTCCGCGACAAGGTGCAAAAGATCAACCTTGAGTTCTCTACCAAGCCATCTCCTCCTCTTCACCCTTCAACCCTCTCCCTCAGCCAACCAACCCAGGCCTCTTTCTCCTCATTTCCTGTCATCACCGAGGAGGAAACCGCTCGCCTTCTTTCCTCCTCGAAATGCACCACCTGCTCTTCTGATCCCATCCCCACCAACTTACTTAACATCATCTCTCATACTGTCACCCCCTCAATCTGTCATATCCTCAACCTCTCTCTCTCCACTGCAACTGTCCCTGACACCTTCAAGCACGCCGTAGTCACACCTCTCCTCAAAAAACCATCACTTGACCCTACCTGTCCCTCCAACTATCGCCCCATCTCCCTCCTACCCTTCCTCTCCAAAATACTTGAGCGTGCCGTTCACAGCCGCTGCCTTGATTTTCTCTCCTCTCATGCCATCCTCGATCCACTTCAATCCGGTTTTCGCCCTCTACACTCGACAGAAACAGCACTCTCTAAAGTCGGTAACGATCTATTCCTTGCCAAATCCAGAGGTCACTACTCCATCCTCATCTTCCTCGATCTATCCGCCGCTTTTGACACTGTCAATCATGACTTACTTCTTGCCACACTGTCCTCATTTGGGTTCCAGGGCTCTGTCCTCTCCTGGTTCTCCTCCTATCTCTCCCACCGCACCTTCAGAGTTCATTCTCATGGATCTTCCTCCACCCCCATCCCCCTATCTGTTGGTGTTCCCCAGGGATCTGTCCTTGGACCCCTTCTCTTCTCAATCTACACCTCTTCCCTGGGCTCCCTGATCTCATCTCATGGTTTCCAGTATCATCTCTATGCTGATGACACCCAGCTGTATCTCTCCACACCAGACATCACCGCGGCGACCCAGGCAAAGGTATCAGCCTGCTTACATGACATTGCTGCCTGGATGTCCAACTGCCACCTGAAACTGAACATGTCCAAGACCAAGCTCATCGTCTTTCCACCAAAACCCACTTCTCCTCTTCCTCCACTTTCTATCTCAGTCGATAACACCCTCATCCTCCCCGTCTCATCTGCCCGCAACCTCGGAGTCATCTTTGACTCCTCCCTCACCTTCTCCGCGCATATCCAGCAGATAGCCAAGACCTGTCACTTCTTCATTTTTAACATCAGCAAAATTCGCCCTTTCCTCTCTGAACACACCACCCGAACTCTCGTCCACGCTCTCATTACCTCTCGCCTTGACTACTGCAACTTACTCCTCACCGGCCTCCCACTTAGCCATCTATACCCCCTTCAATCTGTTCAGAACTCTGCTGCACGTCTTACATTCCGCCAGAACCGATATACTCATATCACCCCTCTCCTCAGGTCACTTCACTGGCTTCCAATCAGATACTGCATTCATTTCAAGCTTCTCCTTCTTACCTACAAATGCACTCAGTCTGCTGCACCTCACTACCTTTCTACCCTCATCTCCCCTTACATTCCCGCCCGTAACCTCCGTTCACAGGACAAATCCCTCCTCTCAGTACCCTTCTCCACCACCGCCAACTCCAGGCTCCGCTCATTCTGCCTCGCCTCACCCTATGCTTGGAACAACCTTCCTGAGCCCATACGCCAAGGCCCCTCCCTGCCCATCTTCAAGTCTTTGCTTAAAACCCACCTCTTCAATGCTGCGTTCGGCACCTAACTCCTACCGTTCAGCAAATCCAGATGGCCCCAATTTGACTGCCCCTATCGGACTGATCGTTCACTTGTCTTTTAGATTGTAAGCTCTTGAGCAGGGACTGTCCCTCTATGTTAAATTGTACAGCGCTGCGTAACCCTAGTAGCGCTTTAGAAATGTTAAGTAGTAGTAGTGCAGAGAACCAGTGTTTTACCTATTAGAAAATCAGTTAACATTCATTATCCCTCTTTCCCCACTGACCCGAGAGCAGTGCTTCATGCGCATCTTCTCTGCTAGCTTCAATCTGACATTACATGGAAACCTGTAATTCACAGGACCCACTGGCACCATATGTTCACATGCCAGACTGAAGCCAAACAAACAAACAAAAAAGAATGCTTCTCTTCTGCCAGTAGGAAGAACTGGGGAAAGGATCATACAGAACTTCTGGTGTCCTGTGAGGAATGAGTAACTCTAAGTGTGCTTCAAAAAAGTTGTGGCCTACTGCCTTATGTACTAGCTAGCACATTCATGCTTATCACTCCATCAAAACCTCTTCACCCCACACTGTTTCATTTTACTTTGCTTTGTTGTATTACATCAGTGTTTCAAAACTTGTAATTTTTCCTCAGATTTCAACCCCTCAAAAGGTACAGTAGTATCATGTCAGTGACCACACCATTTCCTGCCAAACATCCATACCTTGAAAATTTCTCTGCTAGAAATAAGATTGAAACTTGAGCCACACCACTCTACCTGTACTTTGCTAAAGACCAGTTTATCCCACAGGCTGTTTCTTCTGATAATGCCATTTTTAAGTTCAGCTTCCTTTTTCTTGTAAGCTAGCTTCAAGAACCACTTTTTTGTGGCTGTATTAGCCTTGGCAATTATCTGTTAAAAATAAGGAGGTTACATCATGAAAAAACCAAGACATTTGAGTGGTGTGATCTTATGACTATCAAAACAGCATCACTTACCACCCCTACACAGGAAAGGGAGAAAAAGCAAAAATATCTGGGCTATAATGAACTGTCTGGGTATTTTGATACCAACCTCTTACCACAGAGGCCTTGGTCGGGGGTCATGTATGAAGGCTTCTTCTCCTGGATCCCAGTCAGTGGTGTGCTGGAGCCAGCTCGCACTGGCTCGCAAGAGCCAGTTGTTAAATTTTGTTCTGACTTGCGAGCCGGCTCTCCTTCCTTCCTCCTCCCTCCCTCCGGATCCGGTCCCTCACCTGGCTGAGTCACCCTTGTCCAGAATTCTTTGGGGCAGGCATTCTTGCCTGCCTGCTGCCTGTGCTGACACTCCCCCGCTGCCAGATCGCTCTTTAAAAATGGCCGCCATTTTAGTGCGTGCTACAATTAGCGTGCACTAACCGTGTAGACACCCATAGGAATATTATGGGAATCTACATGGTTAGCGTGTGCTAATAATTAGAACATGCTACAAACACTAACATGCCTGTAGCGCGGCTTAGTAAACAGGGCCCTAGGAGTGATATGGTGAGAAAGGTATTGGCATGGGGAGGGGAAAGGGAAACAACCACATTCCTGCCTTATCTTCTGAGTAGGGGATATGCTGACATATTTGCTGGTGACATCTTCCAGAAAGCTGTGAGATACTCTCCTTAAAAAAAACAACAAAAAGACACAAATAATAAAGATTCCTCGAGCTAAAGGGCCTCTGAGCATGTATGCAGTGGCGTTCCATGCTTGGCTGACACCCGGGGCGGATCGCCGCTGCGCGCACCCCCCCACCCCGGGTGCAGTGCAACACGGCACCCCCTCTGGCGTGGACCTCCCGGCACAGCGCCTCTCACTCCCCCCCCCCGACAGTCCCCACCTGCCTACCAGCTGAGCTCCGTGCACCCGGCACCTCGAATCTGCAGCGCTGCTGACTGTAAAAGAAGAAAACTGTCTTGTCATTGGCCCTTCACTCACTTAGTCCCTCCCTCTGATGTAACTTCCTATTTCCTCTAGGGCGGGACACAGTGAGTGAAGGGTCAACTAGATGATTTTCTTCTTTTACAGTCAGCAGCGCTGCAGATTCGAGGTGCCGGGTGCACGGAGCTCAGACTGTCGGATGGGGGGGAGGTTTAGTGAGAGGCGCTGCGCCAGGGGGGGTGCTGGTCCATGCCGGGGGGGCGCTGGTCCATGCCGGGGGGGCTGGACGGAGCACCCCCCCCACCCATTGACACCCGGGGAGGACTGCCCCCACAGCCCCGCCCTTGCTACGCCACTGCATGTATGCCTACTATTGTACTACTGCTCCCTCCCCCTTTCTCAGCCTCTGCTGGAACAAAACAAAGACACCAGCTTTTACAAAAAAGTTGTGTGTGGAAGAACTTCATGGCAGTGCTGAATCCCTCTTTCCCTCCAGGACTGACCATAATACCTGCAGGAACAGAACATCCCCTGACTAGGGTTGACAACTGGATCCAGATTCGCAGACAGCATTGATCCAATCCTGGGCTTACCCCAGTGCATGCAGGGACTTGTGGCCTTGATTTTCTTAGGGAGTCCAATAGAGAAATCAGAACCACAAATCCCTGCATGCAGGGGCGGTCTTAGGCAGGAGCAACCGGTGTGGCCGCACAGGGCCTTGCGCTCCCAGGGACCCCACGCTGCTGAATAGTGACCTGCATGGGAATAGGGTTTGCAGTTTTTTTTCCCCTGTTTATGTTTTTTCCCCTCTGTTTCTTCTCCTGTGACAGATCCAGCACCAATCCTTTCCCTCCCTGTGAGACCAGTGGCCCACCCACAGGTCCACAAAAACACTTTTCTGTGTTGGTGCCAACAGCAGTAACAGGAACAAGCTGTCTGGACTGACCCGGTCCTTCCCTCTGCATCGTCCTGCCCACACATAAACATGAAGTTACTTCAGAAGGGTGGGGTGCTACAGAAGGAAGGTCAGCCCAAACAGCCTGTTCCCATTGCCACTGCTGGCACCAGCAAAGAAATCAGGTTTTTGTGGACCGGGGACCAGAGGGGGCCTAAGGAGGTGCAAGACTCAGGGTAGGGGAGGTGACAGGTACTAGACTGAAGGGGAGGGAAGGAAGGGAGAGGTGCTGGATCCACAGTGGGAGAAGAGAGGAAACAGAGGGGAAAACAGGGGACACAGAGCTGCTGGGCTATTAGGGGAAAGGGGAGATAGAAGACAAGTGCTGGACCATAGGGGTGGAGTGGAAGGGTGATGGGACACGTAAATGCTGGATCAGAAGGGAGAAATACATGGCAGTGAATATCTATACTGAGAGTGCCTGTGCTCTGGAGGTTATTTGGGATTTTGGTAAAATTTGGGCCAAGGATTTTTGACTTCTGCTAATAAATCAATTAAGTACTTGGCATATATCCATCCTCTGCTGCAGGCTACATTATTACCTACAGCTGTTGCTGTTCTCAAGATGAAGGGACACTCCTCCTTGCCTATCCAGACACAACAGCTAAGGAGGATGCCCTCAGCCCACATATGGCTCCTGCCTTCTTATCTACTGCACCTACCCAATAATCTCCACAGTCCCTCACTCTCCAGAACCTGACATTCACAGGCCTTACAGACCAGCAACATCTGGTGTTCTGAAGGATTGTGGAAAGTTGGTGACCACGTTGTCCTCCATCTCTACTTTACCCTATTGCTCTGTATTTGCATCAATTGACTCTGCAGCAACCATGTGCACTATGTTTAATTCATTATGGTTTCACTCAGATTTTGAGGCTTCTGCTTAAGCTGTGGCCCTTGCATGTCATAATTGTCGGACTGCTGACTGTCGAGGCCAGCCCTTGTGGCCTTCCCCACATGCTCTGTCACTTCCAATTTAGGGTCCTTTTCTTTACTTGAAGCTTGATTATATTGAACTCCCAATTGCCAAAGGGGGGATGTGGTATTTATTGGATGTCACTTGTCCGTTCTCTGGATGGGTGGAGGCATATCCATCTGCTTCAATGACTGCTGTTGCTACTATCAAAATTCTGGTATCCAAATTTATTCCATCATGGGACATGCTACTAGTCTTCTCCTCAAACTAAGGACAAGCCTACGTTTCACATGTTTGGGAAGGTGGGGAATCAGCCTTTGGGTTTAAATGGCAATTGCACACTCCGTATCAACCCTCAAAGCTCTAGCTAAGTGGAAAGGATGAACCAGACAAGAAAAGTAATCCATAGCTTAACTACTACTAGATTGATTACCCAAACATTGGTGGGCCTTCTTCAGAAGAGATCTTCAGTCTTCAAATGGTGCAAGATGCAGCTTCTTGCTACAAGTACGAGGGGGTAATTTGTTTTTGCACCCAAGACACTGTGTTTGTTGCTTTAGCAGGCTGTCAAACTGAGTATGCATTCAGATGTTAAAAGTCTTGCCCTTTAAAACTGTACACAAGTAGCATGCTATGCATTTAAATGAGCACATATTCAAGCACCTTTGCACATCCATTTGTTGAGTCGCATGTGCCTGGTACATAGTGTTCTTGCATTGGGTCTTAGACTAGTGGATCAATTATATGCCAGATTTCCAAGAGAAGCCGGTTCCACAAACAGGCCAAGGCCTGCTTGTGCAGTTCTATAGCTTCTGTCAAACTGAGGAAGTCAACATAGCTTTCGAGTGGTCATTTCTGGGGGTTTTCAAAAAGACTGTTGCACCTTCATTTTGCATTTCATTTCGGTTTATAGTGAAATAGGGGTTTGACTTGTATGGTTTTCCTTAAAGATTATGTCACCATCAAAATGAACAGATTAAGTCCTGCGGTCACTAGCAGCTAGAACATGCAGTATTTCCATCTACTTGGAACAAGGCTGTATGGATTGAGCAACATCACTTCGGTTAAAGTGACAGGCTATAAGGGAAAAACTCTTAGAGGCAGCATCTGAGTTCTAAGTTGCCAGACAGTAAGGTACTGTAACTGTTTTAACAGCAACTTCATGCAACTCATCTTGCCATCACAACCCAGAGGTCTGACTGCAGAGGTGTAGCTTTGGGGGGGGGGGGGGGGTGCAAGGGGAGTGGCCACTTTCCCAACCAGATTTCAAATAAAAGAGAGGCCTTTGCTGCTGGGCCCACTCCCCTCACAGGTGTCTTTCCCCTCCTCTCCCAATCGTCCTCTTACAGCATTTCAAGTTAGTCGGCAGGTGGCAGTGCTATCACCTCTAAGAACAAAGTGAAAGAATGCAGGACCATTTTCCTGCTTGCACCGCTGCTGCTCTGTCAGTCATGCCCTCTCCGCTATAAACCCTGCATTGGAGGGAGCGTGCTTGGCAGAGCAGAAGTGGTGCACACACACAGGAAAATGGTACCGCGTGCTTTCACTTTGTTTATAGAGCTGATAGTGCTGCCACCTGCTGACAAACTTGAGAAATGCTGTAACAGGATGATCGGAAGAGGGAGGAAGAGAGAAAGGTGGGGGGGGGGGGGGGGGGGGGGGGGTGAGGCTGGATGAGGGGGGGGAGGCATAAAATAAATTGAGAGAGATGAGGTTTCTTGATTGAGGGAAGAAACAGAGAGGCAGTGATGATGAATGAGAGGGGAACAGAGACAGAGACAACATGATGTTGGGCTAATTCTGGATGGGGGGGGGGTGAGATATAGATTGATGCTGGATGTGGAGAAAAGAGAGAAGTGGGGTGATGCTGGATGGGGAGAAGAAAGACAGGGCAATGCTGGGTAAGAAGAGATAGATGGGGTGATGCTAGATTGGGGGGTGAAAAGGGTGATGCTGGATGGGGGAGGAGAGACACAGAGAAATGGGGTGACACTGGATGGGGAAGAGAGACATTGGATGAGAAGAGATTCTGGATTAGGTAGTGGAAGAGGGAGTGTGATGCTGATTGGGAGAAAGAGAGACAGATAGCTTGATGTTGGATAGGAGAGAAAGAATGAGAGAAACGGTGTAATGCTGGTTGGTGGAGACGAGAGGGAGATGGGGCAATGCTGGATAAGAAGAGAGAGAGAGAGAGAGAAAGAGGAGGGATGATGCTGGTTGGCAGGGAGAGAGAAAGAGACAAAGAGTGAAAATGCTGCTTGGCAGTCAGGTGGGGGAGAGAGAGATTGAGGGGAGAAAGCAGGGGGAGAAAGAAAAAACAGAGAAGAGATGTCATATGGCAAAGGGAGAGAGGGAAGAGTTAAGGAAAGAATGGGGAATAAGAGAAAGGGAAATGGATGGGCCTGGGTGAGGGAAAGACATGGAAAACTGTAGGTAGATTAGGTGTAAAAAGGGAGCTTAGACTGAATAGTAAGAATGAATGAAATCTAAATGGACAGAGGCAGAAAAACAGAAGAAAGCTGAATAAAAAAGATGAGTGTCAGAGATGGATGTAGTGGATGAAGTGAAAAAGACAGAGAAAAAAAGAGAAATGGGCAGAAAACTTTGGCAAGAAAATTAAGAGAAGACAGAAGAAAGCAGAAACCAGAGACTAGGACCAACATGGTTAGAAAAATTAAATGGCCAGACAAGAAAGGTAGAAAAAAATAAGATACGTTTTTAAAGCTTTTTGAGAAGCAAAAATTTCCATTATCAATCAAAGCTGAACTGGTAATCCATCCCATAAGCGAATAGCAGAGAATAAAAAGATCTGGAAAATAATGCATTAAAATGAATACCTTTAGTTGAGAGAAATGCCAATAGCAAAAAATTACATGTTCTTGATGTGATAAAATTCTTTAAGAGCTTAAATTCATCTAAAAAATTAGTAGAGCAAATTCCATACAAAAATTTAAAAAACAGGACATAGGACTGTTTACTAAGCTGCACTGTAGGCTCGCTACCTTTTTAGCGCATGCTAAAAATTAGCACACGCTAATAATAGAGACACCCATGGGTGTCTATCATTAGCATGTGCTAATTTTTAGCCCCTCATTCCTCCTGCAGCATCTCTCCTTCCCTCCACCACCCCATCCACAATTCTCTCTCTGTTTGAATGGGTCCCTGACATCGACAGCGATTCCCACACGGTGCCTGTCGCTAACCCATAAGCCTTCCCTTGGTTTCGTGATTTTTTTAAACTTGCTGTTCTTACAGGGTCAGGATTAATTGTGCTTACCTTTATCTCTTTCTCTCTGCCAGCTGCTTACAAAATCTTTCTCACTGACGGAGGACCGCTGTTTTCCTGCCACACATGGCTGGGGCAAGCTACCGATTACAGCTCAACTGTGATTGGTCACCGGAGCCTGTCTGGTGCCTTAAAGGGTGTTCCTGATTTGTCTGACTATCTGACATTGCTGCCTGGATGTCTCAGCGCCATCTGAAACTAACCTGACCAAGATTGAGCTTCTTATCTTTCCCCCTAAACCAACCTCTCCTCCTCCCCCATTCTCTATTTCTGTGGATAACACTCTCATCCTTCCTGTCTCATCAGCTCGTAACCTTGGGGTCATCTTCGACTCCTCCATCTCCTTCTCTGCACATATTCAACAGACTGCTAAAACCTATTGTTTCTTTCTCTATAATATCAGCAAAATTCGTCCTTTCCTTTCTGAGCACATTACCAGAACCCTCATCCACCCTCTTATCACCTCTCGCTTAGACTATTGCAACTTGCTTCTCACAGGTCTCCCACTTAGCCATCTCTCTCCTCTTCAATCTGTTCAAAATTCTCCTGCAGGACTAATATTCCGCCAGGGTCATTATGCTCATATTAGCCCTCTCCTCAAGTCACTTCACTGGCTTCCTATCCATTTCCGCATACAGTTCAAACTTCTCTTATTGACCTACTAGTAAGAAATGCCCATTTCGGAAAAAAATGAAATGGGCGCTAGCAGGGAAATTCCCCCCCCCCCATCTTCCCTCCCGAGTTCTGGTCCCCCCTCCGTCCCTCCCTTCCGAGTTCCAGCCCCCCCATCTCCCTCCCTCCCTCACTCACTTGGTTGCGAGTTTGTGATGGAAGTTCGCATTGCTCTCCCCGGTCCCTGCTGCTGTCAGTTTGTGGAACTCGTGCGTTGTGCCTTCGGCGCCCCGCCCTCGACGTCATCGCGTTTTGACGCGAGGGTGGAGCTACAGTGACTGCAGGCCAAACCGGATATCTCAGGCGCCTCATCATCCGGTTTGAGGCTTCATTGGAACGTTGGAGATGCCTTTTGTAGATAAGCGCATTCACTCTGCAGCTCCTCAGTACCTCTCCACTCTCATCTCTCCCTACATTCCTCCCGGGAACTCCGTTCACTGGGTAAATCTCTCTTATCTGCACCCTTCTCCTCCACTGCTAACTCCAGACTCCGTTCTTTTTATCTTGCTGCACCATATGCCTGGAATAGACTTCCTGAGCCGGTACGTCAAGCTCCATCTCTGGCCGTCTTCAAATCTAAGCTAAAAGCTCACCTTTTTGATGCTGCTTTTAACTCCTAACCCTTATTCACTTCTTCAGAACCCTTATTTTATCATTCTCACCTTAATATTTCCTTCTCTTGTTTGTCCTGTTTGTTTGTCCTAATTAGATTGTAAGCTCTGTCGAGCAGGGACTGTCTCTTCATGTTCAGGTGTACAGCGCTGCGTACATCTAGTAGCGCTATAGAATGATAAGTAGTAGTAGTAGGAAACAAAGAGCCTCGCTTTGAACAAAGAGCCTTGCTTTGAACAAGGTTCAAAAGATAAACTTTGCTTTCTCTACCTCACCAGCTCTCCCTCCACTAGTCCGTTCCCCTCTCTCTCCTTCCCCTCATTCCCTTTCCTCCTTTCCTGAAGTTACTATTGAGGAAACTACACTTCTCCTTTCTTCCTCAAAATGTACCACCTGTTCCTCTGATCCCATTCCCACCCACCTTCTTAATGCCATCTTCTCCTACTCTTATTCCTTTTATCTGTCACATTCTCAACCTCTCACTTTCCACTGCAACTGTTCCCTGCTACCTTTAAACATGCTGTGGTCACACCTCTCCTTAAGAAGCCTTCACTTAACTACTGTCCCTCTAATTACCGAACCATCTCCCTCCTTCCTTTTCTCTCCAAATTACTTGAGCGTGACTGTTCACCGCCGCTGCCTTGATTTTCTCTCCTCACATGCTATTCTTGACCCATTACAATCTGGTTTTCGCCCTCTCCACTCAACCGAAACTGCGCTTACTAAAGTCTCCAATGACCTATTACTGGCTAAATCCAGAGGTCAATATTCCATCCTCATTCTTCTTGATCTTTCCCGCTGCCTTTGACACTGTCGATCACAGCATACTTCTCGATACCCTGTCCTCACTTGGATTCCAGGGCTCTGTCCTTTCCTGGTTCTCTTCCTACCCTCTCCCTCCGCACCTTTAGTGTTCACTCTGGTGGATCCTCTTCTACTTCTATCCCTCTGCCCTGTCGGCGTACTCAGAGTTCTGTTCTTGGTCCCCTCCTCTTTTCTATCTACACTCTTCCCTTGGTTCATTAATCTCATCCCATGGCTTTTCCTACCATCTCTATGCTGATGACTCCCAAATCTACCTTTCTACCCCTGATATCTCACCATTGCATCCAAACCAAAGTTTCAGCGTGCTTGTCTGACATTGCTGCCTGGATGTCTCAACGCCAACCTGAAATTAAATATGACCAAAACCGAGCTTCTCATTTTCCCCCCAAACCCACCTCCCCGCTCCCCCCGTTTTCTATTTCTGTTGATGGCTCTCTCATTCTCCCTGTCTCCTCAGCTCGAAACCTTGGGGTCATCTTTGACTCTTCTCTCTCCTTCTCTGCTCATATCCAGCAGACCGCCAAGACCTGTCGTTTCTTTCTTTACAACATCCGTAAAATCCGCCCCTTTCTTTCCGAGCACTCTACCAAAACCCTCATCCACACCCTTGTCACCTCTCGTTTAGACTACTGCAATCTGCTTCTTGCTGGCCTCCCACTTAGTCACCTCTCCCCTCTCCAGTCGTTCAAAACCTGCTGCCCGTTCTCATCTTCCGCCAGGTCGCTTTACTCAATACTACCCCTCTCCTCAAGACCCTTCACTGGCTCCCTATTCGTTTTCGCATCCTGTTCAAACTTCTTCTACTAACCTATAAATGTATTCACTCTGCTGCTCCCCAGTATCTCTCCACACTTGTCCTTCCCTACACCCCTTCCCGTGCACTCCGCTCCATGGATAAATCCTTCTTATCTGTTCCCTTCTCCACTACTGCCAACTCCAGACTTCGCGCCTTCTGTCTCGCTGCACCCTACGCCTGGAATAAACTTCCTGAGCCCCTACGTCTTGGCCCATCATTGGCCACCCTTTAATCTAGACTGAAAAGCCCACCTCTTTAAACATTGCTTTTGACTCGTAACCACTTGTAACCACTCGCCTCCACCTACCCTCCTCTTTCCTTCCCGTTCCACATTAATTGATTTGATTTGCTACTTTATTTATTTTTTGTCTATTAGATTGTAAGCTCTTTGAGCAGGGACTGTCTTTCTTCTATGTTTGTGCAGCGCTGCGTATGCCTTGTAGCGCTATAGAAATGCTAAATAGTAGTAGTAGTAGTAGTAGCTTCCCAATCAGGATCACCCTTTTAGGAGCCAGACAGGCTCCATGACCAATCACAGCTGAGCTGTGATCAGTAGCTTGCCCTAGCCTTGTAGAGTTCCTGGAATTCCATACAACTTTGTTTAACTATGTTTTCATTAAGTGACATCCTGGTGCTTGTCTGTGAACCTCCCATCTGTCCAATGGCAGCCCTGTGAGTTTGCCATGGATCACTGGAGTGATGCAACACACAGTTTAGGAAACGCTGGCTTATGGGATGGATTACCGGTTCAGCTTTGATAATGGAAATTTTTGCTTTTCAAAAAGCTTTAAAAACGTATCTTTTTTTCTTGTTCAAGAGAGTTCATTATTTTAAATAATGAGCTCTCTCTTGAACTGGCAACCAATGCAGATCAGCTAGCAAAGGAGAAGTGCTCTCATAATGTGAGCAACAAAATATGTGTGGACTGGGTCAGTTCCTAGTTCAATATGCAGAGGAGAGAAAAGGTTTGATTGAAAAATAGTGTAGCCCAAAATCACATTTTAAAGTTATTTCAAATTAGACACCAAATTCCTCAAGTGGGAGAATCTAATGTTAGGCAGAGTTCTAGTGCTAACAGTCTAGCTCAGGACAAGCCTGTTATGGCTAGTAATTCCAACTGAGGTGCAAGTTCTGCTAAATAGCTGGCAATATTCTTTTGAGTTAAAACATGTTACTTAAAAGCAGTCATCTCCCACTCCCATTCTTCCCCATTTTATATGTCATCTGTCTATCTGCATTAACTACCAATGGCATCTTTGCAGTTAACCTATGCAAACAGCTATTTTGACTGCTAATGTAGCTTCACAATAAGCCCCCAATAAGCTGCCCCACTGCTAGCCAATAAAGATCTTACAATAGGAGTTAACATAGAGGGGTATAATCGAACGGGGGTGCCCATCTCTAAGGGCGTCCATCTCTAAGGACAGCTCCTTAAAGCGGTGGGGCAACCCATATTATCGAAACAAGATGGACGTCCATCTTTCATTTCGATAATAAAGTCGGGGACGCCCAAATCATGAAACTTAGGTTGACCTTAGAGATGGTCGTCCCCGGTTTTCGGCGATAACGGAAAGTGAGGACGCCCATCTCAGAAACAACCAAATCCAAGCCAGTTGGTTGTAGGAGGAGCCAGCATTCGTAGTGCACTGGTCCCACTAACTGAATGGAAAAAGCATGCATGAAGGAAATTGCATGCAAATGAGCTGCTCGCTGTTAGCTCATTTGCACAGGATTTCCTTTCTAAGGAGGGGAAGCGACAGCAGTTGAGGACCTCCAAAATGTGGATGTTTGTGAGAAGGATGTCCATGCCTGGATGTTTCTGTGAGAAGGATGTCCATGCCTGCTATGCCTCTGACACCCTCTTTAATTTATTTATTTGAATTACAAGTAGCAGCAGTGGGATTTGAACTGGCCATCTCTAGATTGCAAGACCAGTACTGTAACCACTAGGCCACTCTACTCCACTCCCTTGAAATTTGGCCATCCCTGTGGGGGCAGTTGAGGACGTCCAAAATTGTTGAAGAAGAAGGATGTCCACGCATTTGTTATGCCTCCGCTGACACACACAACCTCACCCCCCCAGGGACCTGCATACTGCCCCCACCCAGGAATGGCCAAATTTCAAGGGAGTGGAGTGGCATAGAGTAGAGAAGTGGCCTAGTGGTTAGAGCACTGATCTTGCAATCCAGAGGTGGCTGGTTCAATCCCACTGCGCTACTTGTGATCCAAAATCCACATAAATAAATAAAGAGGGTGTCAGAGGCATAGCAAAGGCATGGATGTCCTTCTCAGAGAAACATCCACATTTTGGACATCTCAACTGCCATCATAGGGATGGAAGCATAGCGAAGGACATACTCTAAAAAAAAAAAAGACAAAAGTTTTTGAAGTTGTTTTTTTCAGGGTGGGAGGTGGTTAGTGACCACTGGGGAAGTCAGGGGAGGTCATCCCCGATTCCCTCCCGTGGTCATCTGGTCAGGTCGTGCACTTTTTTGATGCTTGGTGATGAAAAAAATTGACCAAGTAAAGTAGGCCAAATGCTCATGAGGGGACACCCTTCTTTTTTCCATTATCGGCCGAGGAGCGCCCATCTGTTAACCACGCCCCATCCCACCTTCATACACTGCCAACACGCCCCTTGAACTTTGGTCATCCCTGCGACGGAAAGCAGTTGAGGATGCTCAAATCGGCTTTCGATTATGCTGATTTGGGCGACCTTAGGAGAAGGACAGCTCATCTCCCGAGTTGTGTCAGAAGATGGGTGCCTTCTCCTTCCGAAAATAAGCAGGATAGTAATCATATCTGGCTCCCAAGCTAGCAGCAGTATCGTAATGATTTGCTATTACTGTACCTTGTAGACCCTGATAAAATGAATTACAGTTATCTAGCCTACTAATGCATGTTATTCTACATCTTGATTTTCTAAAACCCTTTAAGAAAGGAGACATAACCTACTCTAGCTCCAATCTGAATCCCTTTCATGACCAATTAAGTAGCACTTGTATACAAGCAACCACAAATGTTAAAATGGTGTGTCAGAGCAGGGTTATGTGAAAAGAGGCACTATGACCACACCTTCAGAAGGTTAAATGGTACCTGGCATAATGTCACAGCAAAGATTCAGATTGACAAATGGGTAAACCTTATTCTAACAATGTCCACTGTAATGTATTAGATACCTTATCGTATAACCTGTTCATCAATCGTGGTACCACAGGAAAAATTGTGGGCTTCAAGACTCTGATGTCATCAAAAAGTGTTTTCATATCTCCTTGGAAGAACCCTATACGACCACCTTGGGTCAGTGTTAAACACTGTTTGGAAACAGGAAGAGGAAAAACCGAGATATAAAAACTTATTCTACATCCATTTATGTAGTCCTAGAGGCAATCTGTTCAAAAGCCCACTAAATTCTTGAAAACTAACCATTCTATAGCTACCAACACAGCTTATATTACAAATATACAAGAGCCAGACCTAAGCAACCAAATTGGCCTTTGCAACATTTGCAAATGAATGAGCATGCTGCCCGGCATGAATTCCTCCTCTAAAACTCTACACAGCCACCTTCCATGGTTATAATAGTACATTTGGGTGAGGAGAATGGATAGTGAAGCATGGCACAAGGGTAGAACGCATGACAAGTTCTACAAAATCCAAGTTCCGCATAAGTAGCAAAAAGCTACAGATCTTGAATATGTTACAAACAAGTCTTCGTCTCCTGTCCCCACCATAGTCTTCCATCTCAATCAGAATTAATCTGCTCAGCTTTGGAACTCTTAGCCTTTAAGACTTTCTCTTTAACTGTTACAAAAATGTAACAACAAGTTTCATGCCTAACAGAGGTCAGCCTCTCAACTGTCTGTCACTGCAAAGGAAACAGGAGGAGGGGTGGGAATGAAGTGTAGGCCCACTTGATATAAATGATTTAGTTCAGAGCTGGCAACAAAGTGCTTTTCCCATTGTTCATGGAGATCTGCTGGTTAGACTTCAAAGCACAGGTACCAGAATTGAGGGCCTTTAGTCTGCTCTCAAGCAGCCACCTTATCTATGGACTATCGATGGTCTTTCAAGTCTCAACCTTTTTACCCTGGCTTTCGTTAAGGCTTGTAAGGTTGGCTTTGATAGGTAGGTTTGCAGCTTGACTCCTCCTTATCTCATGACCCTCATACTAGCTTTCACCTGTCCCATCCACTGAATTGTAGTTCTCTTTCTTAATTGTAAGACTGCTTTGATTCCAGCTCTGAAAGGCTATTAAAAGTCTTGATATACTAACAGTATGCTTAGATAGCCAAGTTGTTCGGGGGGGGGGGGGGGGGGGGGGGGGTGAGTCAGCAGCAACTCTGTGCTACTTTGGCAAGCAGGTCACCATGAGGCTATTTCAATCCACCTACTGTTATATACGAAGCCATGAAACCTAGAACTGCAATGCGTGCAGTGCTACACAAATTAGGATGAATTAAGCAGGTCAGGCAATGTACAAAGACCTGTGGCACTCAGATCCTTCTGCTTACCTGCACCAGTCTCTCAAACATATGAAAAAAAGGGCAAATAGGAAATGGGTATGGTACTGGGGTAGGTGGGGCATGAGTTCTGTAAAAAAAAAACAGACAAGCTTTGGCACCTACCTGCATAATTCTCTCAAACATATGGGCCATAGGCAAGTAAGAGATCAGTACATCATCCTTGCAAATGTTTACAGATTTCTGGTTGAGAAAAAAAAATAGACAAAGGCAAAAGCAAACAGGCAAGCAGTTAGTCAGGCTGCATTACTTAACACAGAAAATCCCACTCATCCCTTTCAGCCCACACATGCAGTCTAAAATTACTAAAACAGATTGGAAACACCTGCCCCAGATGATAGGGTGTGATCACTGATGGGCCGATGATCAGAAGCAAACGCAGGTGTTAGAGGCTGTTAGTGCCATACTAGTGCCTGCGTTTGCTACCGCCCCATGATCGAGCCCCTGAGCACATGAAACAATGCACTCGCAGGCTCTGAACGCAACTAGCATGCAAAACAGGGCTCTTAGTGCAAGTAACATGCAAATGCATGCTAAACCTATTCATCCCCAATGATCAGGGACCAGCGCACCAAAGATTGGCTTGCTGACCGCGGCAAACCCTATGCCAGCTTGGAATGGTGAGCCCTGTCCAGCATGCATTTGCATGCTAGCAGGCCAAACAAAAAAAAAGAAAACAGCACCACGGGCCTTTAAAAATGGAACACAGTTCTTTAATGAATGAGCCTTGACAAAAAGACCCGACACGGGCCGTGTTTCGGTGACTAGCACCTGCGTCAGGAGTCACAGTGATGACATGGAAAACTTGGGGAATAACTCGAATATATTCCTCTACAATATATTATTCCTTACCCCACGTCTTATATAGTAAAAGCTACAAAGCAACAAGGCACTTTCACTTTCTGTATCCAAACCCCTGACGCAGGTGCTAGTCACCAAAACACGGCCCGTGTCTGGTCTTTTTGTCAAGGCTCATTCATTAAAGAACTGTGTTCCATTTTTAAAGGCCCATGGTGCTGTTTCTTTGTTTGGACTTTAGTTTGTACTTCGTTCCCTCTCTTTTGTTATCTGCATGCTAGCAGGCCCCCATTCCCCCCAATGCAGTAACCCCCCCCCCCCCCCCCCGCAGGAACTGACGACCTGACCGATGACCCCCCCCCCCAGGAACTCACAACCCTACCAGACCCCCCCCCAGTGACAGGGGGCTGGAGGTCCGGCAGACCTCTGGTTCCCCCTGACCCCCTCTCCGACACAGGTTCAAGGGGGGCTGGAGATCCAGAGGGTCTCCTGCTCCCCTAACCCCCCCAGCATTCATAAGAAGTCCATGGTGGCCCAGTGGGCTGCGGCCAATCCCCCCACCCACTACCTTAAGTTGGAGGAGGGAGGTGGCCTCCCTCCTCTTCCTTTTGCGCGGCGCCCAGCTTTGTCCAGTGTATCCTGGGATGCACTAGGCGGGGCTTCATGCCATATAAGGGAGTTTCTCATATAAGGGGGAAGCAGCTAGCCGTGTCATAAGCTCACATTAGTAGGATGACATCACTGTCTTGCACTTTCTATCATCTGTACTTCAAACAGCTACTTTGCATCGATGGAACAGACAAGAGGAAGTTGTTAAAAGCCTGAATTAGTGAACCACAACAGCATTCTAAGCAGAGGACACTCAAGATTAATTTTCTGCAACCACTGCAACAGAATCTACATGATTTTTGATGCTACTCTACCATTATGCAGGTCCTTGCAAGTTAAAATAGCTACTCCTCCCTGCCCTCTTCAGCTGCCAGTTCTATGTATTCATTATCCTTTCAGGGAATAAGGGGCATGATTCCTTTGTGCTAAAAAGCAAGATGCTTGACCTTCGCTTTCAACAGCTGAAGACTAGCCTGGTTCCCACATATGTCCATGCTGCCATATATCAGGCCTGAAAACTAGGTAAAACGTTTTTACAAGTTTACATAGCTTGGTTATCAAGCTTGTGTAACTAATGCATAAGATACAGGTGTCTAAGCTACCAAGCACCAAAGTACTGTGGTAACATGCTGGTCAGTTACCACAATCCAGTTCCCTCCAGACTGCAGTATGAGTGCCTTTTAAGGCAGGCAGGCAGACAGTCAGGCATTAGGTACCAATTATAACTTGCCATAATCACCCTTCCCTCTCCCTCCAAAAAAATTACAATTCTTGGTAGGTAAAACATACAATTAACACACTACAAAAGACACCAAGTAAAAAACAAATGAAATCACTAACTACCGTCCAGTAGCATCCATTCCGTTGTCTGTCAAACTGATGGGAAGCATGGTAGCCAAACAATTTACAGATTATATAAACAAATTCTCAATATTACACGAATCACAGTCAGGTTTTCGCCCCCTCCACAGCACAGAAACAGTACTACTCACTCTCCTAGCCAAATTCAAGCAGGAAATAGCAATAGGCAAAAACATCCTCCTCCTCCAATTCGACATGTAAAGTGCATTCGACATGGTAAGCCATAATATATTAATAAGATTACTAGATAAGTTCGGGATTGGTGGAAACAGCTGGATCAAGGGTTTCCTAACTACAAGAACATATCAAGTAAAATCAAACTCAAATATATCATCGCCGTGGAAAGCAGATTGCGGAGTACCACAAGGATCACCGCTATCACCGATCCTCTTATTATCATTATTATTATTAACATTTGTATTGCGCTACCAGATGCAAGCAGCGCTGAACACATGACATAGAGAGACAGTCCCTGCTCAATAGAGCTTACAATCTAAAAATAATACAGAAAGACAATTAAGGGCGAGGGAAGTACTGGGTGAGAAGGAACAAGGGGAGACAATTGAGTAGTAGCTAGGAGCCAAAAGCAGTGGTGAAAAGGTGGGTTTTCAGCGTAGATTTGAAAACAGGTAGAGATGGAGTTAGACGTACAGGCTCAGGAAGTCCATTCCAGGCATAAGGTGCCGCGAGGGAAAAGGAACGAAGCCTGGAGTTAGCAGTAGAGAAGGGGGACGACAAAAGAGATTTGTCCAGTGAGCGGAGTTTACGGGGAGGAATGTAGGAAGAGATGAGAGTGGAGAGGTAATGGGGAGCTGTAGAATGGATGCATTTAAAGGTCAGTAAGAGAAGTCTGAATTGCATGCGGAAGCAGACAGGGAGCCAGTGAAGTGACTTGAGGAGTGGACTAGTGTGGGTATAACGATTTTGGCGGAAAATAAGTCATGCTGCAGAATTTTGGACAGACTGGAGAGGAGAGAGATGGCTGAGAGGAAGACTAGTGAGAAGTAAATTGCAATAATCCAAACGAGAGGTGACAAGGGTTTGAACAAGGGTTCTGGTAGCGTATTCAGAAAGGAAGGGGCAGATTTTGCTAATGTTGTAGATAAAGAAACGACAGGTTTTGGCGATCTGTTGAATATGCGCAGAGAAGAAGAAAGAGGAATCAAAGATGACTCCAAGGTTACGAGCCGAGGAGACAGGGAGGATGTGAGAGCCATTAACAGAGATAGAGAATGGGGGAAGAGGGGAGGTGGATTTAGGGGGAAAAATGAGAAGTTCAGTTTTAGTCATGTTTAGTTTCAGATGGCGTTGAGACATCCAAGCAGCAATGTCAGACAAGCAGGATGTCTGACTAAACAGTTCAACCTAATGATGACCCCACTAGGCCTTAACCCTTTCATCTATGCAGACGATGTCACAATATTCATTCCTTACAAATCTAAACTGACAGAAATCACCAACGAAATCAAAATCAGCTTGAACATCATGGACTCTTGAGCAAATGCATTTCAACTAAAACTAAACAAAGAAAAAAAAACACACTGTCTCATCCTCTCATCCCTACACAGTGCAGATAACCCACAATTATCAACACCCCAGATTACACCCTCCCTATCTCAGACAGCCTGAAAATCCTCGGCGTTACAATGGACCGCAAGTTAACACTAGAGAGCCAAGTGACATCCACAACAAAGAAAATGTTCCACTCAATGTGGAAACTCAAACGTGTGAAACAATTCTTCCCAAGGGAACATTTTGCAACCTGATACAATCAATGGTACTAAGCCATGTAGACTACTGCAATGGAATTTATGCGGGATGCAAAGAACAAACCTTAAAGAAACTTCAGACCGCACAAAACATGGCAGCTAGGCTTATCTTCGGAAAAACGTGATTTGAAAGTGCAAAACCCCTTCGTGAAAAACTACACTGGCTCCCAATCAAAGAACGCATTGCTTTCAAAATCTGCACTCTGGCTCACAAAATTATCTACGGTGAAGCTCTGGGATACATGACAGACTTGATCGCCCTACCAACTAGATACACATCCGAATCAACACGAACTTACCTAAATCTGCACTACCCAAGCTGCAAAGGACTCAAATACAAATCAACTTACGCGTCCAGTTTTCCTACATAAGCACACAACTGTGGAACGCATTACCAAAAGCCTTGAAAACTATGAACGACCAGCTAAACTTTTGGAAAATACTAAAAACTAACTTGTTTAAAAAGGCATACCCTACCGATCCAACATAAATGCCTGATCTCTGCAACACAACAAAACTAAAGAACGTAATGGACATAACACAACTCTTCCGTTGTACGATTTCCTAGTGTGGCTGTGCCACATGAACTTTATCTTAACACAACATCACTTTGTATTTGAGTCTGTAACGCCTCTCCGGTACTATGTAAGCCACATTGATCCTACAAATAGGTGGGAAAATGTGGGATATAAATGTAACAAATAAAAATAAATAAATAAAACAAACCAAGTCCATGCAATATGATTTCCCTCTGCCTTTGTTTTCTGAAGAACTTTTACTTTTAAAAAGGAAATGTAGAGGTTTAGAGACAAAAAGGTGTAAAATATTTTTACTCTCTGACAGAGAGACCCAGTGAAAGGCCATTAATAACTCTAAATGGCTTCTTAAACATGCTAGACAAATAGTTTATACATCTATCATCTAAATTGAGACATTATATTCAGGGCCCCTTTCACCAAGCTGTGGCAAAAGGGGTCCAGTGCTGGCATTGGCGCGTGTTTTACACGCACATCAAGGCCCCCTTTTACCGCAGCTGGTAAAAGGGAAGTCTCACTTTCCTACAGGAAATGGCCGGGCACCCATTGAGGTGGTGGTAAGGGCTATCGTGTTAACCCAGTGGTAACTGGGCAGCATGCGGCACTGCCTGATTACTGCCAGGTACATTCTGGCTCTACAAAAATAAGTAAGTTTTTGTAGCACCGGAAATGATAGTGCGCTAAGGTGGGAAGTACCACCGGGCTGCTGTGATAGCCCGGTGGTAGTTCCTGTATAGCGAGCAGTAAGCCCGCTTTGGGCTTACCGCCGCCTAGTAAAAGGAGCCCTAAATCCTGAACAGAATAACCACAACATTTGATCTAAAAGAAGAAAATCAAAGAGGGGCATAATCGAACGGGGCGCCCAAGTTTTCATGAGGGTGTCCTCGCAGGATGGCCCCCCGAAGGGGCGGTGAAACCCGTGTTATCGAAACAAGATGGGCGTCCATCTTTCGTTTCGATAATACGGTCAGGGACGCCCAAATCTCAACATTTAGGTCGTCCTTAGAGATGGTCATCCACGATTTTCAGCCATAATGGAAACCGAGGATGCCCATCTCAAAAACAAGCAAATCCAAGGCATTTGGTCATGGGAGGAGCCAGCATTCGTAGTGCACTGGTCCCCCTCACATGCCAGGACACCAACCGGGCACCCTAGGGGGCACTGCAGTGGACTTCACAAATTGCTCCCAGGTGCATAGCTCCCTTATCTTCGGTGCTGAGCCCCCCATATCCCCCCAAAACCAACTCCCCACAACTATACACCACTACCATAGCCCTAAGGGGTGAAGGGGGGCACCTACATGTGGGTACGGTGGATTTTGAAGGGCTCACATTTACCAGCACAAGTGTAACAGGTAGTGGGGGGATGGGCCTGGGTCCGCCTGCCTGAAGTGCACTGCAGTACCCACTAAAACTGCTCCAGGGACCTGTATACTGCTGTCATGGAGCTGGGTATGATATTTGAGGCTGGCTTAGAGGCTGGCAAAAAATGTTTTTAAAGTTTTTTTTAGGGTGGGAGGGGGTTGGTGACCACTGGGGGAGTAAGGGGAGGTCAACCCTGATTCCCTCCGGTGGTCATCTGGTCAGTTTGGGCACCTTTTTGAGGCTTGGTCGTGAAAAAAATGGACCAAGTCGACCAAATGCTCATCAGGGACACCCTTCTTTTTTCCATTATCGGCCGAGGACACCGATCTCTTAACCACACCCCAGTCCCACCTTCGCTACGCCTCCAACACGCCCCCATGAACTTTGGTCATCCCCGCGACGGAAAGCAGTTGAGGACGCCCAAAATCAGCTTTCGATTATGCCGATTTGGGCGACCCTGAGAGAAGGAAGCCCATCTCCCGATTTGTGTCGGAAGATGGGCGCCCCTTCTCTTTCGAAAATGCCCCTGATATTGTTCCATCGGTTGATGAGTTAGCACTTTTTTTTTAAACTAAAATTGAGAAAATTAGAGTCTCCTTGAATTCATGCTTGCTGAACCCTTTAGAGTTTGTAAATAATAATACTGTTTTATCTGAAGGCTTTATATGTGACAGATTTGGTCTTCTTTTAATGTTCCTAGTCAAGCTGAATTAGTTTTATTTGTAAGACAACTTTCTTCTTCTTACTATGCCTTGGACTATTGTCCTAATGTTTTTTAAATAAATCCTTCAGAAAATTTTCTGCATTGCTTCTATCATGTTTGAAAGACCTCTTTACCAATGGAGAGTTTATCATAGTGAGTGGCAAAAGTTTTGCTTACCCCAGTCCCTAAAAATCCAAAATTGTCACCAGCTGATATCTCAAATTATCGTCCTATGGCATCCATTCCTCTACTTACTAAACTATAGGAAACCATAGTGGCTAAACAGCTAACAGCAAATTTGGATAAGTACAACATTCTCCCTAGTTAACATTGAAACTGTCGTCACTTCCTGCTAAGCATCAGATCAGCAAGGGCCACAGAATCCTGGTCATGCAGTTTGACATGTCACCTGCATTTGATCTAGTTCATCATGAAATACTACTGTCTCTATTGGATATTTATGGTATCCGTGGACCTGTTCCGGGATGGTTTAGAGGCTTTCTTAAGTTTAGAAATTATCAAGTGAGAAAAAAACAATCTATCCTTTTTGATGACATCGAACATGGGATCCTGCAGGGCTTACCACAGTCCCCCATCTTATTTAATGTTCTGATGTCCCAGTTAGCCATTAAACTTTATTCTGTCAATTTTTCAACTTACATTTATGCCGATGATGTTATGGTTATAATTCCTTTCATAAATTCTCTGTCTGAAATTGTTCCTCAGATTGAACAGGGGTTTGGCATTCTTCAGAATTGGTTTTCAAGTTAAAATTAAATAATGAAAAGACTTAAGGGGCCCTTTTACTAAGTTGCGTGAGCGTCTACATGTGCCCAACACGTGCAAAAATGGAGTTACCACCCGGCTACTGCGTGGCTCATGCGGTAATTTCATTTTTGGTGCATGTCTGATACGCGCATCCGAAAAATAATTTTTATTTTCAGACACATGTATTGGATGTGCGCCAAGTGGCATTTGACGCACATAGATCATTATCGCCCAGTTACCACATGAGACTTTACTGCTAGGTCAATGGCTGGCGGTAAGGTCTCAGACCCAAAATGGACGCGCAGCAATTTTCATTTTGCCGCATGTCCATTTTTGGCAAAAATGTTAAAAAGGCATTTTTTAGAGGTGCGCTGAAAAATGACTCTGTACGCAACCAAAATCCAAAATACGCGTCTGCACTACCACAGGCCATTTTTCAGCGTGCTTTTGTAAAAGGGCTCCTAAGTTCTTTGTATTAGGGGACTTTTTCAAGCCATTCACAACATCATCTTTAGTCATTAATGAGGTAATATTTCAGTTAGAGAAACAGATTAAAATATTAGGGGTCACTTTTTGATGAATCATTGACTTTTGGACCACATGTGAATAGTGTGATAAGGGATTTTATATAATGAAAAAAATTGCATAGGTTGAGATCAAATTTCAGTTTTAATGCATTTAGATTGATAGTTTAGACTTTACTTCTAGCGCAGTTGAACTATTTGTGGGCTTATCAGAAGGTCTATTGAAAAAATTGCAGCCAGACTAATTTGTAGGTCATCTAGATTTGAGTCAGTCTCTCCTTTATTTTTAAAATTGCATTGGCTTCCTGTCAGGGCTTGTATTGTTTTTAAATTGTGTGCCCTGACTTTCCTGATTTTACATGGTTTAGTTTGGCTTATTTAGCTGATTTTGTAACTGTGGTGCACAAAAACAGAGACCTGTTTGCTTGATTATCATTGATGTTGCATACCCTAGTCCTAAGGGAACTGTTTATAAGACTGTGTTTAATGGATATTTTCCCTAACAGTCACTTAAATTGTGGAACTCCTTTCCTTTGGAGATAAGTACATATCTACATAAGTATTGCCATACTGGGACAGACTGAAGGTCTATCAAGCCCAGCATCCTGTTTCCAACAGTGGCCAATCCAGGTCACAAGTTCCTGGCAAGATCCCAAAACAGTACAATATATTTTATGCTGCTTATTCTAGAAATAAGCAGTGGGTTTTCCCAAGTCCATTTTAATAATGGTATATGAACATTTTCTTTAGGAAGCCATCCAAACCTTTTTTAAACCTCGCTAAGTTAACAGTTCTTACTATAAGTACATAAGTACATTTTATGTTGCTTATCCCAGAAATAGTGGCTTTTCCTCAAGTCCAATTTAATAATATTCTATGGACTTTTCCTTTAGGAAGTCATCCAAACCTGTTTTAAACTCTGCTAAACTAACCGTCTTTACCACATTTTTGGCAACGAATTCAAGAGTTGAATGACACGTTGAGTGAAGAAACATTTTCTCCGATTTGTTTTAAATTTACTACTTTGTAGTTTCATCGCACGCCCCTTAGTCCTAGTACTTTTGGAAAGCGTAAACAGATGCTTCACATCTACCCATTCCACTCCACTCATTATTTTATAGACCTCTATCATATCTCCCCTCAGTGGTCATTTGTTTAGGAAAGTATCTAAAACATATATGTTTAAGAAGTTCTTTGAATAATGTGTATTTTAATGATTGAATAAACTACTTGAATTTGGGCTGTATCTCTCTAGGAATGCCCAGCTCTGTTAGCCACATGAAGCTCTCATGGGACATTGCGGCATACAAGAGACTCATTGTATTGCATTGTATTGTGCTGCCTTGGATCTTTTACCATGCTGGATTTCTAAAAAATGCCTCACTAACCTCTTGATAGTTTGATAATCTTACTTTACTGGTGGAAAATATCAAATAATCTTAGTATCAAAGCACCTCTTTATCAGGCAACTAACCTTTCCTTTAGATCAGCATTAAGATTTACTTTTGGGGCAAAGGGAAGCAAGACACAGCCTCACTCTTAGAATCTGCTCCCCCTGGTTTCCTCTCCTTGCATACCCCTTGCCCTTAGAGGCATGGTGGTGGTGTAGCTTGTATTTTCTGGTCAGCTCTTGCGGTCCCCTCCTGCCCGTTTAAGCCCTTAGCTATTTCTGATGCTATCATTTTTCATGTGTCACATGCCTCTTTTCACTTCCACCTGGCTCTTGTCTATCACCCTCCCTCCCCCCCCCCCTTTCTACTTCTATCCAAGAACTCTTGGCATTTGTAGCCAAGTGCTCCGCCTTATTCTCCCTGCTTCTACTTCTTGGAGATTTCAGTCTCCCTTCCCCTCCTTTCTCTGATTCTTTTCTTTCATTGACCTCCAGTTTAGGCTTTACTCAGCATGTAAATATCCAAACTCATTCTTCCAGTAATACCCTTGATCTGGTTTTCTCCTCTGACACACCCTATCTTTCTCCTATGCTCATGTGATCCTTCTCTCTGCCCTGGACAGATCATGTTCTGATTTCTTTTAGCCTTCTTGTTCCTGCTTCAAACTTGGCTCCCATCTATCCCCACATCTCCTTTCATCCTATCTCAACCACTGCTATTGAACCACTGACTGCTGCTATTGCTGATCTCACTCCCTCCAGACACCCCACTTGCCTCCCAAATAGCTGCTTTTAATTCCTCCCTTGTCCAGGCTCTAGATGAAGTAGCTCCACTATTGTCCCAATGCAGGCGTCATCCACTATCCCCTTGGTTCTCCCCCCATTTCCATCTACTTAAACAATTTGTTCACTTGCTGAATGACAGTGGTGTAAAACCCACTCTCAGACATGCTTCCTGCTTTTCCAGACCCATAATCATGAATTTGAAAAGGAGTTCGTGCAGCCAAACAGTCCTATTTTGATCGTCAAATAGCGACCGCTGCTAACTGCTCTCAAGCGCTTGTTGTTATTCCCCAGCTTCCACTCCTCTTCCAGCCTAGAACCCCTCACTTCTGCCACTATCCTCACTTGCCAACCTTGGTGATCAAAAGTACTGACTGTGCTATTTCTCTACCTCCTGCTCCTGTGCCTAACTGCTTTCTCCTATCAGTCCCTCCTCACTCACAGCTTGGCTTTAACGACTGCTAATTGGTCCACTTTTACTAACCCTACCCTTGTTTCCATCAAGCACACAATCCAGTCACTTAACCCTTCTTCCTCTTCCTTGGAACCCATACCTGCATTCTTAGCCAAATGCCTTTCAGCAACTCTTGTACCACTCTTCCTCCCTCTGATACAACTCAACTTTTCTGAGGCCTCTGTTCCCCCAATCTGGAAACATGCTTTGGTCACCCCTCTTCTAAAGAAGCCTAACCTCGATCCCACAGTCACCACAAACTTTTGCCTAATCTCTAATCTTCCCTTCTTTGCAAAAATAATGGAGAAACTAGTTCTTCAGCAGCTGGATAACTTCTTGGAAGATACTCTAGCACTTTACCCTTAAGCAGGTTTCTGCCATAGCCATAGTACAGAATCACTTTTTCTTACTCTATACGTTAAGCTTAAATGTATTGTACTGTTTTGGGATCTTGTCAGGTACTTGTGACCTGGATTGGCCACTGTTGGAAACAGGATACTGGCCTTGATGGACCTTCTATCTGTCCCAGTATGGCAACACTTATGTACTTATGTACGTTGTATGCTTGACCAACGGCAGTCTGTCATCTTAATTTCCCTTGACCTCTCCTCAGCATTTGATCTTGTGGACCACACTCTCCTGCTTCATAGGCTTCGCTCTATAGAGATCATGGGGACTGTTCTCAAGTGGATCACTAGTTTTCCAATCACACCTTTCAACTCTCACATCAAGAATCTCACGCCACCATTTTCCCTATTCTTTCTGGGGTACCTCAGGGCTCCATCTTCTCCTCCCCTCTCTTTTTGATGTTTTTCTTGCCCCTCTTCTCACCATTATTCAGGATCAAGGTTGCACCCCTTTCTGTTTTATGGACAACATTCAAATCTTCTATCGGGTTCCACTTTCTGAAACCTCCATTGCCCCCCTCAATAACTGTCTCACTTTGGTCTCCCAGTGGTTCCTTAACACAACTAAATGCGAAGCCATCCAAACCCATCTTCCCTTTCTCCCTCTTCCCATTTGAGGTAACCAGTTTCAAGACTCAGTTAAAATTCTGGGGATTCTTTTTGACCCCAAGCTATCATTCAAGGCCAAAATCAACTCTGTTATTCACTTGGCATTCTTTGCTATGCACCACATCTGCTCTCTTCTTCTTTCCTTCTCTCATAGTAACATAGTAACATAGTAGGTGACGGCAGAAAAAGACCTGTATGGTCCATCCAGTCTGCCCAACAAGATAAACTCATATGTGCTACTTTATATGTATACCTTCCTCATTACACACTCTCCTTCTTGCCCTAGTAATCACTCACCTAGACTCATTATGCTGGCCTCCCACTCTCATCAGTTAAGCACTCACAGCTTATTCAATCGACTACAGTAAAATTACTACATCGGGCATGCCATTTTGATCATGTCACCCCTCTCCTTTGTTATGAAAACTGGCTCCCTGTCTCTTCACGTATCCAATTTAAGATTCTTCTTTTCATCTTCGAAGGCAGTTTCCCATTAGCTCCCACTTCTCTTTTCAATCTGTTCATACCTTATGCTCCATCCCACTCCCTCCACTCTTCTACTTTTAATCCTTGACCTATGCCCTCCAGGATACAAAATTATTCACTGGACAAGAAGGGAAAAGAGAGGTGGAAGCATAGCACTAATATACCAATCCCACTTTATAACCGAAACCATTGCCGAGTCCATTACAAACCAACTTGAAATCGCCTCAATCAGAATCCACAGCAAATCTCTGTTTGATCACTTGAATTGCATCTTGTTTTACAGACCACCAGGCAACTGGAATGAAAGCCAGCCAACCTTCATGGACTTCATTTCAAATACTTGCGCAACCAACTCAAACATTCTAATACTAGGAGACATCAACCTTCACCTAGAAGACTCAAACTTTGCCAACGCACATGAATGCAAGGATTTCATACATTTATGGGATCTCAAATGACCACACATGCAAGCAACCCATGCCAAAGGACACACATTAGACCTCATGTCACACAAATTGGCCACAGACCAAAACCTAATAATAAAGGATACTACATGGACAGAAACACCATGGACCGATCACTACAAACTAAACCTATCACTAAACTGGTGGAGGAAGGGCTCACACCACACACAAGTACATACAACCAACAGCACAAGAGGCCAAATAGACCCAAAAATATTCTGGCAACAAATATACAATAACAAATGGACAACACAAACGGACGATATACACTACCTCACCAACTGGGACAAAAGATGTAGACGTATACTAGACGACATAGCACCCTTACAAACAAGAACATCATGAAGACATATCACGATACCATGGTTCAATGACGAACTGAACAATCTAAAAACACAATCCAGGCAACTTGAAAGAGGAAGGAAAAAAATAAAAGATGAAAACACGTTCAACGCTTGGAAACAAATACAAAGAAAATACAAGTACGCAACAAGGCAGGCCAAAACGGCATACTACCAAAATAGGACCAGATTACAAAGACATGAAGAAACTATACCAACTCGTAAACAAACTACTAGACACCGCCTCGATCACCACAACCAACACAGACATCCCATCCACAGACAAACCTGCTAAATACTTCAATGAAAAAATTGTAAACCTGTGCAACACTCTCTCTCTTGACAATACTAACATCGATGACTTCATTGACGGCTTGGACCCAACCCCCGGAGAATACCCAGTGGATCAAACTTGGTCAAACTTCACTCTCCTCACCACCGAAACAGTTACCCATGCGATTCATAAGTTCTCCAACACCCATTGCAAACTGGATATGTGCCCCAGTTATCTATTAAAATCCGCCCCCGACCACTTCATAGCAGACCTTACATCCCACCTAAACTACTTATTCCAACAAGGTCTCTTTCCTAAGGAAAATGGCAACATCTTACTCACCCCAATTCCCAAAGACACCAAGAAAAAGACAAGTAAACTCACCAATTACCGCCCAGTAGCATCTATCCCACTTGTAGTCAAACTGATGGAGAGCATAGTAACCAAACAACTAGGTGAATACATAAACAAATTCTCAATCTTACATGAATCACAATCAGGATTTCGTTCCCTCCATAGCACTGAAACAGTACTCACAACTCTCCTAGCCAAATTCAAGCAGGAAATAGCAATAGGCAATAGTATACTTCTCCTTCAATTTGATATGTCTAATGCCTTCGACATGGTAAACCACAATATACTAATTAGATTCCTAGACTACTATGGCATTGGTGGAAACATACTAAGCTGGATCAAGGGCTTCCTAACCATGAGAACATACCAAGTGAAATCTAAATCAAACATATCATCACCGACCCTCTTCAACCTAATAATGACACCACTAGCCAAGTCCTTATCCAATCAAGGCCTCAACCCATTCATCTACGCAGACGACGTCACAATATACATACCTTATAAACATGACCTGACAGAAATCACAAATGAAATCAAGCTCAGCCTAAACATCATGAACTCATGGGCAAATGCATTCCAACTAAAACTCAATACCAACAAAACACACTGTCTCATCCTCTCATCCCAATACAATACATACAAACCCACAAATATAAGCATACCAAACTATAACCTCCCTATCTTAGACAGCCTGAAAATCCTCAGCGTTACTATCGACCTTAATAACCTCACACTTGAGAGCCAAGTTAACTCTATAACCAAGAAAATGTTTCACTCAATGTGGAAACTCAAACGCGTGCAACCATACTTCCCGGGGAAAATATTTCGCAGCTTGATACAATCAATGGTACTAAGCCATGCAGACTACTGCAATGGATTCTACGCGGGATGCAAAGAAAAACTCATTAAGAAACTACAAACCGCCCAAAACACAGCAGCCAGGCTTATATTTGGTAAAACACGATTCGAAAGCACCAAACCCCTCTGAGAAAAACTACATTGGCTACCAATCAAAGAACGTATTGCTTTCAAAATCTGCACCCTGGTCCATAAAATTATCTACGGTGAATTATCTACGGGATATATGACAGACCTCATAGACCTACCAACAAGAAACGCAACCAGATCAACACGAACTTACCTAAATCTCCATTACCCAAGCTGCAAAGGTCTCAAATAAAAATCTACTTATGGATCCAATGTCTCCGACATAAGCACACAACTGTGGAATGCACTACCAAAAGCCGTGAAAACAACGTACGGCCACCTAAACTTCCGGAAATCACTAAAACCTACCTGTTCAAAAAGGCATACCCCACCAATCCAACTTAAGTGCCTATACTACACAACTCAATGAAACCAAAGCTTGTAACAGTCTATATATAACTCTTCCACTTGTAATTCCCCAATGTGTCTATAACACATGAACCTTATCCGACCACATTAACTCCTTGTATCTGTTTCTATGCCGGAGATGGCGAACTCCTCTACGGTACAATGTAAGCCACATTGAACCTGCAAAAAGGTGGGAAAATGTGGGATACAAATATATCAAATAAATACATAATCTCCTGTTATCACAGATTCACCACAGATTCTTCATCTGCCTTTAGCTATCTTGGACCTTTTCTCTGGAACTCTCTACCAGCTCAGATCTGCTCTGAATCATCTCTCAGCAACTTAATAAAGCTCCTTAAAACTCACTTGTTTGCCAAGACTTTTGCTTAACTACACACTGACCTCGCATTACTTTGTCCCTTTTACCTTTTCCCCTTCTCCCTCTTTTCTCCTCACTTTTCTTCCTCTCTTGCTAGCCTCTTGCTGCATGCCTGATTTTGGGTATTTTATGTTGTAAACCGCATAGCTGCCCTCTCCAGCCACCTTGCGGTATATCAAGCATGATAAAATAAATAACATAAATACATGCATGGTAACCCATAAAACCAACTCCCAATGAAGCATAGCATTACATTTTTACCACTGCTGAATATGGCACGCTTTGCTGGTCTAATAGACAAGACTTAAGAGCACAGTCATAGGTTTGCATGAAAATGTTACCTCTGTCCATTTCAAAACAGCTGAACAATCACTGATAGCATTTTTATGGGTGATCATTGTTCCTTTGGGGTCTCCTGTAAGATGCAGACATACATTGCAAATGATCAGACAAAATTAAACATGGCAACAGGAGAATAGAACGCAAAGGGCCAGAATCAGTAAATGGTGCCCAGCACTATTCTATAAAGGGTGCTCGAGGATGAGTGCTCCATATGAATTAGTGTTGGTCATCAAATTCCATACCCATCTTTGGGTGTGAGGACTTACATCACTGAAACCAGGTGTAAATCCTGGCATACAAAGTGGGCATATATCTGCAGTATTCTATATAATACTGCATGCAATTTTCTACAAGGCCCCTGACCCACAATGCCACTCCCATGGGAATGCCCACTTTGCAGTTACACACGGATAAACACTTAGGCGCTATCATATAATTGGGTATGTAAGTATTTCTGCACCAATCTGCTGCTTCAGGCCTGTTTCAGCACTTTGCATTTGTAAAAAACATTTCCACACCAAAAACTGGGCACAGAACTAGTGCCTAAATGTATGCATCATTTATAGAATTTCCCCAAAAATGTGCACAACAACTGAAATTGACCCAGCTTCTTCCAGTTTAAGCAAAGCCAGCCTCTTTTGCTCCTTCTGTCTAGCCTAGTCATTGGAGCTGAGAGCAGAGAATGCTGCTTTCAAATCTAGCCTTTCCAATACCCCCAATCCATGAATATTGCCCAAAGCCATCTCCATGGAGTTGCAGAACCAAAGCCAGATTCAGAAAGCAAACAAGTTCACGCATGGCTATACGCACAGCTGAGCTTTCAGACTGACCTATAAAAATTAATGTTTGGATCTAAGGAAGAGACTTGAATTTGCTGTTGTGTTGAAGTTCTGAACAGTTGTTCATATCCCCTCCGACTGCATGAATTGTGTTTTTGCAGAAAGCATGAGCTGTGTTGGAAAAGGTTAGTTGACTCTGACCAGATCTGAAGGACTTTAGTTCAGAACATAGTAGAAATTAAACTTGCTTCAGGTGCTGGAGTATTAATGCACAGGGATTGACATTTGATTAAAGAACCAAAAATGTGGTATACAGGAGACCAAAAAACTGAAATATTCCATTTCATAGCATGAATTTGCTAAAGATTCTCTCCAGAGAATTACTGAGTTTTAGGCTGTACAGGTTAATTTGTTGGCATTTATGTTCTGCTTTGTCCACATAATAGGTTCATGGCAGATTATAAAAGCATAAAAAGTCTGTAAGTCATTCAACATATCCATATTATGAGTGTATTTGATTATAGAACATAGTACAAGAAAAACTAATATTTTCTTCTCTAGGGGACAGTGTGGGGTACTGTACTTAAAAGAGAACACTAAGGCTCCAATGCTCAAAGGTCCCCATTAAATACGGCAGCCACAGTTGAACTTACGGATTTGTAAACAGTGACCTATGCACAAAGGGAATCGCATGCAAATGAGATGCATTCATATTCTGCAAGTGGCTCAGTAGGAAAAGCACCTAGCACTTGCACAGAATAGTCTCTCTGAAAGTGTCCATGTTCTGCACATGATCGGGAATTAATCTGTCCCACTGCTACCCAGTCTGCGGTTCCTGGGCTCAGATCCTTCATGTGCCTGTGAAATTTGGGGTTCACTTTCTGCCTGGGCCTACAGGATCCCGAGAAGTCATATCATGTTTCCAGCATCAGATCCTGCCCATGTCTACAGCTTCCCTCCTTGTGGCTCTAGAATCCTGGGATCTGGACAGAAATGGAGAGCAGCTTCTTCATGCCTGCTGCTGCTGTGTACGATGAGTGACACTCATTTCTTTTCTATACATTCTGCTTCCTTATCCCAGGTTAGAGCTGAGATATGAATTTGTGAGGGTGTCTTCTCCCTAGATCACCCAATGCATAGGGGAATCCAGGAGTTTCTCCTGCAAGAAACCCTGGGAAAAGGTTAGGTACAGAGATCGGGTCACACACTGACAGTTAGGCACTGCTTTTTGTGCATCACACAGAATGCTCATTTTAATACTAATGAGTTTGTTGTAGTACATTTGCATTGGATTATCGGTAGCTGTTATGGTGAATGGCTAAAGTCACACAGAACCCCTATGTGCATTAGGTGCTAAATAACATTTGCTTTAGACTGGCTACAACCGCTCTAAAGCAAACGTTTCAAGCATGGTAACACGGTAAGCTTTATGTATCGGGCCCTAAGTTGGAACGTAGTGTCATTTATCCAGTTTTTACTATTGCCTGTTATAGAGATGTTACGCCTTGAGTGGGAATTCTGCATTTAACACAGAATTGAGTCATAATTAAACTATAATACAAGAAAGTTAGGAGGGTTTTAACTTATCCATCTACAGAGCCTAAGGAGAGCTCCAAGCCACAGGCAGTACTGCAGCTTATGGAAGTGAAACCCAGTTACTAAAAATGACAGCATTTGAGGAAAACATACTCCAAGCCATTAGCAGCTCTATCAGGCTCTGTAGATTGCCAAATTAAAACCCACAAAAAAATCTTTCAAGTTCTAATTGCAGATCAATAGACCACTCGTTCCATGTTTACCACCATTACAGTATCCCCTGCTACTCACACACTTATTAGATACCATATTTCCCCCTAGTCTCTTCCTAGCCAGTCTTCCCCAGTCATCCACATAGCTAGCTTGTCACTCCCCTTCCCCCCCCCCCCCCCCAAAAAAAAAAACAAGTGTTACTCACACCTGGCTCTGGCAGTAGTCTTGCATTGCCCCAGAATAGATACTGTATTATTTCTAATAGCCCACCTCTCTGTTTAAGCATTGAAAAACCCTGTAAATTTAATCGTAAAAGCCAAATTTAGACTCCTCCAATCATAGCTCCCCTCCCCCCCCAGAATGCACAGTAAACAGCATTGCTCTCCTTCACCCCCTCCCCCCTCCCGATGACTGGATCCCTCTTACCTTTTCTTAGTTCTGGTGCTGGGTCAGTGCAGGGCTTTGAGCATGCACAGATACTCAAAGGGTTTGAGCAAGTGCAAGTGCTCAAAACAGAGGCGTAGCCAGACACCCAATTTTGGGTGGGCCTGGGCCCAAGATGGGTGGGCAGAAGAACACCATCTTGTCCCACAAGTGATTTGGTCTGTCCTCATCTCGTCAGCATGCCATATGGTCTCTCAATCATCCTCCCTCCCCCACATACCTTTTAAATAGCAGATTTTCACTGGCAGCGAGCAGCAACTAATACACACTGCTTATGTTAGCCCCACAGCCTTCCCTCTGATGCAATTTCCTGTATCCGCATAGGCGGGAATACATCAGAGGGAAGGCTGTGGAGCTAGTGCGAACAGTATGTATCAGTCACTGCTCACTGCAGGTGAAGATATGCTATTTACAAGCTTTGCAGGAGGGTGAGTAGTTGGGAGTTTTCGGCTGGTGGGGCTTGGGGATCTCTGCCAGCCACATCATAGGTGTGCTGCTACTGGATGGGCCTGGGCCCACCCTTGGCTAGGCCACTGGCTCAAGACTTCGCATACGCTCCATAAGGTAAGAGGTCTGGTCATCACGGGGGAGGGGGTGGAGAGAGTGGAGGAGAGCAATGCTGGTTACCATGGGGAGCAGGGTGGAGAACAAATGGTGCTTCCATTAATAACCCACTGTAGACTTCAGAAAGCCCATTGTTTCTAACAGCCTGGGCAATTATTTGAGAGAATATAGTATGTTCTGTCACCATGCTGCTTTGTGGTGTTTTGAGCCATTTTGTGCCTGTATTTGCTCTGAGCTCACCTGAATACTATCAGTATACAGGCACCTTGCAATAAAAAGTGGTGTGTGTCATCAGTGTGGTATGGAGGAAGACCAGTTGCTACTGTAGTATCAGCTAGTGTGTGTGTGCCTCCAGCCCTTGTGCTGTCATGAGTTTCCTCAAGTGAAAAGAAGATTCTTTGCCAAAAAGATCTTGACCCAGTAGAAAAGTTATATAGTAGGGTTAGTCCTGAAATCAAATCAGCTTTGGGATTCCGTGTTGTGCTGCACAACCCTTAAGATGACAGACTGTAGCCATTTAAGGAGAACACTATTCAGACCCTCAAACTGTATTGTGGAAGGGAAGGCGTGACCAGAATTTTCTCAGTCTATATAGCCAAGGTCTTGTCTAGTACAATATTACCATGGTGTCTAAAGGAAAAAGGCAATTGACATTTCTACTGCCATGTTTACCTGTTGTTCCACTGGTAAAACAGATAACTGACAGGTCTTCAGATGCTGGAGGCTGAAACACAGTAGATTAGTGTGTAAAGAACTGTGCCTGTGATACCTAAAAAGGAAAATCACTGGCTAATGTGAGTGTGTTAACTTTAAAATTAAGGGGGAAAGAGGTATGGTTCATAATGAGCTACGGCAGTCTATAGCAAATCTCAGCCCTTACCTTAGGATCCTGTAAATTGGCCTTTCCCAAAACCTAGATATAGAAGAAAACAAAATATAGTATAAGCACAGATAACTATTTTACCGCCAAAGTTCTAAACCAAGACGTGATAAAAAATAACTTTTAATTAGGTTATGGGTTGTTGTTTTTTTTAATTTGCCACCTGACCCAAGTCCACTGACAGACTTATTCTGGCGGTGTTATATTTATGACTTTAGTACTAGTTTTTCCTAGGAGCAGAATGACACATCAGTCTTTACTTGAATCAGGTGGTGGCCTGAACACTTCTACACTAAGGTGCGCCAAAAAATGGGCTGCGCTACTGTAGGTGCGTGTTTTGGGCATGCACAGATCCATTTTTCAGCACGCCTGTAAAAAAGGCCTTTTTAAACTTTTTGCCGAAAATGGACATGTGGCAAAATAAAAATTGGTGTGTGTCCATTTTGGGTCTGAGACCTTACCACCAGCCATTGACTTAGTGGTAAGGTCTCACACGTTAACCGTGTGGTAATCATCTATCCGCGTAGAATGACGATTACCGCCCGGTTTCTGCTGTGCACCAGGAAATAAAAATGATTTTCCGGTGCATGTAGCACACGCATACCAAAAATTAAATTACCGCAAGGGCCACGCGGTAGCTGGGCGGTTACTCCAAACTGACGCACGTTTCGGCGCGTATAGGTGCCTACATGGCTTAGTAAAAGGGCCCCTTAGCTATTCATCTGTTTAGCGTAGCCCACTGAGGCTTTGAATGTCTCCTACATGGAGAGTGGGACATCATATTGCAGAGGCTGGGGAGCAGATATTTGATGGATTCAGGGTTGGAGAATAAATAGCATCTTGGCCACATTAAATCCTGGCCCCGTATTTTGGCATTGACTTTCAGTATTGCAAGTCTCAGGACCACATCTAAAAGAATGTTAGTATTCAAAGATCTGAGTTTAAAGGTGCATTTGTCTAAAATACACCATGCCAGAATATTAAACAAAATGGCTTAGGAGCCTCACACATGCCTTACAAGGCCTAGCCAACTATACCACAGCAAAGAAACAAGACAAAAAAATGAAAAAAATTACATCTGGGTGACTGATGTAGAAAGGATGGAACTTTTATATAAGTACGTAAGTATTGCCATACTGGGACAGACTGAAGGTCCATCAAGCCCAGTATCCTGTTTCCAACAGTGGAGAATCCAGGTCACAAGTACCTGTTGATATCCCAAAACAGTACAATACATTTATGCTGCTTATCCTAGAAATAAGCAGTGGATTTTCCCAAGCCCATTTTAATAATGGCTTATGGAATTTTCTTTTAGGAAGATAGCCAAACCTTTTTAAAACCCCGCTAAGCTAACTGCTTTTACCACATTCTCTGGCAACTTCCAAACACCAGTTGACGTAAAACAAATTATTTTATTATGGATAGGTAAATCACAAAAGCTTGTGTTATGCCCCCTTCCCAGCGCTTCCTCGGGTTCCAGGTCCGAGCGGGCGGGAAAACTAGACAAGCTGGATTAATACAGATCAGTCCTACACAGACACTTGATGCTAACAGAATACCTAGCCTTTTTCAGACATGAACACAGGTACACCTTCATCAAGTATAGATTAAGTAACCACAAACTAAAAATAGAAATACAGAGACAAATTAAACTGAGCCCCAAGCAGCCATACTCTGCATACAGTGCAAAACCAAAGAAATAGAAACAGTGACAAGTCCTTTTGTACTGTGGAAAAAAGAGAGCAAAAAGACTGACATAGTCCAACTGCTACATTAAAAATTAACAAATACAAAAACAAACAGAAAATAAAGTGATACCTTCTTATTGGATTAACTTATTATATTTTGTCTACTTGTCAGAGGCCAAAAGTTCCTTCGAGTCAGGACAAGCATACTATTTCAGCAATATACTGTCCTGACCTGGAGAATTAGATTTTGGGTCTCGGAAAGCTAGTCACAAAATGTATTTAGTCCAATATAAAGGTGTTACCTTATTTCTTGTTTTCTTCTTTTATTTATGTTTAACAACTTTTAAAGTAGGCTAATATGGCTACAGCATTACTTGATCCTAAATTTAAAAATATTTTACCTGGAGGCTGCAGTCACTGCAATGAAATGAATAGTGGGATAGGAAAGATCTTCCTGTGTAAGTTCTACATGGACAGTCTGGCACATGGCATCCTCGGGAAACATGATACAGCTTATGATTAACTAGCTTCTACAAGAGAGGACTACAGAATAATTTATCCATATGTGGATGAATTCTTACCTCAAATTCCTTCAGGCTGAAAACTTTCACCCCACAGTTCTTCCCCCGCGCCACAAGAGTTGGTTCGAAGGGATCCATGACAACTATGGTATTAAGTGAGTTGATGTTTCCCTGTTCCACACTCATTAGCAAGATTCTGACTTTCTCCGATGTATTGCAAAAAATCAGTGGCAATTCAGCTAATATAGCAAGGGAAAGGAAGCAGGTTACACAGATGACTTTAACCCAGTAAAAAAGTGTGCAGTGTACATTTCCAGTTGTATTTAGAATACCTGTGATGTTTGTCAAGTTACCCTTTTTGCAATACTGTTCCTGTTTTATTGTGCTGAGTATTCCAGCTTATATAGTATAGTTCTGTAAAAGGAAAGTTCCTGCTCTGGCAAATACATTAAACTGATTAGATTCAAGCACAATTGGACTCAGCAATACCACACTCCTTTCCCAGTCCCCATCTGCTGGCATTTGCCATAAGTATTCAGTTTCCAATTATACCAGCAGGTGAGAGCACAACAGATCTGACAGAAAATCAAGGTTACTTGGTTCAGAGGGTTCCTCCCTGTTCTATCTTTTCTATCCCTCCTAGATTATACTCCTAGGGCAATGGTTCCCAAACCTGGTCCTTTAGGCACACCGGCCAGGTTTTCAGGATATCCACAATAAATATTCATGAGAGAGATTTGCATGCAGTGGTGGCAATGCATGTAAATCTCTTCCATGAATATTCATTGTGGATATCCTGAAAACCTGATTGGCTGGGGTGCCTCCAGGACCAAATTTGGTAATAAATAGAAATAAATCAAAACATAAAAAAGAAAATAAGATACCACATTTTAATTGGACTAACTTCATATATTCTTTTGATTAGCTTTCAAAGGTAACCCTTCTTCTTCAGATCAGAAATCCAGAGAAAATATTTCTTCAGTCAACATGTAATTAAAATCTGGAATTGTGAGGAGTACAGCCTATGAAAATTGAGGTCTCTGGGATAGGGAGGGACAGGAGTCATTGCCCATGTGTAAATATCCCTGACTAAAGTATTTCCTGTAAATCAGGGCTTTCTTGAGGAGGTACTTGGGGATACTGAGTACCGGCACCTTTTCCATTGTCTGCTAAAATTGACCCATGGTCCCCAAGTTTTAATGAAAGAACTCAGGCTCTACACAGCAATTCTGCCTTGTCATAGATTCTGTGACTGGTTGCAGGGGGCCTGGCTATTGTGGGATGGATCCCTCAATGACCACCCCACCCCTGAAGGATGGCCTGGCATTTGAGTACCGGCACCTTTTTTGCTAGAAAAACGCACTGCTGTAAATATACCCATGAAGTAAGTGGTATAAGGGTTCCCCACGGAACAACAAAAGCTGACTAAGTTATTCGAGAGTACGTCAATCAATTGTGCTGCTAGTATATTAATTTACCAGCTGCTTGTTGTAGAAGTTCAATAAAACTTGAGTTATTGTTAAACTCTGGAATGCAGTGTGGTTCCTGGACTGAAGAGCTGAATGGAACCCAGAACTGGTAAAATGTCTCCCAAATCCCCAGATCACTATTCTGGACCCCTGGCCCACTCTCAGCTCAACTGCAAGTGGACTGGAATTGAGGTATGTGGTAAAAGTGGCCTGCGTGAAAGCAAAGACTGTGAGGTTTGATGTGAGAAAGATAGTGAACTTCTGTAGCTAGAACTGGGTGAGATCCAGGTTACATGTTCTTATGGTCTTCAAAGTGGCTACAGGGCAAAAAAAAACCAAACAAAAACCAAAACAGTAGTTGTTCATGAAATACAAAAGACCATAAAAAACACAAAATACTGGATAAAGCTGAAAAATCGGGATTAAAAAAATGGCTGAAGATGTAAAGTGAGGTGACCAGACTTCAGGTGTATTGGAGAGGGCAGGCCAGAGGCTGAGCTGTAAGAAAGGTTTTGAGGACTAATGGGCAGTGGCGTTCCTAGGCTGCCTGACACCCAGGGCGGATTGCCGATGCGCCCCCCCCCCCCCCCCGGGCACAGCGCCCCCCCCCCCCACTGGTGAAATTACACCCTCCCCCCCCGGGTGCATTTTTACCTGCTGGGGGGGTGCCGCGCACCTGTTGGCCGAGTCTGCTCATTCCCTCCCTGCTGCTCCCTCTGCCCCGGAACAGGAAGTAACCTGTTCCGCGCAGAGGGAGCAGCATGGAGGGAACGAGCGGACTCGGCCAACAGGCGCGCAGCACCCCCCCAGCGGCGTGCACCCGGGGCAGACCGCCCCCCCCCCCTTGGTACACCACTGCTAATGGGTAGAGAGATGAGGAAAAACCTAAGTATTGTGCTCATGGAAGGAAATCCTGGAGCAGAATCAAAGGTTTGACAAATATATGTATGGGAATGGAGCAGATAACCACATTCACAGAAGTGTATATGAAGTAGCAGACCTAAAGTGGGCAAAGCCATGAGACTGGATAATACACATCCTGACATATTGAAAGCTCAGAAGATCTAGTGGCTCCTCTAAAGAATGTGTTAGTAGATCTTGGAGACAAGATAATCCATGGGATTGGAGAAGGGAAGATATGATCCCTCTTAGAGGAAGACGTAACAGAAGAGGTGGGAAAACTACAGGCCAGTAAGACTTACACAGTGGTGGGAAAAAGCAAATCAGGCGACACCAACAAATAAATGAGCTAGATGATGTGTAAATTGTACAGAAGCTTTATTCAAACATCCACACATGTTTCGGCCACAGAGACCTGCCTCAGGAGTCTAAAAATGATACAAATTATAAAATTAAACATACTAAAATACAGCACACAATAACAGGAACATAAAAATGGAAAAAGACACAGTTATGATTTATATATCGTTTATTCTAATTTATTTTATATTTCTCTACTTTAAATGCAATAATAGTCTGTATCTCTCCTTTCAGTAATGGCGCTTGCTATTACGGCATAGTGTAAGCCACATTGAGCCTGCAAAGGGGTGGGAAAATGTGGGATACAAATGCAATAAATAAATAATTAACTTAAGTAAATAAAAAGAAGTGTATAAAAGAAGCAGAAATACATAAATAACTCATATTGCAGCTAAGAACATTTAAATGGCCAAAATGCATATCAATAATGTAAATAATAACAAATATTAGATAATCTCAAGTACACACCTCAAAAAAGGGAAATCATAAAAAAATGACAAACAAAATAAACATCACAGAGATACTGACAGCAAAGGTCAAACTTTAACTATATTAAAACTGCCAAAAGCTATGAAAACAACCTACGACCATCTAAAATTCAGGAAATCACTAAAAACCAACCTGTTCAAAAAGGCATTCCCTACTGACCCAACATAAATGCCTACACTCTGCAACACAGCAAAACCAAAGCTCGTAATGGACACTATATAACCTCTCCTTTCTTCGATCCTCATTGTGCCTGAATCTTAATCGACCACAACATCACCATGTATTTGTTTCTCTACTGGAGTTGGTGAACGCCTTTACGGTAATATGTAAGCCACATTGAGCCTGCAAATAGGTGGGAAAATGTGGGATACAAATGTAACAAATAAATAAATGATTTAGGGGGTCTTTTACTAAGCCATGGTAGCATTTTTAGATCACTGTAGAAATCAGCTGGCAGTAAATGCCAAGACGCCCATTATATTCCTATGGGTGTCTTGGCATTTACCGCCAGCTGATTTCTACCATGAGCTAAAAACACTGCTGTGACTTAGTAAAAGACCCCCTTAGGCACTAAGCAACCAATTAAAAAGGCCAAACACAAAAAATCATAGAAATGATGGTACCGAATACCTTCAAAATGGATGTTCACAACACATTAGCTTTCAATTCTAGAAGCAGGATTCAATGCTCCTAAAGAATAAACATAATCAGGAAAGCCGATCTAAAAAAATAAATAATCTAATACCTTATGTAAATTCACTGAAAAGTACATATGTTAAGGTGCGGAAAGCTCTATTCACAGGTTATTGTGGGCCTAAAAGTTAAAGGGACATTACAACCTGTATAGAAAAAGAAGGCACCGAACGCACATCAGTCGTGACAAAGTGTTCACGTAAAAAGAAATCAATAAAGTGTGGACTGCACTTCGACCTTGGGACGTTAGCAACAAATTATTGCAGATGGTCAGAATGCGCCTGATATTAGCGCTACAATGCACAAGTATAGAGTCTAAATGAACGTACTGATATGCCAATGGTGGGAATACGCCAAAAAGGCTAAGAATTTTAACAAATATGGGGGGCCCTGTTTACTAAGGTGCGCTAGCGTTTTTAGTGCCTGCTAAAAATGATCATGCACTCTAATGTTAGAGACACCTACATAGTCCTATGGGTGTCTCTAGCATTAACACATGCTAAAAATGCTAGCACACCTATAACACAGCTTAGTAAACAGGGCCCATGGAGTTTTATAAAAAAAACTTTGTGATATAGAGCCTGAAATATATATTTATTTATTTATTGATTGATTGATTGACTGACTGCCTTTTTGAAGGAATTCACTCAAGGTGGTTTAGATATGTACATCAGACCTGTAGAGAATTCATTGCTCTTAAAGAGTTCCCAATGATGTGCTGTTTAAAACACATAGAATTCATTTTCAATATGAACCTAATAAAATGTCTACCGATCCAAAAGATATATAGCAAACAGAGATAAACTACATATCTTAAATTTGCTCTGAGCTTCTAACAAAAAAAGCACGGAAACGAGCAATACAATGGTAAAAGGATCTCTCTAAAAAAACTGTTGAAGTCACGATCTGACAGCGGAAAAGTGGTGCTCTTCCTTGAGAGCTTATACGATAAAGAAATCTATACATCTTTATAAAACGAACAGTCTTACCTTCAAAATGCACTGTTGTCACATACTTCAAAACTTGCTCACTTGTAAGCAGCAAACAGGGCTGAAACTCTCAATGCCGGAATAAAATAGCGTCATGCTGATGAACATCTCTGATGTCACTATGACATATACACTAAACAGTGTAAGAAGACTACGGGAGTATAAACTGATAATAAAGTCACAGCAAATGCTAAACAAAATATTTAAAAATATATATTTTTAAATGATGACAGTACAGCTTGACTTAAAGCTTCAGAAAAAACATCAAACGTGCATTGATGACAAAAAAGAATGCTAAACTCTCTTTAAAAAAAAAAAAAAAGCAGTGCAGCTAGATTCAAACCTACAAAAGAAAAATCAAGCAAGCATTTAGCTCAAACCTTTACATTATGTGAATAAGATAACTAATGCTTAAACATGTATTAAACATTCTACACAACAATAATCTGCCAGAAATTATACTGAGAAAATAGACATAATAGCTCCTACTTAATATTAATAAAATACATTAGAGATATATTAAGAAATACAAGAACATCATAAAAAAAACCAAAGTAACTAAAAATGATATCTATCCCAAAGTCAATAATTATCCAATGGAGAAATAGTCCGATTTGATTGTGGCCTTGAAGGAAAGCTGTCAAATCTAATTCTAAATTAAGACCATAAGGAACCACTCTATTGAATTCAAAAATCAGGCGCTGTTCTCCTTGTACAAGAATGGTGTCTGAGTCACCACCTCTCCATCTTGGCTGGATTTGTTTAAAAACTAAAAATTTGATGTCATGTATAGCGTGATTATGATCATTCCAGTGAGTCACCAATGGGGCCGACTATATATTTCTGCTTATCCAGCTCCTATGTTCGATGACTCTTGTTTTAATTATGCGTTTGGTTTTGCCTATGTATAAAAGTCTGCAAGGACAAATGATAATGTACACAACAAAAGAAGTTACAGTTCGTACTGTTTTTCAAAAAGCACGTTTGTTATGAGGGCATGTTTACATACTGAACATCTTCCATGGTAGTGTGTCCAGACCGGGAATAATTACCAATTTCAATCTCTGGCAGTGTAGACGGTATGAGTTTCTCTTTTAAATTTTGACTCCTTGAATATGCTATCACTGGTTTAATGTTCTTATGTTTCAGCTTTTTTATTGACGACAGTCAAAACAGAATAAATAACTTGAATACTTCCAACCAGACAAAGGTACAAATATGCAAATAGAAGATTATTCTCATTCCACCAAATATATACATTCCATCATCAATCTTTTCTCTCCTCCCCCCAATATAAATCCCCACCCCTCCCCCCTTCTCTGTTATGTAAACTTTAGTAACAGTTAGACCCATTCTATGTTGCTAACCTCTGACATGTCTTATTTAATAAAGAAACCCTAATTACAGTCACATATATTTCCCAATATTGTCAGAGGTCATCATATCCTAACCCCCCTCCACCCCTCATCCCCTCCATGACCCACCTCCCCCCGCAGCTATGGTTTAATGTTCTTAAAGCAAGAGTATGTTTCTAATATATGCCAATTCTTGAGAATAACATTACAAAAATCTTTGGACTATTGTGAGAACTGTAATGTGCAGACAATATCTAGTTCACAGTGAGATTCTTTTTTCATTAATAACTCTTGCCTATCTTGAGCTCTTGCTTTAGTTAGGCCTTTTCTGATACTTTTCTCTGGAAATCCTCTACTTCTAAAACGCAGTTAGAGACTGTGCCTGTAGTTTAAAGTCCTCAAAGCTGGTACATAAACGGCATAATCGAAAAAATTGGGAGTATGGTAGATTATTCTTCAAACTGTGATTATGAAAACTTTCAAAATGTAAATAAGTATTCTTATCAGTTGGTTTCCTGTAGGTGCAAAAGATCAACCTTGAGTTCACTACCAAGCCACCACCTCCTCTTCAGCCTGTAGCCCCATCCAACAACCAACCAACCATGGCCTCTTTCTCCTCCTTTCCTGAGATCACCGAGGATGAAACCTCCCGCCTTCTTTCCTCCTCGAAATGCACCACCTGTTCCTCCGATCCCATCCCCACCAACTTACTTAACACCATCTCCCATACTGTCACCCCCTCCATCTGTCGCATCCTTAACCTCTCTCTCTCCACTGCAACTGTCCCTGACACCTTCAAGCACGCCGTAGTCACACCTCTCCTAAAAAAAACATCACTTGACCCTACCTGCCCCTCCAACTACCGCCCCATCTCTCTCCTACCCTTCCTCTCCAAAATACTTGAGCGCGCGCCGTTCACAGTCGCTGCCTTGATTTTCTCTCCTCTCATGCCATCCTCGATCCACTTCAATCCGGTTTTCGCCCTCTACACTCGACAGAAACAGCACTCTCTAAAGTCTGCAACGACCTGCTCCTCGCCAAATCCAGAGGCCACTATTCCATCCTCATCCTCCTTGATCTATCCACGGCGTTTGACACTGTCAATCATGATTTACTTCTTGCCACAGTGTCCTCTTTTGGGTTCCAAGGTTCTGTCCTCTCCTGGTTCTCCTCTTATCTCTCCCACCGCACCTTCAGGGTTCACTCTCATGGATCTTCCTCCACTCCCATCCCACTATCTGTTGGAGTTCCCCAGGGATCGCCTTGACTACTGCAACTTACTCCTCACCGGCCTCCCACTTAGCCATCTATACCCCCTTCAATCTGTTCAGAACTCTGCTGCACGTCTTACATTCCGCCAGAACCGATATACTCATATCACCCCTCTCCTCAGGTCACTTCACTGGCTTCCAATCAGATACTGCATTCATTTCAAGCTTCTCCTCCTTACCTACAAATGCACCCGGTCTGCGGCTCCTCACTACCTCTCTACCCTCATCTCCCCCTATGTTCCCGCCCGTAACCTCCGCTCACAGGACAAATCCCTCCTTTCAGTACCCTTCTCCACCACTGCCAACTCCAGGCTCCGCTCATTCTGCCTTGCCTCACCCTATGCCTGGAACAATCTTCCTCAACCCCTACGCCAAGCCCCCTCCCTACCCATCTTCAAATCTCTGCTTAAAACTCACCTCTTCAATGCTGCTTTCGGCACCTAACCTTTCGAGAAATATAGTATGCCCTATCAGATCGACTCTACACTTGTCTTTTAGATTGTACACTTGTCTCTAGATTTACACCTGTCTTTTAGATTGTACACTTGTCTTTAGATTGTACACCTGTCTTTTAGATTGTAAGCTCCTTGAGCAGGGACTGTCCTTCCATGTTAAAATTGTATAGCGCTGCGTAACCCTAGTAGCGCTTTAGAAATGTTAAGTAGTAGTCCTCAAAGTTGGTACATAAACGGCGTAATCGAAGAAATTGGGAGTATGGTAGATTATTCTTCAAACTGTGATTATGAAAACTTTCAAAATGTAAATAAGTATTCTTATCAGTTGGTTTCCTGTAGACCTTAGTGATGAACTGATAATCTGTTTTCATGATTAGTATGTCCAAAAAATATATTTGGTGGTGATCAAACTGTATCTTAAAGTGTAAATTTGGATCATATGTGTTGAGCCAATTATAGAATTCATTTAATGTTTCTTCATTACCCCTCCACAGGAGAAAAGCATTATCAATGTATCTTTTGTAGAATGCTACTTCGCTTTTATAAGGGTGGTCTTTCAAAAATTTGTCTTCAAAATTGGCTACATACAGGTTCACTACGTCTGGAGCCATAGCTGAACCCATAGCTGTTCCATGAATCTGTTTGCAGAAGTTTTTCTGGAATGAAAAATAATTACGAGTAAGTGCAAATGTAGCTTTCCTGATTATGTTTATTTTTTTAGGTGCATTGACACCTGATTCTAGAATTGAAAGCTAATGTGTTGTGAACATTCATTTTGAAGGTATTCTTTACCATCATTTCTATGATTTTTTTGTGTTTGATCTTTTTAATTGGCTGCTTAGTGCCTAAATCAATTAGTTGTAATCAGGGGCGTATCTGAACTGCGGCAGTAGGGGGGGCCAGGGCCAGAGTGAGGGAGCACATTATAGCCCCCCCCCCCGCCGCCGCCGCCATTGCCGATCCCCCTCCCCCCAGCCGCTGCCATTGCCAATCTCCGTTGTTGTCACCTACCTTCGCTGGCGGGGGACCCCAACCCCCGCCAGCCGAGGTCCGCGTCCTCCTGCCGCTGCCGGCTGCCATTAAAAGAATTCCGTCAGCTGGCGGGGGACCCCCAACCCCCGCCAGCCAAGCCGAGGTCCTTTCATTTCTTCTTCCAGTAAAGCTGGCGCCGAAAGTTTCTTCTGAGTCTGACGTCGCTGCACGTTGTACGTGCAGGACGTCAGACTCAGAAACAGAATGAGCTTCTGTATGATTTACGTATCATCTAGCTCTATTTATTTTTTTGTGTCACCTTTGCTGTGCTTGCTTGACTTATATACTGCAAGGGGCTTTGTTCTTCTATTTTTTTGCTGTCAAAAAGCAAATGAGACCACTGAAGGTAAGTGTTTTAGAATTCAAAAATGAGTTGCAGAGATATGAGGCAACATGGTTTTACCAAATAATACAAGTTAACCCAATTTCTTTGAGTAACCAGAGAACTAAATTGAGGGTACACACAATGTTGATTTGTAACAGTATCCAATGGTTTACTGAAGTCTCATAGGCTTATGAATACTAAGCAGCCTGGGGATGGTACAGTGAGAGGGGGGGAAAGGGCCAGTAACCAGCACACAGCACTTGTCAGCAACTCTTTACCTTTATTGTTCTCTTACATGAATATCAGCAGTACATGGATGAGAGCTTATAATACAAAGCAAGCACATGTTATTATGGGAAGAACTTCTCCTGGCTAACTTCTTACTAAGGGAAAGTATACTCCCCACCTTTCCAGGTCTCTTTTCTCTTTTATAGAGGTGTACAAACAATTCATCATGTGACACCAGCCCTTACTTGGATAAAGCTTACAGTTATAAATAAGTACATAAGTACATAAGTAATGCCACACTGGGAAAAGACCAAGGGTCCATCGAGCCCAGCATCCTGTCCACGAAAGTGGCCAATCCAGGCCAAGGGCACCTGGCTAGCTTCCCAAACGTACAAACATTCTATACATGTTATTCCCGGAATTGTGGATTTTTCCCAAGTCCATTTAGTAGCGGTTTATGGACTTGTCCTTTAGGAAACCGTCTAACCCCTTTTTAAAACTCTGCTAAGCTAACCGCCTTCACCACGTTCTCCAGAAACGAATTCCAGAGTTTAATTACGCGTTGGGTGAAAAACAATTTCTCAGATTTTTTAAAAATTTACTACACTGTAGTTTCATCGCATGCCCCCTAGTCCTAGTATTTTTGGAAAGCGTGAACAGACGCTTCACATCCACCTGTTCCACTCCACTCATTATTTTATATACCTCTATCATGTCTTCCCTCAGCCGTCTCTTCTACAAGCTGAAAAGCCCTAGCCTCCTTAGTCTTTCTTCATAGGGAAGTCGTCCCATCCCCGCTATCATTTTAGTCGCCCTTCGCTGCACCTTTTCCAATTCCACTATATCTTTCTTGAGATGCGGCGACCAGAATTGAACACAATACTCAAGGTGCGGTCGCACTATGGAGCGATATAACGGCATTATAACATCCTCACACCTGTTTTCCATACCTTTCCTAATAATACCCAACATTCTATTCCCTTTCTGAGCCGCAGCAGCACACTGAGCAGGTTGCTTTGCGCGTTTCACTTTCCCAGTTTTGCAAATGTTTGTACTTGTCAAAACTGGTAAAATTCTCCTTTTTTTTTTTTACAGTTTAGACACTCAATCAGCTATGTCAGCTGATACATGTTGTCTCACATTTCTCACCATATCCTTGGATGGTTATAACATAGCAGTGTAACACCAGGTCTGCACTCAATCTCTGCCTGGTTCTTCAGGTAATTCTTTCAAGGCCTCCCTTGTTATTCGGGCCTACCTCTGATAGTACAATGGGTCCCAAAGTGGTAAATGGCATCCACTCAAAAGGTAAGTAGAAGAATGCCTTAGGGCTCAGTCCTGGAGCAGATTGTTCCAGGTCTTTGTGAATACTGCTGAAGGGTTAGAGGAAAACTATTGCCTTTTCCAGAGCGACATGATTTGCAGAATAGATACTGCAGTGAGTAAACATGGGATGTTATCAACAAGTTAGAAGTGTGGGTGCTTAAGCTTTGATGTGAGGAAATATATGTTGGGTGCAGAAATCCAAAGATGCTATGAGACTAGAGGACAGAGGCTTCAGTGGCCAGAGCCAGAAGGATGCTAGACTGTATAGAGGCAAAAGAAGCAGAAGGGAGGTGGTGATAAATGCCCCTGGACAAATAGATGAGGCCTCACTTGGACTGTTGTATCCTTAGGTACGAAAGCAATAAAGTGCTACAGGATCTGTCAGAAGACAAAGATCTGAAATACATATGCCTTAGAGGAGAGGTGGAACAGGGATATGATACATATTCTTGTAAAGTATTCAATCAACAACATTTTCCAAGCACTTAAAGACAGGGAAGCTGCAGAACTAGAGGACCTGAAACAAAGCTGGAAAGAGAAAAGAAAAGTAACATCAGGATGTTTCACAGAAATGGTGGTAGATGCGAAGGAGGTAGAACGAGAGGACATGAAATGAGACTGAAGGGGGGCAGACTCAAGAAAAATGTCAGGAAGTATTTTTTCACGGAGAGAGTAGTGGATGCTTGGAATGCCCTCCCACGGGAGGTGGTGGAAATGAAAACGGTAACAGAATTCAAGCACGCGTGGGATAAACATAAAGGAATCCTGTTTAGAAGGAATGGATCCTAAGGAGCTTAGCCGAGATTGGGTGGCACAGCCGGTGGCGGGAGGCGGGGATAGTGCTGGGCAGACTTATACAGTCAGTGCCAGAGCCGGTGGTGGGAGGCGGGGCAGACTTATACGGTCTGTGCCCTGAAAAGAACAGGTACAAATCAAGGTAAGGTATACACAAAAAGTAGCACATATGAGTTTATCTTGTTGGGCAGACTGGATGGACCATGCAGGTCTTTTTCTGCCGTCATCTACTATGTTACTGTGCCTGGAAGGAAGTGGTGGGGACAAACAGTCATGAATTCAAAAAAGGAATTTATAAATACACAATTCACTATATAGCAATAGCATGGAGGTCTAAGGAAGATTTAAATGACTTGCTTCGTAAAAATGCACAGAGAAGCAGGTACAACTAGCCACCTTATTTTGTCGACTAACATCCCGCTGCTCTTTACCTGCTCTTATTTACTATGTTCAGGGCCGGTCTTAGCAAGTGCGGGGCCCTATGCAGACCAATTTGGTGGGGCCCCATCCTAGCCCCGCCCCTATTCTAGCCCCGCCCCCGCCCATTGATAAGATTATTCAGTTTTTAGAAAAATTTTTTATTTATGAAATTTCAAATAAAGACAAATGAAGCTAAACTTGTACAGAAAAACTGATTGAAATAATAAGCACAATGCTATCATGAAACCCCCCCTCCCAAGAAATTATTCAAGTCCACAATTAGTAGTTCAAATTCTCATAACCCCGGGGGGTCAGAGGTGCGGACACACAATCTCTCCACTGCAAAACACTATACACAAACTTGTGCAAAAACACAGTCAGAACCTTACCGAACCATAACAGCACTAATTCCAAGGACAGGACGAGCTACAACCTTATGCATGGAAAGGCAGAACTGTAATTACACCAGGCTCTATAACACAAATACACTACCTTGTGGAAAAAAAAGGGCTGCAAATACTACACGCTAGCAGGATACTGTACCTTGATCACACTTGTAAAACACATGACACAACAAATATGAAGGCAAAATACTGAATGGAAAGTTACCTCAAGAAGTCAGACTCAGCATGCAGCAATACTAGAAAAATTGAAACTTACATGCAAAATATCACAGATGCACATTTCTAAAAGCTGACATATTCCAATTAATAAATTTTCTACCTTTGTTGTCTGATCATTTAGTTTTTCTATTCGCTTTGGTCCCAGTGTCTTCTGTTTTATGCAGTGTCTTCTTTCCGTTTGATATTTTTTCTCTCACCGTGTCCACCATCCTCCTGTGTCCTTATGTGTTCTGTCTACCATCTGTAGCCCCCTGTCACTATCCTTTCTCCAGTTTCAGCATCTGCCTTCAAAGTGTTCCGATCCAGCCCTTAAATTCAACAATTTGCCCTCCATACACATCCAGCATTTCTCCTCTCTCCCCTCCACTCCATTTCCAGCAATTTCTCCTCTCCCTGGGCCCTGCCATCCCATCCAAGTCCATCCTTGGCCCTCTCTGCCCTTCCCTCCTCCATCCACATCCAGCAATTCTCCTCTCTCCCCTCCCCTCCAGCAATTTCTCCTCTCCCTGGGCCCTGCCCTCCCATCTGTTCCTCTCTCCCCTGCCTCCCTCCATTCACCCATGTATCCAGCAATTCCCCTCTCTCCCTGGGCCCTGCCATCCCATCCAAGTCCATCCTTGGCCCTCTCTGCCCTTCCCTCCTCCATCCACATCCAGTAATTGTCCCCTCGCCCTTCCCCTCCATTTCCAGCAATTTCTCCTCTCCCTGGGCCCTGCCCTCCCATCTGTTCCTCTCTCCCCTGCCCCCCCTCCATTCACCCATGTATCCAGCAATTCCCCTCTCTCCCTGGGCCCTGCCATCCCATCCAAGTCCATCCTTGGCCCTCTCTGCCCTTCCCTCCTCCGTCCACATCCAGTAATTGTTCCCTCTCCCTTCCCCTCCATTTCCAGCAATTTCTCCTCTCCCTGGGCCCTGCCCTCCCATCTGTTCCTCTCCTCCCCTCCCCCCTCCATTCACCCATGCATCCAGCAATTCCCCTCTCTCCCTGGGCCCTGCCATCCCATCCAAGTCCATCCTTGGCCCTCTCTGCCCTTCCCTCCTCCATCCACATCCAGTAATTGTTCCCTCTCCTTTCCCCTCCATTTCCAGCAATTTCTCCTCTTCCTGGGCCCTGCCCTCCCATCTGTTCCTCTCTCCCCTGCCCCCCTCCATTCACCCATGTATCCAGCAATTCCCCTCTCTCCCTGGGCCCTGCCATCCCATCCAAGTCCATCCTTGGCCCTCTCTGCCCTTCCCTCCTCCATCCACATCCAGTAATTGTTCCCTCTCCCTTCCCCTCCATTTCCACCAATTTCTCCTCTCCCTGGGCCCTGCCCTCCCCATCTGTTCCTCTCTCCCCTGCCCCCCTCCATTCACCCATGTATCCAGCAATTCCCCTCTCTCCCTGGGCCCTGCCATCCCATCCAAGTCCATCCTTGGCCCTCTCTGCCCTTCCCTCCTCCATCCACATCCAGTAATTGTTCCCTCTCCCTTCCCCTCCATTTCCAGCAATTTCTCCTCTCCCTGGGCCCTGCCCTCCCATCTGTTCCTCTCTCCCCTGCCCCCCTCCATTCACCCATGTATCCAGCAATTCCCCTCTCTCCCTGAGCCCTGCCATCCCATCCATGTCTCTCTTTCCCCTGCCTGCCCTCGTCTCTCCCCCATGATGCACGATCGATCATCGATCCCTTTCCTTTTTCGCTTTTAAATTTACCTCCAGTCCGGCAGCGTCAGTGAAAGCGCTCCCAGCCAGTAAAAGCGCTTCTCTTCGCTGTGTCCCGCCTTCTTCTGACATCATGACATCAGAAGAAGGCGGGACACAGCGAAGAGAAGCGCTTTTACTGGCTGGGAGCGCTTTCATTGACGCTGCCGGACTGGAGGTAAATTTAAAAGCGAAAAAGGAAAGGGATCGGTGATCGATCATGGGGGAGAGAAGAGGGCGGGCAGTTCGGACGAGCGGCGGCGATCCCCGGGCGAAACTAGGTCAAGGCTGACTGAGGTGCGCCGCGCGGGGCCCCCCTAAGCGCGGGGCCCTATACGGCCGCCTCGGTCGCCTCGGCCTAAGACCGGCCCTGATTATGTTACTCAGATTGTGACTCATACCCCACATAAAAATTGTTACTTTTGCTATAACTTAAAGTCAACAACTACCATTTCTATACAACTTAAAGCCAAATTAGTGGCACTCATGTATCTACAGTGTGATCTTTCTTAAAGTTACATGAAAATGGAATACCTTTGTTTATGACATAGACCATTGCATCTGCTCCCAAGGTGTCGTAGAGTGGAACCGTCACCATGGAGTAAGTATAGCAGCCCAGCTCAGCAATTACCCACTGTGCAGAGAATGTAAGTTCAATATTAGTTCAAACTGCCATCAAAGTTCAGCAATAAGCCTGTGAGGACACTTGCTGCCTACACCCCCCTCCCTTCCTCAAAGGTACAATGGATATTTTATTACATTTGTACGCTGCACTTTCCCACTCATGGCAGGCTCAATGTGGCTTACATGGGGCAATAGAGGGTTAAGTGACTTGCCCAGAGTCACAAGGAGCTGCCTGTGCCTGAAGCGGGAATTGAACTCAGTTCCACAGGACCAAAGTCCACCACCCTAACCACTAGGCCACTCCTCCACTCACTATGGCTCAAAGGAGAAGAGTGTAAAAATAAAACCACATGCATAAGTAGTATTCAGGAGAGGGATAAATGAGGCAGTTGAATGCTCAAATTGGGATGCAAGCTGTGCAAATCACTACAGGAAGGAGGTAAACATAGCTAAAATTAAAACAAAAACAAGATCAGAATCTCTTGCAGAGAAATAGGCTGGGAACCACAGAAGCCTGAGTTCATCTATTTTCTAGAACTATCCTTGTTATTCTTGTTGCCTCAGGCACCCCATTGATTGAGCTTTTTGGTTGAGGATTCAGGTTCTTACCTGCATTATTGTACGTTATCCTTGAAGTGTTAGTGTTAAACTGTTATTGCCCACTTGATGTTTTGTGTAAGAGCACTTGGGAGTGGAGGAGTGGCTTAGTGGTTAGGGTGGTGGACTTTGGTCCTGAGGAACTGAGTTTGATTCCCACTTAAAGCACAGGCAGCTCCTTGTGACTCTGGGCAAGTCACTTAACCCTCCATTGCCTCATGTAAGCTGCATTGAGCCTGCCATGAGTGGGAAAGTACAGGGTACAAATGTGACAAAAATAAATACAGACTCCAAGGTAAACTGGATCTAAGCAATGGCATAACATCCCACACCACGTAAAATAAGCAGGAAATCTGCCCTTCATTTTTTCACATAAGGCAATTTCTGATTATTACAATGACAACAGACTGATATTTATGCTAAAGTTAAGCCAGCTACTATCATACTTAAGGCTTTCTCAACTTGGCTGAAACCAGTATGTTTGTTTACACCAATATTGCTGAAGATAAACATGTTTCTGTACCACAGCCAATGACTGGTCATTGTAAACACTTCTGTAAGAAGGGCCCATTCATCTATTGCCTCTGCCTTTTTTGGCAGAAAAAGAGGGGCCATGTCCATTTTCACAGGGTTTGCATCATTGAGATCTAGATTTTATTTGTGGGATCTTGTACAAGTGCTCATTGGCAGTGGGCACACCAATATTAACTCCAGCTTCTGGAAAAGTCCGTTAATAGGTAGACTAAGCAACTGCCTTATTGAATTTTGATGGCAAACCCATCCAGGGATTAGCTGTTTATGCAAATATGGTGTGAACAGATGTCTCACTGATCCTAATATTTCATTATCTTCCCCTGCCTTTGAAGTGTTGTATAAGTAGCCCAAAAGGTACCAAAGGTATTGTGAGATACCCAGGTACAGAGCTGTATGAACAGAGGAATAGAAATAGGCCAATCCGATTAGGAGGGGCTGGACACAACTGGGCTGAAGGCCAACAAGGGGTAGGATTGGGGGGGGGAGGGAGGGAAGTGTTGCAAGGAAGGAGGAAAGGTGGGAGATAGGAGGTAAGGAAAGGGTTAAGGGGAGGGAGGGGGGAAGAGGGAGAGGGTGATAAAGTAGAGCTGCTGACTTAAGGAGGGGTCATTGCGAGGGAGCAGCAGCAGCTGTATGAACAGAGGAATTGCATTTAAGTCTTGTATTCAACTATTTAGCTGTGCAAGTACACAGAGCAGTTATTCCCAAACCTGTCCTGGGGGAAGACCCAACCAGTCAGGTTTTGAGGACATTTACAACAAATATTCATGAGATCAATTTGCACACCCTGCCTCCTTGGTATGCAAATCTCATGCATAGTCACTCTGGATACCCTGAAAACCTGCTTGGCTAGGGTTTCCCCAGGACAAGTTTGAGAACCCCGATAGAAGTTGGCTGATTGTCAGCTCTCAGTGACCCTGTAAAGCTTTGATCATTTTGGCTTAAATGTGAGAAGCATTTATAACCAGTAGTAGCTGACTTCATTAAGTGCAGCCCAGCAGATCATTTTTCTCCCCATTCAAGACTTACCTCAGGTCTGTTCGGTGCAAAGATGCCAATAAATTGATCTGGTGAAGGTTTGAAGCCTTGCTGGAGCAATGCAGAGCCTATGCACTGTGCACGATCCACAACCTGAAACAGCAATAGGTCCTCTGAAACATGTACCACTGCTACACCACAAGCAAACAATGACATTCAGGAGTATGACACCTAGCATGTGAGTCTTGTGTGCAAGGATTTGTTTGTACCTGAAGTATATATTGTGCTGAAAATGGAAAGACCGTGTATAAATACCCTGTTTCCCCGAAAATGAGACAGTGTCTTATATTAATTTTGCTCCCAAAGATGCGCTAGGTCTTATTTTCAGGGGATGTCTTATTTTTTCATGAAGAAGAATTCACATTTATTGTTGCTCTCCTCCTTCTTTTTTTTTTTTTCTTTTAATGTCTTTCAACACCACCTCCAACCAGTCCTGCTTGTTTCGAAGCTCCGCCCACGCCCCTCCCACGGAGTTGCAGAGTCCCCCGTCCCTTCGATTTCAACCCCCCCTCCGTGTTACTGACCCCTTGCCCCCGTGACGTTTTTTTTTTAGCAGCGCAAGGAACTGAGTGAGTGACACAGCGCGAGGGGCGGGAGGGCGGAACAGCGCGAACAACTTTGTTGTGATCAGCTGTGCTCTGAGGGCGGGGCTAGCGAGTGGAGGGCGGAGCTATTACGAAGCCGACGAACACTTCAGGGCTTCAGGCTTCACTGCAATGCTGGCGGCTTCAGAACATTGGATGTGCTTTTTATTAGGTAGGATTATTTCGTCTTTGGGTTGCAGCGAAAAAAATTAAGGTTTCTGTCTCCATGTCCCATCGGGGCCAAACAAAAACTTTGCTAGGTCTTACTTTCGGGGGAGGCCTTATATTTAGCAATTCAGCAAAACCTCTACTAGGTCTTATTTTCAGGGGATGTCTTATTTTCGGGGAAACAGGGTATGTAACCCTGGTTACATGGGCATAGTTTGACTGTTTCATTTTAGGGGGCAAAGGGTAGGGTATGGCATATTAACACATTCATTTGCATACATGTATCTCATACAGTGAAGATTTTTTTTTTAATTGACATGGGCTAGCACCATAGGAAATTTCTCTCATTATGCCCCCTATCATATTCACATGAACTAGCAAGGAGAGAGCACACTTTCCTCTCCAGCATCTCCCCGATCTCCCATCCACCTTCCTCCCTGTCTAACATGCTCCCCACGATCTCCTATCTTTTTCCATATCCAACATGAACATGTCCCCCCTCCCAATATCTCCTTCTATCTTCTTCTGTGTCTGGCACATCTCTCTAATCTTCCTTTTCTGTGGTAGAAATTGAAAATGTTGGTGCAGGGCCTGTTACAGTCCTGTCCTCTCTGACACAACTTCTAAGATCAGAGGGGGAGGCATCAGCAGATGCTGAGCAAGCACATAGGTCCCGAAACTCCATGCCACCATTTTCTTTATGCTATTGCTGTCCTGTTTGGATAAGGGGAGGAGAGAAGGAGGTGTTAGCCGCTTGTGTCCAGTCGGTGGGTGGGGGTGGGGAGAGAAAATGTGCCTCTCCTCCTGCTGCTTGTATACATATCAGCAAGATCACAGGGGCACACACACACACACACACACACACACACACACACGCGCGCACCAGTTGAGTAGCACTGGTCTAGGGATAAGATACCCTTAGGCTGGCCCTGACCCCTCTCCCCCCCACTTCCTTCCCCACAGAGAAACAGAAAACAGAGCAGCACAGGCTATGTGGCAGGCAGAAGACAGCAGAGTAAAGGGGAGAAAGGTAGAGAGGAGGGTAGTGTAAGAGCAATGGCATCTCAAGACAGAAATATTTGGGGTGGCAACAGAAGGGCAAGTCAAAGCAACATTTCCCCTACTTTAAATTAGTAATACAAGACACCATGGCCTTCTATACATAAAGAAACCCCCTCCAGCCAAGTTTCTTCTATGTGAGAGTGGAGTCTGAATTCTCTACAGGATTGGTCCGAATTTCAACATAAACTCTGAAGCTCCAGTTCAGTATCAGTAAGTCCATATTCTCCCAAAATGGAGTTATACGCCTTAAAAGTTACCATACAAAAAATATTCAAAATTACACTTTATTTAAAGCAGATGGGTTTTTTTTTTTGTTTGTGTGGTGACTACAGGATGTGGAAATCACTAATTCTGAGCATTTTTATTTGGGGTGACAAGGGCAGCTCTGGGGCCCTTGCCGCAGAGCCTGCTTTCAAATAGGACCACACACTTGACAAAATAGTAAAAGACACTCAAAATATGTACCACACCATAACATCCCTAAGCCACCTATGAAAAGATAGTGCCTTAAATTTTATACTGGGCCCTAAAGCACCAATATTACTGCTACTGTGAAACCGAACATGCTGGGCTGTTATTGATTCCTACCCAGACACTACATTCTAGCAGAATCCTTTATCTCAGTTGCACATATAGAATATGGACAGACCCTCACCTGATACAAAATAAGGGACCACAAAAAACATACAGAAAAAAAACTGAAATGGAGAACTCCCTCCACTCCATCCAATCAGTGCAATTCTGGCAAAAGAAAAACAAAAATGCATTTTCTCCTATGCTAAATACAAAAATTTCAAAGATGTACATTTCTCAAAACAGACACATTTCAATCCTGAAAATGTATTAAATAAAAATATATTGTTTTAATTGTCTACTTTGTTGTTTGGGCACATTTCTAATTGGGTTGGTCACTTTTTGTGTTGGTCTTCTCCTAAATTCTTTTCCAGGTGTGCCTTTGCATTTCTTTTCACTACTCTTGTCCTTCTTCGCTTTCTTCCCTACATCCATCTGGCACTGACCTCTCTTTTTGTTTCTTCTCTGCCTCTTTATCCACCTATATAATTTTTACCCCTCATGCTCCCTTTCTCTCACCATCTAGTCCTTAGTTTCCATTTCACCTATCTGCTTTCCCCCATCTTCCTCTTATCCCCTCTCTGGCAATCCCATTGCCCCCCCCCCCCCCAACTTTCTTCTTCCTCAGCCTCCTATCCTACCCTACCCCTCTTCTTTCACCATTCCCTAGTCTCCCATCTTTTACATCATTTGTACTCATCTACCTCCACTGCCTCACCAGTCCCAGCTCCATCCCCGTCTCTCTTTCTTTCCCTTGTCTCCAGTCCATTTCTTTTACCCTCTATCCCATTTCCTATTGACTCTCCTTCACCATCTTTTTTTTAAACCCATTACCACCCCCATTCATCTTTCCTTCCTTTCTCATACTTTTCCACAGTGCCCTCATTCTTTTTCATGGCATCTCATCTGTTCTCTAATCCTTCAGGCTATTCACAACCATGTCTCAACCTCTTCTGTACTTCATTTGCTCTCTTACTCCCATTTCACATTCTCACTTATACTGCCAAGCCATCTAACTATAACCATTTATACCTATCCTCTCTCATAATAATTTCCTGCTCTAACCTCCAACATTCTCCCACTCAATCACCAAGTCCCATCCAACTTCTACTTCCCTTTCTGTTGAATCCCATCCAATTTCTGCTCCCCTTTTTCACTGACATCTGCCTGTCACTTCCCCTCCAGCCCCAGCATTTTGTCCTATCTCTCCCCCTCCCCAACCAGGTCCAGTTCTAGTTCCAACATCACTCGCTCTCTTTCAATCCCTCCTCCCAAAAACTGGCAGCTCACTTTCTCTTTCAAATCCCTTGCCCCCCCCCCCCCCTTCTCTGATGCAAACTTCTTGTTTCCATGAGGGCAGAGCGTAGCAAAGAGAAGGTGCCAAAGGCAGGTCTCAGGAAGAGTATGTAATTCGCTACCACTATCGGCAACTGCTCAAAGGAAAACACGTAGTCTAAAGCAGCTGGGGGTGGAGGAGGGTGGATGAGAGAAGAGGAGATGCCAGCTGGGGATAGAGGGAGTTGAGAGAGAACAGATGCCAGATCCAGGGATGGGATTGCTAACATAAGTACATAAGTAATGCCATACTGGGAAAAGACCAAGGGTCCATCGAGCCCAGCATCTTGTCCAAGACAGCGGCCAATCCAGGCCAAGGGCACCTGGCAAGCTTCCCAAACGTACAAACATTCTATACATGTTATTCCTGGGATTTTGGATTTTTCCAAGTCCGTTTAGTAGCGGTTTATGGACTTGTCCTTTAGGAAACCGTCCAACCCCTTTTTAAACTCTGCTAAGTTAACTGCCTTCACCACATTTTCCAGCAATGAATTCCAGAGTTTAATTACACGTTGGGTGAAGAAAAATTTTCTCCAATTTGTATTAAATTTACTACACTGTAGTTTAATCGCATGCCCCCTAGTCCTAGTATTTTTGGAAAGCGTGAACAGACGCTTCACATCCACCTGTTCCACTCCACTCATTATTTTATATACCGCTATCATGTCTCCCCTCAGCCGTCTCTTCTCCAAGCTGTATAGCCCTAGCCTCCTTAGTCTTTCTTCATAGGGAAGTCGTCCCATCCCCGCTATCATTTTAGTCGCCCTTCGCTGCACCTTTTCCAATTCTACTATATTTTTCTTGAGATGCGGCGACCAGAATTGAACACAATACTCAAGGTGCGGTCGCACCATGGAGCGATACAACGGCATTATAACATCCTCACACCTGTTTTCCATACCTTTCCTAATAATACCCAACATTCTATTCGCTTTCCTAGCCGCAGCAGCACACTAAGCAGAAGGTTTCAGCGTGTTATCGACGACGACACCCAGATCCCTTTCTTGGTCCATAACTCCTAACGTGGAACCTTGCATGACGTAGCTATAATTCGGGTTCTTTTTTCCCACATGCATCACCTTGCATTTGCTCACATTAAACGTCATCTGCCATTTAGCTGCCCAGTCTCCCAGTCTCGTAAGGTCCTTTTGTAATTTTTCACAATCCTGTCGCGAGTTAACGACTTTGAATAACTTTGTGTCATCAGCAAATTTAATTACCTCGCTAGTTACTCCCATCTCTAAATCATTTATAAATATATTAAAATATATTAAAAAGTTCTTCAGGCACTCACTAGTCCAGAAGGGCAGCACAGTAGTTTCCAACCAGCTTCCTTCCCTATTTTTCTCCTGGTTCAAGCGACAGGAGCACCATAAGTACATAATTATTGCCACACTGGGACAGACCAAAGGTCCATCAAGCCCAGCATCCTGTTTCCAACAGTGGCCAAACCAGGTCACAAATACCTGGCAAGATCCTGAAAAAGTTCAATACATTTTATGCTGCTTATCCCAGAAATAAACAGTGGATTCACGTCTACCCGTTCCATTCCACTCATTATTTTATAGACCTCTATCATATCTCCCGTCAGCTGTCTTTTCTCCAAGCTGAAAAGCCCTAGATGCTTCAACCTTTCCACATAGGGAAGTCGTCCCATCCCCTTTATCATTTTCTTCATCCTTCATCTTTTTTGAGATGCGGCGACCAGAATTGAACACAATATTTGAGGTGCGGTCACACCATGAACCAATACAAAGGTATTATAATGTCCTCATCTTTGTTTATTCCTTTCCTAATAATACCTAACATTCTATTTTCTTTCTTAGCCGCCACAGCACACTGAGCAGAGGGTTTCAACGTATTATCAACAACGACGCTGAGATCCCTTTCCCGGTCGGTGACTGCTAACATGGAACCTTGCATTATGTAGCTGTAGTTCGGGTTCCTCTTTCCCACATGCATCACTTTGCACTTCCTCACATTAAACGCCAACTGCCATTTAGACGCCCAGTCTCTTAGTCTCGTAAGGTCCTCTTGTAATTTTTCACAATCCTCTTGCGATTTAACAACTTTGAATAACTTTGTGTTGTCAGCAAATGTAATTACCGCACTAGTTACTCCCATCTCTAGATCATTTATAAATATGTTAACAAGCAGCGGTCCCAGCACACACCCCTGGGGAATCCCACTATCTACCCCTCTCTATTGAAAATACTGACCATTTAACCCTACTCTCTGTTTTCTATCTTTTAACCAGTTTTTAATCCACAATAGAACACTACCTCCTATCCCATGACTCTCCAATTTCCTCTGGAGTCTTTCATGAGATACTTTGTCAAATGATATCAGGGAGCCTTTCTACATTCACATTTCAATCTTTCCAAATAGTGATTATCTTCCCATCAAACAAAATAAAAGGAACGCTGCATAGGGTAATTTTCTCCTTTTGATAAACTACAGTGCACACACACACACATGTACGCACAAAACCTTTTGTCTCATATTCCTCTTCATTGCAATTGAAACAGGATACTTGACATTATCCTCAGAGTCAGCTTTCCATTCTTAAATTTAAGTCTAGGGATTAGATACTTGGAGGGGCATCATCGAACGGGGCCGGCCATCTTTATGGGTGGCCATATCCGGGGCTGGCTTCGTGAATGGGCCGGCCATCTTTTTTATCGATAATACGATTGGGGCCGGCCAAATCTCAACATAAATGTTGAGATCGCTGGATTTGATATGGCCGGCTTCGTTTTTCGCCCATAATGGAAACCAAAGCCGGCCATCTCAGACCCGGCCAAATCCAAGCCACTTGGTTGTGGGAGGGGCCAGCATTTGTAGTGCACTGGTCCCCCTGACATGCCAGGACAGCAACCGGGCACCCTAGGGGGCACTGCAGTGGACTTCAAAAATAGCTCCCAGGTGCATAGCTCCCTTACCTTGTGTGCTGAGCCCCCCAAATCCCCCCTAAAACCCACTCACCACAACTGTACACCACTACCATAGCCCTTAGGGATGAAGGGGAGCACCTAGATATGGGTACAGTGGGTTTTGGGGGGGCGGTTGGAAAGCTCAATATTTACCACCACAAGTGTAACAGGTGGGGAGGGGGTGGGCCTGGGTCCACCTGCCTGAAGTGCACTGCACCCACTAAAACTGCTCCAGGGACCTGCATACTGCTGTCAGGGAGCTGGGTATGACATTTGAGGCTGGCATAGAGGCTGTCAAAAATATATATATTTTTTTTATTTTTTTTGGGTGGGAGGGGGTTGGTGACCACTGGGGGAGTAAGGGGAGGTCATCCCCGATTCCCTTCAGTGGTCATCTGGTCAGTTGGGGCTCCTTTCGAAGCTTGGTCGTGAAAAAAAGGGACCAAGTAAAGCCGGTGAAATGCTCGTCAAGGCCGGCTTTCTTTTTTCCATTATCGGGTGAAGCCGGCCATCTCGTGAGCATGCCCCATGTCCTGCCCCTGTCCCGCCTTCACTACCCTACCGACACGCCCCCTTGAAGTTTGGCCGGCTCCGCGACGGAAAGCAGTTGAAGCCGGACAAAATTGGCTTTCGATTATACTGGTTTGGCCGACTTTAGGAGATCGCCAGCTATCTCCTGATTTGTGTCGGAAGATGGCCGGCGATCTCTTTCGAAAATAAGCTGGATAGTAAACTCTAAACACAAAATCCCCCTTGCAGTAATATCTCTGGCCTAGGTACAGTGACAGTGAGGGCCCTGCTTGCTCCTCTTTCGGTTTAAAATTCTTTGACCTGAGCCACCACTTCATGGGGGGTACTGCAGAGTTCCCAGTCAAATGAACAATCCAAGTCCAATGCTATTTGCTAAATTTTCTTCCGTGGCCCATCCCAATACAACATTCCCAATCGGTAACTTTGGTCATCTGGTAGGGATGGGCTATCAAAGACCTAGTACTCCCTACACTCAGCGCTTTTATTGACTCTCAGGTCCAACCTCCATGGGCTGGTCCTTCCATTATTTTACCATGGGGCTGTCAGTAATAATTCCCAAACCTTAACCTTAGTGACTGCCCTGAAAATCTTAGGCATTTGGGGATGGGTGCTGGGGGTTCACAAATAGAAACAATTTAACAGTGGTGCAACAGGATAGGCAAAGCCTTATGCCTCGGTATTTCTACTATAAAGATTCCCATATGAGTTTTGTATCCTGTTGAGAGCTACATTTATAAACTGGACTTCTGAGCTTTGAGAAGAATGACGTTTTCTGTGACTAGTGTTTTAACTTGACATTTTGGTGTGAACATAAGAATAGCTATACTGGGTCAGACCAATGGTCCATCTGCAGCAACAGAACTCAAGGTAAGTAGGAATCTGGCAGGGGTTGCCATGTGAATGCTTCTGCTATGGCCTCCTGGAATGGAACCAAGACCAATAGTTTATTTTGCCAAGGCCAATTTTTGTCTGCCTTGAGCTGGATTTGAACCTGCAAGCTAGAAAGTAAAAAGCTTACACTTTTCATCTCCCCAATCTTCCCAGACCCCACCTCTGCTGCCTCCCTCCAATCTGTTCCCCTTGTCCCCATGGTCCTCCTTCAATCGCCCCTCAACTTCAGCAGTGCTCCAGACTCTTAGGTTGCTTAACCCGTCCTCATCCTCCCTCAATCCTTGGCCTGCTCACTTAGTTAGTCAGCTTTTCCTCCTTCTATCCCCTCTAATTCTTCCCCTCCTTAACTCTAGTTTGGCTTTGGGTATGTTCCCCTCCCCATGGAAGCATGCCCTAGTTCACCCATTGTTTAAAAAGCCCAGTTTGGACCCACCTCTCCCTGCCAATGCTTCATCATCTCCATGCTGCCCTTTTTCTAACAAATCATTGAGAAATTGGTCCTCTTTCAGTTAGAAGATTTTCTTGAGCACACTGTATTACATCCTTTTCAATAGGGTTTCCACTGCCAATACAGCACAGAGATTTTGCTTCTCTCATTCTATGACACCATTCGCATAGCCTTAGATTAACATCTTTCTGTCATTGTTGTCTCCCTTGATCTTTTATCGTCACTCTGTTCTGCTTCCCTATGTCCCCTCTCACTCCCTCCACTCTTCCAAAGTGAACCTTCTGATTATCCCTTCTCTCGCTTCCTTCAGACTGACAATTTCCTGAGAATCCTTTTTCAGTTTTGCCGGTCCCTCTATCAGGAATGCCTTGCCCTCCTATCTGCATCTGGAGCCATCGTTTGCCAAATTTAAAGCCCTGCTCAAGACACATTTGTTCTCTGAGGCTTCCAGTTGATCTGTACATCCTCTGCCCCTTCCCTTTTGTTTCTCTGCCCCCAGATTTTATTGAATTACAGATTGCACAGCAGCCATGTTTGAACCCCATGCGGTTTATCAAGAACCTGAAATAAATACATAATAAACTCAATATGTGAAACTCAACTCCCAAATCATGCAAGTTAAGTAGCTGCAGGGTACTGCTGCTTTCAAGATCAAGAACACCTTGAAGCATATTGTAAGACAAGTAGTGTAGCCTGACTCACTCTTCTTCAGTGCAAGCCACCCCATGCTGAAAGTACTTGGATGCTTTTATCCCTGGCTTGGATCAGGGTTTTCTAACATACCCAAAAATGTCTCCAAATGGGAGACTTTTGTACATAACATGACAAATGATCATTCTGAAATCAGGGTATATTGGAGACTCAATCCAATGCTTGCCTCAGCACTTGTAATGTCTTAAAGAGCTTCCTTCTAAAGTTCATAAAGAGATATACATAGATAACATATCGAGATGGGCTTGAAATTCTAGATCAGGCTTGACAATACAAAACTGATCCCAGTGCTAACCACTAGATAAGACCTAATTAGAGAATATGCCAATTACATTTTGAAACTCTGGATTACTGAACAGGTTCAGCCTTCCCTTCTACCCTTGACCTACTGTAGTTTATAGTTTATTAAAACTTACTATACCACCCAAACTTGCAGATCTGGGTGGTTTACAAACTAAACAACCTAAAGTAGGAAAGGAACTACAATATTGGACAGGAAAGAGTTAGTTCAACCATAGGGCAATCATGCTCCATCTAATTAGTAAAATTGAAAGAAAAGGGAGAAGGGAAAAAAGGAGAGGGAAGAAGGGAGAGAATAGAAATAACAGAAGGACAGTGAGGATGATGCAAGCCTTGGTGCACTTCAATTATGTGTTGTTAAATGCTTGGTGAAAGAGAAAGGTTTTTATGGCCAATTTAAAATTTTTAAAAAACAGTTCAGAATGTGTAGCGAGGGGAAGAGAGTTCCAGTAGAAAAGGGTTGTGAAAAAGAACGTGTGGTGTCTGGTGAATTCAAGCTGAGCAGATTTGGAATTTGGGAGCACCTTGGTAAAAGGATGCCCTAGGACTCCTTTTACCTTACCACAGCTTGAAAGGCCTTACCATCGGATGCCATCTTTACGCTGATGACTCTGAGATCTACATTTCCACCCCTGAAATCTCAACCTCAATCCTGTACAAAATTTCAGCATGCTTGTCTGACATTGCTACTTGGATGTCTCAACGCCATCTAAAGCTAAACATGACCAAAACTGAACTTCTCATTTTTCTCCCTAAACCCACCTCCCCTCTTCCCCCTTTCTCTATCTCTGTTAATGGCTCTCACATCCTCCTTGTCTCCTCGGCTTGTAACCTTGGAGTCATCTTTGATTCCTCTCTCTCCTTCTCTGCGCATATTCAACAGATCGCCAAAATCTGTCGTTTCTTTATCTACAACATTAGCACAATTCGCCCCTTCCTTTCTGAATACGCTACCAGAACCCTTATCCACACCCTTGTCACCTCTCGCTTGGACTATTGCAATTTACTTCTCACTGGTCTTCCACTCAGCCATCTCTCTCCTCTCCAATTTGTTCAAAATTCTGCGCCACGACTTATTTTCCGCCAGAACCGTTATACCCACACTAGCCCACTCCTCAAGTCACTTCACTGGCTCCCTGACGCTTCCGCATACAGTTTAAACTTCTCATGTTGACCTTTAAATGCATCCACTCTGCAGCCCCCACATTACCTCTCCACTCTCATCTCTCGCTACATTCTTCCCCCTGAACTCCGCTCACTGGACAAATCTCTCTTGTCGTCCCCCTTCTCCTCCACTGCTAACTCCAGGCTTTGCTCCTTTTCTCTTGCGGCACCTTATGCCTGGAATTGACTTCCTGGACCTATACGTCTAGCTCCATCTCTACCTGTTTTCAAATCTATGCTGAAAACCCACCTTTTCACTGCTGCTTTTTAGCTCCTAGCCACTACTTAATTGCCCTCCCCTTGTCCCTTCCTTCCTTCTCACCCATTACTTCCCTCATCCGTAACTGTCTTGTCTGTCTGTATTATTTAGATTGTAAGCTCTTTTGAGCAGGGACTGTATCTTTGTGTCAGGTGTTCAACGCTGTGTGCGTCTGGTAGCGCTATACAAATGCTAATAATAATAATAATGCTATGAGATGTCCCACAGTCAGTTTGCTAAAAGATAAATGTTATTTTTTTTTACAGAGGGTGTTCCTGGGGATGGAGAGTGGGCATTTTTATACTAATCAGTTAGCTTTGATGCGCTAAGAGGTCCTTTTACTAAGCCACGGAAAAAGTGGCCTGCGGTGGTGTGGGCATGTGTTTTTGGCACAAGCCAGGCCAGTTTTTACTGCATCTGGGAAAAAAGGGCTTTTTTTCCAATGGGTTGGGAAAAGGGCCTGCGGTAAAATTGAAACCTGCTTGCACCTATTTATGGCCTGAGCCCTTAACGTCACCCATTGAGCTAGTGGTAAGTGCTCATGTGCTACACACGCGGTAACCAGTTGGCACGCGCCAACTGCTGATTAACACTGGAAATGCCGTGTGTGGTAGGAAATCAAACAATAATTTGTCCTGGTGGTATGGGCGCATGTCAAGTCTGAAATTACCACCATGGAGCATGCTAGCCTGGTGGTAGTCTCATTTTGGCACACATTGCACGCATGTAGAACCTCCCACACCTTTGTAAAAGGGCCCCTAGGTGATCAGTGCATGATTAGTTATGTAAGCCCCGCCTACAAAATAGGTCATGTGTTAAGGGCTCACGTGCTCATCTTTTTTAATGACCATGCCCTAATAACATTAGTGCCTGGCCATTGATGCCGTAAATTTGAAATCTGACATTTATAGAGCGTAGAAGTCAGGTAGGACAGTGTGGAATAGTTAGATATGCAAAATAATGAGGAAGGCCAAGTCTATGGGCCTTGAATGTGGGTGAGAGCAAATTTTGCCTTTTATTACCAAGGTCGACAACTGGTTTATATGACTATAGTGACACAAATACACTAATGTATTTGAACTGTTTAGTGGAAGTTATTGTAAAGGTGTTATGGCCTAGAGTGTCCTGTTGATCATTACCTATAATATTTGAAAAACCACACAATGACAGATTTCTACACCTTCAATCTATGTTAAGAACTTAATTCAAAAAACCCAGAGAATTTGTGCAGGGGCTAGAAAGGTCTGTGTGTGGTACATTACCTCTTGGTATGTTATCCATTCATAGGGCATATTTTTCTTCCTAGAACCTAAGCAGGGAGAATTTCCTGCAAACGAACAAAAGTTTGTTTGTAAGAGGCAGACAGTACACAATGGATTTTTGTCAGCTATGGCAAGTATTTTGCAACTCTGTATTAATTAAGGTCCCACCAAACTAGACCACTGATATCACTGAAGAATTCTAAAAAATGAAAGAGCTCACACAGAAGGCTACTTACTTGATATCTTCAGTCCCCTCTGGAAACCATCATACACTGTTCTCACATCATAGTAGTAGTACACCAATGGCTCATTGTCAGTTTGAATGGCAGATCTGCGAGCACGCTGGCCATCCTGTCACAAAAGCCATTATGGAAATGTCCAATTTAGAACATTTTTAAAATGCAAGTTCACTTCAAAACCAAGTGACATAACCACATTGCAAACAATTATATATATATTCTGTAGCAATTCTTCCCAATTCTCATGCTGCTTCCAGGTCTAAGTATTAGCATCATCTGCTATGTTAGATATTTCAGAACTATAGGAGGGGGTGTTAAGCAGACTGTAGGGAAGAGGTAGGCAACTTTATACAAAGAGGGCTGAATGAATGAATGCCAGTACTATGCCTGGAACTAGAAAGGCAGAGCTCTATAGAACATCTATAATAAGTAAAAATGTAACTAATTGATGGAAACAAACGACTAGAGTGGCTATTTTGTAAATAATAATTCATCCTAAATGCCAATTAACAATTGTACCTATGCAAATGTATTCATTAAGCCTTAATTGCTTTTTTGCTAAAGTATCTTGATTTGTAGTTTTAATATTCCTAATTGTTCAAGTTAATCTTCCATGAACAAAGTTAACCTAATACCTTTCAATTCTTATTATAAGACAAACTTTCCTTCCTGTAACCAAATTCACTTTGTATCCTCTACCTTAACTATGTATTTCTCTGCTCCGGAACTGGTATTCACCATTTACGGATCTATGTAAGCCACATTGAGCCTGCAAATAGGTGGGAAAATGTGGGATACAAATGTCAAAAATAAATAAATAAATAAATTCATTTGCAAATTACAATATTTAAAATTGGCAAAACTATGGTTAATGTTTTCCAGTGTTCCCATAGGCTGCATAAAATTCAATAGTAAGCCACATTTTGCCCAAGGGTTGCAGGTTGCACAATCCTGTCGTAGGGGGATCTGTCCTGTCAGACAATGCTAATCCTACCTGAAGCACTACCCTGCCAATGGAGGATAAAGTAGTACTGTAGCTGCTTCCAAGCAGGAACAGTTTAGAAGCCATCTCTTTTACCAGCCACACATGCTTGAGGTAGTACTAGAGATCCTCAAACTTTGCTACTCAACATCCAGACAGTTGAATTATCTATTAATATCTAGGTAGTCTTAGATAAATCTTCAGAATATGGTTCAGTGAACTTTGCTACCCATGCCATGTTGAAGACTCAGGAAATAGGGTTGCCAGTTGACTCCAGATTTGTCCAACAGGGTTGATCCAGTCCTGTTTTATCCCATTGCATGCAGGGATTTGCAGTTCTGATTTTCAAACTGGCTTCCGTAAGAAAAGCACGACAAGTCCATGCACACAGTGGGGTAAATCTAAAACCATCAACCCTGTTGGACAAATCTGGAACCAACTGGCAATCCTCCTTTGAAAGCAGAGCTCACAGCCCTGCCAGCCAGGGAACAAGTTCTAAATGGTACACTGTACTGCCCCAGAATCACTGGGGTGGTCAGAACATTTCTTGTTCAGGAAAATCCAGTTTAGAATGGATGGGGGATGGGATTTGATATACCACCTTCCTGTTGATACAGTCAAAGTGGTTTACATATTATGTACAGGTACTTATTTTGTGCCTGGGGCAATGAAGGGTTAAGTGAGTTGCCCAGAGTCACAAGGAGCAAGAACAGATTTTAAAGACAGTTCTTGAGTAGAGAGGTGTGGTAGCCGTGTTACACTTTTAAAGGTAATCAATAGAAATAAAACAAAATAAAACATGGACAAGAAAATAAGATGATACCTTTTTTTATTGGACATAACTTAATACATTTCTTGATTAGCATTCGAAGGTTGCCCTTCTTCGTCAGATCGGAAATAAGCAAATGTTGGTAGATGACAGTATATATAAGTGATGTCAAACTATGTCACTGTATATTACTTCTCATATATAATTCTTCTTATGTTAGACCTCAGAGGTGTTGTTGATGTGAATTTCCACTTTGATGTTATAAAACATCCAGAAATCAAACTTATATGCCTCTCGTCATTGGTCAAACTTCAATTTTTAACTTTTTTATATAGAAAAAAATTCCTTTATACTTAGCTTTAAATAGAGCTTCAAATCATCGAGCTTTCTACCACTCCAAGGGCTCACATCAATTTTTTAACTTTTTACGTAGAAAGATTCCTTTGTACTTAGCTTAAAATGAAGCTTCAAATCATTGAGCATTCTATCGCTCCTCGGATTCACACCCAAATCGTTGAGCTTTCTACCACTCGAAGGGCTCACATCGACACGTGTTTCGCCATCAGGCTTTTTCAAGACTGTATGCCCCTAGGAAAATAATTATAATATTTAACTTAATATATTGCATTTTATGTATATCATACCCATTCAACAACGGATCTATTACCTTACTCTCTCATATCTGAGTAGGTTTTCCTTAATCGCAAGCCTCCAATATGGCCGCGGCATTTTTTTCTTTATTTAAATACAATCAGGTGACTCGACCAACCAATCACAGTTACTTTCAATGACGACATCACTATAGCAATGTTTGCCATTCAATTTCCTTATTCAATCCATAAGGCTCAACTGATTTTAATTTAAATATCCAATTCTGTTCTTTATAATTTAAAATGGATTCTATGTTACCCCCCAATTCGTTAGGTATAACTATATCAATAATTCTCCATCTCAAATCATTATATGTATGTTGTTTTTCCATCCAATGATGGACAATAGGAGCTTCAATTGACTGTGTATTAATTTTAGACTTATGTTCATTTAATCTGATTCTTATAGGTCTACTGCTTCTCCCAACGTATATTTTATCACACGGACACTGAATAATGTAAACTGCATGTCTCGTGTTGCAATCAGTTTTATGTCGCGCTTTGATCTTGTATTTATTCATAGGGGATATCCAACAATCGCCTATTATAGATAATGAGCACCATTGACATGTGCCGCAACTTCCATGGCCAATGTCATTGGATGTGTTCCTACAGGTAAATTGATGTTTAACAAGTTCTCCCACATTCTTCCCCCTTTGTAGGGCTGTGATCGGATGTTCCTTAAACTTCTCATTTAGTTGTAAAACATGCCAATGTCTATGTATGGCTTCAGTCAATGCTCCCGAAGCTTGAGAATAAGGCAATACAATTACAGGTTTATCATTATTACTGGGGCGCTTATATTGTAGCAACAGAGCTCTATTTGCATATTTAGCGCGTAAATATGCTTTTCTGATTATTTTTTTAGGATAGCCACGGGCTGTAAATCGTTGAGTCAAGATCAAAGCTTGTTGTTTGAATTCTTCATTTGTTGAACAAATTCTTCGTAAACGGAGAAACTGACTAATAGGCAGACTTGCCTTCAATTTGGTGGGATGATAACTATGAAAGTTTAAATAATTATTACGATCAGTCTTTTTCTTATATAGGGTTGTGCAAAAACCAGCTGATGTTATATTAATTTTAATGTCCAAAAAGTTCATGGTGTGACTTGAGAAATGCAGCTCAAAAGATAGATTCTGATCCAAATGATTCATCCAACCATGAAATGTCTTTAATTCATCCTCTGATCCAACCCAAGATTAAAAAATACCGTAGGGATGAGCGCGACTATACACAAGATAAAGTATACACATGGATTAATAAAGACAAGAAATTTACAACGGGTAAGGCGGATTTTGATGGGTCCACAGGTGACTCGGGAAGTAGCTCTGGTGAAGAAATTACTCAACAGGGAAATAGGGGTCAGAATTTCCCTTTTCCCAGGGGACAAAGAGGAAGGGGCCAATACCGAGGCAGATACCAATCGAATCAAGATTCAGGAGGCACGAGGTACAACACACGTCAAAAAAAAGTAATGATTCAGGAATCATAAATATTTCTCAACAACAGCTAACTGATAATCAACAAGAAGTTTTAAATCTTGGTTTAGGGTTTGTCCCTAGTCAACCATATGATGCTTTTAAAACAAGGTTAGCCTTAAAACGGTTTATACGGAAATTACAACTAAGAGATTATTTTGATACTAAATCTATGCATGTAGATATATCTATAGTGAAATCTAAATCTCGTTGGATACCTCCTGGCAATTTGAATCCTCAAATAACAGTGTTTCAAGCTTTGGTTGAAAAAGACCTTGAGGCAATTGAAAATAGAATGAGTCGACAACGGGTTAAATCTAATTTATCATCCTGCCAACGTATGGCGCTCCAACAAATTAAATCCCAGGAAGACCTTATCATTACACGAGCGGATAAAGGTGGAGCAACCGTTGTTCAACATTTAAATCAGTATGTCTTTGAAGCGGACAAACATTTATCGGATAAGAAATATTACCGTCGATTGTCAAAAGACCCTACAGTTGAACTTCAATCACAAATTAAAGAATTGGTATTCACAGCTCATCGAATTAGATGTCTTACTTTAAAAGAAAAATTGTTTTTGACACCTAAATATCCAAAGATACCGAATATCTATTTCTTACCTAAAATACACAAAGATATTACACATCCTCCTATACGTCCGATTGTATCAACACGTGATTCTGTTTTAGAACCGTTATCAATACTGCTTGATCGATGTTTACAACCTTTTGTATATGATATTAAATCTTACATACAAGACACCACTCAGATGTTAAACACTATTCAGGACTTTCAATTACCTTCGGAGAAAGTTATTATGGCCACTTTAGATGTATCGGCTTTATATACAAATATTCCTCAGGAGTCAGCCTTGACGCTTATTGAATCTGTCTTAAATAGGAGAATTATGCCAGCACGAATACCCACATATCTATTGATGGAGATGGCTACTTTGGTGGTACAAAAGAACTATTTTTATTTTAATAGCACTTTTTTTGAACAAGTTCATGGGGTAGCCATGGGAGCTACAACAGCCCCAGCAATAGCAACATTATATATGGCGAATTTTGAGGAGACTCAATTATACACGAGTAATTGGTTCAAGAAAATAAAACTATGGAAACGTTATTTGGACGATATCTTCTTCATATGGGTTGGATCAGAGGATGAATTAAAGACATTTCATGGTTGGATGAATCATTTGGATCAGAATCTATCTTTTGAGCTGCATTTCTCAAGTCACACCATGAACTTTTTGGACATTAAAATTAATATAACATCAGCTGGTTTTTGCACAACCCTATATAAGAAAAAGACTGATCGTAATAATTATTTAAACATTCATAGTTATCATCCCACCAAATTGAAGGCAAGTCTGCCTATTAGTCAGTTTCTCCGTTTACGAAGAATTTGTTCAACAAATGAAGAATTCAAACAACAAGCTTTGATCTTGACTCAACGATTTACAGCCCGTGGCTATCCTAAAAAAATAATCAGAAAAGCATATTTACGCGCTAAATATGCAAATAGAGCTCTGTTGCTACAATATAAGCGCCCCAGTAATAATGATAAACCTGTAATTGTATTGCCTTATTCTCAAGCTTCGGGAGCATTGACTGAAGCCATACATAGACATTGGCATGCTTTACAACTAAATGAGAAGTTTAAGGAACATCCGATCACAGCCCTACAAAGGGGGAAGAATGTGGGAGAACTTGTTAAACATCAATTTACCTGTAGGAACACATCCAATGACATTGGCCATGGAAGTTGCGGCACATGTCAATGGTGCTCATTATCTATAATAGGCGATTGTTGGATATCCCCTATGAATAAATACAAGATCAAAGCGTGACATAAAACTGATTGCAACACGAGACATGCAGTTTACATTATTCAGTGTCCGTGTGATAAAATATACGTTGGGAGAAGCAGTAGACCTATAAGAATCAGATTAAATGAACATAAGTCTAAAATTAATACACAGTCAATTGAAGCTCCTATTGTCCATCATTGGATGGAAAAACAACATACATATAATGATTTGAGATGGAGAATTATTGATATAGTTATACCTAACGAATTGGGGGGTAACATAGAATCCATTTTAAATTATAAAGAACAGAATTGGATATTTAAATTAAAATCAGTCGAGCCTTATGGATTGAATAAGGAAATTGAATGGCAAACATTGCTATAGTGATGTCGTCATTGAAAGTAACTGTGATTGGTTGGTCGAGTCACCTGATTGTATTTAAATAAAGAAAAAAATGCCGCGGCCATATTGGAGGCTTGCGATTAAGGAAAACCTACTCAGATATGAGAGAGTAAGGTAACAGATCCGTTGTTGAATGGGTATGATATACATAAAATGCAATATATTAAGTTAAATATCATAATTATTTTCCTAGGGGCATACAGTCTTGAAAAAGCCTGATGGCGAAACACGTGTCGATGTGAGCCCTTCGAGTGGTAGAAAGCTCAACGATTTGGGTGTGAACCCGAGGAGCGATAGAATGCTCAATGATTTGAATCTTCATTTTAAGCTAAGTACAAAGGAATCTTTCTACGTAAAAAGTTAAAAAATTGATGTGAGCCCTTGGAGTGGTAGAAAGCTCGATGATTTGAAGCTCTATTTAAAGCTAAGTATAAAGGAATTTTTTTCTATATAAAAAAGTTAAAAATTGAAGTTTGACCAATGACGAGAGGCATATAAGTTTGATTTCTGGATGTTTTATAACATCAAAGTGGAAATTCACATCAACAACACCTCTGAGGTCTAACATAAGAAGAATTATATATGAGAAGTAATATACAGTGACATAGTTTGACATTGATTATTGAATCGTGAGAGTGCTGTATATACATATATATCATAGTGGGCAATTTTGATATCAGTATATATAAGTGAAACATCAAAGCATTCCAGTGACAGTCTAACAGGATGGGGGTGGATAGGTGAGAGACAGGAAGAGGGAGATATGCATAGAGACAGGAGGGTGACAAAGCAGTACAATTTTATGGTTTACTAGTAAAAAATGCCCGTTTCTTAAGGGAAGGAAACGGGCGCTAGCAAGGCCATCCCCCACCCTCCCTCACTGTTCCAGACTTTGCCCTCCCTCTGTTTTCACCCCCCCTCCATGTTACGGACCCCTGTACCCCCTTCCGCGACCCTGTCGACCCCCCTTCTTGGCGAAAACCGTCCCCCGCCGCCGTGGAGTACCTGTGCTGACGGGGGACCCCAACCCCCGTCAGCCAAAGTCCTGTGCTGGCCTTCGCAGCATTGCTTCCTCAATGATCTTCTGTTGAAGTTCATCTGCGTGCATCTGACGTCAGACGCACGCAGAGGAACCTGAACAGAAGATCATTGAAGAAGCAACGCTGCGAAGGCCAGCACAGGACTTCTGCTGACGGGGGTTGGGGTCCCCCGTCAGCACAGGTACTGGACGGTGGCAGGGGATGGTTGTCGGTGGGAAGGGGGGGTTGACAGGGTCGCGGAAGGGGGGGTACAGGGGGCCGTAACGCGGTGGGGGTGTTGAAATCGGAGGGAGGGCGGAGTGTGGAACTCGGTGGGAGGTGCGTGAGGGGACACGGGGTGTTCATGCTCGTCGGGTAGGGGGGCGGGTTGGTGATGCAGTGAGGGGGGGGGGGTCTGTGTTGCCCCGCTCCCTGCCACTTGCTCTGAAGTGGCAGGGAGCGGCGCACTGACAGCTGATTCCCAGGCAGGTGGAGGAGTAGGGAAACACGCTTTGCGTGTTTCCCTACTCCTCCCCTTGCTTTGGAATCAGCTGTCACTGACGTCACTGATGTCAGTGCGTGCCTGCCTAGCAGTCCACCTCTGAGGGAGGCACAGTCCCAGGCACATTAGAACGTTGGAGGTGAGAATTATTATATAGGATAATGTGCTAGAAAACCCAGATCTTTGTTAAGTCCTGTCTGGTGGGTGTCAAAATATTTAATCATTCTGACGACAAAGGTCTTATGTTCCTGTATTGTTTTAAAGTTCCCTTTTAAGATTCTTACTATGAAGTTACTTGTACAGTGATCTGGTTTTGTAAAGTGCTGCCCCACAGGCATGCCGTCTTTATTGGTACTGGCATTTTTCATATGGTGTCTATGTAAATTAAATCTCTTCTTTAACATCTGACTGGTTTCTCCAATGTAGCAGCCTTCATTGCATTTTTTACACTGAATGATATATACCACATTGGAAGATGAGCACGTGAAAGATTCCTTAATGTTGAATATTTTTCCTTTGTGAATGACCGTGGAGTCCTGTGAAATGTTTTGGCATAATTTGCAGCTGGATATATTGCAAGGATGTGTGCCATTCTTTTCTTTTTGAGTCTGTGTTGGGAGCTTGCTTTTAATTAGTTTGTGTTTTAAGTTGGGTGGCTGTCGGAAGGCCAGCACTGGTGGGGATGGGAATATCTCTTTCAGTAATTCATCCTCCTGGAGTACAGGCTGCAGATCTTTTATGATTTTTCTTTATTTTTCCAGCTCTGGGTTGTATGTCACTATAAGGGGGATTCTGTCTGTGGCTTTTTTTTCTTTGTACTGTAGCAGATTTTCCCTGGGTGTTTTGAGGGAGAAGGCAATATTCTTGGAGATTATTTTGGGGTTGTAGTCTTTCTGTTTGAAGGATGCAGTCAGGATTTCAAGGTGTCTGTCTCTGTCCCCTGGGTCAGAGCAGATATGGTGGTATCTTGTAGCTTGGCTGTGAATAATGGATTTTTTTGTATGTGAAGGGTGGAAGCTGCATTTGTCTGTGGGTTTCCTGTAAATGGATGTTTGTATGTAGCCATTGCTGATTGATACTGTGGTGTCCAAAAAATTGACTTTTTCTGGGGAGTAGTCAATTTTGAATCTGATTGTAGGATGGTATGTATTAAAAGAACTATAAAATTGTTTCAGAGTTTCTTCCCCCTCAGTCCAAATCATAAAGATGTCATCGATGTACCGGTAGTATTTTAGGGGTTTGGTCTGGTATGTATTCAGAAATGTCTCTTCCAGCTCAGCCATAAAGAAGTTGGCATATTGGGGTGCTGTCCTGGTGCCCATCGCAGTGCCCATTATTTGTAGATAGATATCATTGTTAAAGACAGTTCTTGAAATTCAAACCACCTCATAAGTTAACACTTACTCCTTCATAGCACTAACTATACCTGCAGGGCATAGTTGAACTCAGGAGGCTTCAGAATAAGCATTTCAGTATTTATGTGGTATTAGTCCAAGTTATGGCACAAAGCAAATGCTACTGATAGATTAAGCAGGCAGGGAAAAGTAAAAAAGTGATTTAGAAGGTTCTGAACAGCACAAAAGTTATGCTGAAGGGATTGAGAAACCTTTGTCCTGCCTTTCTTCCAGCCTACATAAGACATACATAAGATTCTATGTTTAAATATCTTTATTTAGTATAAACTCAGGAAACTAATATTAAGGTAAGCAAAAAGAATTATTTCTCAGGAAGAAAAAGCCTCAAGAAGCTCCTCTTCTGCTAGTTATAGCAAGAGGAGGGCTAGGACTTCTTCATCATGGGCAAAAAACCTCCTGGTAAAAGTCACTCGCCTTCATACAGCAATAATTTCAAAAGGCACTTAACATTAAGAAGCACACAACTCTTCTGTCTTCTACTGTGTCAACTTTTACACAGCTATAATATCAAAAAAGTACTTAGCTCAAGGAAGCGTGCTTCTTGTAGGTATTCCTCTGTTATCCTGACCGTGGTCTGACCGTGGTCAACGTTGGCCCCCGTTCCGCCACTGCTGCTTCAGAACCACCGGTCAATTAATATTCCGTTCAACATGCCTTCCTGCATCCGTCGGCATATTGAACGGTGGTTCTGAAGCATGTACACATGTGTTAACTTTTTAAGGTGTGTTTCAAAAGAAAGACATGAGAATTATTTACCTTAATTTCCACAGACTGCATGGTTACATCATACGCTGCCTTCAATGTTTTGGGTCATGTGGCATACCAAAATGCGAAGGCTGCAACAGCACCAATGCCCATCAATGTGTTGACTGGAAAATTATGCCCATATTGGTGAACATCGTCAAATTCTGGAAGTTTCAGATTTTTCAAAACGTCCTGAGAGTCCAGATTCATCACGCCTTATGGAAAAAGATCTAAGGAAAAAAAATATTGAGCCTATCACTCATTCAAAAGAGACTGTTTAGGAGCATTTTTAATACTTTCTCCTGAACATTTGTTTTGTTTATGAATGGTATGATTACTTCTTGTACTGGGGTATGTTTCTTGCTATACACCAGTCTACTACTATTACCTCCTGGGTGCTTTAACCCCACACACAGTGACATGAAACTTACATGTCTTACTTTCCAAAATATGAAGGTATCTTCAGAACAAACCTGTTTACTGCAGGGGCATAGCCAGACACCCAATTTTGGCTGGGCCTGGGCCAGTGGTGTGCTGGTAAAGTTTTAACAACAGGCTCTCTCCCCGGCTCACCTTTGCGCCCCTCCGTCCACCTCTGCACTCCCCATCTACCTCTGCATCCCCTCCAAACTGTATCGCTCCATGGTGTGTCCGCACCTTGAGTATTACGTTCTGTTCTGGTTACTGTATCTCAAAAAAGATATAGCAGAATTAGAAAAGGTTCAAAGAAGAGCGACTAAAATAATAAAGGGGATGGAACTCCTCTCATATGAGGAAAGGCTAAAGAGGTTAGGGCTCTTCAGCTTAGAAAAGAGACGGATGAGAGGAGATATGATTGAGGTCTACAAAATCCTGAGTGGTACAGAGCGAATAGAAGTAAATCGATTTTTTACTCATTCCAAAAGTACACTCGAGGAAGTTTCATGGAAATACTTTTAAAACAAATAGGAGGAAATATTTTTTCACTCAACGAATAGGTAAGCTCTGGAACTCTTTGCTGGAGGAGGTGGATCAGTGTTTAGCATATCTGGGTTTTAAAAAAGTTTGGACAAATTCCTGAAGACAGACATGGGAAACAACTGCTTGTCCTGAGATTTGTAGTATGGAGTATTGCCACGATTTGGGTTTCTGCCTGGTACTTGTGACCTGGCTTGGTCACTGTTTGGAAAACAGGATACTGGCTGTTCAGCGAGTCTGTCAATACAAAAGTTTCAGACTGCTGACGTACAGAGGCATTTTCCCTCTTTTAAATCTCATCTCTTAACAAATATAAATAAAATAATTAAATCTCATCCTATATAATAATTTGCACCTCCAAAATTCTACGTCTGGATGCCTAGGTTCGTAACACACTTCCCATTGGTCCGCCCTCGCGATGACGGCAGAGGGCGGATCAGTGAGAGGGAAGGGAAGCCAGCACCAGCCAGCCACAGAACGTTGGAGGGGAAAATCACCCCCTCCCTCCCCCTGTCCTCCCTCCGAATTCTAGGCCCCTCTCTCCTCCTCCCTCTCCCTCTCCTCCCCCTCTCCTCTGAGTTCCAGCCCCCTCCCCTCCGAATTCCATGCCCCCCTCCCTCCCTCTCCTCCAAGTTCCAGGCCTCCCTCCTCTTCGAGTTCCAGGACCCCCTCCCCTCCGAGTTCCATGCCTCCCCTCTCCTCCGAGTTCCAGACCCCCGTGCCTCCCTCCCTCTCTCCCCTCTGAGTGCAAGCAGAATCTGTCCTCTGCCTGCCCCTCGCCTTCCTGCGTGCCAGCCAGAATTTAAAAATTCTTACTTCGGGGTCCGGCGGCAGCAGTGAAGGCGAGCAGGCACGGCGCTTCAGCCTGCCTTCACTTCTGTCTCAGCTCTGCCTCTGGTCCTGTCCTCCCAGAAACAAGAAATGAGGGCGGGACCAGAGGCAGAGCTGAGACAGAAGGGAAGGCAGGCTGAAACGCCGTGCCTGCTTGACATTCACTGCTGCTGCAGGACCACAAGGTAACAAGTTTTAAATTACAGCCGGCACTTAGGAAGGCAAGGGGCAGGCGGAGGACAGGTCGTGCTTGCACTCGGAGGGGAGAGAGAGAGAGGGAGGGAGGTGCGGGGGTCTGGGGGGCATGGAATTTGGAGGGGAGGGGAGGTGCGGGGGTCTGGAATTCGAAGGCACTTACAGCCCGTACTTAGGAAGGCGAGGGGCAGGCGGAGGACTAAGAGAAGAGGGCGGGCAATGCAGGAGAGGCATGGGTGTCTGGAACTCGGAGGAACTTACAGCCAGCACTTAGGAAGGCGAGGGGCAGGCGGAGGACTAAGAGAAGAGGGCGGCCAATGCAGAGGGGAGGGAGGGGAGGCGCAGGTGTCTGGAACTCAGAGGATAGGGGGGGCATGGAACTTGGAGGGGAGGGGAGGGGAGGAGAGGGAGGGAGGGAGGGAAAGAGGGGGGCATGGAATTCGGAGGGGAGGGGAGCCTGGAACTCAGAGGGGAGGAGAGGGAGGGAGGGGGAATGGAACTCGGAATGGCCATGAGGCAGGGACTCGCGACACAACTGGCCATTGACGTACAGACTCCTGTGCCGCTCGAACTGCATCAAAACAAGCAGGGTGGCGGAAAACGGGCAAATGCAGAACTCGCACCACAACTTGCCACTGACCTCCCGACTCCTGCGCCGCAAGGACTACATCGTACTATCTCACACACTGTCTCTCTCATTCTGTCTCACACACACTTTCTTGGTCACAGACACACTCTGTCTCTCACATACACTCTCTATCGTACACAGTCTGTCACACACACACACACACACACACACTCTCTCTGTCTCACACACTCAGTCTCACACACACTCTCTCTCACACAAACACTCTCTCTCTCTCTCTCTCTAACACACACTGTCTCTCTCACTCACACACTCTATCTCACACACTCTCTGTCAGAGACACACTCTCTAACACACACTCTCTCTCACACTCACTCTCTCTCTCACATACACACTTGCACACAGTCTAATTCTCACACACACACTATCTCTCACACACACACTCGCACACAGTCTCTCTCTCTCTCTCTCACACACACTCACACACACAGAGTCTCTCTATCACACACACACTCTCTCTCTGTCACACACACACACTCGCATACAGTCTAATTCTCACACACTCTCTCTCTCTCTGTTGAGAGGGGAGGGAGGGGACTAAGCTGGAACTCGGAGGATAACCTTGCTAGCGCCCATTTCATTTCTGTGAAAAACGGGCCTGTTTTACTAGTCTCTTAATAATATAAACATAATAATAAAATTAAGAGACAGGATTTATGAAAAAAATAAAAATAAATAAAAATTAAGTTATTATAAAACAAAAAATAAGTTAAATTGTTTATTGAGTTACATGGAGGGGCATAATCGAATGTGAACGCCTATCTCCATGGGTGTCTATGTCCGAAAACGGGTACGGGAAGAGGTGGGAAAATGGACGTTTTTCAGCTGGGCATTTGTTTTTGTTTTTTGCGATAATAGAAACTAAAATCGCCCAGCTCAAAAGCGTCCTTATCCGAGCCATTTGGTTGTAGGAGGGGCCACGATTCGTAGTACACTCGCCCCCCTGACATGCCAGGACACCAAATGGGCACCCTAGAGGTCAGTGCGGTGGACTTCAGACAACGCTCCCACATGCATAGCTCCCTTACCACGGGTGCTGAACCCCCAACCCCCCTCCCCCAAAACCCACTACCCACAAATGTACAACACTACCATAGCTCTTAGGGGTGAAGGGGGCACCTACATGTGGGTACAGTGGGTTTTGCAGACCTCCTATTTACCAGCACAAATGTTACAGGTAGGGGGGGATGGGCCTGGGTCCGCCTGGCTGAAGTGCACGGCGGTACCCACTAAAAGTGCTCCAGGGACCTGCATACATGCCTCTAGGACTTGTTGCTGCTATATAACATTGGCACATCAGTTGACACCTGAAGACTAATCTCTCCGAAAACATCCTTTATTGGAATAAGCACGCTTACTCACAGTTAACTGCAGATCAGAGTTTGTGACCCACTGGCAACGAGTCTCCCTGGTACTGAGATGAGCAGTAGGTCAGAGCTGGCAGAATGGTGTACAATGCCCTCTTTCAGCCACATTCAAGGTAAGAACTAAGTTCTGTAACGTGGCTAACACGTGAAAGGGATCTAAAACTGGCTTACAAAAATGGCCACTACCTCATGGACTACCGGAAACAAAACAGGGCACACTCTGACCCAGTAAGCAGGGGGAAAAGCACCATGGGAGTAGATCCTACCAACTACCAACATTGTGAGCATTTGCCACAAGCTAGTGGAATCATGGAGCCCGATACCCTACACTCACCACAATGCATTGCTGATGTGACTCTGCAGTGCGCATAACAGAAAAGGTGTCACACTCACCTGAGAGCCACATCAGAACCAGGGAAAGGCTGTCACAGGATAGAACACATTCTGCTGTCATGGAGGTGGGTACGGCATTTGAGGCTGGCATAGAGGCTGGAAAAAGTTTGTAAAGTGGGTTTTTTTGGTGGGAGGGGGTTAGTGACCACTGGGGGAGTCCGGGGAGGTCATCCCCGATTCCCTCCAGTGGTCATCTGGTCAGTTGGGGCACTTTTTTGGGACCTGTTCATGAAAAAAAAGGGTCCAAAAAAAGTGACCCAAAATCGCGGTAAAAAAGCCTTTTTTTTTCGATTATCAGCTAAAGACGCCCATCTCTCCTCGGCCGATAACCACGTCCCAGTTCCACCTTCACCACGCCTCCAACACGCCCCCGTCAACTTTACCCGTTTCCGTGACTGATTGCAGTTGGAAACGCCCAAAATCAGCTTTTGATTATACCGATTTGGGCGCCCAAGCGAGAAAGACGCCCATCTCCCGATTTGGGTCGCAATATAGGCATTTTTCTCTTTCGATTATAAGCTGGACAGTATCACAAGGTAACCACTGCTGATTGGGATTAAAGAACATAAGAATAGCCATACTCGATCAGACCAATGGTCTATCTAGCCCAGTATCCTGCTTCCAACAGTGACCAATCCAGGTCACAAGTACCTGGCAGAAACTTAATTAGTAACAACATTCCATGCTACCAACCCCAGGGCAAGCAGTGGCATCCCCCCTGTCTATCTCAATAGCAGACTATGGACATTTCCTCCAGGAACTTGTCCAAACCTTTTTTAAACTCAGATACAATAACTGCTGTTACCACATCCTCTGGCAACGAATTCCAGAGTTTAACTATTCTTTGAGTGAAAAAGTATTTCCTCCTATTTGTTTTAAAAGTATTTCCACGTAATTTTATTGAGTGTCCCCCTAGTCATTGTACTTTTTCAAAGAGTAAAAAAATTGATTCACTTTTACTCGTTCTACACCACTCAGGATTTTGTACACCTCAATCATATCCCCCCTCAACCATCTCTGTTCCAAGCTGAAGAGCTCTAATCTCTTTAGCCTTTCCTCATATGAAAGGAGTTCCTTTCCATTATCATTTTGGTCGCTCATATTTGAACATTTTCTAATTCCGCTATACCTTTTTTTGAGATACGGTGACCAGAACGGCACACAATACTCAAAGTTAGGTCACACCATGAAGTGTTACAGAGGCATTATAGTATTCTTGGTCTTATTTTCCATCTCTTTCCTAATAATTCCTAAAATCTTGTTTGCTTTCTTGGCCACCGACACACCCTAGGCAGAACATAGTAGATGATGATGACGACAGAAAAAGATCTATACAGTCCATCCAGTCTGCCCAACAAGACAAATCCATTACATAAGGTATGATGCAATACTTCATATGCACACCCAGTCTTGATTTGTCTCTACCATTTTCAAGGCACAGACCATAGAAGTCTGCCAAGCATTGTCCTTGTTCTAAAACATCTGAAGTTGTCATTGAAGACCCTGGAAAGCTCCACTCCAGCCCATCCAAATCTATTCAGCCGTGATCAGGGCACAGACCATAGAAATCTGCCTAGCACTGGCCTTGTTCTCCAACTTCTGAAACTGGATCTGTCCAACCACAATCAGGGCACAGACCATAGAAATCTGCCCAGTACTGGTTTTGCTTCCAAATTACCGGTGTTGCCACCTAATCTCTGCTAAGCTTCTTTGGATCCATTTCTTCTAAACAGGATTCTAAACAGCTTTCTGAAAATCTAGATCCACTACATCAACCAGCTCATCTTTATCAACATGTTTATTCATGCCTTCAAAGAAATGATGGAAGTTGGTGAGGCAAGGCTTGCCTTGGCTGAACCCTTGCTGACTCTGTCCCATTAAATCATGTTTGTCTATGTGTTCCATAATTTTATTCTTTAATATTTTCCACTATTTGCCCAGCACTGATGTTAGGCTTACCAGTCTGTAATTTCCCAGATCACCCCCAGAACCCTTTTTAAAAATTGGCGTCACTTTGGCCACCCTCCAGCTGCTATGGCCAATTTTAACAACAGGTTACAGATCACTAACAGCAGATCAACAATTTCATGTTTGAGTTCTTTCAGTACCCTAGGGTGCATGCCATCTGGTCCAGGTGATTTACTACTCTTTAATTTGTCAATTTGGCTAGTACGTCTTCCGGGTTCACCCAGATTTCTTTCAGCCTCTCTGCATCATCACCCTTGAAAACCATTGCTGGTTCAGATAGACCTCTTACATCTTCTTCTTTAAAACCGAAGCAAAGAATTCATTCAGTCTCTCCGCTATGGTCTTGTACTCCCTAAGTGCCCCTTTTACTCTGTCATGATCTAACGGTCCCACGGATTCCCTCACAGGCTTTCTGCTTCTGATGTACCTGAAAAAGTTGTTACTGTGAGTTTTTGCCTCTTTATCAATGCTTTGCACCTAACTTGCCAGTACTTATGTTGCTTCTTATTTTCTTCATTCAGATTATTTTTCCATTCTCTGAAGGATGTTCTTTTGGCTCTAATAGCCTCTTTCACTTCACCTTTTAACCATGCTGGCTGTTGTTTGCTCTTCTTTCCACTTTTATTAATACGTGGAATACATTTAATTTTTTTATTTAATTCTGGCATTCATAATCCACTTAATCATCAAGTTCAAAGCGGAGAACAATTTCACATTATAAGTAGTATATATCTGGTCAGGGCTTTTAAGATGGCATTTTAAAACAATGTCCATGCCTGATTTAAAGTCCTAACTTTTGCAGTCTGGAGAAACTTGTCAGTTGAACTAAGTGCTGAAAGCAGTTACTACACTCTTTCTCCATCTAAGACTAAGGGGGCAATATTCAGCCCATGGCAGCTGGCATTTTTTAGGCCTAGATATTCAGTGCTGGCTTTAATCTGGGTACCAGCATTGAAGATCTGGGACTTTCACTACTCTTGGAAGTTATATATCCTCTGTCTCTCTAGTTTTCCACCTAGGAAGAGGCTAAGATGTGCTCGCTCTCTCTCTTTCAACTCCCCCATCCATTGTGCAAGCAAGAAAACATTCCCTACAAGCGAAAAAATCCCCACCAGCCATCCTTCTACAAGCAAGAGAAAGCAGTTCAATATTTAGCAAGTGTCAGTTACCTCCAGCAGCCTGACACAGATAGGTGGTGGGGGATGTATGGGTATTTTCCTGCTATCTCACCTTTGCTGGTCTGGGGCCTATAACTAATATGGATTCTACAGCCTGTGGCCTGAATACATCTGAAACAATCAGAAACCAGCTTTTCTACAAAGGGAAATCGCTGCTTGGCATATCCATGATGACTTCTTCCAAGGACACATTGTTTACTGCAAACTAGCATCCAGTTATCTCCTGGGAAGAGCGGAGGAGCTACCTCACAGAGACCATGGCTCCAAGTTTTTAATGAGAATTAAGAGGGAGGTTTGCTACCATCTGCCTCGTCTGATAAGAGTTTCTTTGCTAATAACAAGGCCTCTCTTCATGACCATGAATTTTGCTGGGCAGAATTACACCATTGTGATTGGTCCATAGGTATCATCTGACCCAGAAAGATGCCAATGTTGGACTGAAGAGGAAGAGGAGAGAAAGGAGAAGAACAGAAGACCTGTTGGTGGATAGATGGCTCTGAGAAGAGAAAGAGACTGATAGCCTAAAAACCGGTGAACTGAATTCCTTGTAATAAGCTAACAAGGTCAGTTCCACAGCAACACTGAGGTCTTACCCAAAAGATTATGAGTATACAGAGTCAAGACCTTGGATTTTATTCCTGAACTGAGATAAGTCTCGCAGGGAAATTCTGCTAGAGTCTCAATGGTGGAATCCGATTCTTCATTCACTGAAAGTTTGTAATACGGACTGCAGGGTGAGATAACAGGATTTACTACCTCCTGACAGGGTTTAGTTAGTCTAGGCTTTTATCTGTAAAAGACTGGTTCGTCTCTGGATTTGTGGTCAGTGAATTACTAGCTGCTAAGTGTCTATTTTGCACAATATATATATTTGTTGTAATCTCTCATACAAGTTTATTTTTGTAACTTGCTTTGCATTTGCCACATACATTATTTTTATATCTAATAAATAATAATATATTCCATCTGAGACAAGTATACGGAGACAAAGTGGCATTGGGTCTCAGGATTCAGGAGTTTTATAACTATAGGCAAGGTGAGAAAGAGACCATTCGTGTTTTCGCCTATAAACTGCAAGAGAAATTGGAGGCAATTAAGAAGAGAGACCATAGAAGAGTGGGTAATTCTGAGGAAACGTTGAAAGAACAATTTATTATTGGTTTGCGTGATGAAGTGCTTAAGAGAGAAGTGTCCAGGAGGAATGAAGATAATCCCGCTGGTTCATTTTCAGAGTTGCAGTCCGCAATCCGGTGGGCGGGTGAAGAAAGAGGACTTGCACCTTGGGAGTCCTCTCCCAAAAGAATTTTACAGAGAACCAGAGAGGAGACAGGTGATCGTCCCTGGTCAGAGGAATCTGTTACAGTCCTTGGTGGTTTTTTTGCTGTTATTTTCTACTGTGTTCTTTAGACTCCCTCTCTTCTCAATGATAGTCTTTTTTTAACACCAATTGCCAACAGGAAAAATAGACCCAAGTATTCAGCGTCGGGGAATGCCTGGAAGTTACGCAGGTATGGACGATATTCAGGCAAAATTAGGACTGATGTTTAAGTGGTCCTACTGGCTTGGTTATTTATGAGGGCATCTATCCTGAATATCACCGGTGCCCACATAATTCCTGGCTCTGCATAGACTCCACCTCCAGACTACTCTGGCATTAACAGGGGAGGGCTGTTGTGGTGAAAGGTGATATTCATTGGCACTGCCCAGATATTCAGACTGTGGGAGATAACCCGGCTAACTCCCATGGGCTTTGGTGACGCTGGATATTCAACAATGGGCCGTTTCTGGTGACCGTAATTGAATATCCGGTTTATTGTTGGCCGGTTTGAAAACCGGTCAAGCTGATATTTGCCGCTAGCCAGTCAAATTCAAACTGGCCAAAGATATAGCAGTCATATCACGCGATATAACTGGCTAGCCACTAACTGGCAATATTCAGTGGGAGACAGCTGGCCATCTCCCACTGAATATCACCAGTTAGCCAGCTAAGTACCATTTAACTGTCCAACTGTCGCTCCTGGCTGGTTAAATGGTTTTGAAAATTGGGGGGAATATATATATATTGTAATGAGCCAAAGGCTCTGCCCCAGCCCCTTAAGCCAAACAGTAGATCAGGATCCTCTTTTCCTCAACCCAGGTACAGAACCCCTAGAAAGTATGAAAACCTGGCATGGCCCTGGGAGGGAAGGGAGCCCAGTCCTACTGTCAATTTCCCACCCTGAAGATGCCCCTAGACCACCAGGGCTGTAAGGTAGGCCCAGGGAGAGAAAAGGGTTGATACGTTGCACATGGATGGGAGGAAGACATGCTACTTGTGGTGGGAGGGAGAGAAGGGAACAAGATAAACATAGATGGGAGGGAAAAGAAAGGGGGGGCATGCAGCTTACTGATATTTGCTTTTTTGGAAATGTACATATTTTCTAATTTTGTATTTAATAGAGTACAGAAGAAAATGCATTTCTGTTACTTTAGCAGTATTTTCACTGCTTATAGAATCTAGCTTCCTTGTGGGGACAAGGTGACTGTGCAGCAGAATGCAGTGCGGCATGGCGGGAGTGGGGTGGCATTTTATTTTTTGTGTCCTCTTTTTTGTCTCCACAAATATGGTAACCCTACGTTAGCTGCCATTTTATCTGGTGTGGGGGGATCTATATTTTGCCACTTCAGGTTTATAGTAACTGCATACTGCTGTTCAGATTTCGATGATTTACCACTTGCTGTGGTTTAGAGCAGTAAGTATGTAGAATTGTTCTCCAAAATTGGTAAAAATTGCTGTAAAACTGAGTTTTATTTCAAGAAAAAGTGTCTCACATTGCAGAGCTCTCACTTCATGCAACCATGTTGTTTGAGCTCCACAGCCCCTTCCCTCCTTGGCGTATTTCGAAGAACTATTCCACGCTACTTCTGTCTGGGAGGGGGAGAAACCTAGAGAAAGAAAGCTAAACTGTGCCAGTTTCCCCCTTGCCCCTGATAACATGTAAATGCATGCAAATCAGTTCATTATTATGCAGAAGAGCTAACACAGCTAGTGTTAACCATTTGACCCCAATGCTCAAAACTCCAGCGTTGTAATAAATAGCACTAGAACAGTGCGTCATAACAACTCCCTAATTCTCAACGCGAATGAGATTCAAATATTGCTAGCACTGAGCATTAGGAAGTTGTTTGGAAGTAAAGGAGAGGACTGGGCCTTAAGCACAGCTCTTGAGTACATGCCCAGAATGGCAGAGAGGGAGGAGGAAGAAGTGCCCATTGCCCATCAGTAAAGAGGAGATAGAGGTAATATGTTTTAGGAGGCAGGTATACATTTAAATTACTTTTCAAGTGAGGAAATTCCACTTAAGATGGAAAAAAAAGTGGAGATTTGAAAATGCAGAAAACCAGGCTTGAAAATACTGAAGGGAAAATAGCTGCGGAAGTCTAAGACAACTAAAATCACAGGCCCAAAAGAACCGTTCCCCGACTGACTGGAGTCATATTATTTCAGTTTGAGTGACCTATGCTGGGTTCCTAACCTGTTAGGAAACCCTACCTGTCCGGTGGATTTCAGTTCTTTGGGTACCCCAGACACCCTAATGCCCCGTAGCTGGCATAGAGTTTACTGCAGAAAGAACGCCTTTGTTCGGCATGCATTGGAGAGGAAAAGGAAATGACCTCATCAGCAAGCTTTGGAATACATTTGCATGCTCACTGCACTGTGATCTGGCGAGCTCGTTGGTTCACTCACTCATCAGCTCTGAGCATTGGGCGTTAGTAAATGCAGGCACTAGTCTGACGCTAAAGTCCTTTATCACACGCGTTTACTTCTGAGCATCGGCCCCTTGGTACATGTTGCTGGGTGAAAGCTAAGTACACTTCCAGAGATTCAGTGATATGTGAGCCCAGGCACTTTCTTAAAGGTACTAGTCATTAAATTAAAGGTGTTTGAGTGGCCCCCACACCCCTGACATGGACTCATTCACAACCCCAAACATTAGCATCAGCCCTGCCAAACCTCAATGCAAATACCCAAGCCATAGAATCAGTCAGAAACCAAAAAATAGAATCAGCCTTGGGCTCCATTTCCAAAATGCCAGCATCAGCCCCAACTCATATGACTTAGATTCTAGCTCCAAGACACTAGTTTAAGCTTCTGTCCCCAGTTCCACTACTTTATCCACCCAACAGCATAGTATCAGCTTCATGATCAAACCTAGTATATACTCATATGAGCCCCAGCTTAAAGCACCAGAACTCCAGCACGTCACTGAGCCCATAGGTTTTGGTATCAGCCTCATGATCCCACCTACAAAACACCAGCACCCTCCTCAATCTAAAACTTCCAAAACATCCACATCAACCTAAATCATAACATCATTCTTCAATCCCAACCCCAAATCAGAACAAGTCTCAAATCACAAAGCTCTAACCCCCAAAATGCCAACATCTCCTCCAACTCACAGAATCAGCCATAGACTTGGCAGCTTGTATGGGATTCTGTGAGTTCAGAGCCTCAATTTCAACTCCAGGTTCTTCCAGGCTCTTAGCCTTATCCAGTCCCTCCTCAAACGCATCCCCATTCCCAGCCCTCTGTCTTATCCAGTTCTATCTAATTTCCAACTGCATTCCTGTCCTTTAGTCTTACCCAATCCCATCCTCATTTCTAGCTCCATTCCCAGCCCTCAGCCTTACCTACCTCCATCCTCAACTCCCAGCACCATTGGCAGTCCTCAGCTTTACCAATATTCACAAAGACAGGTTGCACCTTATAAACTAGCCAGTTTATTGAGGCATGAGCGTTTGAGGACTAGAAGTGGTCTTGAGTCCTTGAAAGCTCATGCCTCTATAAATTTGCGAGTCTGTAAGAGGCCACCTACCTCTATCAATCTTCTTACACCAGCGTAACATGACTACCTCTTTTAAAGCTTTACCAATAATTATTCTCAACTTCAACAATAGTGGCAGTCCTAACCCCCTGTTTTACCACTGGCCCTTAGCATCAGATCTAAGTCCCTAGAGCCTCATCTCATTCTCTCTCCCTCTTTCTTTTCTCTTCCTGCTCCCCCCCCCCCCCCCACACACACATGTTTTTCGTTCTCACTGCAGGGGAGGTGAGCAGCTGAAATGGCTCAGTATTTCAGTCACACCACATGGATTCTAAAAATCCAACAGAACCACCCTACAAAGCACAGAAATAAAGGTTAATAACAAAATGTAGAGTGATATCTTTTATTGGACTAGTCTAGAAAGCACAAAAACCAAATGTACTAATAATCAGGGCAGAAAGATTAAGGTGGAACAATATTTCTTCACAGAGAGGCAGTGGCGTAGCCACAGGTGGGCCTGGGTGGGCCAGGGCCCACCCAACAGTAGCATATGTTTAGTGGTAGCTGGTGGGTATCCCAAGCTCCACCAGTTGAAGCTGATGGTAACGAAAACACTACTTTTCATGATACCGGCACCTGCGCATGCTCAGTTTTCAGCGCATGACTGCTGCAGACTGCCAAGGTGGAAAGAAGTATTTTCCTGCCAGCTGAGATATTTTTTTTGGGTGGTGGTGGGGGCACACTTGGTGCCCACCCACTTCTTGCCTAGGCCCACCCAAAATCTGTTGTCTGGCTACGCCCCTGCAGAGAGGGTGGTGGAAAATGATTATATTTTGTTTCTTATATTCTTACTGTTTTAGGGAATGAAAGATATGTACCTTTTATGGATGCCATGCTTCCAAACATTGAAAATCCCCACCCTAGGACCATTCTTCATTTATTTGTGCCACATTCATCTTTACTTCTATCACTGTGATGCCTGCATGATCTTCTGGGTAGGATCAGCACAGCAGTCCACCCCTCCCCCAGCATTACTTTGAATCATAATGGTGGGAGTGGCCAAGGAGGAGGAGGAGCTTTCAAAACCTTTAAAGATTTTTACAATATCAATGGGGAAATACAAATGAAAAATCTTAGAAAATAGTGTTTATTAAAATCTTGCAGTTTCCTTCTGCTTTTTTTTTTTTTTGGCTTCCAGATCACTCAGAACCAGGGTTGAGATCTGATTCCATGAATATTCATTTGCAACTGCCTGGGCATTTTCCTGTGCTTTATAACTCCTCCCGTCTTACTGTTGGTCTAGTCATTACAGTGACAGTCTTCAGCTGGGGATGGGGGAAGGTGGGGCACGGAGGAAACTACACCTGGCAGGGCTCCTAATCTGGCAACACTCTTGACATTTCATGATGACTATAACTCTGTCCACCCAACACAGACCAGGAAGAAGAGCAGAGCTGTAAATCAGTTCCTGGTTCCATTGCTTGGCAGAGCACAGAACCATAGGAACCAACTTTTCAAAATGACACAAGTGAATGTTCTCTGGTCACAGCAAAGGAAACTTTGCTCAAAATGGAGGTGCTCAAACACGCCACAGCACCCACAGAGCTGGCACCTATGCACAGAACTACCACTGACCTGGAAAAGGAGGTTTTCCTGATTTTATAGTGCCTACCAATCTCTAACATCTTACAGTAGCACACTTGCTTTTCTGTACTATATTGTTTAGCAGAGGTGGTTGTAAATTGGGATATTCAATTTCACTTATAGGTTGTCCTGTGACCATGAAACCTCGAGTTTTGGAATTAAATGTCGAATATTTTAAGGCTAGCCTAGTGATTCAGTGCCAGTGATGTGAACAACCACGTGGAGAACTTATATTTTGTTCCCCTGGTCAGGTTTTCTGTTCCCCAGGACAGTCAGGGTTGGATATGCTGCAGCTGCAGTATTATTAGTCCCAAGTGGAAGGAGATGGGGGGTGGGGGGGAATGTCCCAGTCAAAAAGCAACAGTGAGACTTTTTTTTAGAGTACCACACAATATAACCAAAGTGGTAAAATAGTAACAGTGTTACAAGAAATTCTACCCACTTCTCCACCAATTAATATGTTAGAAGAAATGATTTATTTTGGGGAAAATAGCTCGAGAGCAACTCGCTACTGTTTATAATTTAAGAGCAAGCGCTGTATTTATAAGTTTTAGGATATTAATTTCTCCACCAATCACCAAAGGTGATAATTGCAATAAATTAAATATATTAAGTATATATATATTCAGAACACAAAGAGACCATATTTTTAGCTTCAAAAAGATTGATTTAATATACAATTGCACACGAGAGGTAGGTATTAAGAGGAATCTTTACAGGTAATCTGTGCATAAAAATAGAACAAAGTAGCAGCTAGATCAACTTACAAGTCCTTGTTACAAGCATGCTGTGGTCCAGCTGATTGATGAGCACATGTTGAGGACAGGAGGCATCAGCAGACCCCAAAGAGAGCAGCAGTTTCCAAGAGAGGCAGGTTTCCAGAGGAGGCAGGTTCCAAGAGGAGCAGGTTCCAAGAGAGCGAGCTGGGCTGTTTCCAGGCCTTTTATAATGTTAGCAGAGAAGCATGGTGTGTGCATGTCTTGGATAGTTTGCAAGGCATTATGGTTAATGTAGTCTCATGTCTGCACACGACCCCTGAGTTGGTCTCATGTGTTATGACATCACGAGACTTACAGTCTGGACTTTGCTGGCAAATGTCTTTTGATGTCCTGTTCAGTCTCTGGGGCAGATACACATTACAAGTCCTTCCTTTCTGCACATGTCTGGAAGCTGATGGGAGGGGCAGGTATACCTTTGACAAGCAAATGTCCTGTTTATGGTTCCCCTGAGTTTCTTTGTTTTATTCAGGTGTCCACCTTAGTCCATCTTTTGTTAGGTGGGAGGGCAGAGGAATAGAGTCAATTTAAAACTTTAAAGCAGTCTTAAGTCTTTTGTTTGAGGAATGAGAAAAAACAAGGTGAGGTCCCTGCCACTGCAGCAGTACTTTTGTCTTGTAAATATTCCCCAAAGGGAGAGGGGAGAGGGCTTTTGGAATGAAAGCCAGTTCTGCTGCATTGTATTTTTAAGAGCTGCACAAATATATTGGTGTATATATATAATCCACCAAATATGCTACATATTTCAGTAATAAACTGATACCATTACAACAGTACACAAAAACAAAAAACAAATGAAATTACTTGTTACTAAAAATCTTAATCACACAACATACCCTAAGGGGAAACATTGTTACACATATAAGATGGAGAAAAAAGCCTCAGACTAAAGTAACAGTCACTCAATGAGTAATATAAAGCCGCCATCAATACTACTACTACTACTAATACTGCTTTCAATACCATCATCAGCAAAAAAAAATCCTCCATCTATCACATCTGAACAGTGTAAACTCACTCACAAACAGGCACATTTTCGAAAGAGATGGACGTCCATCTTTCGACATAAATCGGCACTTGGATGTCCATCTCTCAGAGATGTGCAAATCAATATAATTGAAACCCAATTTTGGACATCTCTAGCGGAAGTCCATTGCAAGGATGTCCAAATCTGAGGGGGAGGGGGGGTGTATCAGAGGTGTGGTGAAGGCAGGACTTGGGTGTTCCTGACTTGGACGTCTTTAAGCCATAATGGAAAAAAGCAGAGACGTCCAAGACTAAAACTTGGACGTTTTCACCTGGATCTGTTTTTATTATGAATAAGGCACAAAAAGGTGCCCGAAATGACCAGATGACTACTGGAGGGAATCGGGGATGACTTCTCGTCACTCCCCCAATGGTCACTAATCCCCTCCCACCCTCAAAAAACAACATTAAAAATATTACGTGCCAGCCTCGGATGTCATACTCAGGTCCATGACAGCGCATGCAGGTCCCTGGAGCAGTTTTAGTGGGTGCAGTGCACTTCAGACAGGTGGATCCAGGCCCATACCCCCCCCCCCCCTACCTGTTACATTTGTGGAGGAAAGAGCGAGCCCTCCAAAACCCACCAGAAACCCTCTGTGCCCACATATTGGTGCCCCTTTCACCCATAAGGGCTATAGTAGTGGTGTACAGCTGGGGATAGTGGGTTTTGGGGGGCTCAGCACACAAAGTAAGGGAGTTTTGTACCTGGGAGCATTTTATAAAGTCCACCACAGTGCCCCCTAGGGTGCCCAATTGCTGTCCTGGCATGTCAGGGGGACAAGTGTACTACAAATGCTGGCTCCTCCCATCTTTTTTTGAAAATGACCTTCTCACCCGCCTCCGAATTTGGACATCTTTGTAAAATGTCCACATTCCGACTTAGACATTTCTTTCGAAAATGCCCCTCAAAGTAACATTGAGGATCATAAGCACCAAGAGATGTAATGAAATGCACTTATCTGTCTTATCTGTCTGGTCTGTCTGGTCTTCCAATCCAGCACATACCATTACTTCTTTACATCACCAGCAAAACAAACATTCTGTGAACAGAAGCAAAGTCAGTTGCAGCAAATATTCCAAATAATGTCCTGACAAAGATCTTTGTTTCACCAGCTACTGGATGAAGCCCCTGAAGCAGCCAGCTTAGCTGGTGAAATAAAGATCTTTGTCGGGATATCATTTGGACTATCTGCTGCAGCTGAATTTATGGTTTATTAGTTTTAATATACCGCCTTTCTAACAAATGTCAAAGCAGTGCACAATATCAAAATACAGAAAAAGGAAAGGAACTACAAAATTCAAATAGGAAAGCGAAGAACAGTGGCAAAGAAAAGGGGAGAGAGAGAGATACTGGTGATGTAAAGAAGTTATGCTGTGTGCTGGATTGGAAGACCGCAACAGACAAGTGCATTTCATTACATCTCCCGGTGCTTATGATCCTCAATGTTACTTTGAGGGGCATTTTTGAAAGAAACAACTAAGTCGGAATTTGGACGTTTTACAAAGATTTTATGCTACTTATCCCAGAAATAAGCAGTGGATTTTCCCAAGTCCATCTTAATAATGGCATATGGCCTTTTCTTTTAGGAACATGTCCAAACCTTTTTTAAACCCTGCTAAGCTAACTGCTTTTATCACATTCTCTGGCAATGAATTTCAGAGTTTAATTACAGGCTGAGTGAAGAAACATTTTCTCTGATTTGTTTTAAATTGACTACTACTACTACTCTACTTATCACTTCTATAGCACTACAAGGCAGACGCAGTGCTGTATACCATACATAGAAAGACTACTTAGTAGCTTCATTGCTGTCCCTCTAATCCTTGTATTTTTGGAGAGTAAACAAACAATTTACGTCTATCCATTCCACTTCACTCAGTATTTTATAGACCTCTATCATATCTCCCCCTCAGTCTTTCATCATAGGTAAGTCATCCCCATCTCCTTTATCATTTCTGTTGCCCTTCACTGCATCTTTTCTAATTTCACTATATCTTTTTTTGAGATGCAGTGACCAAAATTGTACACACTATTAGAGGTGTGGTAGCACCATTGAGCGATACAAAGACATTATAATATTCTCAGATTTAACCTCCATTCCTTCCCTAATAATTCCTATTTGCTTTCTTAGCTGCTGCTGCTGCTGCACACTGAGCAGAAGGTTTCAACGTATCATTAATAAACAACACCTAAATTATTTTTGTGGGAAGTGACTTCTAATGTGGAACCTTTTATCATGTAGCTACAGTTTGAGTTCTTCCCTACATGCATCGTTTTGAACTTGCTCACATTATATGTCATCTGCCATTTTATTGTCAGTTAAGTGACTGGAATATGTCAGCTTTTGAAGTATGCAATCCTGATAACTTTGTATTTTTCACAGTACAGAAGGAAATACATTTTTGTTTCTCTAGTGCTACATTGCATTCAGACTTCCTGGAGTTCCTATTTCTAGTCTGTGGTTGCTTATTCTGTGTTTGAGACTCTGTTTGTATTCTACAGGAGTAATAGAAGTGAGGAATTCTGCTAATGTTTACTTTCTGTGTAAGGATCTGTAGCAGTCTGACTTGTTCTGTTATTCTAGCAAGAGGTTTATCGGTATTCAAAAGGTGCTATCTTTTTTAGGTGGGGTTGTTATTATTTGAGTTGTGGACATTAGTTCCACTTTATTATGATATGAAACTAAATGGGTCTGGAATGTGTGTGTGGTTTTTTTTGTTTGTTTGCAGAATTGATTGCTGTAGCTCTGAAGGGGTCCCCCCCCCCCCATTGCACCCCTCAGTCCCCCACTATATTGGGAGAAATTGGTGTTATAGAAATCCATCTTCATTGTTCTGCCTGGAGCTCATTCATTCCTAGCTATACCACTGGCTGTTGGGTTTTTCTCAATTCTACAAATAAATATCACTTGTCTAGTAGCTGTATGACTCAGAAGTATCATTTGTAGGTTAACTTTTTTCTCTTTATGCCTCTTTTCTTCATCTTGTTCAATTATTTTCAACAGTGAGTTTGTAGTTAAAGCATAAGTAGTAACCCTAACCCCCCTCCTCCCACCCTGTCAGACTGTCATAGTAATGCTTGAATGTTTTCACTTATATACACTGTCAGCTAGCACATTTGCTTATTTCCGATCTGAGGAAGAAGGGCAACCTTCGAAAGCTAATCAAGAAATGTATTAAGTTATGTCCAATAAAAAAGGTATCATCTTATTTTCTTTTCCATGTTTTATTTTGTTTGATTTCTATGGTTAAAGCATCAAAGATTGTTAGGATGAACATTTACTAGACAGGTTTTACCACATGAGGGCAGTGGTCATCTTCTAAACATCTTAATGCACTGTCCTGAAACAATGTGGTTAAAAAAATTGTTAAAAATGGAAAGGTATAAGCATTTCACTTAACTAACAAGAAAATAAATAATGATATCACTTATATTACTAATTAGATTTGAATTTTAAGCACATCCCCACAATCCTAAAATGCAGGCCTATGAACAGCAGTTTGGAAGACATGAAATTGGATATTTAATCCATTAGCCATTTCATAAGATAGTCCTTTGTATTCTTATATCCTGGGTGAAATTAATTCAGCTTTGTTTGCGGCTTAGAAAAACTGCCAGAAAAAAAGAGGTGATAATGCCTCCCTGTCATTGATAATATTTCACTTAGAATACCTTGTCCAGTTCTGAGAAAGTGTACCACAGGATATGCATCGAGGTAATTTATAAAGCATTTTCCAAGAATAAAGCATTTTTTTTACATGCAGAAAATGGCTCTTATGTAACCCCTTGTTTGAGAATGAGCATCAGATGGGCTACACAAACATATTTTTTATGGATTTGTTGAAGGTCATGGCTGGGACTAGTAAAAGTAGAACTCCAACTGGCACTTTAATCCATTCACTCCACACACCTCCCTCAGTCAATGAACAGTCAAAAACACCATATATGCTCTAAACCAAACTGGGTTTACTAAAACATGGATTATTTAGGCACAACTGGGAAATGCTTCAGAGCAACTATGTACATTCAAACAGGGGCATAGCTAGCACTCCAATTTTGAGGGCGCCAAGGGGTGGACTGTGCGGATAATACAATCCTCCCTCCTCCTTTCTCCCCCTCATGTGCTTGCTAAACATACCTTTGCTGGCAGGGATGCCGAAACCTGGCCAGCCAAATAAATGCAGGGGCCCAAGCCACTCGCCGCCTCCTCGCACTACTTCCTTAATGCAGAAGTTGGTGGTGTGTCTTCAGCCGCCGACACTGAGAGAGGGATTGCTGCCATTCTGAGAGGGGTGGGAGGGGAGATCGGGATCCAGCAAGAATGTTTATGTGGGTCCTGCCTGACACTCAGCCAGGACCCACATAAGCTCTGGCGACCTGGGCCTTTTGAATTACTACTACTACTACTATTTAGCATTTCTATAGCGCTACAAGGCATACGCATTATCTGGAATTAGTTCCAGATATTCAGTGTCAGTTCTCGACCAAGACCCAGCACTGAATATCTGGGGCTAATTTAGCCAGTGATGGTCAGCATTTTAAAAAATCACTGACTGCCAACGGCTGAATATCAGCTAAATTCTTATTATTAACTCTTTATGTTAAGCAAGTAGGTAAAAAATTCAAGCAACCAAGTAAGTACTGGTAAGTAAGCTGTTAAATATCAGAGTCCACAATGTTCGCTGTTCTCTGCTCATATCCAGCAGATCGCAAAGACCTGTCGTTTCTTTCTTTACAACATCCTTAAAATCCGCCCCTTTCTTTCCGAGCACTCTACCAAAACCCTCATCCACACCCTTGTCACCTCTCGTTTAGACTACTGCAATCTGCTTCTTGCTGGCCTCCCACTTAGTCACCTCTCCCCTCTCCAGTTGGTTCAAAACTCTGCTGCCCGTCTCGTCTTCCGCCAGGGTCGCTTTACTCATACTACCCCTCTCCTCAAGACCCTTCACTGGCTCCCTATCCGTTTTCGCATCCTGTTCAAATTTCTTCTACTAACCTATAAATGTACTCACTCTGGTGCTCCCCAGTATCTCTCCACACTCGTCCTTCCCTACACCCCTTCCCTTGCACTCCGCTCCATGGATAAATCCTTCTTATCTGTTCCCTTCTCCACTACTGCCAACTCCAGACTGCGTGTCTTCTGTCTCGCTGCACCCTACACCTGGAATAAACTTCCTGAGCCCCTACGTCTTGCCCCATCCTTGGCCACCTTTAAATCTAGACTGAAAGCCCACCTCTTTAACATTGCTTTTGACTCGTAACCACTTGTAACTACTCGCCTCCACCTACTCTCCTCTCCTCCTTCCTGTACACATTAATTGATTTGATTACTTTATTTTTTGTCTATTAGATTGTAAGCTCTTTGAGCAGGGACTGTCTTTCTTCTATGTTTGTGCAGCGCTGCGTACACCTTGTAGCGCTATAGAAATGCTAAATAGTAGTAGTAGTAGTGTTCCACTGAGTTAACACTAGAGGTAAGGCAATGGTAGCCACCAAAGTAGCAGCCGTTGCCAACTCCTCATCTGATAACTCTAGTACAGCAGACACATTAAGAAGATTCTCATTTTGATCAACATTGTCATGTCTCTCCAAGGTAGTAGAAGGCAGATAATATATCTGACAAAGAGTAGAAAGATTCTTCAGGAACCCCCAAAATCTCTTTAAGGTATCTCTTAAGCATATCTGTCAAGCTATCAAGGAAAGTGAGCCCTTGGGCTGCTGGCTTGGCTGGAACAGGATCCTGAAGCAGAGCTGGCTTGGCTGGAACAGGAACCTGGAGCAGAGCTGGCTTGGCTTAAACAGGAATCTGATGCACAACTGGCTTGGTTTGAACAGGAAGAAGGAACAGGGAACAAACTTGTCTAGACAGACAAGGCAGAGCACAAGGAAAGACAAACAAGGCAGAGCAGAACACAAGGCAAAGCAAATGAGACAGAACTCAGGGCAAGGTAAAACACAAGACAAACAAAACAGAGCACAAGGCTAGGCAGAACACGCAAAACACTCAGAGCCCTCACTGCAAAGGCAAAGTCTGAATGTCCCACAGTTCCTTAGGAGCGCCCTCACATTTGATGTCATGCCCTCAGGAATGAGGCTTGAAGCACATAGAAACACCTGGGACATCAGAGTGAGGCTTGGAAGCTGGAACATCAGAGCAGGGCTAGAATAATCTCTGGAATGTGGCTTGAGAAACAAGGAGAGGGCAGTCTGTAAGAGCCGTAAAACCTGGCCACCAGAGGAAGAAGTAAGTCTCTACAGGGCCCAGGGGGCATGGCCTCAGCCGTGACAATATCTCTAGGTAACAAAGTACCTACCCAAGGAAAATTCAGAAAACATAAGATTTCAAAAGGCTCTGATTTACTCCTCAAATTTCCAAGGTCTTTAATCAAAGCCACTTGGGCCTTGTGTGTCTCATCAAAATCTTTTTACAACTTCGAAACTTGACTAGAAAAGTTTTTAAGTCCTTTATGTTCTTTTCAACATTCAATTCAGTCTTGGATACTCTCTGTTTCAAAACTAAGATTTGGGGGCACAGAGCCTTCCCCAAATCCTCAATTAATGTCAGTACCTATGGAGCTGAAGAATCTCTCTGGGTCACTTCTCGAGTGGTTCATGAATCCTCCCTGATAGAAGTTAATGCCGGCACCATCTCTCCTGGAGGGGACAAAGATGTTGAAACTACTACCTCCATCACAGCTTCCAGATGAACTACAGCCTCATACACAGCAGTATCCACAGCACTTCCTGGTCTGTGACACCGATGGTCTCAGCAGCAATGAGCTACTACTGCCTGGCTGGGGAGGACGGGCTCCTTCAACAGCATTAAGGGGTCCTTTTACCAAGCTGCGATAAATGGACCCTTGCTGTGGTGCCAGCACACAGGTTTGCTGCTCGCCAAGGCCCCCTTTTACCACAGCGAGTAAAAGGCTAGGGTTTTTTTTTAAAAAGGAAATGGGTGTGCAGTAAGTTATCCACTTGCTGCGCAGCTATTTCCCAAGGGAGTCCTTACCTCCACCTATTTAGGAGGCGGTAAGAGCTCCTGCACTAACCTGGCAGTAACTGGGCAGTGCACGGTGCTGCCCAATTACCACTGGTGCGCCGTAAATGGTGTGCAGTTGGAGCAGACACTACCGCAGGGCTCCTGCAGTGGACTTGCCTTGTCTTTGTAAAAGGGCCCCTAAGTTTCTGAAGTGTGATGACATCACTAGTAGCCAGGAGAGTGTTTATTCAGCTGATCCTAAAGGAACCTATCTATAGCAAAAGGGAAATGGGAGTGTCCTAAATTTTATTGGTGCAAACTCCAAAAATAAGAGGCATACACTTTAGGAGGGAAATTCTGCGAATACAAAAAGGAGGAGTCCAGTTTTAAAATTAAGGTCTGTTGGCTTTAGCCTCCTGAGCCCTGACCATGTTGAGCTAGGTAGAGCACTTCAGCCTTAGGCCCAGATGAAATAATTACAGCATAGCCATCAGGTAGCAGTGCTTGCTAGCCCAGCAGCACATTAAAGCCACAGAAAAAAAATCTGAGAGCAGCATAGCATTCAGAAATGTCACCCAGACCTCTGCTCTGTATCCAGTTAAGTAGGAATAAGGGAAATCTCTTCATCTTAATTTCCAGACTGAGGGCCAGATGCATCAAACTTACCATGCTGGGAGTGATCATTTTGAGCCAGTTTGAACCGGCTCAGCAATCACGGTATCTAGCGACAAATGAGCAAAAGCCTACAGCGACCTGTTTACCGCACTCACAAACAAGCAACAAAAACGCTATGCAAATGTATTTTAATTATGTGGTTCTCATTTAAATGAAGGCAATGCACAATAACTGATATTGGGGATCCAAGATGGCCGCAACTCACTAAGTAGCTGTGAGTCTCGATCTCCTTGCTCCAAAAATGCCTAAACGGAGAGGGAGATTAGCGGTTAGAGCTTCCCCGCTAACTCCCTCCTTACCTGGTCCTATTGATCGCTATCTGAGGCCGCATGGAGTTCTTCATGAAGGCAGAATGCTGCCAGTGGAAGACGCCGGCGAACTGAAGATTTCGGCATCCCCTGGCCTCTAGGTCACCTTGAGCCCCGCCGAGCGCACCCACCCTCCCCAACCGCTAGGCGCCAGCTCCTACCTCGAGGATTCGACGGGGTCCACCCTGGAAGAGGGTAGGGGCCCAGAAGATCATCGAATGGAAGTTTTTACTACACCAGAGGTCAGACTGGAGGGCAGTTCGCCCATGGAAACGCCGCGGATTGAGGAGAGAGGAGAGAGGACCTGAGGAACAAAGTGCGACCCGTGAGCAGACTGTAAGGTTTGAAATTCCCATAGAATTCGTGGTCAAACCAAAAGAAGTCACATTAGAAGCTTTGTGGAATTTAGTCTCTAACCTTGGACAGATTTTCTTAAAACAAACTAATGAAGTATTGCCTAAATTAAAAACCTTGGAAAATGACTTACAAAAGAAAGAAGAGCAGATTAAGGATTTGACTGATAAAGTTGTTAAAATGGACCAAAGAATTATGAAGTTTGAAACAGTACAACCTATTATGATTAAAGACTTGACAAACCTAAGGGTTAAAATGGAAATTTTTGACAATTACACTAAAAATCATAACCTCAGATTTGTCAATTTTCCTAAACTTCAAAATGTTGCTCCCTTGGAAATGTTGAAGCGCTATATGTGCGAAATATTATTAATTCCTGAACAAATATACCACCAATGACTATGGTTTATTATATCCCTGGGAAAGACCTGAATCAACCTGAAGCTCCGATAGATGTTTCTCTTTTGCTGGAGACCTCGGACACTGACTTAGCGACTGCAGCCACATTACCAGACAAGAGTTGGATCTTTCGTCTGTTTTTCCGTAATAAGGACAAACCTTTTTTAGGTTTCAAAGTATTACTATTTCTGGATGTCTCTAAGGAGACAAGATGACGGAGGAAACAATTTCTGCTCCTTAGACCTGAAATTCTGCACTTGGGGGGGGCACCTTTTTTTAAGATACCCCTGCGAGTGCATAATAAAGTTTAGGGAGAAAAAATATGTATTTACAGAACCTGCCCACGTGTCAGCGCTTATAGCCTCAGTGAAAGTGGATAAGCACTAATTATAAGAATTAACTCCGCTTAGTAGAATCTGCATTATCTTGTGATATTTTTTTTTCCTTTGTAATATTTTTCTCCCATAGATTTCCGAAATCTTGGATCCGAATTTATGGACTTGAGTATTGTTTTCTTTTGAAAATGTGAAGAACTTTGTTTTTCACCTTTTCTTTTTCTTGATATTATGTTTGAATATGTTATTGACAAATGGATACTTTCCTAAACAAGATGTTTTCTTGTAATAAGGTTAATAATATGAATAAATAAATTCATTAAAAAAAATGAAGGCAATGCACGATGCACAGCCGTTTACGGGCAATGCACAGAAAGGTCTGCACACCTTTAATGTGAAATATTTAACGGGTGCTCAGGGACTGCTGGTAACTCCAGAGAGCTGTCATCTGCCATCAACATAAACACGTCCATAAAGTGTGTGCACAAGAGCTATCAACGACGTGTTATTTATGCATGCGTACATGTACATCCGTTAGAGAAGCCACGACTGCATATCATTCCCGCGGTAGAAAGCCCAACTTCTCCGACATGGATGTGCTCTGACTTGTGCAGCTCATAGTTATAAATGAGAAGCGCCTCTTCCCCCAACAGGGGAAGAGGAGAAACATAATAAGAATGGACGAGGGCTGGGAGGTGCTGCAGCACCTCTTCAACAGGCGGGCTTCATACCCGAGATCTGTAAGTATTTTCGCCATTTTTTGTCCCTCCCTCCACACTCACCAACGAAAATGTGAAAGCACCACAAAAAATGGGATGCAAGCAAATGTGGCACGTCTGCAGAGTGATTAAAAAATTGCGTGCAGATCGGGGCCTATAAGGCTCTGCTTACAAGTGACGTCTATCTCTCATGCCCAAGACGCACATCTATGATGCAATCTTTTTAGACATGCGTACAACAGCTACAGCGCTTGCCCTGTGCTTAGCGAATGACTATTGTGTGCATGTGTTTGCTACACCACTACCATGGATTCCAACAGGTTAGCAAGACTTTCATGCATCGACCTTTGTATTACCACGCAGCTCATGTGCATGCAATTTTTTTTGAGCATCCATCGTTTTTTCATAATCAGTGTCTTGTAACGTGGACCTTTACGTTTTCAGTTTGTCTATGTTTATTTCATTCATCTGCTTCTGAGGGTGAAGAAGGCTGTGCAGGCCAACTATTTTACCCTTTTGGGCACTCTAAAGCTCCAGCTCTATTTGAAAGCTAGGAGAAAGGAAAGGGGAAATGGGACTTGATATACCGCCTTTCTGAGGTTTTTGCAACTACATTCAAAGCGGTTTACATATATTCAGGTACTTATTTTGCACCAGGGGCAATGGAGGGTTAAGTGACTTGCCCAAAGTCACAAGGAGCTGCAGTGGGAATCAAACTCAGTTCCCCAGGATCAAAGTCCATGGCACTAACCACTAGGCTACTCCTCCACTCAATTATAACTATGAGCTGCACAAGTCAGAGCACATCCATGTCGGAGAAGTTGGGCTTTCTCCTATGGGAATCATGTGCAGTCGTGGCTTCTCCAACACGGACACAACTACAATGTTTGCTGCTGCAGTTTTACAACAGTGAACTGAAAGACCTTCCATATTCATTTGACACCCTTTTAGGATCTGCAGAATTGTAAGTCGGTTCCAATTTACTACTACTACTACTACTACTTAACATTAACATCCAAATTGTGCTGGCTGTGTGTAAGATTTGAGAGAAGAAGTTTTAACGGAGAGATAGAGAGGACTCTTCACAGAGCCTCATGTACTGGGAATAAAGGGAAACACTGAAAAGGAGACATGTAAATATATTCTAAGAGCCTCTGTACCAGTGGCGTACCAAGGGGGGGGGGGGGGCGGTCCGCCCCGGGTGCACGCCGCTGGGGGGGTGCCGCGCATCGGTCAGCGTCGTTGGTTTCCATGCTCCCTCTGCCCCGGAACAGGAAGTAACCCGTTCCGGGGCAGAGGGAGCATGGAAACCAACGACGCTGACCAGCGTGCGGCACCCCCCCCCCCCAGTGGCGTGCACCCGGGGGGGTGTCTTTCGCTGGGGTGGGGTCACACTGCACAGGGGGGGCGCTGCACTCAGGGGGGTGGGGCGCATCGGCGATCCGCCCCGGGTGTCAGCACCCCTCGGAACGCCACTGCTCTGTACTACTACTGTCTCTGCCTTAATAGTCTCTGATTGTTTACTCCTGCCTATTTTTGAAGTAAATTATTATTGTTCGGAGCACATCAACCGTGTTTTCTGCTTTTATTCTGAGAACTGGCAAGCCTGATGCTCAAAAGCAACTGTGGGCGCTACAGGCAATTAGCACCGGTCTAGCGCCCACATTTGTTCCTGTGGAATGCTCAGAGCTGGCGAGCGTGTGCAATAACGAGCTTGCTGGCTCTGGGTGCAATGAGCATGGAAATGCATTCTAATCAGGGCCTCCTGCTTTCCTGTCCAGTGCTCAGTAGGCAACATGCCAAACAAGGGCACTCCTTCCACGGCAAACCCTACACCAGCTCAGAGCTGGCATTAAGGTGCTGCTGAGCAGGGGAGGAATAGGGAGCCTGAATAGCCCTGGTGGTCCAGTGGACCCTGTCAAGGCCCCCCCCCCCCCCACCACTCCACAGAGGACATCCCAGTGGCCTAGCAGCAAGCCTCCAAACCCCTCATACCTGAAAGGGAGGAGGGATACAGTCCTACTTCCCCCTACCACTGGGGTCTGTTAGCGTGTGTGCGCACAGGGTGGGAAGGAATGTATTGCCCCCCCAGTCCAGCCCTGGGCACCCCCAAAACTGAAGAGCTGGTTATGCTCCTTGTTGGAATCAATATGGAATCTGTTTATGGTGCTGTGCTGCAGCTTAGGCTGAGAAATCTTTGAACAACAGCAATTTCACAACATTCAGGTCCAGACCTATCGTCACCGTATCTGCAAAATGTAATACGCTGGCCATGGCCTACCGCCAAGTGACCATGGTGCTACCAATCCATGTGCATTCTCCACTCCTTTGTGCCTCCTCCTGCACACTGAGACACCCAGATATACACTGCTGTCAGACCTGTCGTAAGCCTTTTTCTTTAATCAATTACGTGAGACCAATTATTCTAGAAACAGAGAAAAATGAAACATAGAAAAATGCAGATAAAGACCATATGGTTTATCCAGTCTGTCCATCCATGTCATCTACTAACCCTTCCTCTCCCTTACAGATCCTATGTACTTGTCCCAAGTTTTCTTGACTTCAGATACAATTTTTGTCTTCACCACCTCCACTGGGAGGCTGTTCCACGAATTCACCACCCTTTCCATGAAGAAGCATTTCATGTGCAGGAGTGGCCTAGTGGTTAGGGTGGTGGACTTTGGTCCTGGGGAACTGAGGAACTGAGTTCGATTCCTGGCACAGGCAGCTCCTTGTGACTCTGGGCAAGTCACTTAACCCTCCATTGCCCACCGCATTGAGCCTGCCATGAGTGGGAAAGCGCAGGGTACAAATGTAACAAAAATAAATAAAATCAGGTTACTACTGAGTCTGTTCCCTTTCACCTTCCTATGCCCCCTCATTCTAGAATTTCCTTTCAACTGAATGAGACTTGCCTCCTATGCATTTATGCCATGGAGAAATTTAAACCTATCATATCTCTCCTCTCCTGCCTTTCTTCCAGTATATATATATTGAGATCTTTAAGTCTATCCCCATATACTTTATGACGAAGACCAGTGTCATGTCCCCTACCTCAATGCAAGTGGCGTCCTCGGGCTGCGCGGGGTCCTGTTGACACACACACTTGACTGGCACAGCCCTGAGCCATGTGTGTGTAGTTCTTCTCTGGCTGCAGGTTCCTTAATTGCGTTGCTTCCATGCACCTGTGTCTGCTCTCTCTCTCTCTGCCTGGCTTCCCTTTCTTCTCTCCTATTGGTCTTCCAGTTCCTCCTTCCCCTGTTCTTGTCCTATGGCTGTGCTCCTTCTCTCTGCTGGTCCCTGCTGATGTCAGATGCCAACACTTTATCAGCTGAGCTCTTCCTGGACTCTGTGCTTCGGTTTCTACATTGGTAGGTGTTGCTTGCTCAGCAGTTTGCTTCTTCTCTACTTTGTCCCTCGTTGCTGACTTTGCCTGTACCTGGATTACTCTCTTGTCTGCTCTCTGCCTACTGATTTACCTGTACCTGGATTACTCTCTTGACCTGCTGCCTGCCTATTAACTTTACCTGTGCCTGGATTACTCACTTGCCTGTTGTTTGCCCATTGACATTGCCTGTACCTGGATTACTCCCCTGCCTGCTGCCTGCCTGTTGACACTGCCTGTTCCTGGATTATTCCCCTACTTGTTGCCTGCCTATTGACTTTGCCTGTACCTGGATCACTCTCTTGCCTGCTGCCTGCCTGGCCAATTCATTCACCACCCCGCTTCCAGCTCCGTCTTGTAAGTCCTGCAGGTCACCCGCACCTAGGGGCTCAACCTCTGGGGAACGGCGGTCAGTGCAGGTGAAACCCAGGGTTGTCTGTCCGCCAAGCAGAACCTGGTCCGAGTACCGGGCTCAGCAGCGCTCTACTTGGTACAAGAACTCACAAGTCTGACAACCAGTGACCATTTTAGAAACCGCCCTCTGGACCGACTCCATCCTAATTATATCTTTTTGAAGGTGCAATCTTCAGAATTGTACACAATATTCTAAATGAGGTCTCACCAGGGGCATCCAGGGGCATCATCACCTCCTTTTTTCTACTAGTCATTCCTCTACCTTTGCACTGAAGCATCCTTCTAGCTTTTACCATTATCTTTTCTACATGATTAGCCAACTTAAGATCTTCACATACAACCTACCCAAGTCCCATCCATTCCTCTTTCGTGTACAAAGTTCTTCACCCTCTAAACTGCAGCATTCCCTTGGGTTTTTGCAGCCCAAATGCATGAACCTGCATTTTTTAGCATTAAATCTTAGCTGTCAAATTCTAGACAATTCTTTAGGCTTCACTAGGTCCTTCCTTATGTTATCCACACCATCAGGGGTGTCTTCCCTATTGCAGATTTTGGTATCATCTGCAAAGAAGCAAACCTTATCAGACAGACCTTCAGTAATATCAATAATAAATATGTTAAAAAGAACCGGCTCAAGAACCAAACCTTGTGGCACACCACTGGTAACATCATAGGCGCCGACTCCGTGGGTGCTGTGGGTGCTCAAGCACCCCCAATATTTTTAAACCTGCCCTCCTTGCTTTCCTGCCGCTCAGCCAGCGCTTAAAACTAATTTTAGGTGACTGAACGGCAGTGAAAGAAGCAGAGTACATGCTCCGTCTTCACCTTTCTTCTTCCCTCTCAGCTGTGCTCCTGCCCTTGCGTAAACAGGAAATGAGGGCGTGACCACAGCTGAGAGGGAAGAAGAAAGGTGAAGACGGAGCGGGCTGTACTCTGCTTCTTTCGTTCAGTCAGGTAAAATTAGTTTTAAGAGGTAGGGCAGGGAAGAAATCGCTGAACATTGATGCTGGGCAGGGGGCAGGGGACAGGGGAGAGAGGAGAGTTGCTGAACATGGATACAGGGGAGGGCAGGGGACAGGGGAGGGAGGAGAGTTGCTGAACATGGATACAGGGGAGGGCAGGGGACAGGGGAGGGAGGAGAGTTGCTGAACATGACTACAGGGGAGGGCAGGGGGCAGGGGAGAGAGGAGAGTTGTTGAACATGGATACAGGGGAGGGCAGGGGGCAGGGGAGAGAAAAGAGTTGCTGAACATGGATATGGGGGGGGCAGGGGACAGGTGAGAGAGGAGAGTTGCTGAACATGGATACAGGGGAGGGCAGGGGACAGGGGAGGGAGGAGAGTTGCTGAGCATGGGTACAGGGGAGGGCAGAAGAGAGAGGAGAGTTGCTGAACATGGATACAGGGGAGGGCAGGGGACAGAGGAGAGTTGTTGAACATGGATACAGGGGAGGGCAGGGGAGAGAGGAGAGTTGCTGAACATGGATGCAGGGGAGGGCAGGGGAGAGAGGAAACTTGCTGAACATGGATACAGGGGAGGGCATGGGGCAGGGGAGAGAGGAGACTTGCTGAACATGGATACAGGGGAGGGCATGAGGCAGGGGAGAGAAGAGAGTTGCTGAACATGGATACAGGGGAGGGCAGGGGAGAGAGGAGAGTTGCTGAACATGGATACAGGGGAGGGCAGGGGACAGGGGAGGGAGGAGAGTTGCTGAACATGGGTACAGGGGAGGGCAGGGGAGAGAGGAGAGTTGCTGAACATGGATACAGGGGAGGGCAGGGGACAGAGGAGAGTTGTTGAACATGGATACAGGGGAGGGCAGGGGAGAGAGAAGAGTTGTTGAACATGGATACAGGGGAGGACAGGGGAGAGAGGAGAGTTGCTGAACATGGATGCAGGGGAGAGAGGAGAGTTGCTGAACATGGATGCAGGGGAGAGAGGAGACTTGCTGAACATGGATACAGGGGAGGGCATGGGGCAGGGGAGAGAGGAGACTTGCTGAACATGGATACAGGGGAGGGCATGGGGCAGGGGAGAGAGGAGACTTGCTGAACATGGATTCAGGGGAGGGCATGGGGCAGGGGAGAGAAGAGAGTTGCTGAACATGGATACAGGGGAGGGCAGGGGAGAGAGGAGACTTGCTGAACATGGATACAGGGGAGGGCATGGGGCAGGGGAGAGAGGAGACTTGCTGAACATGGATACAGGGGAGGGCAGGGGGCAGGGGAGAGAGGAGATTTGCTGAACATGGATACAGGGGAGAGCAGGGGAGTTGCTGGACATAGATGCAGGAGAGGGCAGGGGAGAGAGGAGAGTTGCTGGAAATGGATACAGGGGAGGGCAGGGGAGAGAGGAGAGTTGCTGAACATGGATGCAGGGGAGAGAGGAGAGTTGCTGAACATGGATGCAGGGGAGGGCAGGGGAGAGAGGAGAGTTGCTGAACATGGATGGATGGGAGGGCAGGGGAGAGATGAAAGTTGCTGTACATGGATGCAGGGGAGGGCAGGAGAAATGATGGACATGAATAGAGGGGAGGGAAGACAGGAGGAGATGCACATGGATGGAGGGGAGAGAGGGAAAATGCTGGACATGGATGGCGGGAAGGGAAGAGAGGAAGTGAGATGAACATGGATGGAGGGGCGGAGAGAAGAAAAATGGTGGACATGGATGGAGGAGAGGGAAGAGAGAGGAAGGAGTTGCATATGGATGGAAGAGAGTGAAGAAAGAGGAAGGAGAGGCATACTGACAGAGATGAGGGAAAGGGAAAAGAGGAGAAAAACTACACATGAATGGAGAAAATAGACGCCGGATGGAAAGAGGGAAGAGAGGGGGCAGATGAAGGATGGAAAGGAGAGAGAGAGGGGGCAGATACTGGATGGAAAGGGGGAAGAGAGGGGGCGGATGCTGGAAGGAAAAGGGGGAGAGAGGGGGTAGACGATGGATGGAAAGGGGGGAAAGTTAAAGATTGAGGAAAGAAGAAACAAGAGACTGGGACCAACACAATTAGAAACAGTAAACGGCCAGACCACAAAGGTAGGAAAAAATGAATTTTATTTTTAGTTTAGGATAAAGTAGTGTGGTAGCTGTGTTAATAAATACAGAAAATGGAAGTAATGTTTACTGGACTAATTTTAATACATTTTTGACTAATGTTTGGAGACCAAACCCTCCTTTCTTGTGTCAGTACAGAATACCATAACAGCAGTATACTGTCCTGACCTAAGGAAAGAGGTTTTGGCCTTTGAAAGCTAATTGAAAAATGTATTTAGTCCACTAAAATGATATCATATTTTCTATTTTTTGTTTTACTTGTACTTGTTAACCTATAGTATAGTGATTGAAATATGTCAGTTTTTGAAATTTGCATCTCTTTATATTTGCACAGTACAGGGGGATTGAGGGGTGGGACTGTTCAGGGAAGAAGTCCTGGTGTAGGTTGCAGGCAGCCTATGAGTGGCGCTGCCACTGCCCAGGTGAAGACTGCAGTAGATATAATTTTAAGGTATGGGGGGGGGGGGGGGGGGACACTGCCTGTAAAAAAAAAAAAATTTTCAGCACCCCCAATCATTTTGAAAAGTTGGCTCCTATGGGTAACATCCTTTTCCTCAGAATGAGCTCCATTTACTATTAACCCCTGTCGCTTCCCACTCAACCAGTTCCTAACCCAGTCAGTCACTTTAGGGCCCATACTGAGGGCATTCAGTTTATTTATTAGTTATCTATGTGGAACTGTCTCAAAGACTTTGCTAAAATTTAAATACATCACATTAGCACACTCCCTTGATTCAACTCTCTGGTCGCCCAGCCAAGAAATTAATCAGATTTGTCTCACAAGACCTGTTTCTAGTGAAACCATGCTGCCTTGGGTCCTGCAATGCATTGGATTCCAGAAACTTCACTATTCTCTGTTTTAAAAGCAATTCCATTAATTTACTTAATACAGAATTCAGAAGAAAGAGAAGGTGAAGGTGGCTAAGTCAATGCATAACTGTTTATTAGTGTTTAATATATATGCTTCAATTTTGGGAGAAGCTAAGCCTGAGTTATATCCTTGTGTTATAATGTATTCTGACATGATTTTGAGAGCATACAGAACATATAGTGGTTGGTCATGGTTAAACTATGACACACAGTTTAGGAAGCGTTTGGTGAAAGATAGGTCAGATGCCTGGGGATTGAGCGATGTAGATATTTGGTTGACATAAATGACTCCTGTGAGACCTTGGTCATTTCGAGGTTATGTGTCTCAGCGGGGGTTATGGGAATAGCAGGTGTGCATGCAGGAAACAGTGTATGGGATGGGGCTGTCCAACCAGGCAGAAACTCAGTGAAGGTGACTAAAATAAATGGTCAGACGATGCACTAAAATTTCAAAGTTTTATTGACATCCAAAGCTCCTCACAGACTGTGTTTCGGCCTAATAGGCCTGCATCAGAAGTCTGAAAAGGATGTTTGGAAATTAATATGTTTTATAACTGTAGGAGACCACAGAAACAGAAATAACACTAAATAGTGTCAAGTTGGTCAGGATATAGACTGGGAAGGTGTGGAGTTGGAGGAGGTAGCTATTGCTTTCAATTTAACTCAGAACGATGCATGCGTCAGTCTTATAAGTTTGGGCACAAATGTTCAATCTGTGTAGAGACGCATCCGGCATTCAGATATAATGTTAAAGGAAGTATGACTGCCAAGGTATCTGGACCCAAGCAAGTGCCCTCTGGGAATAGTTTGTAAGACTCTGTCACCAATTAATATGACTGTCTTGCAGGAATGGTTAGTGAAGCATCCTGTGAAGGATGATGCAAAATTATTGTGGGAGGGTTTTTGTGATGGATTTAAGATTCCTTTTAAGAGTCCAGTGTTGATATATAAGCCTCGTAATTCTTCATCTGTTGCAGTCCATTGTGAGACTGTAGTTGAAAAATTGTGCAAAGAAATAGAATTGGGTAGAATTGCAAGGCCATTCTCTAGTTCTCAGTTTCCTAACTGGGATGCGCTGGGTGGGGCTACACACCATTTAAGGGAGTTTCTCCCTTATATACTACTTACTACTACTACTACTTAACATTTCTAGAGCGCTACTAGAGTTACGCAGCGCTGTACAAAATATGGTGTGTAGCAACTGCATGCTGGACAGGGCTCACCATTCTTCCCCAATGATCTGCAAACCCTAATGCCAGCTCGGAGCTGGCGTAGAGTTTGCTTCGGCCAGCGACCCAATCTTTTGTGCGCTGGTCGCTGATCATTGGGGATGAATATGTTTAGCCCTGCATTCAGAGCCCTTGAGCGCGTTGTTTCACACACTCGAGAGCTCTGATCATGGGGCAGTAGCAAACGCCAGCGCTAGTATGGCGCTAACAGCCTCTAGCGCCGGCGCTTGCTTCTGATTATCCCCCTAGGAGTACTTACCAGTGGCATGGCTACATGAGGCCACGGAGGCCTGCCCCCCCCCCCCACAAATTTCCTCTGTGCCCCTGGTTTTGCTGGCAGGAGTCCCCAACCCCCACCAGCTGAAGCCTTGTACAGAGCTGGTCTCCAGCACTGCCGAGTTGCCTACACTGCTCTCTCTTCCCCCTCAAATCCTGCATGCTCCTTTTAGTGAAATTGGGTATGCTTAGTTTCACTAAAAGGAGCACACAGGACATGAGGGGAAAGAAACAGCAGGGCGCCGGAGACCGGCGCTGGAGAAGGCTTCAGCTGGCGGGGGTTGGGGACCCTCTGCCAGCCAAGGTATTTGCTGCAGCTTGTAGTTAGCAATTCGGGGAGCAGCAGGGGGGAGCAACAGGGCAGCGAGGTGGCAGGGGGCAGCAGACCATAATGTGCCCCCCTCGGGCCCTGGCCCCCTCACACCGCGAGATCTGGCTACACCCCTGGTACTTACCCAGTGGATGCTGCAAAGAATTTTATGACCGTGAGGAAGGAAGGAGGTATTTATTGGTTAATGCATGCTAATATGTCTCCTTTGACAAGCTTTCGGTTTGTGAGATCATTTGGTACTCACTCGTTTAGAATTGGGGCAGCATCATTTGCGATGGCTCAAGTGATCTCTGTTGAAAAGATTAGAAAGGTAGATGGAGTTCATCTAGTTATAGGTCTTACGTGCACTAGCATTTGAGGATTGATTTATTCATTCTTTATAGTCTTATCTTGAATTCGGAGAGCTGAAGAAATTGTGGTTTGGATTATTGGTGATTCTTATGTATTCTGGGCCCAGAAGCATGCAGTGAAATCAAGAATGGGTGCACACTTGGGACTGGCAGCACAAGGATTTTGGATTTAGTAGTTGGAACTTAGAAGAATGTAATGGGACCAGTTGTTACCCAATTTATTGCAGATGAGGCATTGGTTTGTTAAGCCTCATATTTTATTGTTTCATGTTGGGGGTAATGATTTATGTATTGTTAAGGGGGTGGATCTCATCAGGCAGATGAAAAAAGGATATTTTGCGAAGGTTTTTGTTTTGTCTAATATTATTCCTAGAAGAATTTAGAAAGGTGCTCATAAGGTTAAAGGCCATTGAGCATGTAAGAAAGAGGGTAAATTCTGAAATGAACAAGTTAATGCAGTGGTTAAAGGGCGTATTATTTATCATGAATTAATTTCTGCTGATTGCCCAGGACTGTATTGGTCTGTTGGGGTCCATCTCTCAGAGATAGGTTTGAATATTCTCGTGATGGTTTTGGAAGATGTTTTGGAAGGACTGGGGAGGGATATCAGGATTGCAGCACAGATGAGGAGCTGAGGGCAAGCATAAGTACAAGTATTGCCATACTGGGACAGACTGAAGGTCCATCAAGCCCAGCATCCTATTTCCAACAGTGGCCGATCCAGGACACAAGTACCTGGCAAGATCCAAAATAGTACAGTACATTTTATGTTGCTTATCCTAGAAATACACCATATACAACCAATAAATGGTAGAATAAAGTTCAAATAGTGCCAAATGGTCACAAGGTTGATGTGTTTTGGGGAAGTCTCATACAGTCACAAAGGCAAATAATTTATCACCAATCTGGTGTGACTGATCAATGTGACAATTAAAATCATAGACAGCCCCCAACCATCCGTATCTTGTAAAAACATTTTTTGTGCTTTTTATATTGCTTATGCAGTGATTAACATTAACCTCTCAGTTTCAACTTATTAAATTATGTGACCGGTATTATATCGACAAGAGTATTATCATTCACTGTAGCGGAGATGACTTATAAGACACTTATCTGCATGTCCGTATGCAGTTCCAGGAGTGATTACTATCCCGACAGGTGCCTGTTTCGCTTTTGTGCATTGTCAAGGGAAAGTCAATCTCTCTCCTGCTACTTCAGATTGCTCTGCTTATTTATCCTAGAAATAAGCAGTGGATTCTCCCAAGTCATTTTTAATAATGGCTTATGGACTTTTCTTTTAGGAAGTTATCCAAACTTTTTAAAAACCCCGCTAAGCTATTTGCATTTAATAAATTCTCTGGCAACAAATTCCAGAGTTTAATTACACATTGAGTGAAGAAATATTTTCTCCACTTCATTTTAAATTTACTACTGTGTAGCTTCATTGCGTGCCCCCTAGTCCTAGTATTTTTGGAAAGAGTAAACAATCGATTCACGTCTACCTCTTCCATTCCACTCATTATTTTATAGACCTCTATCATATCTCCCCTCAGCCGTCTGTTCTCCAAGCTGAAGAGCCCTAGCCACTTTAGCCTTTCTGCATAGGGAAGTTGTCCCATCCCTTTATCATTTTCATTGTTCTTCTTTCTTCTCTGTACCTTTTCTAATTCCACCATATCTTTTTGAGATGCGGTGACCAGAACTGCACACAATATTTGAGGTGCGGTCACATCATGGAGCAACACAAAGTAACATAGTAGCATAAGACCTGCACGGTCCATCCAGTCTGCCCAACAAGATAACTCATATGTGCTACTTTTTGTGTATACCCTACTTTGATTTGAACCTCTGCTCTTCAGGGCACAGACCGTATAAGTCTGCCTAGCACTATCCCCGCCTCCCAACCACCAGCCCCGCCTCCCAACCACCGGCTCTGGCACAGACCGTATAAGTCTGCCCAGCACTATCCCCGCCTCCCAACCACCAGCCCCGCCTCCCAACCACCGGCTCTGGCACAGACTGTATAAGTCTGCCCAGCACTATCCCCGCCTCCCAACCACCAGCCCCGCCTCCCACCACCAGCCCCGCCTCCCACCACCGGCTCTGGCACAGACCGCATAAGTCTGCCCAGCACTATCCCTGCCTCCCACCACCAGCTCTGGCACAGACCGTATAAGTCTGCCCAGCACTATCCCTGCCTCCCAACCACCAGCCCCGGCACAGACCGTATAAGTCTGCCCAGCACTATCTCCGCCTCCCAACCACCAGCCCCGCCTCCCACTACCGTCTCTGCCACCCAATCTTGGCTAAGCTCCCGAGGATCCTCATTTTTATTTGCATTCATTTCCTAATAATACCTACCATTCTATTTGCTTTCTTAGCCTCCGCACACTGAGCAGAGGGTTTCAATGTATCATCAATGATGACACCTAGATCCCTTTCCCGGTCGGTGACTCCTAATGTGGAACCTTGCATTATGTAGCTGTAGTTCGGGTTCCTCTTTCTCACATGCATCACTTTGATGTCTTCACTCATGACGGTGGTGAAGGTATGCCCTGGTATATTCCAACCCCAAATGACTATATTTTATTATATGTGAGCAAGAATATACATCTTCTCTTACATTACTGCTTGAGAATGATTTGAGTACTGGGATGAAGTGTATGCGGACCTTTGATCCGAATGGCCCTTTGTGTTACTGCAAAGGTTCCAGGAAGGTTGGGAGTCATATATTGATATCCATATGACTGGGACATCCTTGTCTAGTCAAATAGTCAAGGAAGTTTATTAATATGGCTGGATGGGCAATAAATGTGTTCAATATATTATATTTGAAATTTGGAATAATAAAGCTGCGGCCCTGCTGCTGTTTCCATGAACATATATCTTGTGTCATTTGAAATTGAAAAGATGGAGGGGGGACTGTGAAATTGCCCACGTTTACACTATCATACCTGCTTTCAGACTTTAATGTTGCCGCTGCTATTTCAGATAACTATCTTGAAATCTAGCTGTAACACAAATCATAGCTGATCATCTGAACACTGCTAAGACATTTAAGCAGTTATCGGCCTTGCATAAAATAAAAGACATTTCATATGGCAGTGAAGTACTCCTTTAAAAAAAACAGAATTCTCAGAAAAGGACATTAAGAAGATTCTACATTAATTAGAAGCTAAAAATCAAAATGACACCTTTAGCTTGTACTGGGCTGAAGACCATTAAAAGGAAATCACTGTAACCTGACTTTGCCCTCGGATTAAGAGGCTCTAGCATTAATGGATCCTCCTCTGGATCTGTTTCCCAATGTTATACTACTCTTTTTGAGTTTTAGGCTTATATTTATCATGCACTATTGTCTTGACCTCAGCCTGACTGAACTAGATGGACAGAGGAAGAAAGAGGTGTTTTGTATTCTATTCTCCCAGTCCTTTGCTGGTGCCTGCAGCTGCAGTTAACTCAGACAGTAAGAGGATCAAGTCCATCTCCTCAGGGACAAACACCAGCTCCTCGTTACAATTCATAGTTTAGTTAATCTGGGCGCTAACCAGTTAGTTACTGTTTAAAACCTCCCTATTGTGTAAGTAAGGCACTAAGGAGTCCATCTATTAAAGCAGTGGCTCTCAACTAGTGCGTCGGGACACACTGGTGTGTCACCAAAAACTTGACAGACAGCATGCTTTTGCTTTTCTTGACAAGTATGTGTGCTGCAGGTTAGGGTGGGTTGAGAATCAGAAAGTCAGATACTCAAACTCTTCATAATGTTTCAGCTCACCTCCCTTGCACCTGTTATTGACCTTACATCATTATTAGCAACAATTAAGTGATATATAGGGGTTTTTGTTTTGTTCCGCTGCAAATTGTAGTGTTTAGTGTGTCATGGGTATGAATATTATCTGTCACAGTAAAAAGATTGAGAACCATTGTACTACTACCACTACTTATCATTTCTATAGCACTACTAGACGTACGCAGTGCTGTACACTGGACAAAAAAGAGACAGTCCCTGCTCAACAGAGCTTACAATCTAATTAGGACAGACAAAAGGGACAAATAATGGATAAGGGAATTACTAAGGTGGGAATGATAAAATATGGGTACTGAACAAGAGAGTAAGGGTTAAGAGTTAAAAGCAGCATTAAAAAGGTGGGCTTTTAGCCTAGATTTGAAGACGGCTGGAGATGGAGCTTGATGTACCGGCTCGGGAAGTCTATTCCAGGTAAAAGGTGCAACAAGAAAAAAGGAACGGAGTCTGGAGTTAGCAGTGGAGGAGAAGGATGTTAAGCACTGAATGTGTGGTTAACACCCAGAAACAAGGTACTGTGTGACGATCTTAAGGGGGTTGCAGTGGTTTGCCTGTTTCCGTACATTAAACCACGCATTACCAAGGGGACCTTAAACTAAAGGGTTTCCACATGGCAATGGACTTGCTGTGCCGCAATAGCCCTTACCGCCACCTGAACGGGTGGCGGTAAGTGCTCCCTGCCGCATGGCCAGATGGTAAGAGTAATCTTACTGCATGGCCATTTTTTTAGCAGTTTTTTACCTGCTGCGGGAAAAAGGGCCCTGGCTTATAGGAAAAAACAGTCCCCACCACTATTGCAGCTTGGTAAAAGGACCCCTGAATATTTCAGTCACGGGCGTGGCATAAGCGAAGAGTAGGCGTGGAGGCATTAGCCAGTTAGCACATTACACTTACTGTGCACTAACTGGCTAGTGCAGAGCAGTGGCGTACCGAGGGCGGGGCGATGGGGGTGGTCCACCCCAGGTGCACGCTGCTGGAGGGGTGCAGAAAACAGCCGCGCAGCTGTGGGCTCCGCTGATTCCCTGCTCCCTCTGCCCCGGAACAGGTTACTTTCTGTTCCGGGGCAGAGGGAGCAGGGAACCAGAGGAACCAACAGCCATGCGGCTGCTCCCAGCAGGTAAAAATGCTTGAGTGATACGCTGGGGGGGGAGGGGTCATGCTGCACCCAGGGGGGGGAGGGGTGGACGGACGCCGCTGCACCCAGGGGAGGAGGTGCGCAGCAGCGATCCGCCCTGGGTGGCAGCCAACCAAGGATCGCCACTGGTGCAGAATTAACATGGAGCCATGTTCTGCCTCCTAGGAGCCAGTAATTGCTTCCCATCCCATTTAACAGGAGGCAGGTACCCTGCATTAATCTGAATATTAAGGCACTTCCTGCAATAAAAATAAAATTGTTGGAACATCCCTTGTTGATGTTAGTTTTGAGCTTGTCAAGGATTTAAATCCTGCTTTACAGTATGTTAAGTCCAAAACCTAATGCATATTTGTAAAAGAGTCCCTATGAAATTTAAAACCGGACACCTGAAAGAAAAATGACAAGGTCCTGATTTCAAGGCATTAATGTCAATTTCAAAAATATTGAGAAGCCAAACGATATGGTCAAGAAAAGCAATCAAACATCTGTTAGGGCAAATATGTATGGCCAAACATAATTTACAAGTTGGTAAATATATGTATTTTATTCCTTGTTCATTTCAGTATGGGGGTTTGAAGCTATGGCAAAGTTTCTTCCAATTGTCTGTTTTGCTACAAAGGCAACAGAAAAGATCAAAAGTTCAACTGGCGTTAAGTGGGTAAGATAGGATGAATCATACTTAGAAACTAATTGAATTTACTAGAAAAAAAAAGTCGTGTTTTGGAGGAAGAACCTCTGATTGGCACCAATTCTAGTATCTTTCTTTCTGCAGAAAGCTGGAGGGGGGGGGAGCAGCAGCCACTCAGGAAGAAACGGGGAGAAGCCAAGATCCCCAGCAAGACCACGAAGGGGGCAGCGAAGTTTTTAAAGAGAAAATAATAAAAATTGCTTCTCGCACCTTCTAAAAATGATTTTTTATAGAAAAATTGTGGCCACCCTGGATAAACCGTTTGAACGCATCCAACCAAGAGGAGAAAATGGATCGCTGATTTCCAGGTCCAGTTCCTGGTTTTCCCTCTCTTATGTCTGTGTTTATTTAATATTTTCTTTCATTTTAACACAAATTTCACGATAAAACTTCCCAGTCAGTTTTCGGCGGTAAACTTCTATGTGCCCGGAGCCTGCGCTTTCGCACAAAAAAGTTGCAAAACACTGGCACAACGGAGGACACAAAAGTTAACAAAGCTGTGAAAATATGTTTGCAGAAAAAAGACAATTGTTGGATTAAATGCATTCAAGTTAGATATAATGCCGTTTTTGTATCAAATCTTTGGCAATGTGAGTGTACAAAAGTTCCCTGTGGCAGTCACTTGCTCCTTTTGTGATGTTTGCGCTTTGGCGTCTCCACTTGGCGCGTTACCCGGAGCCCTTTAAACGCGATTGTTTCTTTCATTCTGATGACATTTACCGGATCAAAACATGCTGTTAATTCGATCAGAAAGCTCTACCCTCCCTAACAAAGCCAGAATAATTTCTCCCGAAGTTTGTTAAATTGACCAAAATTAGGCAAATGAATAGGGGGTCTGTAGGCGACGCATCTCGCAGGTGACACTGAATAATGCACGTTAAAAGACCAGCTGCATTACTCTTTCTTCCCCCCTCTTTCTTTCCCGGCATTATCAAAATTGACGCCAATGAAACTATTCATACTTTTCAATAGACATTTTCTTATAGGATAATAGGCTACAAATTGAGCCTCTCCAAAAAAGGAATCTACTGGGTAACCCTCGTGTGCCAAAGCCTGCAGGAGATGCTGGGACGGGGAAAAAAGGCAAAAGCTCGTGTGCCAGCCCCAATCCCACACCTGCCGACGGGTCCCCACAAATGGAACAGTGTCAACAAAAAGCTTGCCATCTCTCATAAAGATAGACTTGTCACCAAGTCGCGTGAGAAATCCTGAGAACAAAACGAGGGGACTCCGTCTCCAAAGAGTCTCCCTTGAACTCGGCGGAACAGCCGATTAAAGGCTTACTTAATTGCTCTAATGACGCCAGACAGGCTTCAAACTGCGGCGATCGCTTGCTGGGCTGTCGGGGAAACAGGCGATCGCGTGAGAGCCGGAGCGAGCCCTGAAGGGCGAGCAGGGCCGGCAGAGCCCGTGCGCTTTGCGCCCCGGCGGCCCCGCTTGCACGTTTCCCTGCAGCCTTGGAGTCAGCCACAGAGAGCAAAGCTGTCAAAAAAAACCATCACGTGTCCTGTCAAGGGCCACGTGGAACAACAAAGCCGACCTGCCCTTCGCTAGCCCCCCCCCCCCCACTTGCCCCTCCCCTCTGCAGTTCTTTAACCCGATCTTTTAACGCATCCATTTCCTTCCAAAGCTGCCTCTCTAATCCCGGGAATAATTTAGGCCATGAATACAAGCGCTGCTCTAAGTGATCGCTTTATAAGCAGCCCCTGGGAGGTGAAGCTGTTGCAGTCCACCTGAGAGGAGCTTGGCGTAAACGGGGCTCTTGCTGGCAGGGGTTTCCCGGGCGATTTCACCTTAGGGGTGCTCGATCCAGAATGAAAGAGAGGAAAGTGAGTTCATTTCCCTTCCTTGCGCACCAGTTAGAGGTATTTTATTACCTAAACGTGCTAGTAGGATCACAAGATAGCATGTGCATTTTCTAGTTCCTACAAACTTAAAAAAAATACAATTTCTTTGCATGCACTTAGTATATTATGTTGTGGAGCTCATGGGGAAAAGAGACGTGGGTGGAAAATTGGTTTTAAGCCATCCTAGAAAATATAGTTTCTCTGATAATGCAGAACCTTTCTGATCCACTTTTTTGCAATCTGCTTGCTAAGGGTTCGGCAGCAAATATGGGATTGGATTAATTTAATATCAGCTGAGAGTCCTGTGCTGTCAAAAAAACAATGTTCAAAATGTATTTATACATAGGTTTCCTTTATGCACCACTTTTTGAGGGCTCAATTTGGATATTAAAAAAAACTCCTGGATTATCATTTAGTTGATTCAATCGTGAATTTGTTTCTAGAGAACCCCGGTTTCACACAAAGTGATTGAGAAGAGAAGAAGGGATCGGATCAATCGCTGTCTCACCGAATTAGGAAAGACGGTGCCAATGGCTTTGGCGAAACAGGTGGGCATCTATTTCCCTCACAGAGCCAACCCCCCCCCCCCCCCCCCCCCATAACTGAACACAATCTTACAGTCCCTTTTACTAAGCAGTGCAAAAAAAAAAAAAAGTGGCCAGCACCACTGCGCCATAACTAGCATGTGGGTTTCATGTGTACTGAGGCCACTTTAGCAAGGCTATAAAATGGCTGCATTTTCCATTTCATCAACTAATGGCCACACACTAATTTCCTAGTTATCATGGGGCCATTGTGGGAAACCTTACTGTTAAAGTGGCACATGTGATTTTGTCTAGTTGGGCAGACTGGATGAACCGTGCAGGTCTTTTTCTGCCGTCATCTACTATGTATGTTATATGTTACAATAACTACCAGCTAATCGGTTAGTGCACAGCATGCCCAATTAGTGTTGGACATGCCTACCCTCTGCCCCCAAACACACCCCCATCGCCAAAAAATAAAAAAAAAAGTATTTTTTAATGCTGTGGGTAGCACAGGCAGATCTGAAAACTACTGTGGGATGCCCGAGCTTGGCCCATGGTAGTGGATTTCAACCTGTATAAGCACCACAACTTAGTTAAAGGATCTCCCCATATAGACATAGATATGTAGATATAATGTAATGCAATGCCTGTGGTCCCTGAAAAATGACTATTCAGAAGAAATATGCTTGCACATAAATGCTGGTTGGTTAAAAAATGATTTTCTGACCACTGAAGTGTTTGTCCCCCATAATATATCTTAATGACAGAATACTGGGACTAGTCCATGTGACAGTTATATTGTGCGTCTGTTTTAGAGCTCTGGGAAGTTGGAGAAAGCCGAAATCTTGGAAATGACAGTTCAGTATTTGCGAGCCTTGCATGCCGCAGAGTTCCCCCGGGGAAGGGACAAAGGTAAGAAAGAATTGCCATTGCCTTCCTGTGCAAAGTGCGCCTCTGTAATGCTGGAGGTGAAGTGCCTTCTTGCTAATGTACCTCTCACTTTGGCTGCAATCCTTGGATCACCTCGCATTCGCTCATCCACTTACTGAGAAAATCTGAGCTCTAGGGGTATCTTGAATTTCTTTTTAAAAACTCGTTTCTGAGACATTTGCAGTTAAACCACTGCTTCAGTTAGGCGTGCTTAATGTACCTGGAATGCGATCTGTACCATTTTGATTCTGACGTTTGTAATCAAGTTTGGAGATTCCGATGGGAAACTGAAATGTAAATAAACCGGTGCGCGCGGTAAAGGGTTTTATTTAGGCTGCGGGTGGGGGGTTGGGATTTTGCCAGCTAGCAATATTGTTGTGCAAACAGCTGAGAACTGACTCCCCTTTCCCTTTCTTGCTTTCTCCCGCCAGAGCTCTTGGCAGAATTTGCCAACTACTTTCACTACGGCTACCACGAATGCATGAAGAACCTGGTGCACTACCTGACCACGGTGGAGCGCATCGAGACCAAGGACAGCAAGTACGCGCGTATCGTTGCTTTCCTGCAGTCCAAGGCGCGCCTGACCCCGGAGCCGTTCTTCAGCGCCCTGCCCGAGCCCGATCTGCCCTACGCCAGCTCCTCCTGTGCCGGCGAGCCGCCGGGACCCTTCCCGTGGCCCGGCCCGGCCTGCAGCCCAGGCGGACCTTACCTGCCCATGCAGTGCAGCCCGGGCCCGCAGCCGGGTGCCGGCCCCTTCCTGGCCCCCGTGCAGGGACTCGAGCGCCACTATCTCAATCTGCTGAGCCATCCGCATGCCGGTCCCTTCGGTTTGCACAGCGGTCAGCACCCGGCAATCCTTTGACCGCTGAGGGGCCAGAGGTGGAGCACGAGCACATCTGGCCCCGGGGACGTCTTTGCAGCAATCGGACGCAGTGGATAGAGCAGGATCAGGCTGACACGACTTGAGACTGTTGCTTGATGGACTTAAGGCGCAGGGCGCACAGCTGCTCCCCATTGCAGTATAATTTATACTTTCTGATGTACAGTATAATGTGCCTTTGACTTGTATTTGTACAATAAATAAAATCTCTGCTCGAATTAGGTGTGCCCAGGCGCTTTTTAAATGGCAAACGATGGAAAAAGCATGCGATGGTAAAGTGATTTCAGAAAGACAGAAGAATTTCTTTCTGACATTAGTTCTATCCAATAGAAAAAAAATGTCTACAGTTAAGGGCCGTTGCCTATTGCAATATTTGACAGAGCAAATTTAAGGAATAAAACACATCCGTAAAGACAGAGAGGGGGAACCCACTGAGCAGAAGTACAAATAAGCACAGCCATTTCTATGCACTGAAAAAAACCCAAACAGTACATGCCTCGCTTTTCTATTATTTATTTATTTATTTATTGCATTTGTATCCCACATTTTCCCACCTCTTTGCAGGCTCAATGTGGCTTACAATGTGTCGTTATTAGTAGATAGTAGAATGAGAGATAACAGTTAGTATTACATAATAGAGTAGCATAATCGAAATTTAAACGAGTAGATATAAGTAAAAAAAAACATTGCTGATAGCAGGTAAGGTTGCGATGTATTACATTTATAGTTACTGGTTTTTGTTGGTATGCCTTGTTGAATAGGTGGGTCTTCAGGGATTTGCGAAAGTTGATTCTAACTTGTAAGGTTCAATTCAGCCTGGGGCTTTATTTATAATAAATGGTCATGTATCACCATAGTTGATAACTTTATGGCCCACGTTGGCAAGACAAGAAGAAACGGCGTTTGGCTTAGACCTTATGCAGCTCTTTATTAGTCAGAAAAAAAAATCCACTGCTGGACTTAGCACCCTGGTTGCTAGAATGTGACAACTTGAGGTCGAAGTGACGCATTTCTGTGAGCGCTGCGCTCAGAAGGAGTTGAAATGCGCTCTGACTGGCCAAGGGCGGCTCTTCTTGCCTCACCGTGCAAAAAGCTACAAACCAAACTCGTATATCTTCACTTAAGATTCCAGGAAGCAGTAACAGTTTCTAGTCCCTGTGGGTCAAAACTTTCTTCCCAGCCGGAGAGAAAAGGGAGTGGCAGTACAAAACGGTACAGCTCCCTTTGTGGTTAAGAACAGTGGGGCAAAGTTTCCTTTTTTTTCTTTCTTTCTTTCTTTCGTTCTTTTTTATTTTATTTTTTTTTTATTAGTCTACTGGAGCTAAATATGACGAGATCTGTAGATATTGTAAAGTTCCAGAAAGGGGCCCAGTTTTTCGTGTCCCTTCACCCCACAACTCACCTTCTCAAGAACAATTAAAATATCTTGGGGAAATAGTGCACCCCATACAAAAGAGAAGGTTTTTAGATGGCCTCATTTATAGGAAACGACTGGAATTTTGTATTTATTCGTGTAGATGGATCCGTACACAGATTTGCAAAAGAAATGCCTTTTGTAGGAAGACTGTCAATAAATACTGGCAATACTCTACTGTAATAATTAAATGTACAATACATAACCAGTAGAGAGAATCCCAAGAGTATGTGTTATTCTCCTAACATGCGACTTTGTTGGTTGGACTGAACAGCGAAGGACAGTACTAACGCCAGATAAGTACATAGGGCGAGGCTGAATGTGGATAATACAGCCGGTAGAGCCGATATTACTAATTGATACCGTCTGCCATTATCTGATCCACATAGGAGTATTCACAAGTATAGTTGAGAAGCATAGAAATAATATAAGCTTCGATTTGGACTGTGAGACTGTGAACATTGAGTAGTGACTAAAATTATAAAAATTATTTAAAAAAATCATTAAAAAAACACATAAACATCAAAACAGAGGCAGGAGGGAGGTAGTCAATGATTAAAATTGTCACCATTAAAAGATATACACCTAAAGTGGTGGTAAAGATTATCTTGGTGACCGGATGAGACTCTCCCTTTTTAAGTAAACAGCACAGAGTTGCATGTTAGGACAATAACACAGACTCTTGGGATTCTCTCTACTGGTTTGTATTGTATATTTTGTAGGAAGACAGCAGTAAGCAAAACTAAAAAGCAGATTAAATATAATTAATAACTTGGAAGCAAAAAAAAGTACAAATTTTCATGGAAAACCTAGACACACAAAAAGGAAATTTTGCAGACTTCTTGTCAGTTTATTTACATTTAAAAGCAATATGAGGTAGTTCAATGGATTCAAAATTATGCATGTTTGTGTATTATTCTCATGGAACGGATAAATCTGATTTTAGTTTCTTTATAAAAAAAAAAACAAAGTTCAGATGAGCAAAAGGTAGAGTTTGATTTTACTATAATTATTATTTTTACTGCAAAATTAAAATCAGCCTGAAAAATCCCCCACTTACAATGAGCACGGTTTTCTAAATGTTATAAATTCTCCCCACTGATGGCAAGGAAGGTAGCTAAAAGCATTCCTTTTGTTTACTTAAGCTTTTGCCCCTATTTAATGTTTATGTTTGGCAAAACTCTTTAGAAAAATGGGGGGGGGGGGGGGCTGGCTGCATTTTCCCTGCAGTTTAAGGCGACCTGACCCTAGATTATTTGCCCAGGGCTTGGAGGTCACAGTAGGGCTGATCCACAATTTGTAAGTATTTGCTCCTTTATTTAAACAGAGTAACAAAAACATCTTCATTACCATGAAGAATTGTGTGTGTGTTTTTACCCTTAAAGCACAAATTCATTGCTAATATTACAAGAAAAAGGTTTCAATTAAAATAAGCTTTGTATGTAGCAGGTTATTTTAAAGTAACTTCTTCTAGGGACAAATTGTGCTTTTGTGCAGGGCGCATTTAAAGAGTCAAAATTAAGCCAGGGGAGGTACAATATCTTTGCAGTTAAAGGACGCACATAGGACTGGCTATAAATGCAACACCATAACCTATATTATTAGAAATATTTTACAGAATGGATAATGCATTTTAAAATAATTTCAGCTAGTGCAACACACAGAAGAGGGGGCCGAGGGGCTTTGGCTTTTTCATTTCTGAGCACGAAGAGGTTCTGAATTCCTTTTGGCAGTCAAGCATTGAAGATATGGTGTTACTCTGGATATTTAAATTATTAATATATTCAGCATTTTTCACTTCTCAACTGTTAACCAAATTAGACAAAACTTTCTCTTGCTAAGTAGATTTTCTCTGTGGGATTAACTTTGGGAATGAAAAGGCCACCACCATAAAAAAGAGAAAGTTTGGTCATTTACATATAATTTTGCAAAATTGCACTGGCCCATGACAGTCTTTGTACCTCAAATGATAAATCTTGATTTTCCCCCCTTTTTTTCCTTTAGCTGTGGAGGATAAATCTTTCTTTGGATTTACAATGAATTCAGGATAAAAGTGTCTTGCCTCTTGTAGGTTCCCTTTTTTCCTCCCCCCCCCCCCTCCCCCACCAAAAATGCTTCACCAACCCACCACCTTCTCTGAAAACCTCCAAGTCCCAATTTGTCAGGCTTGATCAAATATCAACTTTGAGGTAGTCTGACTTTTCCAAAAGATTAAAAATGTTAGTTCAACCCAGAAAAGAATTGATGCAAACCAGATTGTGACTTAAATACATTTTTCCCGTCCCACAATACATGGATTCATCTCTCTTCACTGTTTCTTTAAGTAAGTTGTATAGCTCATGGTTTCTAAGAGAGCCCCAACAAAACCCAGTAAAACTCATGGTGGTTTTTGCTGGAGGTGACCCATTGTGAAGACTCTGAAAGGGACAATTTTGTGTTTCTTGGGCTTCATCCTTGAGTGGACAAGAAGAAAAATAATCATCCCCATGAAATCAAAGGCTCTCCATAGGGCTGAGGAACAAAGCTGTGTGCTGGTGCCTTGGGGTCTCCATGATTCTCCTTCGCCTTGCCAAGAGACTCAGCCACTAGGAGTCTGGGGGCTCCCTTCTTAATACAGAGCTCACTTGTGCTCCCAAGCGTTATTGAACAAACAGATCACCTTGTACTAGCCACACAAGACAAATCTCTCCAAAGCCCACAGCCCCCATGTCCCAATGGAATAATAAGCCATAAAGGTTCTGTCAGCTGTTTCCCTACAAGCCAGGGAGTGAAGATACAATAATGTGAACTGTAGCTGAAAGGAAGGAATTAAAGGCAGTCTTGGAGGAGGCATGGAAGCACAGGGATGTTGTTCTGGGATTTTCAAGATGCTAAAATAACACCAGATTTGTTAAATGTTGTCCCCTGAATGAGGTGAGCAGTTTAGGGATGGCATTTCCCATGTTATTCCAAACTAATGTACAGCATTTCTTATGTCGTTGCATGTTGTTTTTAACCCAAAGCAACAGGAAAAGATCCAGAATTGTGGTGCTTTTTCCTGTGTTACAAATAGTGTGCCCTATTGCTCAACAGAGTGTATCGAAATACTACTACTAAAAAGCAGAATAAAACAAACAAACAAAAAAATCACATGGGAACCTAAACAAAACAAACATTTTTGGCATGCACACTGTTAGTGATTATGTACGAGTCCACATGCTTTCATTTTCTATCTCTCTGGCTTTCTTTCTTTGTCTTCATAGGTCTATTTTTGTGTACAAATAATGTTTCATATAAGTAAATACAGCAACCAGTTGTCTGATCATGTGAACATGAAGATAGAACACTGTGCTTAAGTATTGGGGGTTGAGGAGATACAGACTAGCAATGAAAGTGGAGAAGTAGCCTAATGGTTAATGCAGCAGCTGGGAACTGGGTTCAATTCCAACTGCAGCTCCTTGTGAATTGGGGTAGATTATTTAACTCCATATTTTCCCAGATGCAAAATAAGCACCTATATATAATATGTAAACTGATTCGATTGTAACCTCAGAAAGGCAGTATATCAAATCCCCTTCTTTCCCTTAATTTTCTTTGTGTAGCTGGATCCATACACAGACTTCCAAAAGAAATGCCTTTTGTAGGAAGAGAGAAATACCCAAAACTAAAAGCAGATCAAATATAATTAATAACTTGGAGGGAAAATAAGTACTCAGTTTATTTTGAGCTGCTGAAATATTATGAAAAAGACCCTAAACCTATAGCACAAAATGTTTCATTCAAACACCACAAAGGTAGAATTAATGCAAAAAAATTAACAAACAAAAAACACAAACAATAAAAAAACTAAGTGAAAAGGAAGCTTTCAAGCAAGGGAGTAAGGGTAATGGATTTGACATATCGCCTTTGGTACAACCAAAGTGGTTTACGTGTTACATACAGGTACTTTCTCTGTCCCCAGTGGGCTCACAATCTTTGTACTGGAGGCAGAGGTGGGTTAAGGGACTTGCCCAGGGTCACATAGATCAGGTCATGATAACAGTGGTTGACTCAGAAGTAACATTACAAAAACAACTTTTCATGGAAAGGCTGCTCGATGCTTAAGACAGTTTCCCAGGGATGATGGTGGAGGCAAAACTGCTAACGGAATTTAAGAAAGGATAGGATAAGCTTGAAGCTATGAAGAAGAATAAGGAAAGTCCAGAGCTGTAAGTGAGCATTTTAATGTCTGGGCAGGCACATCTATTTGAGCTCACCCAGTCCCAATCTTTATCTCCACCCCTCAGGGCCAGCCCAACCATTATGCAAGAGTAGGCTGTTGCCTAGGGCAGTACATTCTGGCGAGTAGCAAAGAGCAGCTGCAGTTAAGGCAAACCACAGATCCTGACAGCTATATAAACTCAAAGAACCATCAATGTGTATTTTTATCTGTAGAAAGGATGGGCAATTCTCAAATAGTCCATTTACTTTGGAATTTGCTCTTATTTGTGTGTGTGCTATACTGACTCACATACACACACAAATAAAAAGCACAATGTTTTGGAGGGGCAGCTTAGAGGCCTGAAGGTTGGGGAGGGGGGGGAGAGGACATAAGGTTGAGGGTTCACTTACTCTTACCCTTGCACCAGTCCTGCCACCCCTCTATTCTGATCTTCACTCTTCTTTCTCTCCCTCTCTTCTCCATCTCAGATAGTAAGACGGGAGCTGTTCCCTTCCTGGCTTTTCATCTGCTGCTTGCATTTCATCATTTTTCCATATCCAAAAGGCTTTGCATCAGTTCTGATGGCCCTCTCACCAACCCTATTTATGGCTCAGCAAAAGACAGGGATCAACCAGGGTGTATAACATTGCAACAGAAAGTAAATTTGTCAGAGTCAGTGGATCTTTTGGCTCTTTTTGTTCTGTGGTTTTTTGTGTTATGAGTTTTAGATGCTATCTGTTCTGTTGTTCGCCACTGAGAGTGGAGTTTCTTCCAGATTGCCAGTTTTTAAATATATGTAATACTCACTAATTTCTGCACTGCCTATTAAGACAGATTACAACTTTTCAAACTTTCCAAGATCTTTCCCTATGTTAGTGGTCCTCAACCCAATACTCAAGACACACCTTGTCAGTTGTGTTTTTTCAGGATATCCACAATGAATATTCATGGTATGGATTTACATACAATAATTCACAAAGATTTTATCAAACATAACCAGAAATAAATCTTCAAATCCAATAAGTAAATGTAGCTCATAACAATCAAACACCTTTTAAATAACAACTAAAGAACTTCTCAAATATATATATATATATATATATATATATATATATATATATATATATATATATATATATATAAACACACACACACATCTAATATAATAATTCGCACCTCCAACGTTCTGAAGCTGACTCCGTGGCAGCGTGGCAGTGAAGCCGTGTAGTGTTCGTAGGGTTCGTAATCACCCCGCCCTCAAGGGAACTCTGTATAGTTGCCAGGGAAACAAACGCGACGTCAGAAGGAGAAGGGACCAACCACATGTATATATAATTTGTAGAGCAGGTGTGCTCAGTGGAGGAGTTTGGGTGGATCATGGAAAGTCACAAATTCTATACCTGTTCCACATATTATGAGTGGAATTCAATAAAATGGGCACTGGAAAAGATGCTCATTGAATTTGATCATAGAAGGGTCTTTTACTGAGCCGAAGCAGTGTTTTTAGCTCGCAGAAGAAATCATCTGGCGGTAAACGCTGAGACGCCCATAGGAATATAATCGGCATCTTGCCATTTACCACCAGATGATTTCTACTGTGAGCTAAAAACGCTACCGTGGCTTAGTAAAAGACCCCTATAGTTTGCAACATATACATGTGGAGCAGCATTTTAGAAATGACGGACAAATTGGAACTGAGACATCCAAGTCAGGACTTCTCAAATTCTGCTAATATTTGCTGACATAGAACCTGTTCTAAGATACATGGAGAAATGGATGATTATATACTGGTTACATGTGGCAGAAACCAGGGGCATAGCCACGGATGGGCCTGGGCCCACCCACTTTTGTCCCGGGCCTACCCAGCAGCAGCCAGCCTGACTGGCAAAAGACTGCCTGACACAGATCACACTCCCTCCTGACCTCCTCTCTCTTCCATGGGTATTGTGGCACCCACATGGCTACCTGAGGGCCTGCGATGATAACGTAATCCTTAGAAAGCAGCACGGGACATCCCAGTCATGTTGTGTTGATGGCTCTGCATTGTCCAACACAGACTTCCTGTTTCTGTGAGGGCAGAAGTCCCGCCCTCACAGAAACAGGAAGTCTGTGTCTTAGGGGTGAGACGCTGCAGAGCCATCAGCATGACGCAGCTGAGAGGTCCCGTGCCACCTTCTAAAGATTGTATCATGCCTGCATCGTTGGGTAATCCGGTGGTAACCGCGGGTAAGGATCTGTTGGCGGCTTCAGGGGAGACAGCTGCTGTAGAGGACAGGAATACTTTAAAAAGAGTGCCAGAGAACAAGAAGGGGAAAATGGGGAATAAGGAAGGACACCGAGGAGGACAGAAGCATAGAAGATATGCTGGATTGGGGGTGAGGAAAAAGGACACAGAGGAGGACAGAAAATAGATGAGATGCTGGATTGGGGGTCAGGGATATAGGGAAGGAATGCTGGTCATGAGAGAAAGAATTGTGGGTAGGGGGATGGACACAGGGAGGAACAGGACATAGAGAGGGCATGCTGGTTATGAAGGAAGGAATGGTGAAAGATTTTGGATACCCAGAATGAAGGCTCAGAAGTGTTGTTGGATAAGGGAAGGAATGGGAAGAAATTCTAGACGCATGGAGAGACAGGATACAGGGCATGCTGGTGATAAGGGAAGGAATGGGGGAAAAGAATGGATGCAGGGAAGGACTGGACACAGAGAGGGGATGATGGACATAAATAAAAGAATGGGAGGAGATTCTGCACATAGGGAAGGACAGAATGTAGGACATGTTGGACATGAGGTAAGGAAAAGGAGGAGATTATGGCCACAGGGAAGGATAAGAGCAGTGTCACAAAGGTGCAGTGCTGGACATTGGGGGGGGGGGGGGGTAAGAGCAAGGACACAGAGGGAGGATAAAGACAGGGACACAGAAGAGAGATGGATGGTGGACATGAAGAGAGAAGAAAGTTCAAATGGACAGGAGATACTGGAAAAAAAAATGTTAAGAGAAGACAGAGGAATGCAGAAAACAGAGACTGGGACAACATGATTAGAAAAATAACACGACCAGACAACAAAGGAAGAAAGAATTTTATTTTCTATTTAGTGATTGGAATATGTCATTTTTTGGAATGTACAAAGCTGGTGTTAGACTGGGCCCGGACCCAAGTGAGAGGGGACCCCTAACCTCTCTGGCCTGGAGACCCAGAGCAATTGCCCTGGTAGCAACTCTCCCCAGTGGCATAGCTAGGGGGGGGGGGGGCACAGGGTGAGCGATTGCTCCCCCAAACAGCTTTTTTAAAAATGGCGCCTATGTGCCTCGCCAATATTTTTTTCTCCCCCTCCCGAGCGAATCTCCAATCTTTTCCTCTCACTTCTGCCCACTCTCCCCATCCGTGTAGTCACTTTTGCTGCCCTGAAGCATCGTTCTCCCTTTGGCACCGGCGATTCCCATAGTCAGTCTTCAGCCAGCGTCGGGGCCTCTCCTCACTCAGGCGCATCCCACCTCTGAGGAAAACAGGAAGTTGCATTACAGTAAGCAAGGAAGCCAATTTGGTTAATCTTTTTTCACTTTCCACCCCTCCCCCCTCGCAGCCGTCATTTCAGTTCACTCAAAACAAAGCAAGCAAACTTATGAGACGCTGCATCCACCTTGTCATTCTTTATTGTTCCTCCATCTTAAAAGGTGGAGGAGAAAAGAAATAACAATTGAATATCACTAAAACAGCTTCAAAAATTATTGTAGCTGGTAGAAACTGCAATTATAAACTCTGTACTTTGTGCTAATTTTTCTTCACTGTTCATGTATATAGATGTCCAGATTTAAGTGAGACTATCCTGTTTCCTGATGGGTTCATCTTAACTTTAGTTGTAATCTGCCTTGGGAAGCCTGGTGTTATAAAGATGATAGAATATACTGAAATTAAATGGAAGCAGAATTAAACTCTCCTTTCATTGGGGCACATGGAATCACATCTTCATCTGTTTTGTAGACGTTTACCTTTTAGATACACAAAGGGATTATTCTGTTTTGAACGTGTTTCAGGGGCAAGTAGTTTTATAAGTCAAAATAAAAATAAATATTTTGTTTCATGCAGATCTCTTTTGTTTAAACATAAATGGGCTATAAGCCCCTAGTTCAGTCCACTGGTTTTCTTATATTTTGTTCTTGTGATGACTTATATTGTGCCAAAACTGAAAACTCTTATCTCTATCTGGTCGATAATAAAAGGAACACTATCTGCCCTAAAAAGTTGTTTTGTGGCTCTACATGAGGAATTGTGATATTGAATAAATAAGTGTATGTTTGTGCCCCTAGTCATGCATCCTACGTTTATATAATCCTTTCAAGAAATACAGTTAATTGTTAAAAATTAGTGGAACATAGCCACATAGGCATGGTATGGTTGCATTTTTAATATGGTAATACTGGGGCCCAGCTAAGAAACAGGTTATTTTGAGTTAGTCTTCACTGGACTAAACTTGCTTTCCTTGTGCCATCACTATCCAGCAGGATAGGCAGTGTCTTAAAAGATGGAGGATAAAGGATTTTTTTTTAAACAATAAAGAGTGACAATGTGAGTGTAGCAGCTCATAGGTTTGCTTGCTTTGTTTTGAGAGTACAGCAATGACAGCTGCGTGAGGAAGGGGAAATGAGGTTGGTCTAATTGGTTTCAATATTTTGATGTCACTTGGTTTCCTGTCTATTAAACCTCCTTGGAGCTGCCAGAGGATGGACTGTGGGAGCAGGCTAGGGAGATATGTGGCCCCAAGGAGGATGGGGAGCGCTGAAGAGATGGGGAAGAAGGTTAACATGGGGAGAGAGAAGGGTAAATGCTGGACAGGGAGGGAGAAGGACACAGAGTCAATACTGGACAGGGAGAGGAGAAGGACATTAGAACGCAAAGAGGCAGTGCTGGAAAATGAAGAAATGGGGACACAGGGGCACTACAGAAAAGGGGGGAAGATAGCTGCTCTATTGAAAAGGAGGGGCATAGGGACACAGAGGGGCACTGCTGAAAAGGGGAGGAGGAGATAGAGACACAGAGGGGCATCACTGGAAGGGGGAATGGAGATATGGGGACAATGATGAAAAAGGGGTGAGATGGGGACAAAGGTAACGCCAGAAAAGGGAGAAGATGGTAACACAGGGGTAGTGCTGGAAAAAGGGGGAAGATGAGGACACAGGGCAATGCTAGATCAAGGGAGAGATGGGGACACCTGGATGGCAGATGCTAGAAAAGGGGGACATGAGGAGACCAGGTAGGCTTGTGCAGAAAAAAAAGGGGGGGGGGGTTGGGTTCACAGAAATGGCAGATGCTGAACTTGGGGGTAAGATAGGGACAAGGGACATAGAAGGGAGATGCTGGACAGGACAAATAGTGGTGCAGAGGAAAGAAGGATGGTGCACTTGGAGACAGAAGAAATGTCAGTTGGGCAAAAGACCCTGTAAAAGGCAGAAGAAACAGAGAAAAACAGAAAAGAGACAGCGGGACTAAAGCAAATGAGAAAATAAATTGTTCAAACAACAGTAGAGGGGTCCGAGTGCATTTTCTTAAGTCATTTTGGATGTACTACAGCACAGATTTTGATGGGTAGAATCAGGAACTGCAAATCTCATATGAATGTGGGTTGTGAGTTCACACTAGGACTGGTTGAAAAATCTCCCTTCTGGAACTGGATCACGTGGCAGCTCTATACACAGCTATTTGATAGTGGGGACGTAAAATGCAAGATCAGTGCCAAACAGATGTAGAGAAGGAAAGGAAGAAGACAAGAGGAGAGAGAAGAAATGGAAAGGCCATCCTGGAAAAGAATTTGTAAGGCTGACTCATGGAACATGGAAAAAAAGACTGGGACCAGCCAAATTCCCAGACAACAAAGGTAGAAATTTTTATTTAATACTTTGTAGGAACTGAGATGTACCTGCTTTGTAAAATGTACAGGAGAAAATGCATTTCTGTTTTTTTTACCAGTATTGCACTGTTTATAGAGTCTGGCCTCAGCCATGCAGTCAGCTTCAGAATGTTGGAGGTGCGTTTTATTATATAGGATGAGTTCAGAACCTGGCTATGCCTCTGACTCTCCCCCCATCCAAGTGCTGGCCCTGACATCTGCTATCTTTACACCAGTGCAAGGGGAATTTCTGGTGGTGATCTGAATTCCAGAGTCTGTTTTTTTTGGGGGGGGGGGGGGGGGATCAGTTGAATTTTGTCTATATATTTCTTTTAATTTATGGTCACCTAATAAGAATTTGGTGAGGGTCTGTCTGTGTTTTGTGTGCGTGACCAAGGCCAGCACAGAATTTCTGTGTAAAGGTCTGTGGTAATCTGGCTTGTTCAATTTTTCCAATAGGTGTACTGGTGTTCTAGGGCCCACTGCATATTTATGGTGCTGCCTTTCCCTAGGTATGGTCCTACTTATTTGAGTTAAATGGTTGATTTGTTCTAGGTTTTAAGGGAATTTTTGTGCAGTAATACATTACTTCACAATATTATGACAAATATATATTTGTATAGCATGTTTTATGGGGAAATGTCCTAGCTCCACTGTATAACAATTGTTGGGAGAGAGGTCAAGTGATTCTATGAATGCAGAATATATTTTTGTACGGAGGAAGTATATGTATGTTGAGGGACAATGAAGGGAGCTGTAGCTCATTGGGGGATGAAGAGTGCAAGCTGTTCCCAACCCTCAATGTGGCCTACAGGTGCTGAATTCTGTACTACTGCCCTCACTGCAGTTATTTGTTGGGGGTGGGATGGGATGCGGCAAGGGGCAAAAGTGTAGTGGAGCAGGGTGATGGCAGGTGCCAGGTTTTATCTTTCAAAAAGTTGGCAACCCTAGGTGCATCATTCACATAGCTAGTGAGGATATTCAGGACATTCACAGTCCATCGAACCCTCAGTTAGAAAACCATGGCAGTCAGTGGTGGTGCTACAAACTGCTAGTACCAGCACCGTGGGCATACTCAGTTCTCATTCATGTGGTGCTGATACCAGTGTCACTGGCTTGGAGAGCTGCCTTTGACTGCTGTGCTTTTCTTTGATAGAGCATACCAAAAAGATCAACCCATGTGAATATGCACAACTCGCCTATCTAATTTCAGAACTGTTTCTTAATATCTGCTTGTATACTATTACTTTGTTTTTTATCATCATGCTGACCAAGATCATGCAATACTAAATGTTTATTTACTAACATTCTTCCACTACTCATGATGTATTGTAAGCCACTTTGAGCCTGCAAAGAGGTGGGATAAGGTAGGATACAAATGCAACAAATAAATAAAAATAAATAAATAAACAGGGGTCAGTGGGCTAGGGATATTCACCATCTAAAGTATTTAATTTAAGTTCATGGTGGGGTGGGGGGAGAGGAAATGCATGCCCACTGAACCTGCCCACTGTCTCACCCCAAAATTGCCTTCTGGCTATGCCACTGGCAGAAACATCCATTTTAGATCTATTTAGAATCATAAATGTCAAAAAATAAGGCCAAGGCAGGCAAAAAAAAAGTCTGTGAGAAGCAGTGTGGGATGTTTGCCCAGATTTGAAATTATCTAGTTTCAAGCAAGTCTTACATAGTTTTTCAAAAGTTTTTATTTGTAATATTTTTGCCTTCCTGAAATTGCAAGAAGTTTAATAATTGGAGAAAAGATTAACTCATTCGTTCAAAGTTTGTGCTAGTAAATTGGCTCAGTTTTTTTTTTTTTTTTTTTTTTTTTGCATTTTGCCCTGAACTTAAATCTGACCCTAAATATTAAAGAAATACAGAGAGGAGATCACGTGATGCCCTGAGGGAGCAGGGCACGGTTTCCAGCTCTTCGTGGTTCCTGCACTCATAAAAATCTAATACTGCTGCAAACTCATTGCAGGCGAGTGCCCGATTGTTGATTGGGATCGTTGGATGGACAAATACTTAATGAGAACTATGGGCGGTATGGTTAGTAAAGGAGCTAAACATAAAATGGAGAAGCCGTGATCAGAGCCTGCCAAAATGGAGGACCAAACATTACAAAGAGGGGCATAATCGAATGGGGCACCCAAGTTTCCTGAGGGCTTCCTTGCAGGACGTCCCCGTGAAGGGGTGGAGAAACCCGTATTATCGAAACAAGATGGGTGGCCACCTTTCGTTTCGATAATATGGTCGGGGACGCCCAAATCTCAACATTTAGGTCAACCTTAGAGATGGTTGTCCCTAGAGATGGTTGTCCCCGATTTTCGGCGATAATGGAAACGAGGACGCCCATCTCGGAAACGATCAAATCCAAACCATTTGGTTGTGGGAGGAGCCAGCATTCGTAGTGCACTGGTCCCCCTGACATGCCAGGACACCAACCGGTCACCCTAGGGGGCACTGCAGTGGACTTCAGAAAAAGCTCCAAGGAGCATAGCTCCCTTACCTTGTGTACTGAGCCCCCCCAACCCCCCCCCCCCCCACAACTGTACACCACTACCATAGCCCTTAGGGATGAAGGGGGCACCTAGATGTTTGTGGTGGGTTTTGGAGGGCTCACATTTACCACCACAAGTTTAACAGGTGGAGGGGATGGGCCTGGGTCCGCCTGCCTAAAGTGCACTGCAGTACCCACTAAAACTGCTCCAGGGACCTGCATACTGCTGTCATGGAGCTGGGTATGATATTTGAGGGTGGCTAAAAATATATAAACATCTTGTTAGGGTTGGAGGGGGTTAGTGACCACTGTGGGATTAGGGGGAGGTCATCCCCGATTCCCTCCGTTGGTCATCTGGTCATTTAGGGCACATTTTTGTGGCTTGGTCGTAAAAAAAAAAGGACCAAGTAAAGTCGGCCAAGTGTTCGTCAGGGACGCCCTTCTTTTTTCCATTATCGGCCGAGGACGCCCATGTGTTAAGCACGCCCCAGTCCCCCAGTCCCGCCTTCGCTATGCTTCTGACACGCCCCCATGAACTTTGGTTGTCCCCGTGACAGAAAGCAGTTGAGGGCGCCCAAAATCAGCTTTCGATTATGCCGATTTGGGAGACCCTGGGAGAAGGACGCCCATCTTCCAATTTGTGTCGAAAGATGGGCGCCCTTCTCTTTCGAAAATAAGCCTGAAAATGGTCAGGCCTTCTCGACGGAGCAACTACTACAATTGATGGCCGCGGTGGAAAAAGTGATGGAGCCCAAGCTAGAGTGTCTTTCTGAGCAGTTTAAAAACTTTGAAATCCTTTTGGCAGATGCCAGTAAGCGTACAGGAGAATTAGAGCAGAGAATATCAGCCCTCAAGGACGCGTCTCCCAAGACAGCAGAAACCGTGAGAATATTGCAGGGTGTGGTACAGAACTTATCGGAAAAGGTTGATGATCTGGAAAACCGATCTCGCCGGTCCAACCTACGGATCATTGGCTTAGCAGAGTCAGTGAGTAATACAGTGCTGGCTTCGGTGCTTGGGCGCTGCCTTGCAACGGAGTTTGCGGTGTCAGATCGGACAGGGCCACTGTGTTTCGAGCGCATTCACTGCGTGGGAAAACAACAAAGTGGCCGGCAGTTGCCATGTGCAGTGATAATTCAAGTGCACAATTATACTCACAAAACGGAGATCTTGCACGGTTACCGCTTAAAAGGGGGCAAGGTTCAATATGATGGTCACCCGGTGCACATTTTTCAGGATTACTCAGTCAGCTCGAGAGAGGGTAGAAAACAGTTTTCGCTGCTCTGCAGCCACCTCCATGAGAAACGCATGCATTTTATGTTGCTATATTCAGCACTTCTTAAAGTTCAAATGCATGGGCAATGGTGCTCCTTTGCTACGCTGGACTCAGGCGGCGAAAGAATTTATCACAGAGATTGAACACGCTCAGGCTGGAAACTCTTGAAACAGTGGGACTATATGCTGATGTGAGATCTGAATGGGTAAAGTGGATAAGTATAATGATGATGTTCTTACTAGGAATGTATGTGATGTTTAACAGTAACTTTGATGGGTGCAGGACCTCCTGCATTAAGTGGTCTCCTATATCTATCTGATATAGATATAGATATATACAGGATAATGTTCAGGAATTTGGGGGAGGGAGGGGATAGTAGACTGGGATTTTTGGTTCACTGTATTTAAGGAGTTGAAGGGGGGAGGGAGAGAGGAGGGTATAACATCGGTACACTGTGAAAAGGGTCTTGGGATGTATCCTGTAGCTTGGAATGTATGCTCTTTGTTCTTTGTGAGAGAGGTGGGGGCCACTGTGTGTGCACTGGGACGGAAATGGAATGGCTCTGGGGTGAGGCTGGGTGCCCTGGAGTCTTTTGATGTGTTTGCTGTCATCTTACAGAACAAGATAATCGCGTATACTGGATAAATGTCTGGTGCGCATGACTTGCATAGTTTCTTGGAACATGGGGGGACTTCGTCCCCAGTCAAAAGAGCAAAAATAATAGCAGCCCTGAATAGATGTAAGGCAGATATAGAGGTGTATTTTCAAAGCACTTAGACTTACAAAGTTTCATAGGTTACTATGGAACTTTGTAAGTCTAAGTGCTTTGAAAATGAGCCCCATAGTGTACCTGCAAGAGACTAGGCTGTCGGCAGAGGAACACCTAAAGTTGAAATGTCGGTGGGTTGGAGAAGTATATTGCTCCCCTGAAACAGGACGGAGAGGGGGAGTAGCAATTTTATTACGTAAATCTTTGGCATGTCAGGCTAAGCTCTTGTTCGAGGGAGGAGGAGGTAGGTATGTGGGACTCCAACTTAACTTGCAGGGTAGAGTGGTTATGCCAGTGGCAGTGTATGCTCCATCGGTCCCGTCTGACACATTCTACCCTCGACTGCTCGCCACTTGCCAACAACATTCACAATTGCCCTTGATTGTAACAGGAGACATGAATCTGGTTTTGGATCCCCAACTAGATTGCTCAGATCCACCAAGGCCCAAACATTCGCCACCTCCATCCGTGCTTGAACACTTTTGCGCAGTGCTGGGGATGGTGGATCCATGGCGCTTGCTACACCCAGAAGAAAAGGATTACACGTATACTCCCAGAGCACACTGCACTCTATCATGCTTCGATTACATTTTTGTCTCAAGAGAGATATTCACAGAGGTGGCGTCTGCGATCATAGGACCAGAAGAGATATCAGATCACGCATTAGTGTGGATAGACCTAGAGGCCACCCAACAGTTTCAACAAATGCCCAGCTGGAGATTTCTGGCTTATTCATATTCTTCCCAGGAGTTTGTGCAGTACTTGCAGAACAAGTGGCAAGACTTTGCAGACTTTAATCAACAGCATGCTAATGACCCTATTCTATTCTGGTCTACAGCTAAGGCGGTTCTTAGGGGAGATGTAATTGCATACGTAGCAGGGCGAAATAAACGTATAGCAAGGGGCATAATAAACCTAGAATGTAAACTGTGCGCACTCAAACGGAAATATATTCGACATCCTACAACCTTGACATATGAAGCATTTACAGCTACAAGGGTGGCATTAAATAGCTTATTGCATGAGCGCATAATAAAATCATTGTTATATCTTAATTATAAGTTTTATAAGCATGGAGAACATACAGGGTGACTGCTTGTTCAAATAATGAAACGTAGTAGAAAATCCTGTTTTATACCTGTAATACGGGATAAGAATGGTGTAATTGCACATAAGCAACAAGCGATAGCAGACACATTCTATCAACACTTTAGAGCCTTGTATGCTTCTGGGGATTCCAACACAGTGTCGGGGGAAGCCATACAACAGTACCTACAGGAGGCAGGCATGCCCAAACTCCCATCTGAAGCACTGGACTCCCTTAACCACCCTTTGACGGGGCAGGAGATATTCAAGGCTATTCAGGCACTGAAGCAACATTCTGCACCTGGTGCAGACGGTTTCTCGGACGAATTCTATAAAATATTACAACCTCAACTAGTAGGTCCGTTGATAGATTTTTTTGAGGCAGTGATAGAGAAAGATGGCTTTCCATGACATGCCAACACAGCGCTTATTAGTTTGATACCTAAACCAGGGAGAGAGCTGACACTACCGGAATCTTATCGGCCAATATCGCTGATAAATGTTGATTTGAAGCTTTTGTCAAGGATATTGGCAGACCGCCTGGCTCTCCTATTACCATGTATAATACAGAATGATCAAGTGGGGTTTGTAAGGGGAAGGCAGTCGGTAGTTAATGTGAGCAAATCAGGGCCACCGAGAAACTCCGTGTGAAAGCACAGCGGCAGATCGCCTCCCTTCGGGCCTTCCCTCCCTGTGTCCTGCCCTCGTGGAAACAGGAAGTTACATCAGACAAGGGCGGGACACAGGGAGGCGCCCGAAGGGAGGCGATCTGCCGCTTTCCCACGGAGGTGAGGCACTGCCGATTTGAATGCAGGGGGCCTGGTGGCGGATGGAGGGGGGCTGTCGACGGAGCCGAGGGCAGGCAGGTGAGACCGGGGACTGCGGCGCCCCTGCCCCCCCTCTCGGCGGCCTTGGCACAAATTAATCTTAGCGCTGATTCACGGCCAGTAGTTGGAAGGTCCTTACTTGATAATGATTGCGTGGGGTGACCTTTTCTGTTTCAGACATTGCACTGGGTAGGAATGCGAGGCTGGTACTTAAAGGCCTTGATGGCATTATATTCTTCTCCACAGGCGAGGGTGTTGGTAAATGGCATACGAACAGAAGAATTCTTAATAAACCGTGGCACATGACAGGGATGTCCTTTATCACCATTGTTGTTTCTTCTTATTCTAGAACCCCTCTTATGTACAATAAGAGCTGACGAGGAGATAGGCGGGGCAGATGTAAGAGGTCAGTCCATAAAGGTCCTGGAATATGCGGATGATTTGCTCTTGGTATTAACCCAACCGCAAAGGTCCCTACCGCAGATGCTAAAGAGAATACAACACTATGGGACTTTATCTGGGTTTCAACCAAATTTCACCAAATCAATAGCATTGCCATTATTTGACTACACCAAAACAGACTGGGAAGGGGATTTCCCCTTTTAATGGGCGGCCCAAGAAATAAGATACTTGGGAGTAAATATACCACAAGACTTAACAGAGCTTTATGATGCAAATGTACAGCCTCTGTTAAAAGAAACTATGCGGTTACTGGCGCTGTGGTCAAATTGTCCCTTTTCAATACTAGGCCGCATTTCTTGGTTCAACATGGTGATAGCTCCCCGGTGGCTTTACATTTTTCAGATGCTGCGCAGGGGAGCTTGGGGTTGATGAATATACGTTGCTTGACAATAGCTTGCTCCATGAGGCACATAAATGATTGGTTAACGCAAATGCACTCATTCTCCAATACTTCATTGGATTGAGCATGCATCCCGGTGCACACATTAGTTGGCTCCTGCACACAATACCGGGGAGGACAAAGGTGGTCTTGCATAATAACCCACTTTTACTTTCAGCACGCGCCACATGGAGGTGGCTGTGTAAGAGACATCACTTTTCAGCTGCGGCTACGCCATATCTTGCACTGTATCATAATCCAGATTTTCCAGCAGGCACTGCATCTACCACATTTCACAGATGGAAACAGGTGGGCATAGCTGCCGAGAGGGGGGGGCAGGGGGGACAAAATTCCCCAGGCCCAGGCCTCCAAGGGGGGCCCGGCGCTGCAGTCCCACCTGGCATCCGTTGTCGACCGTCTGCCCCCTGCATTGAAATCGCAGTTTCACCTCCGTGAAAGCAGCACTGCAGGCAGCAGAACATCTCCCTTCGGCCCTCCTTCTCTCCCTGTGTTCTGCCCTCGTCTGACGTAACTTCCACGAGGGTGGGACACAAGGAGGGAAGGAGGGCCGAAGGGAGGCGTTCTGCTGCCTGCAGCGCTGCTTTCACGGAGATGAGACTGTGATTTCAATGCAGGGGGCCCGGCCCAGTGGCGAATGGAGGGGGGGAGCGACAGCAACTTTGGGGTGGAGGGGGAGCGGAGGCAGCGACCTCGGGGGTGGAGGGGGGAGCAGTGGCTGCAGCGATCTCGGGGGAGCGGTGGCGTCCTTGGGGGGGTGGAGGGGGGAGCAGCAGCGGCGACCTCAGGGGGTGGGGCAGCAGGGGCAGGGCCCCGGGGGTGGCGTTGCCCCGGGCCCGGCCCAGTCTCTCGGCGGCCTTGCAGGTGGGAATACAATACTTATTTCAGTTGTTGAATGACGAAGGCAAACTAAAAACATTTGCAAAACTGCAACAGGAATACAAGTTGCGAGCTACAGATCTTTTTGCATATGTGCAGTTGCAGCACTACGTCACAGCTCTGGGTTGGACCAACTTGACAGAAGACGTTCAAGATACTCTAAACACAGCGTTAATGCTGGGGGCGCAAATGTTAGTGCCCTTATGATATCATCATAGATACCTATTGGCCTCTACAGAAGAATTGAATTTTAGCCACTTTGCGGGGATCTGGTCGGAAGAACTTGCAACAGTATTGACCATGAAACAGTTTAAAGCATTTGTTTTGAATACCTTGAAACATCTTCCCTTCACTCGATATATGGAACTACAATATAAGTTTACACTGAGATCATATATTTCGCCACACAGAGCATATCATGCTTCTTTTGGTGGAGTAGGAAAATGCCCAAAGTGTCATCAGAGATTAGCGAATCTAAGTTTTATATTCTGGAATTGTCCGGCAATCAGCCACTTTTGGGCACAGCTGCTGCGGGCTGTTTCCAATCTTTGGAAATGTAATGTGGCACAAAACCCGTTACTTCTCTTCAACATAACTCAAGGTCAAGAGTCAAGTCCACCAGGATTTATGTCATTTTTATGTCAGACAATGCTCATGGGGAAGAAAGTGATATTGTTGTGCTGGAGGCAACCCTGTGCGCCTACTTTGGCGATGTGGCGTACCCATATGATTGACTTACTTAAATTAGAGCGTGTTGGAATTAGTGACATTAACTCCAAACAAGGCGTGAGAGTTCAGCGCACCTGGGAACAATTCTGGGATACTTTACACCTCATGGCTCGCAGCCAGTTATTAAATCAGGCTTGACTCTTCTCATAATGTAATTCCCTAATGGTGTACAAGGTACAGGTTATGGAAAGCTTCATGAAGGGGGGAGGGGGGAAGGAAGGGGGTTGTGGGAGGGAGAAAGGGTGGGGGGGTGGAAGGGCAGGAGGGAATTATCATGTTAATTTTTAAAATATATTGTTAGATAACATCTTGTGTGCGAATTCAATTGTTGCATTTCAATGCAAGTGATGTTTGTTGGTGATCATTGATTGTTTTAATAAAGATGATTTAAAAGAAATACAGAATAATCCCCTTGTCAAAAGTTCTGTGAGTTGTAGTGGTGTAGGCTTGTGCAGTGGCATTTCTAGGGGCGCTGACACCCGGGGCGGATCGCCGATGTGCCCCGCCCCCGGGTGCAGCACCACCCCCCCCAGGAACAGCGCGACCCCCCCCCCCCCCCGGTGAAATAACCCCCCGGGTGCAACGCGACCCCCCAGCGAAAGAAGCCCCCCAGGTGCACGCCGCTGGGGGGGTGCCGCGCGCCTGTCGGCTCTTTGTTTCCATGCTCCCTCTGCCCTGGAACAGGAAGTAACCTGTTCCAGGGCAGAGGGAGCATGAAAACGAAGAGCCGACAGGTGCGCGGCACCCCCCCCAGCGACGTGCACCCGGGGCGGACCGCCCCCACCGCCCCCTCCTTGGTACGCCACTGGGCTTGTGCTTCAGTCTGTCATGCTATAGAGCCAGCAAGATTTGTCTGCACTGTAGAGACCACATGTTGTGGCCCAGGGTTGGAAGGCAGATAGATTTTGCTATTTTATTTATTTGTTGCATTTGTATCCCACATTTTCCCACCTATTTGCAGGCTCAATGTGGCTTACATTGTTCCATAGTGGCAATCACCATTTCCGGAATGAAAAATACAAAGTGGTATTGCATTAAAGTTCATAAGTGACTATTGGTGTGATTCTTACCAGTCACAAAGCAATGCTGAGGGATATTATCAGAGCAAACATTCCTCCCATCCTTGGGCTGGTAAAGATATCTGAGCTGCCTAGGTAGTCATTTGGGGTAGGAGAAGAAAAGGTATATAAAAAATAATGCTGGAGAATTGGAGGAAAAAATAAAGTTGTAAAAAGAAATCAATGAGATTACAATTCATAAATGATATTAAAATAACTGTAAATTAAATATATTTTTAAAATAATCAATAATGTGAATATCACATTGTTAGAAAAATAAAGTACACATATTACTACAGAGAGATCACACAGTAGTAGAATATGGGGTCCTTTTACTATGGCACGCTAGAAAGTGGCAGGCAGTGCGAATAGCATGTGGGTTTGCCTTGTGATCCGGCCACTTTCTAGCGCGGCTGAAAAATGGCCATGATCGGGCTTTTTTTTTTTTTGAGAATATCTTTATTGAGGTACAGAACATTCACATTGCCATGCGAAAATTTCCCCAGTAGTGCATGGCCATTACTGCTGGGATCCCTTACCACCACCTATTTAGGTGGAGCTAAGGGCTTACACCTTACTCATGCACTATTCAGGTAGCACATAGTAACGTGCCTACACTACCCGATTAGTGCAGGCATGCCTACTCTCCACCCCCCAGACGTGCCTCCCCTGCTGGAAAATAAAAAATATTTTCCAGCGTGGGATTAGCGTGTACTAAGCAGAACACTAAAGCAGGACACCTCAGCATGTCCCTCGAAAGTGCTCTTTTAGCACACAGTAGACCTGCAGTAGGCCTACCATAGCTTAGTAAAAGGGCTCCTATGAAATAGTTTCTACTTTTAATAAGTATGTAAAATACCATGTATAAAATACATTTCTAAACATAAATGCAAAATATTATAAAATAAGATTTAATAAAAAGCAGAAAAAAGAATATGTTTCAAAAATGCTGCATACCTCTCACCTCTAAGATCATCCACCACAACCAAGTAATCAAAATTGACAGGGTGTTGCAATGACAGCTTGTACACCTCTCTTCTGGCCACCAGATGTCAGCAGCAATACTGGAAGTATGTCCAGTCTTCTCAAGCTGCCTCTCTCTTGAGTTCCTTTCTCAAGCTTTGTTGGTTGACATGCTGGGAATCTGATTGGATTGATTATTATATTTCATATGGTATTTTGGGGGCTGATGTTCAAAATCCTCTTATGCAGTTGGCAAAATGGAGTGCTTAGATGGTAGAGTTTTACATTATTGGGAGCGTGGCAAAATTGAGCTGCTATCAATATCAATCCTACTCAGATTTGGCATGTTTAACATAAAACGTCCAAAGACTGACTTAGTTGCACTATAGAAAATACCCCTTTTTATCACATAGAATTTATGATTTTATATTTTGATGTATTTTTTGTTCTTATGAATATACCCCTGAAGCAGTCCATGTGTGGGCAAAACATGGACCCCATTGAGTGTTTTTTTTTAATAAACTCTTTTCTGTGTGACCTTCATCTGGGATCTGTTCTGGGTTTTTTAAATTGTTTTTGTTTTTTGTTGTTTTTTTTTTTACTCGTGATCTTTACAAATCTGCAGCGCTTCTGTGTTGGTTTCTTGAAAATGGAACATCCAAGTTAGGATATTCACACTTTGCAGCCTATTTAAAAATTATCCTGCTGAATGCAGAACCTTTGTAAAATGCATAGAGGATCATGAGAAATAATGTGTATCTTCCTAAACACACTGCAGGAGCAAGCATTATAGAAAAATGCAAAAGTATAAAAAGAGCAGTACCATTATGCGCCTTCTCTTGCAAGCACCGGTGCTTATAAGTGTAGATGGTAATTTTTGTTACCTACATGTGTAAGTACCAACATTTACCTATATAAGCAGTTTATGTTTTTTTTTAATTTAGGTCTCATTTTTGAAACAGAAACAGGTACAAACAAATGGCACAAAGCGGCAGATAGAACTTTTTTTTCACAAAAACGTCCAAATTGCTATTTTCAAAACTCATTTTAAAGTCATTTTTCTATGCAGTTCTCTAAATCTCAAGGGAGCTTGTTGAAGGTGTGTTTTGTGTGAGTCTAGGGCAGGCTTATGATTTGGAAGATTTTCTGCAATAATGGAATATTGTAAAAACGTCCAGGGCAAAACAATAGGATGTTTTTGGCTAGACCTGTTTCAATAATGATTACGTGCCAAAAAAGTGCCCAAACTGACCAGATTACCACTGGAGGGATAAAAGCATAACCCCCCTTAATGCCTCAGTGGTCAGTGACCCCCTTCCACCCCCTAAGAAGTGAAAGTGATAGTACATACCAGGCAGATATAATGTCCATTCCTCTTACAGCAGCAAGCAGGTCTTTGGAGTACCCTAGTGGTCAGTGCAATGGACTGTAGAGCGGGAGACCCAGGCCGATATCCCCAGGGGCGGCCTGACCATTAGGCCAGCTGAGGCGGGAGCCTTAGGTGGCACTCTACAGGAGCAGCATCTCGGGGAGTGGCTTCATGGCGTTTTACCTCATTACGATGTTCCAAACCCAGCAACGGCAGCAATTCCCATTTGCTGCCCTGCCACCACTAGCACCCACCTCTTCCCTTTACTGCGGCCAACTCTCTGAAGTAACTTCCTGTTTTGTCAGAGGCACAGGCAGCTGCAGTAAAGGGAAGAGGTGGGTGCCGGTGGCGGCAGGGCAAGGTATAGGAATCGCTGCTGCAGCCGGGTTTGTACCATCACCATGACAAGGTAAAACGGCAGGGGGGGGAGCATGTTAGCTCCGCCTCAGGCAGCATTTTGCCTTGGGCCGGCCCTGCATATCCCACTTTAACTGGTACACTTGTGATGAAAAGTGTGAGCACCCCAAACACTACAAAATACCTACTGAACCCATATATAGGTCACCATCAGGCATAAAGTCTATTGTAGTAGGGTACAGTTGGGTACAGTACATATTTTGCTATTCCTGGAGGGCTCACAATACAGTATAAGGGGGTTATGATGTGATGTATTCCTGGGAACTTTTATGTGAAGTCCCCTGCAGTGCCCCCTAGGCTGCCCCACTGTTCTGCTGGAATGTCTATTTAGCCAGACTAGTACGAATGCTGGCCCCCAGACATCCCAGTGGCTTGTTTATGTGTCTTTTTCTCTAGGATATTTTTTGTTTGTCCTTAAAGCACAAAAACATCTAAAATAGGGCAATTTTCAATCCATAAATATAGATATTTTTCTGGTTTGAAAATGACCATGTTTGGCACTGGATATTTGGGCATTTTTTGCAAACATCCAGCATCAGATTTGAACATCATAACAAAAATGCCCCTCCACATATAGGGGCCATTTTACTAATCTGCGGCAAAAAGTGGCCTGCGGCAATGCGAGTGCATCTTTTGGGCACACGCTGGGCCATTTTTTGCCACATCCTGGAAAAAGGATCTTTTCTAAAGGGGCCAGAAAATGGACGTGTGGCAAAATAAAAACCAGCATGCATCCATTAAGGTCTCACGCGCTACCTGGGCAGTAGGCATGCACAGGGCCGCCGAGAGATTGGGCCAGGCCCCGCCCCCACCCCCCTCCATAAGAGCCAACATTTCAAAATTATTGGGGGTGCTAAGCCCAATGAAAATAACCCCTCCTTGGACACATACAAGGAATTTTCTCAATATTGGGGGTGCTCAAGCACCCACAGCACCCACAGAGTCGACTCCAATGCCCCCCTCCATTCACCACTGGGCTGGGCCCCCCTTTTATTCAAATCATAGCGCCTCACCTCGACCTCGCTCCGTGTGAAAGAAGCGCAGCAGCGGCAGTGTGCAGATCGCCTCCCTTCAGGCCTTCCCTCCTGTGTCCCACCCTCGTATGACGTAACTTGCGTGAGGGCGGGACACAAGGAGGGAAGGCCCAAAGGGAGGCGATCTGCAGACTGCTGCTGCTGCGCTTCTTTCACGTGGAGCGAGGTCGAGGTGAGGCGCTATGATTTGAATAAAAGGGGGGCCCAGCCCGGTGGTGGACGGAGGGGGGTGGGTGGAGGGGACTGCGGCGCCGGGCCCCCCTTGGAGGCCTGGGCCTGAGGAACTTTGTCCCCCCTGTCCCCCCTCTCAGCGGCCCTGGGCATGCAGCAAACACAAACTGCTCTTTATCACCGGGTAAGTACCACACAGAAGAGAATAGAAAATATTTTCTACCACGTGTTTTTGACACATGCCAAATTCAGAATTACCACTGGGGCACGCAGTAGCCAGGTGGTAATGCTGATTTGGTGCATGCTGGATGCACGTAGGGTCTTACGCACCTTTGTAAAAGGGCCCCATACTGCCTATAAAATAGGCTTGCCTAGGTGGTATACAATAAAATAAATTAATAGTTAAATAGGGAAAGAAGGCAAGAGGTAAAGGAGGCACAAGTTACAAAAATAAGTAATATAAAATATTATTAAAATAATTATACCAAAAAACAAGTTTCATTATAATCTAGTTAAGATAAAGTAGAATATGAGGTTGAGAATGATGCTACCAGGGCTCAAGCCAACATGGTAAGAAAAGAAAACAATGAATATGAGCTGGGCAAAAATAAGTACATAAGTATTACCATACTGGGACAGACCAATGGTCTCATTTTCAAAAAAGAAGGATGTCCATCTTTCAACATAAATCGGAAGATGGGCGTCCTTCTCACAGGGTCGTCCAAATCGGTATAATCGAAAGCCGATTTTGGTTGCCCCCAACTGCTTTCCGTTGCAGGGACGGCCAAAGTTCAAGGGGGCGTATCGGAGGAGTAGCGAAGGCGGGACTTGGGTGTGCCTAACACTTGGACGTCCTCGACCCATAATCGAAAGAAACAAGGATGTCCCTGACGAACACTTAGACGACTTTTACCTGGCCGTGTTTTTCTTATGACCAAGGCACAAAAAGGTGCCCAAAATGACCACCGGAGAGAATTGGGGATGACCTCCCCTTACTCCCCCAGTGGTCACTAACCCCCTCCCACCCTCAAAAAACATCTTTAAAAATATTGATTGCCAGCCTCAGATGTCATATGCAGGTCCATCACAGCAGTATGCAGGTACCTGGAGCAGTTTTAGTGGGTGCAGTGCACTTCAGGCAGGCGGACCCAGGCCCATCCCCCTCTACCTGTTACATTTGTGGAGGAGACAGCGAGCCCTCCAAAACCCACCAGAAACCCACTGTACCCACATATAGGTGCCCCCTTCAGCCATAAGGGCTATTGTAGTGGTGTACAGTTGTGGGTAGTGGGTTTTGGGGGCTCAGCACACAAGGTAAGGGAGCTATGTACCTGGGAGCTTTTTATGAAGTCCACTGCAGTGCCCCCTAGGGTGCCCGGTTGGTGTCCTGGCATGTCAGGGGGACCAGTGCACTACAAATGTTGGCTCCTCTCACAACCATACGGCTTGCATTTGGTCGTTTCTGAGATGGAAGTCCTTGGTTTCTATTATTATCGCCGAAAATCAGAAACGACCAAGGCTAGGGATGACCATCTCTAAGGACGACCAAATTTCAGGATTTGGGCGTCCCTGATCGTATTAGCAAAACAAAAGATGGACATCCATCTTGTTTCGAAAATATGGGTTTCCCAGCCCCTGGATGGAGACGATTTGCGAGGATGTCCAAATTGAAACGTGGACGTCCCTTTCGATTATGCCCCTCCTAAGGTCCATCAAACCCAGCATCCTGTTTCCAACAGCGAAAATTTTTCATTTTGATGCACGTCCATTTTCGGCAAAAAATTTAAAAAGGCATTTTTTACAGGTGCACTGAAAAATGATTCTGCGCGCACCCAAAACATGCGTCTACACTACCGCAGGCCATTTTTCAGTGCGCCTTTGTAAAAGGCCCCTCTACAAATTTCTACATATAAGAGCAGCCAGTAAAGGAGCCAAGCTCCTAAATGTAATTTTTACATTTTAAGGGCATTTTAAATATCAGAAAGACAATTGCCTCCTCAATCACTCTTCTAAAACCTCTTGCCCAAATGAACAGTTTATTAGCACATATGCATGCCTTGGAAGAGTTACAAAGGCTGATGGGGAAATTTCTAAAAATATGCTTGTATTTCCATGCAAAACTAGGAATATACATATATTTCTTTGCACTGCCCAAACCAAGGCTGGCTCACATCCCTATAGAATCTACACCATTATACCTGCAAATGACACAACCATTTTAAAATGACTCACTGAATATAAAATAAAGATTTAGGTATATTACATAAACTTTTGAAAACGATAATCGCAACAAGAGCTTTCTACGACAAGAACTGTAAGCCACATTGAACTCGAGCTTGTTTCGGGATAATGTGGGATATTAATGTCATAAATAAATAAAAACTCAGACCTCAGAAGACAGCACTTTTCCCAAAAAATGTTAGGATTACTTTAAAGGTCACATATCTCAGTCTGTAATACTGGGAGATAATTCTGTAAGGAGACACCTAAAGTTAGGTGGCAAGTACGTGTATAAATATGGGTATTCTAGTTGTATACATACATATGTGAAATAGCAACAAAACAATCATTGCAGTGGAGGAGTGGCCTAGTGGCACCGGTCTTGCAATCCAGAGGTGGCCGGTTGAAATCCCACTGCTGCTCCTTGTGATCTTGGGCAAGTCACTTAACCCTCCATTGCCTCAGGTACAAACTTAGATTGTGAGCCCTCCTGGGACAGAGAAATTCCCAGAGTACCTGAATGTAACTCACCTTGAGCTACAACTGAAAAAGGTTTGAGCAAAATCTAAATAAATAAATAAATCTTGAGTAACTGGTACCGAGCCAACTTGATCCTGGGAGATCTGAAAGAAGTTGCCTCAGTACCAGTTACTCAAGATAAGTGCAATGATTGCTACAATGAGTTTTGAATGTTTGCACTAGTAGAATTGAACACTGATTTCATTTTGAAACATTTATTGAAATGTTCACATAAGAATGGAAGGTTTTTGTCAATGATAAAGAGTAGATCTTGTTGCTCACATCTGGCTCTACAAATCATATGATTTTGAGTTCTTTGAGGCTTTTCCTTCCTGTTTTAATAGACTGTTGTCTCTATTTTTGGGGAGGAACATATTGTTTTGATGCTATATTATTGATTTTGTGTTTCCATACCCTCATTGGAATATCATACATATGTGAAGACATATGTGCATAGATAACAGTAGTCCAGTGGCATGCTATTTTGTAAATATATGTATATCTTCGATAACTTGTACTTTGCAGGTAGGTGTTAACATGGGCGGAGTCTCTGTAGATTGTGGGCGGTACATGCATTTATACATATATCTTTTAGAACACCATAAGTTATGCATGTATCTCCTGAACCAGCTCTATGGCTGGTGTAAGTGTTTGTGCCTAAACACATACTCGCACTTATACTCAGTTACACTAGTAAGCCCTAAAAAAAAAATAGGTGCCTATTTTCCTTTATATTTATTTTTTATTATTATTTATTATATTTATTGACATTTGCTTTTCTGTAATACAACCAAATTGCATACAGGTACTTTCTCAGTCCTTAGATAGTTCACAATCTAAGGGCCCTGTTTACTAAGGTGCACTAATGTTTTTAGCACATGCTAAAAATTAGCACACACTAATGCTAGAGACGCCCATAAGAATATATGGGTGTCTTTAGCATTAGCACACGCTAAAAATGCTAGTGTACCTACAGCACAGGTTAGTAAACAGGGCCCTAAGATTTTGTACCTGTACCTTTAAAGAATAGGCACCTAATTACAGCCACCCCATTTTACAGAATTGCCCTCATGAGGCATAACAGCAACAACCAACAGAAGAACAAACAATATACAGGACAAAGAAGAAAAGGAAAGAAATGTCAATGAGAAGTTTGTTTAATTCATTTTTTACCATTTAGCTGAACTTGAAGAATAGAAACACTACAAAGAGCAGAACAGATGAACAGCAGAGATCACTCCTAAAAAGAAGTATTCAATGCAGTAAGAAAAACATTGGCCTCAGCTAGTTCAACCCCTAACAAACACACCAGTGTTAAATGCAAAGCTTAGGTCCATGTTTAAGAGGGCTCTTACTGCTGAAAGAATGGAAAACCTGCAGCTTCTTAGGATACAGAGGTTTTCCATTCTTACAGCAGTTCGGGGCCCTTTTACAAAGCGTGCGTCAAATTGGCATTACTACCCAGCTAGTGTATGTGCCTGGCGGTAGTTCTGAGTTTGGTGCTACCGTGGGGATGTTACCGGTGGTAATCGGCAGTTGGCGCGCACTGGATGGTGTTACCACATGGTGCTGTTTTTTTTGTTACCACATGGGTAACATGTGAGCCCTTACTGCTAAGTCAATGGGTGGTGTTAAGGGCTCAGGTCGTAAATAGACGTGAGCTGTTTTTTTTTTCCAGACGCAGTGGAGAAATGGTCCAGCTCGCATCCTATACATGCACCCATATTGCCACAGGCCACTTTTTGGCAAACCTTTGTAAAAGGAGAAAGTGGTGAACCCTATTCGCACAGGTATTGATATATTGCTTATAACTGTTTATATATAAGGCTCAGTCTTTAACAGATTTCAATTACAATGCTAAAATTGAAATGAAAGCACATGAGTGCATTAATGAGACAGAACTGGGGGAGCTTCACCAAGCTATCAAATGTCTGTGTTTAAAACAACTATGAAAACCAATCTGGCCCTGCACAATATATAATTTCAGGAGGCCACATGGAAAATAGTATTATAATAGCTATTCTACATTAGTTAAGTTTATTATGTTGCATAAAAGTAGAATTATTCAAGCATGTCTCTCATAGTTCCTCTGTATTTGAGCATAACCATTCCCAAATAGGCAGGGCAGTGGCATGAATTTTATTTTTTTCTCAAATCCCCTAGATAAAATGCAATAGTTTCCATGAATAAAAGCCAAATCCCTTCATCAGATCAAAACAGAATGAGGATATAAAGACAAAGATTGTGGTCCTCTGATATTCTTCATCTTGATTTCTCAGTTTTGATGTGATGAAAGGAGTATAGCTCCCAAAAGCTGGTCAAGAAATACAGAGGCCCTTTACTAAAACATGTTAGAAAATGGGTTTAGCACGTTTAGGGGTTATTTAGCCAAATGGCAGTGACAGGGCCCCTGCAGGGGTGTCAGCGCATGGGTTTGCCGTGCACCAAGGCCCCCATTAACTGTCACCAGTACAAGACTTAAAAAAAAATGGCCGTGTGGTCATTTGCCATGTGGCCATTTCCTGGAGGAGCCCAGTGGTAACCAGGTAGCGTGCAACACTGCCCGATTACTGCCGGGCACGCCCCCAATGCAAGAAAATACAGAAATATTTTCTAGCATCAGGAATGGCACATGGTGAGGGTTTGAACTACTGACGGGCTCCCCCGGGAGCCCAGCAGTAGAGCTGAAATGCTACGTAGTAAGCCTGCGGTAGGCTTGCCGCACTTTCATAAAAGGGCCCCTTAATGTGGCACATTCCTGAACGCTAAGCCCATTTCTAACACTGGCTTCGTTAAGGCATTTTTCAATTATTTTTTTGTCTTCTTGGAAGAGTTGTGTTGTTCACGCTACTCGCTTTTTGTTGCATTCCCTGCCCATGCCACACCCCCTCTGAAGCATATTTTAAAATATATAAATAATGTGTGCTTAGCGCATGCTAAGAGGCAGATTGCAACAAAACATTTTAGAGCATTTTGCAGTAAGCCTTTTCCCATGCATGAAGCGTGCATCAGGGCTTAACACCCTTTGGTAAAAAGACCCATATTCTTGGTCCAATAGAAAGTGATCACCTTATTTTTCTGTTGATCTTTGTTTCCATTAAAAATTCCTTAAAATACAAGTGTTTAGTTGGCAAAGGACCAATAGTGCTGTTTGCCCAGAGCACTTTGGAAATTTTGCCAAGTACCTGATAGGCGCAATTCTATCCTGTACTCTTGTGGAATGTCACACTTAGGGTTCTTTTACTAAGGGGTGCTGAAAAATGACCTGCGGTAGTGTAGGCGCATGTTTTGGCTGTGCGCAGAATCGTTTTTCAGTGCAGCTGTAAAAACTGCCTTCTTTTGGCAGAAAATGGACGTGCGGCAAAATGAAAATTGTTGCGCGTCCATTTTGGGTCTGAGACCTTACGCCAGCCATTGATGTAGTGCTAAGATCTCACACATTAACCAGGCAGTAATGGTCAACATGTGTTCAAATGCCAATTACCACCCACGCGCCAGAAAATAAAAGTATTTTCTGGTGCACGTAGTGGACGCGCGTAAAAAATGAAATTACCGCATGGGCCACATGGTAGCTGGGTGGTAACTCAGAATTGACGTGCGTTGGGCGCGCATAGGCTCTTACGCAGCTTAGTAAAAGGTCCCCTGACTTTGGGCTGTACTCAGATCCATATATGACTCCCATTCTCAAAAATGACTGAGTGTAAGTCCTCCCGCCTCAACCATGAAGATCTATAGGTAACTGAAAACACTATGCACACTGGTTTACAGCCCACAAGTACCAAGTCGTCCATGTCTAAGATAAGAACAAACAGCTTTTAACTAAAAAAGGTATCAATTTGGACTTGGCGTACATTACAAGACTTTCTCTAATGAGGGTAGTGTATGTTGAAATCCATATTATGGTGCACTTGAAACTGATTTGCCGTTGCTAGATCTTTGTCTTTTTTTGCAAGCTTCTTCCAAAAATGATTTGTAATGAATTTGCCCGTTCAGATTTTGATCATATTTCGACATGATGTGATACACTTCATCTTCATCAAGAATGAGGTTGCAGAGCTTGAGAACAGATCTGAATTCTGGCAGAGACAGGTAGCCGCTGCTGTCAGTGTCCAGTTTCTTAAAGGCTCTGCGGAGAGTCTTCCACTCACCTTGTAACTGCAAATTCAAGGGAAATGATCACTAGACTGTCTCACTGCACACTAATTTTCCACATAATTAGTTTGAGGATACAATAACCATTATAGTAATATATGATATGAGGTAGTCCCTATATGCTGCCCGCTTTGAGAGGTAATTTTCATACTATCCTCATAGATGCAAAATCAGTAGGTCCTTTTTTACCCATGGACTTTGCACTATTGAAAATTGGTACAAAGTCCACAGGTGAAAAATTGCCAAAGTAAATGGTCCCCACAGATTTAAAAAAAAAAAAAAAGGGGGGGGGGGAGGAACCTAAGTAGTTACAGATGACTATTCCTAATGCTATTGCCCAGTGGAGGCTGGCTCTAATTTGATCTGGAAGCCCAAAGGAGCTGAAGAAAACTTCTGAGGATGAAACTCCATGGCTGAGGGATAAAGTAGAATCCCACTTGTTAGGCAGGCAGTGAGCCTGTCAAATGTGTAGCTACAGCTTGATTAAAGCTAGCTTTTATTTTGCATGTGTCTGACATTCTGAGTCATTGTTTGGGGTGGCCACAAACTTGAAAATAGGAAGACACTTTGGTGTGAGAGTAGCCTTTTCAAGGCAGTATTTAGGAGATGTTGCTCCCAGAAGAAATACCTGCTTTCTTATTCTTGCTGTCAGGGTCTCCAGTGCTTCCGGCGGAGCTCCTGCTTTGAACTGGTAGGGCTCTCCTGCTGCTGCCTGCATAACAGCCTCCATGTTGTTTACATTTCTCCAAGTCTGCCTTCGTAATGCAAATGGTTGCAGAAATTCAACATATGAAACACTAGAATCAGAAGGTGAAAAAATATACATAAAAATTATTTTGTGTACAGTAATAACATACCTTGCATGTGAAAGCTGTTAGTCAGGAAATTAACCTGTCTACTTTTGTGATGTTATACCTGGGACTCACTTACCAGTCGACACAGTGGACGAATATTACTTAATTTGCATAAAATAGATACAATTAAGATGAACATTAAAATTTTGCAAGAAAAACATTATTGACAAAAAGAACAGTAACTATTTTTTTCTATTGGATGTTTCAGATTTTAAATTTGACTTGTCAAATTTTTTTTTCTTTTGTTAGCTGCATTTCATTGACCTATATTGCCTATTACAGACAGATGATCAAAAGCCCCACGCTATTCCAAACAGCGCTCCAAAAATAGCACTGGAACAGCACGGGGCGTTATTAGACCTATGATCAGAGATAATTGTATGCAAATTTAAGCACACAATTATCTCTGATCATGGGGTAGAAGTGCAGGAGAATTGTGCCTGAGCACTCGCTCAGCACAATCCTCCCGCACTTGTTTGACAGGTCTGAGCTGTCAAAAGCTCAAACCTGTCAAACACATGGGCTGCAGGTCCATGGGACCACCTACCCCTGCCCCGAGCAACAATCCCCCCCAGGTTCAGGGAGGGCTGGAGATCCGGTGGGTCTCCAGCCCCCCCCCCTAACTCCCCTCAACATTTCCCAAACAGTCCCTGGTGGCCCAGTGGGCGACCAACCCCCCCCCCCCCCGAGCGACAGGGGGGCTGGAGGTTTCTCCTTTATATGGTGTGAAGCCCTGCCCAGCGCATCCCAGGATACACTGGGCAGGGCTGGGCGCCGCCATTCTGCGGCGTCGAAGGAAGAGGAGGGAGGCAGGCTACCTCCCTCCTCCAACCCACAAGGTAGGGGGGGAGGGGTAGGGGGGAGGGAGGGAGGTGGATTGATCACTGAACCACCAGGGATCCTTTGCTGGGGGGGTTGGGGGGGCTGGAGACCCACCGGATCTCCAACTCTCCCTGAAACTGGGGAGGTCGTCAGGGGGACCAGAGGTCCAGCGGACCTTCAGCCCTCCTGTTGCTCGGGGGGGGGGTCACCCACTGGGCCACCAGGGACTATTTGGGAAATGTTGAGGGGAGTTGGGGGGGGGGGCTGGAGACCCACCAGATCTCCAGCCCTCCCTGAACCTGGGAGGGGAGACCAGAGGTCCGCCGGACCTCCAGCCCCCTGTCGCTGGGGAAGTCTTTGGGTTTGCTTTGTTGGGGGGAATGGGGGCCTGCTAGCATGCAAATGCATGCTGGATAGGGCTCACCATTCCTCCCCAATGGTCTGCAAACCTTAACGCCAGCTCGGAGTTGGCGTAGGGTTTGCTTCGGCCAGCGACCCAATCTCTGGAGCGCTGGTCGCTGATTATTGGCAATGAATACGTTTAGCCCTGTTTTTCATGCATTTGCATGCTAATTGCATTCAGAGCCCTCAAGCAAATTGTTTCACGCGCTCGGGGACTCTGATCATGGGGCGGTAGCAAACACCAGCGCTAGTATGGTACTAACAGCCTCTAGCGCCGGCGTTTGCTTCTGATCATGCCCTTGTTAGTGAGGGTGGGTCTCTCTATCTGTCCATTCATACGAACAGATTTTTCATATACAAAAATAAACCTCTGTATAGTGCAGCACCCTGGGGAACTCAAACTCCATACCACAAGATGTGGCTTGCCACAGTTGGAGCCACAGGAAGAATGGAGCTACCCGTGTCACAAGGAGTCCAAACCCCACAGCCTAATAAGATTTAGTCCATCATGATGGGAGCTGCAGAAAGAATAGAGCTGCCTCTACAGCAAGGAGCCAAATTTTGTGGCACAAGAGGATTGAACATGGCTGTAAGGAAAGATAGTAATATGTTAAGGGGAAGGGAAGAGTGCAAGGAAGGAGGGGAGAGAAAAGCAGGAAGATGAGTGAGAACACTCCAAAAAGCATAAACACACCATACCACGTACTTACCTACCCTAAAACCACAAACTCCATGCACAGATTACACTCTCATATGACAGACACCCCACAAAACTCATTTCACATATACTGGCACATGGCCTCCAGACATCCCCATAGGCACATACATGAGCTCTCTTTATACAGACCCCACTCACGAGCATTCAGAATTCCCAAAGATAACCAATCACAAAACAGACTCCATATACTTCCTCCCCCCCTCCCACCCCCAGTATCTGGTACACTTGACAAATATTTTAATATGTCTCTTCCGACAGAGTCCTCTACACAGACATGCCTGAGATGGGGCATGGAAGAAAGGGAAACATGCCATTGTGTCACACTGGCATTTTACTAAGGTATACTCACGTTTTTAGCGCACGCTAAAATTGGGAGCATGCTAAACGTTAGAGACGCCAATGCATTCCTATGGGTGTCTCTAACATTTAGCGTGCGCTAAAAACGTAAGTGCGCCTTAGTAAAAAGCCCCCTATCCACCTTATAATTGAAAGAGAAAAATGCCTAGATTTCGACCCAAATCGGGAGATAGACGTTTAACGTTTATCTCACAAAAACGAATAAATCGATATAATGGAAAGCCGATTTTGGACGTTTTCAACTGCACTCCATCGCGGAAGCGTACAAAGTTGACGGGGGCATGTCGGAGGCGTGGTGAAGGTGGAACTGGGGCGTGGTTATCGGCCGAGGAGAGATGGGCGCCTTTCGCCGATAATGGAAAAAAAGTATGCGTTTGTAGCTAGAATTTAGGGCACTTTTCCTGGACCCTGTTTTTTCCACGAATAAGGCCCCCAAAAGTGCCCTAAATGACCAGATTACCCCCAGAGGGAATCGGGGATGACCTCCCCTGACTCCCCCAGTGGTCACTAACCCCCTCCCACCACAAAAAATGATGTTTCACAACTTTTTATTTTCACCCTCAAATGTCATACCCACCTCCCTGGCAGCAGTATGCAGGTCCCTGGAGCAGTTGTTAGGGGGTGCAGTGGACTTCAGGTAGGTGGACCCAGGCCCATCCCCCCCTACCTGTTACAATTGTGCTGCTTAATGCTTAGTCGTCCAACCCCCCCAAACCCACTGTACCCACATGTAGGTGCCCCCCCTTCACCCCTTAGGGCTATAGTAATGGTGTAGACTTGTGGGCAGTGGGTTTTGAGGGGGATTTGGGGGGCTCAACACACAAGGGAAGGGTGCTATGCACCTGGGAGCTCTTTTACCTTTTTTTTTGTTTTTGTAAAAGTGCCCCCTAGGGTGCCCGGTTGGTGTCCTGGCATGTGAGGGGGACCAGTGCACTATGAATCCTGGCCCCTCCCACGAACAAATGCCTTGGATTTATTCGTTTTTGAGCTGGGCGCTTTCATTTTCCATTATCACTGAAAAACAAAAACGCCCAGCTCATAAATTGTCGAATAAAACATGGACGTCTATTTTTTACGAAAATACGGTTCGGTCCGCCCCTTCACAGACCCGTTCTCGGAGATAAACGCCCATGGAGATAGACGTTTTCGTTCAATTATGCCCCTCTACGTTCCCTAAATAATTCTTACCTTTCCTGTCTACCTATGATTCTCCATCATACATTCACAATCAAGTACAACTTATTCTGAAAACTCTATGCTGATTGTAAAAGAGCACACTTGCAATACCACTGGGAAAAGAAAACATATAACTGAAACCAGTGTTTTCATTGGAGAGAATGGCGAAAATAGTCCAAAAAGATAAACACACTGAGTACAGCAACGTCTAGAAACATGCAAGTCAGGCCACACAAATAGCAGGACTAAAGTTATTTGAATAACTTCATCGAGGTATATTCAGTGGAACTTATCTGGGTGCATTTTTTATACAGAATATCTGGATAATGTTATCTGGCTAAATTTCAAACAAAAAAGGAGACGGTCCAATCCTCACGGATAAGCAACAGCGACAGAAGTGAAGAGTGAAGTCGCAAATGGAGAGGAAACCAAGCATGTATTTTCCACAAACTTCATTGCCTGTTTCAGGAGAACTCGAAATGGCTGTGTTTGGGCTAGTGTGCCTGTGTCAGGCGTGGTGGACTGCATTGTTTTTTTTAGTTTTACTCGCTAACTAGCTTGCTGTTTTATATTTCATGATATGATTGTACATATTGTTTTGAGATATACATTTTTTTTTGCATTTGGCCTGTCCATTCAATATTGCTGATAGATAACCTTTGTTGTAATTACCATATTATCATATATCATTAAATGAATGTATATTGAGAGGCCATTATTGTCACAGTTTATGTGCAAGTATTTATGTATTTATCAGTATCTGCATTCATTATTGTTTTATCTGTGCTCATTCATTTATAGCCATCTGCCATTGTTTTTATTTTTTGCTTTTAACCTTCAATATACTGTTTTTGTATAGGGAAGCGTGAGGTCTTTTATGATTTTAATTTTAAACCATTATCAGTATATATTATTTTCTATTTTTAATTGTGTTAATTAGTGCACCTGTTATTGTTTTATAGATAGATATAGATATATATACTTTTTATGTTTCTTATTTATATACTACTGATGTGTTGTTTATTTATTCTTTGTTGTTTTTGGTAAAGAAATTTCACTTCTGACGCAGGCACACTTGCCAAAACATGATCATGTCGAGTCCTCCTGAAATAGGCAACAAAGGGGCCCTCTTACTAAGGCATGTAGGTGCCTACACGTGTCCAATGTGCATCAAATTGGCACTACCACCCAACTACTGTATGCCCTGGGCGGTAATTCCATTTTTGGCATGCACCCGGCGGTAATCGGCATTTGGCGCCTGGACACTTACCGCCCGGTTAGCGCATGAGACCTTACCACTAAGTCACTGGGTGGCATGAAGGTCTCAGGCCGAAAATGGATGAGCACTGGTTTTCATTTTGCCGCACGTCCATTTTCTGGCACAATTTTTAAAAAATCCCTTTTTTCCCAGGTGCGCTCAGGAAAAGGACCAGCCGGCATCCAAAACATTCACCTACACCAGCACAGGCCAATTTTGGGCATGCCTTAGTAAAAGGGCCCCAAAGTTTCTGGAAATTGCATGGTTGGTTTCCTCTCCAATTGTGATCTCACTCTTTGCTTCCGTATCTGGCTAAATTTATAAGATAAGCTTCCCGCACATTCCTTCATTGCACATTGGGCCTCTTAAATGTCTATTGATTGCAGGGATGCAAACTTTTACAGTTTACTACTGCTATTTATCATTGCTCCAGCATTACTAGGTCTATGCAGCAGTGTATATATATACTAGTAAAAAAGGCCCGTTTCAGAAACAAATAAAACGGGCGCTAGCAAGCATTAGTATGTGTGTGTGTGTGTGTGTGAGACAGTAATTTTGTATGGGTGTGAGAGTCACAGGAGGGGGTGGGGGGTGGGGAACTATGAGCGTACATGAGAGTGTGTGTGTGGGGGGGCAATGGGTCTCTGTGATGCACGTTGCAGGCTGCAGCAGTGCATTTTTGTAAGGGTTCAATAGTAATTGTTGTGTTTTGAGTGTGTGTCTGTGATAAGGTTTTTTTTTGTGTGTATGTAGGGCAGTGACACAGTATGTGTGAGAGTGAGTGTAAGAGTGTATTTTTGAAACAGTGAGAGAGTGTGGCAGGCACCCACATATGTTTATGAGTGTAAGTGAGTATGTTTGAAAGAGTGAGAGAGTGTGGCAAGCAGCAACAGTGCTTTTTTGTAAGGCTTCAAGCTTTTTTGGGGGGGTTTTTTTGGTCAGCCTTCCGCCATTTCCATCCATGTTACTCTGCCCTTCCATTTCCCTGCACCGGACAGCTGACTTGAAGGCAGTGATTGTTCTTGTGTTGTTCCGTTTGCTGTGGGGGGGGGGGGGGGTTTGTGGGTCGGAGGGGTGTGCTTTTTGCGTTCCGTTCCTGTGCCTCCTGTCATTGTACCTTCCACCGTTGATGTGTTTAGGTGCGTGATGGTACTGTGTGTTTTCGCTATCGTTTGTGCTGAAGGCTGCCTTTTGATTTTTGGTTGGGGGGGGGGGGGGGTTTGAAGTTGTAGGCAACTTGTTCGATGTGCCAGAGACGTCGGGATAGTGGTTGTTTCCTGGAAGTGCGTTTCTTATAGAGGCAGCACATACCTGCAGCAGGAGCATGGGCGTCAGAATAGTAATCTCCCGAGTGAGCGATTCCACTCGCTGAGTGTCAGTGCTCTGCCCTCGACGTCATGACGTTGTGACGCGAGGGCAGGGCACACACTCATGGTGGAGCAGCGATCTACACCATGACGGAAGTTGGAGATTTGCGATTTGGCTTCATTAGAATGTTGAGGTTGTGAATTATGTCCGGAAGGGGCATGGCTGAGGGCAGGTCTATGGCTGAGGGCGAGTGGTGCTGACAGCCTAGGAGGGTGAGTGGTGCTGACAGCCTAGCCTAGGAACAGTAGATTCAGTGCTTCACTGAACGTTGGAGGTGAGAATTATTTATATAGATATGAGAGGCGGCTCCTTCTACTTAAAGCTGGCAGTCCAGTCAAGATAACAAATAACTTAAAAAAAATCTGTGGGAATCTGATTTATAAAGAAAATAGTTAAAACCCATAAGGCTGTGATCAGGAGGAATAGGGGTTAAGATTTAAAAGCGGCCTGTGAGTTTTTAGAGTAGATGTGAATAAGGGCAGGGAGAGGCAGCTTATGCACAGTTTGCCTAGGAAGTCACAAATTTTAGAAAAAGATTAGAGGAGTGTGGTAGCCGTGTTAGTCCACTCTTAAGGTTATCAATAGAAATCAAACAAAATAAAACATGGAAATGAAAATAAGATGATACCTTTTTTATTGGACATAACTTAATACATTTCTTGATTAGCTTTCGAAGGTTGCCCTTCTTCCTCAGATCGGATATAAGCAAATGTGCTAGCTGACAGTGTATATAAGTGAAAACATTCAAGCATTACTTTGACAGTCTGACAGGGTGGGAGGATGGGGGTGGGTAGGGGGTACGCATGGGGACATCAAAGCATATCATTGATATTCTAACAGGATGGGTGTGGATAGGTGAGGGGTGGGGTGGGGTGATCGACAGAGAAATACAGCTTTATGGTTTATAATGGGCTAGGAACCCCAGATCCTTGTTAAGTCCTTTCTGTTGGGTGTTAAAATATTCAGTCATTCTGACTTCAAAGGACTTACGTTCTTGTATGGTTTTAAAGTTACCTTTCAGGATTCTCACTGTGAAGTCACTGGTACAGTGTCCTGGTCCTGTAAAATGCTGACCAACAGGGATGGGAGCCCTACTGGCACCAGTATTGTTCATGTGATGTCTATGTAAATTGAATCTTGTCTTAAGCATCTGGCCTGTTTCTCCAATATAGCATCCTTCGTTACATTTTTTACACTGAATGATATATACCACAATGGAAGATGAGCAAGTGAAAGATTCCTTTATGTTGAATATCTTTCCTTTGTGGATGACTGTGGGGTCCTGTGAAATGTTTTGGCATAGTTTGCAACTGGATAAATTACAGGGAAGTGTGCCCTTCTGTTCCTTTTCAGTCTGTGATGGAAGTTTACTTCTGATTAGCTTGTGTTTTAAGTTGGGTGGCTGTCGGAAGGCCAGTACTGGTGGGGATGGGAATATCTCTTTCAGTAATTCATCCTCCTGGAGTATAGGTTGTAGATCTCTTATGATTTTCCTCAGTTTTTCCAGCTCTGGGTTGTATGTCACTACAAGAGGGATTCTGTCTGTGGCTTTTTTCTCCTTGTACTGTAGCAGATTCTCCCTGGGTGTTTTGAGGGAGGAGGCAATATTCTTGGAGATTATTTTGGGGTTGTAACCTTTCTGTTTGAAGGATGCAGTCAGGCTTTTAAGGTGTCTGTCTCTGTCCCCTGGGTCAGAGCAGATACGGTGGTATCTTGTGGCTTGGCTGTAAATGATAGATCTTTTTGTATGTGAAGGATGGAAGCTGGAGTTGTGGAGGTAGCTGCATCTGTCTGTGGGTTTCTTGTATATAGATGTTTGTATACAGCCATCACTGATTGCGACCGTGGTGTCCAAAAAATTGACTTTTTCTGGGGAGTAGTCAATTTTGAATCTGATTGTAGGATGGTATGTATTGAAGGAAGAATAAAATTGTTTCAGAGTTTCTTCACCCTCCGTCCAAATCATAAAAATGTCATCGATGTACCGGTAGTATTTTAGAGGTTTGGTCTGGTGTGTATTCAGAAATGTCTCTTCCAGCTCAGCCATAAAAAGGTTGGCATATTGAGGTGTTGTCCTGGTGCCCATCGCAGTGCCCATTATTTGTAGATAGATATCATTGTTAAAGCGGAAGTAGTTGTGAGTTAAAATGAATTTGATTAATTTTGTAATAGTTTCTGGTGAGTATTGATGGTCCAGTGTGGATTTTTTTTAGGAGTCTTCCACATGCAGCTATGCCATCCGTATGTGGAATGTTGCTGTATAGTGATTCTACATCCATCATGACCAGAAGGGTGTTAGATGGTAGTTGCTTGATATTTTTCAATTTATTCAGAAAGTCTGTGGTGTCTTGTATGAAGCTGTTAGTTTTGTGTACGAGAGGTTTCAGAATTCCCTCTATGAATCCAGATATTTCTTCCGTGAGTGTGCCAATACCTGATATGATTGGTCTGCCAGGGTTTCCCGGTTTGTGGATCTTGGGTAGCATGTAGAATGTGCCCACAGAAGGCTGGTTTGGTATGAGTTTCTTCAGGTGAGGTTGCGCTTGTGTAGGAAATGTTTTGATAAGTTCTTTCAGCTGTTTTGTGTAATCCTGTGTGGGGTCCTCAGTTAGTTTCCTGTAGTATTTATTGTCTGAGAGCTGTCTGTGCCTCTCTTCAATGTATTTTTGTATGTCCATAATTACCACTGCGCCTCCTTTGTCTTCGGGTTTGATGATAATGCTTTCGTTAGTTTGTAGGGTTCTTATGGCCGCTCTTTCTGGTGGGGTAAGATTATACAGGATTCTCTTTTGTTTGTTGGAAAGTTGGGATTTCACCCTATGTCTGAAACTTTCTATGTAATTATCCAGCTTGTAGTTTTGTCCCTCCTGTGGGGTGAAATAAGTGTTCTTTTGTTTAAGGCTGTATTCCAGTCTGTTTGGTGTCCCTTTATTATAGAAATGTGTTTTAAGGCGCATTTTTCTAAAGAATTCTTCTAGGTCTGAATATAGTTGGATTTCCTCTAGTTTACTGGATGGGCAAAATGAGAGCCCTTTGGAGAGTACAGAGACCTCATGCTGTGATAATTGATGGTTTGAGAGGTTTATTATCCCCATTTGGTTTGCATCTGTAAAGGTGTGATCAGTATTCCCTGGTTTATTTGGGCTCTGATTTTCACATGCCTCAGATGTGTATCCAAGTGTCTCCAAGGTGTCTGGGGATGTTGGTTCTGCAGAGCTGTAGCTATTCAAGGATAAGCAGTTTCTCTCTTGATTTTGCAGGAGAGAATATAGCTTTATTTATTTTTTGCAGATAGCAATGTATTGTTTTTCTCCTTGGATGTTATGTAGTTCGTCTTTAAGTTGGTTCACAAGGCGTGGATGTAATTCCTCCATGTTCCTCATGATTACATCCCTTTGGATCTGGGATTCCTAGCCCATTATAAACCATAAAGCTGTATTTCTCTGTTGATCACCCCACCCCTCACCTATCCACACCCATCCTGTTAGAATATCAATGATATGCTTTGATGTCCCCATGCATACCTCCTACCCACCCCCATCCTCCCACCCTGTCAGACTGTCATAGTAATGCTTGAATGTTTTCACTTATATACACTGTCAGCTAGCACATTTGCTTATTTCCGATCTGACGAAGAAGGGCAACCTTCGAAAGCTAATCAAGAAATGTATTAAGTTATGTCCAATAAAAAAGGTATCATCTTATTTTCTTTTCCATGTTTTATTTTGTTTGATTTCTATTGATAAGAAAAAGATTACAATGCATATTTGTTAGTGGATGAAATACAGGAAAACAAAAATTGACTGCTGAACAAGGGCTAAACCTTTAAGAGATTTATTCTGCTATATATAGTTTATTGATTGTTTGATTGATAGTTGTATGTTGCACTTAGTTAAATTAGTGTTCCAACTCACCGTCCATCTTCATTTACTGCAAATTTTTTCATCAACATTTCACATTCATATTCATTCAGGTGCACACAGAGTTCTGTCAAAATATCTTTAAATTCCTCCTTACTGACAAAACCAGTGTGATAGGGATCAAGGTCTTCAAATTCTCTTTTCAGATCATCCCAGAAGAGCTCTACCTAGGACAAACAAAACACTGGAAGTCTGATTATTGCTGCATACATATACAGTCATTGAGACAACCTTGCACAACTATCAGATATACACAAGCGGGTAACTGCAATAATATTTTATTGTGAAGAAAAATCTCATGTATCCAAATTTGGAAGTAGCCTTTCATTCATGGAAGTCTAGAATGACACATTCTTAAAGCTAATGTATGTTAAAACACACATTAAACACCTCACTAACTAGACCCTACAGCCCCGAACATTCAGTGCTGGCCATGTCCAGGCACTGACACTGAATATCCAAGGCTAATTGTCTCTATGCTGGCCACCGGAGCTTATGCAGGTCCCAACTGATATTAAGCCAGGGCACACATAAAACAGTTAAGCGAGGCCCAGTTGAATATCAGCCAGGACTCGCTTAAAGGTTAAAGTGCTCCTCAGCCCTCCTGAAGCTGCTCCCTTCTTCTGACCCGCCTCCCATACTCCCTCCCCAATGAGGGTCACACCCCCTGACCAGGCCATACCCCCTCCCCTCCATGAGATGACCCCACTCCTAAACCCCCTGCCACTCAGAATAGGCCCACTCCCCCAGCCTACCTGAAGTCATTGGTGATCCAGTGGTGTCAGGTCTAAATACCAAAATCCATCTTTTTGGATACAGATGTCTCTTCCCTATCTGAAATTGGCATTGGATGTCCATATTTGGCTCCTCCTTAGTCCTGCCCCAAACATACCCAGAATACGCCCCCTTGCCAAAAGGAGGTACTGTAGTTTTAGACCTCCATATCCTGGCTTTATAAAATCATGATTTGGATATCCATGCAATATGGATATGTAAATGCTGGTTTTCAGACATCAAAAACATGAACAGAGCGTCTAAAATAAGGGCCATAATCATCACATTTTTATTTAATATGTCTTCCAAATATTTTTCATGAAAGATTTTTCTATTTGATGATTGCAAAAAATAGAGAAAGGTGAGGCCTTCACTACGGACTAAAAAAAGCTAGCAAAAAGAAAAGGGTGCATCCAGTCAGAGCAATGACTTTTAGAAACTGGCAATCCGTTTTTAAGAGAAACCGTTTATTCCACATCAATTCAAGTCCATGGAGTAGTGGTTACAACCTTAAATAACAGTGGTAGAGCTGCATCGGACTTCTGAGAAACCATTGGGGTAACCTGTAAGGAAGGATATTTGCCACTTACAACCTTAAAGAGCAGCTCTATGGTTGCATCAGCACTCAAGAAGGCTTGTGTACAACATGCAACAACCATAATTACAAGCAGCATTATGGGTGCATTGACTTCCAAGATGCCTGGAGTAGCCTTGGTTAAAACCTGAACATAAATGAATTTAAAGATCCTTTCAGGACCCTCACTAGTCCAGTTTGCTCCTGGTATCAGGACCATACCACAGCGGTACAGGAAAGAGGTGTGTGGCATTGTTTTCTGGGATGAGAACAATGGTTCTGCCTGCCCACATATAAACTAGAGACCCCTAGAGTGTGTGTACATTTTTATAGCAAGGTGTCATGTGGGCAAGTGAACATCGGTGGTTAGTGTCTTTGTATTGAAGGCTCAGCCTTTGAGCCTAGCTATTGTGTCCAGTGTGGTGTCCTTTGAACCTTGATTTATTCTCTGTGTGTGAACTACATGTAAACATCAGATTTTGCCATCCCTCTGCTTGATTACAGAAGAAAGGGATGAATTGGAGAGTTGGGGGCTACAAGATAGAGCAAGAGAGAGGGAGAGAGAGAGAGAGGACTGAGAAAAGCACCACTATGAGCTTAACTACAGGAGAAAGTATTATTGGGAAAGATTCCCAGTTGGAAAGAGTCTGTGTGGAAGAAGATCCCAAAGAGGACAGACTAAAGTTTAGTCATAAGAGAATAGGTTGACCCAGTATCTGGGAAACCCCTAGATCACAAGAACTGACAAATCAGAGAAACAGATTATAAACACATATGAAGGAAAAGTAAGATGAGTGATTGTACAGTGTTTATCTAATGCTGTACCGCCTCAGGAAGAGACCACCTCAAAGCAGTATTTGTTTTGCACAAGCCATCAGTAAAGTTAGTTGGAGTATCCCATATCAGTCTGAGTGTTTGTGGTGAAAGGGCAATCTATTTCTAGGGCTTGCAGGGAAATCCCTTTTGCCTGGAGAAACCCTGCTCCCTTGAAGAAGAGTATGCATGCACTGAGTGAAAAAGGGGATAGGATAAGAAATTGCTGTTTCAAGGACTGTGGGGTGACAGCTGTCATATGAACTCCCCTGAAAGAAGGTGCACCTCAGGCACCCACCAACTTGAGCAGGAGTAAGCAACTATTTTGTCCAATAATCTCTCTGATAATCGTGGCTGTGTGGATTTGGTAAGAAGGCACGGAAGGGGACCAGGGCACTGGGTTAACTATTAGTCTTGTAATAATCAAAAAGAAGTTAACAAGGCCATGACCTCTACCACCCCTGCTAATGGGGATAGTAGAGGTCAACACTTTGGAACATTTTGGTTCATAGGCAACTGCTCTAACTATTAGGCTATGGCTCCATCAGTTTGGAAGATTTGGATATTTGGGACTAAATTCTATACATGGCACCTAAAAAAGAATTTAGTGCTATTCTATAAATAGCGCTTAAAGTTAAGCAGTGTTAATAGAACAGCGCTTAGCACTGGGAACCACAACTACATTTAGGTGCAACCATTTACACCAACGAAACCTTGGTGTAAATCCCCCCTTTATTCTATAACAACACATGCAAATTAATGGAATGACCCTGATCCACCCATGACCTTCTCATGGCTGCGCCTTCATTTTGGACCCAATGTAAATTTTAATTAAATAAAATTAGCAACAATAATTGCTTGTTATCTCAATTATTGGCGCTAATTGGCTCATTATTCAATTAAATTGCATATGCAAATTGGACATGCACCCAAATTTGTACATGGAACTTTTAGCAACTTTTACAGAATTCAGGGGTTGGTTTAGATATAATGGGAACGGGATTTAAGGAGTTGGGTGGAAAGACATGGGGAGGGGGATATGCTGTTGATCTGTGTAAGGAAGAATCTTAGCTGAGCAGAATGGATGAGCCAAGTGATATTTATCTGACATTATTTACTATGAGGGGCATAATCGAACGGCGTTGGCCAAATCGATGGCTGGCCATCTTTGGGGCCGGCTCCGCGAGGGGGCGGAGCCAAGCGTATTTTCGAAATATGCTTGGCGCCGGCCAAATCGCTTGCCGGATTTACAGCAGGATCGCCGGGCTTACATGAGATGGCCGGCTTCGTTTTCCAGCCATAATGGAAACCGGGCCGAGCCATCTCAAACCTGGTGAAATGCAAGGCATTTGGTCGTGGGTGGAGCCAGCATTTGTAGTGCACTGGCCGCTCTGACATGCCAGGGCACGAACCAGGCACCCTAGGGGGCATTTAAAAAAATTTTTTAAAAACCCAAAAATAGCATCCAGGTGAATAGCAACCTTACCTTGGGTGCTGAGCCCCCCCCCCCCCAAATCACCTCAAAACCCACTCTGCACAACTCTACACCATTACCATAGCCCTAAGGGGTGAAGGGGGGCACCTACATGTGGGTACAGTGGGTTTGGGGGGTTTTTGGAGGGCTCAACATTAACCACCACAAGTGTAACAGGTAGTTGGGGAATGGGCCTGGTCCACCTGCCTGAAGTGCACTGCACCCACTAAAAACTGCTCCAGGGACCTGCATACTGCTGTCAAGGAGCTGGGTATGACATGTCAGGCTGGCATACAGGCTGGCAAAAAAAGTTTTAGGTTTTTATTTTTGGGGTGGGAGGGGGTTGGTGACCACTGGGGGAGTAAGGGGAGGTGATCCCCGCTTCCCTTCGGTGGTCATCTGGTCAGTTGGGGCACTTTTTTCAGACTTGGTCCTAAAAATAAATGGACCAAGTCCGGCCGGCAAAGTGCTCGTTCGTGTCGGCCATTTTTTTTTCATTATAGGGTGAAGCCGGCCATCCCGTAACCATGCCCCCACCCCGCCCCCCCCCGTCCCGCCTTTGCAACCCTACCAACACGCCCCCTTGAAGGTTGACCGGCGCCGCGACAAAACAGCAGTTCGGGCTGGCCAAAATCGGCTTTCAATAATACCGATTTGGCCGGGAACAGGAGATCGCTGGCGATCTCCCGATTTGTATCGGAAGATCGCCGGAGATCCCTTTCGAAAATGAGCTGGCATATTACTATGTAATGGTTCGATCCACAAACTACACCATCAAATTGCTAATGTCCATTTTTTTTACAGTGGTAATTCTCTTGAATTGTTTTATTTGCTGTACTCTTGGAATAAAATTTCCTGAACTGGGTCAGCAATTTATTGAAAAAGATAGATTCAGAAACCATTTTGGAAATTACCAAACTGCTTTGAGTCTTGGATTTTAACATCTTGATCATTTTTCAGTATAGTACTAACCTTTGCCCGAACACGATCCACCAATATATTAGAATCACAGTTGAGTTTTTTAGAACAAATTTTGAAGTCAGAGTCCCCTTTCTTAGGGGGATTAATTTTGGCATTGGGAAAACAGGCCGATTTGGGGGAGAAACCAAAGTGCCTCACAAACTCCAGGAAATCAAGAGTTCTGTCTTGATTTGTGATCAGTGTTTGCCAGAGCCGACGGATTTCACCCAGAGTTATTTCAGGGTTTATATTGAAACTGTCATCAAAACATGGGATAAAAAAGAATAAATTAGCTGATGCTATCAATAATGACAATAATCCTAGTGCATCTATAAAACTATGAAACAGTACTGTCTCAATTATCCGACGTAAATAGGACCGAGCCATTGTCAGATAAGTGAAATGTCGGATCATATGGAAAACAATGGTAACCCCTTAAAAAATGCATGGAAAAACATACTTTATACCTACAAAACAGCATAGGGTATCTGTATTTAAACCATTGTTTAATAGCATTAACCAGCAACAGATCAAACATGGCTTCCTTGCAGCATGTGAAACTGGATAACAGGATGAGAACCTGCGCACTTCTTAACGGCAATACGATGATATTATCAGGAGGTCTGTTGGATATACTGGATGGACAGATTAGCGAAGGTCAGATAATTGAGACTGTACTGTATAGTAATTCTATGGCTTGCTATTCCTTTTATTGAACTAACATAAAAAATTAATTCACAATGATACTCTTTAGATAATTATCAACAGCTGATAAAGGTGTCATAACTACATTCTGCCTGACATTCAGCCCATGGTAGTATGCAGCATCTGAGCCATCCACAGCTGCAGGCTGAACAGACCTCAGATATTTAATGCCAGGACATCTGTGGCTCCCGGCATTGAATATCCAGGTATCAGTGGTCACCCAGAAGTTTTAACCAGGCACTGCCGAAACTGGCGCCTGATTAACTTTTGGCTGTCCTAACTTTATGTTTATATTTATACTTATTAAAATTTGCTATACCGCCCTTCCTGAGCAAGCAGGTCAAGACGGTTTACAAACAAGGCTAAAAACAAAAATAACAAAGAAAAGAATTCCATTTAAACAGGAAAGACACAAGAAAATCAAGAGCACTCAAAACAAAATTAAGGGGGTCTTTTATTTATTTATTTATTTTTATTTGTTACATTTGTATCCCATATTTTCCCACCTATTTGCAGGCTCAATGTGGCTTACATAGTACCGAAAAGGCATGCTAGCGTTTTTAGGACATGCTAAAAATAGGCACATGCTAAATGCTAGAGATGCCCATAGGAATTGCGTCTCTAGTGTTCAGTGTGCACTAAAAACACTAGCACACCTTAGTAAAAAAAAAAAAACCCTAAATACTATCAGTTGGTCACCTAGGCAAAAGAGAAATCACCATTGAGATATTCTGAAAGCTGAAGAAAAATGGTAGGATTTGAGTATTTTATGTGGTTACTGTGGGCCCCTTTTACCAAGCTGCAGAAAAAAGGGGCCTGTGCTGGCATCGGCATGTGTTTTTGACGTGCGCCGAGGACCCCTTTTACCGCAGCTGGGTAAAAGGCAGGTCTTTCTTTTCTGCAGGAAATGGCCTTTCGGCAAGTAAAGCATTTACCATGTGGCCATTTCAGGGGGAGCCCTTACTGCCACCCATTGAGGTGGTGGTAAGGGTTCCCGTGCTAACCTGGCAGTAACTGGGCAGCACACGGCACTGTCCGATTACAGCTGGGTACACATCAGCGCTACAAAAATAAATACATTTTTGTAGCACCAGATATAACTGCGCACTGGGGGTGGGGACTTTTTAGTGAGTGGTAAGCCCACTTTGGGCTTAACGCCGCTTTGTAAAAGGGACCCTTAGCTGTTCAGTGGACTGAAAATTGCCCCTAACCAGCTAAGAAAGAAATCCAGCCCCAGTGTGCCCCTAACCTAACCAATTAGCGGCAATATTCAGTGGCACTAATCGGTTAAGTGCTGTTGAATATCATGTGCCAGGTCACTCAGTGGAGTTTAAACAGACAGGAGTCTCTCCTGTCCATTAAACCCTTTTAAATATTAGGCAGATTATTTTCTAAGACCAATAAAGTTACTGTGCAATACAGAATGGCAATTACATGCCTTTGTGATACTACACACCAGATTAAAACAGATGTTAACTACAGTAACAAACATAGGGGGTCTTTTACTAAGGTGCGCTAGCGTTTTTAGCGCGTGCTAAAAATAGGCATGCGCTAAATGTTAGAGACGTCAATGTATTCCTATGGGTGTCTCTAATGTTTAGCGCCTGCCTATTTTTAGCGCAAGCTAAAAACACTAGCGCATCTTAGTAAAAGACCTCTATAGAAAATGACAGCAGAAAAAGACCATCGCCTATGTTTTCTAAGGTGCGCTATAGGCGCGTTAGCGGTTTTAACGCGCATAAATGGTGGACACCTGTTAAACGCTAATGTGCCCATAGGAATGTGTAGGTGCATTAGCGTTTAACACGCCTTAACTTTAAAAGCGCGTTAAAAATGCTAACACACCTTAGTAAACATACCCCTATGACCTATCCAGTCTACCCATCTACACCAACTTGAAAGCTATTCCATACATCTACTGCTCCTTCCATAAAGAAATAGATTACTTCTATTACAGGCAGAGCTATTCCACTGCCCATTGTACAGTCACTAGGGGTAATTATAAATAACACAAATAATGTAAAAATTCTTATCATAGGAGGAATGGTAGAAGACAGGCTGCCACAGAAAAAGATTCAATCCTGTTTTCAAAAAGTCCAGCAATGTTTTCTTACCGCTTTAAGAGAAAGTACATATTCTCCTGAGTGAGACGTCTTGAATTCATTTCATCCAGCTCCTCGAACTCTTTCTCAATCGCAGAGTAATTTTTATGCAGGAGGTTTTTAATGATTTTGAACAACTTAAAAGAGAAAAGAAAGGAAAGAAGGAAACACTAGCGCTGCATGATTATTCATACATTTGTTCATTTATTTCTAGACACGGCTATCTCTGCTGTGAATTGCTCATTTATAAAGAATCTGTTGTAATGAGAAGGGCTCGTGTGCACCTGATTAGAGGTATCTCCAGAAGTGCTTAGCAACAGGGCCGTGCCGACACGGTAAGCGAGGTAAGCATGGCAGGAGGGCACCATCCTCTGGGGGGCGCCACACCATGCTTACCTCGCCCTCTTCTCCCCAGATCCTTGTCCTTTTTTTTTTGTTTAAATTTACCTCTCCGGCGCGTGGCAGCGTAGCGTTAGTGAGGAGGCGGCGCTCCCCCGCCCCGACGTGTCAGTCTCTTCCCTTCGCTCGGTTCCGCCTTCTTCTGACATCAGAAATGACATCAGAAGAAGGCGGGACACTGAGCGAAGGGAAGAAGACACGTTGGGGCAGGGGAGCGCCGCCTCCTTCTCACTAACGCTACGCTGCCACGCGCCGCAGAGGTAAATTTAAACAAAAAGGAAAAGGATCTGGGGAGAAGAGGGCGGGTAGTGTAGCGATCGTTTTCGTGGGGGGGGGGGGGGCGCGCCGGCGGGGCCAACTGCAGGTGGGCGCCGGAGACCCTAGGCACGGCCCTGCTTAGCAAGCTGAAAAGCTTACCTAATCAAGCACAGTGTGCACCTGAATGAGTGTGGAGAGCATCCATGAGAAAGTGAAACTAAGAGTTGCTGCTGCTGCTGCTGCTGCTGGAGCAGCTAAGGAAAGCCAGGAGTAGAACTAGAACTGGGGCTGCTATTGAGAAGTATAAGGTTCAAGCTGTGCATATTGAAATGTATTAAAAAGCTGAACTGCTGCCAGAGAAGCTGCAACTGAGACAGTTTAGGAATTTGATTTGGAGTGGAAGTTACAGCCAGAGCTGGAGCTAGGTGTCCTGAAATAAGGCCAGCTCCTGAATACACAGCAGACCAGAGGGAGCAAGAGACTCCAAGCTGTTGGTGGAAGATAGAAGCTGCTGCATTATAAACTGCAACTGGAGTAGTTGGAAACCCTGGAGTAGAGTAGTTGTTTCAAGCCAGCACTCCAGCATATACTGGTGGGGAACCAATGAGTGTGCCTTGAGGACTGAAGAAGTAAGACTCCAGGATGGACATTTGGGACCAGGAGTGGGAAAAAGATCTGGTTGACCCTGCAGCAATGTCCTGTAAATTCAGAGGACTACTGGCTGTGGGGCACAGTTGAGAAACAGGAAAAGGCCTAAAAGAGGGTCAGGAAAAAAATCACAAGGGGTGACTGGCAGAGAGCCTACTTGGGTAGCCAAATAAGCTCCAGGAGGAAGAAAAACAGTGGAGTCCCCAAGAGGAAACAAGTTAAGTGACCTGCCAAAAGTCAACCACAACAGCAATAGTAAAGTGTCCTGACAAAGGCAGGGAGCCAGAAGCCAGACAAGTGGCTGGGCAGCAAGTGAAAGCAATGCCTGAACAAAGGACTATGTTGCAACCCAAACCTAGAAGCCACAAGAAGGAAAAGGGGACCTAACACTGTTAAGTGCCTGTCTCATGTGTGGCCCAAGAGATGGAAGGAAGTTAACCACTGTAGTCTAGAGGTGATGAAGACCCATACTGGCTGTCTGTCATGGTGTCTCAACCAGAGGAATAGACAAAGTCCCTTGAATATCACTCGGGAGAGGCTCAGGACCCACCTCAACATTTAGTTAGTGAGTTGGAAGAAGCCGACTGCTACATTAAGATGCTGGTAGATGGTCTATAAAACAACTGTGTCTTGTTTTATAGACCACTAGGTAACTGGAACGAATGCCAATCACACTTCATGGATTTGATATCGAACATCTGCGTAACTAACTCCAATTTACTGATACTAGGTGACATTAACCTTCACCTAGAAGACCCTAACTCTACCAATGCACGAGAATGCAAGGAATTCCTCCAACTATGGGGCCTTAAATGGCCACATATGCAAGCAACCCATGTCAAAGGGCACACACTTGACCTCATCACACACAAACTGTCCACAGACCAGAACCTAATACTATCAGATACTAAATGGACAGACATACCATGGTCAGACCATTACAAATTAAACCTACCCCTACAATGGCGAAAAAAAGGTTCATACAATATCTCCCAGATTGGGATAACAGATGCAGAAGCATATTAGATGAAATAGCACCATTACAAACAAGAACCTCACGTAGGCATAACTTGATACCATGGTATAACGAAGAACTGAAAACACTAAAAACACAAACTAGGAAACTTGAATGAGCATGGAAAAAAATAAAAGATGTACACACACTCAACGCATGGAAACAAACTCAAAGAAAATACAAATATGCAATAAGACAAACTAAAAGGTTATATTACAAAACCAAAATAGGGCCAGACTACAAAGACACGAACAAACTATATCAACTCGTGAACAAATTACTGGACACCACATTAGTCACCACAACCAACACAGGCACCCCATTGGCAGACAAACTCGCCAAATACTTCAACGAGAAAATTGTAAACCTACGCAATACGCTACCACAGAACACCACCGATATCGAAAAATTCATTGAATGTCTGGACCCAATCCTCGGTGAATACCCAGCAGACCGAATTTGGACTAACTTCGCTTTCCTCACAGATGAAACTGTCATCCAAGCGATTAACAGGTTCGCCAAGACTCACTGTAAATCGGATACCTGCCCCAGCTACCTAATAAAATCCACCTAAACTACATGCTGCAACATGGACTCTTCCCTAAAGATAAAGGCAACATCCTACTCACCCCAATACCAAAAGATACAAAGAAAAAAGCAAACAAAATCACCAACTACCGCCTGGTAGCATCTATCCCTCTCGTAGTCAAACTGTTGGAAAGCTTGGTAACCAAGCAACTTACCGACTACTTAAACAAATTCTCAATATTACACGAATCACAATCAGGTTTTCGCTCCAACCACAGCACTGAAACAGTACTAATTACTCTCCTAACCAAATTGAAACAAGAAATTGCAACTGGCAAAAGCATACTTCTCCTTCAATACGACATGTCTAGTGCATTCGACATGGTAAACCATAAAATACTACTAAACATCTTAGAATACTTCGGGATCGGTGGAAGTGTACTCAGTTGGATCAAGGGCTTCCTAACCACTAGAACATACCAAGTGATATCAAATTCAAACATATCATCACCATGGAAATCTGAATGTGGAGTACCCCAAGGATCACCACTATCACCAACCCTTTTCAACTTAATGATGACCCCACTAGCCAAATCCTTATCCAACCAAGGCCTTAACCCTCACATTTACGCAGATGATGTCACAATATACTTCCCTTACAAACACGATCTAACAGAAATCACCAACGAAATCAAACTCTGCCTGCAAATCATGAACTCATGGGCGGATGCATTTCAACTGAAACTCAACGTAGAAAAAAACACACTGTCTCATTCTCTCATCCCAATACAACACAAACACACCAATATAAACACCCCAGATTAAACCCTTCCTGTTTCAGACAGCCTGAAAATTCTTGGAGTTACAATCGACCGAAACCTCACGCTAGAAAGCCAAGCAAAAACCACAACAAGAAAATGTTCCACGCAATGTGGAAACTCAAACGAGTAAAACCTTTCTTCCCAAGGGAAATATTCCGTAACTTGGTACAATCAATGGTACTAACTCACGTGGAGGGGCATAATCGAATGTGAACGCCCATCTCCATGGGCGTCTATCTCCAAGAACAGGTACGTGAAGGGGCGGGACAAACCGTATTTTCGAAAAAAATGGGTGTCCATCTTTTTACCGATAATACGGTTTGTGCCAGCCAAATGCATCAGATTTGTGCGGATTTGAGCTGGACGGTATTGTTTTTCAGTGATAATGGAAACCAAAGGCGTCCAGCTCAAAAACGACCAAATCCAAGGCATTGGGTTGTGGGAGGGGCCAGGATTCGTAGTGCACTGGTCCCCCTCACATGCCAGGACACCAACCGGGCACCCTAGGGAGCACTTGTAACAATTAAAAAAACAAAGCAAACTACCTCTGAAGTCCATAGCTGGCTTCCCTTGGGTGCTGAGCCCCCCAAATCCCCCCCAAAACCCACTCCCCACAACTCTACACCATTACCATAGCACTTATGGGTGAAGGGGGCACCTAGATGTGGGTACAGTGTGTTTTGGGGGTGTTTTGGAGCGCTCCCATTTACCACCACAAGTGTAACAGGTAGGGGGGGGTGGGCCTGGGTCCACCTGCCTGAAGTCCACTGCACCCACTAACAACTGCTCCAGGGACCTGCATACTGCTGTGATGAAGCTGGGTATGACATTTGAGGCTGGCATACAGGCTGGAAAAAAAAAGTTTTTAAAGTTGTTTTTTTGGGTGGGAGGGGGTTAGTGACCACTGGGGGAGTCAGGGGTGGTCATTCCCGATTCCCTCCGGTGGTCATCTGGTCATTTAGGGCACTTTTTTGGGACTTGTTCGTGAAAAAAAAGGGTCCAAAAAATGTGACCCAAATTCGCGCTAAAAATGCCTTACTTTTTTCGATTATCGGCCGAGGATGCCCATCTCTCCTTGGCCGATAAACACGCCCCAGTCCCGCCTTCACCACGCCTCTGACACGCCCCTGAACTGGACAAAACTTAACTCTTCCTCCTTGATTCCCTAATGTGACTATTACTCATGAACCTTAACACAATACCACTCTGTATTTGTCATACCGGAATTGGTGATCGCCATCACGGTACTATGTAAGCCACATTGAGCCTGCAAATAGGTGGGAAAATGTGGGATACAAATGCAATAAATAAATACAGCAAGCCACTGAGTATGCGTATCAACTATGGGAGGAAAAGAAGTCCCTCTAACAGCAACTTGTAGAAGGTAAGGACCAGTTGCAAGGTCAAAGAGAAAAGTGGGAGGGAGACCATGCCAAGCTACAGGACATGGCAAGAAGAAAGACGAGCTGATGGGAGCTCTCACACAACAAGCTAGGAAGTATGTGAAGGAATTACAAAGTATCCGCACTGCTATAGAAGCAGAACAAGAAGGGTTATGGGAAACCACTGAACAGAAGGTAGATAATAAATATGAGGAGGGACCTAGCAAAGCTTGAAGAATGGTCCAGAATTTGGCAGCTGAGACCTAATATTAAAAATTTGCAGGGTCATTCATTTGGACTACAAAAACTTGAGGGAGCGGTACATTTTAGGTAGTAAAGTACTTTTCTGCATGAAACAGGAACAGGCAGGGCTGCCGAGAGGGGGGGCAGGAGGGACAAAATTCCCTGAGCCCAGGTCTCCAAGGAGGGCCTGGCGCTGGGGTCTCTCTCCTTCTCCTGCTCTCAGGCCACCAGCGCTGCAGTCCCCGGTCTCACCTGCCTGCCCTCGGCTCCGTCGACAGCCCCCCTTTAGGCCTTTCTTCACTGTGTCCTGCCCTTGTCTGATGTAACTTCCTGTTTCCACGAGGGCAGGGCACAGTGAGGGAGGGCCCGAAGGGAGGCGATCTGCTGCTTTCACACGGAGGTGAGGCGCTGCCAATTTGAATGCAGGGGGCCCAGTGGCGGACGGAGGGGGGCTGTTGACGGGGCTGGGGTGGGCGGGTGGAGAGCGGGGACTGCAGCACCGGTGGCCTGAGAGCAGGAGAGGAAGGCAGTTGGGGGGGGGGGGGGGCGGGCCCAGCTCAGTCTCTCAGCAGCTCTGGGAACAGGACTTGGGTGTGATTACATGTGATGATCTTAAGGTAGCCAAACAGGTAGAAAAGATTATGGCAAAAGCCAGAAGGATGTTTGGGTACATAGAGAAAGGAATGGGCAGTAGGAAAAAGGAGGTGATAATGCCTCTGTATAAGTCTCATTCAGAGTACTATGTACACTCTGGAGATCACACCTTCAAAGAGGTATAAACAAGATGAGTCGGTCCTGAGGGCAGCTACTAAAAGGGTCAGTAGCCTTCATCATAAAACATATGGGGACTGACTTAAAGATCTCAATATGTATATTTTGGAAGAAAGGCAGGAGAGGGGAGATATGATAGAGACATTCAAATACCTCCATGGCATAAATGCACAGGAAGTAAATCTCTTGCAATTGAAAAGAAGCTCTGGAATGAGGGAGCATAGGATGAAGGTAAAAGAGGAACAGACTCAGGAAATGGCCTCCTAGTGGAGGTGATAGAAACAAAGACTGTATCTGAATTCAAGAAAGTTTGAAATAAGTACATAGGATCTCTAAGGGTAAGGAAGGGATATGATTGGCATGGATGAGCAAACTGGATAGACCATATGGTCTTTATCTGCTTTCATTTTTCTATGTTTCTTTACTAGGCATCTGGTGGTAGCAGTGAAGGGGGAAGAGAGTTCAAGGGGGTCTAGTGATGGATGTCTGGAATGCTCTCTTGGAGGAACTGGTAGAGGTAAAAACATTTTTTTTTCCAAAAAAGCATAGGATAAACAGAGGATTTGTAGAGCCAGGACCATGGAACTGAAGCACTGGTGTAATCTACACGAAACCGCAGTTACAATGCAATACAGGACGCTTCTGTTGTATGGAATCCATGTGTGATATTCTAATCCCAAGTTCCTCAGGGGTTTGCCCTATCATTGCTGTTGTTCCACATTTACTTCACACCATTTTGTGACCAACTGAAAAAATTGAGGGTTGACTATTGCATCTTGTGGAGGATATAATTTCTTTACCTCTTCATAGTGACAGAATATAACCTAATACATTTTTGACTTGCATATATTTCTAATGATATTTACATACTACTCTATTTTAAATATTCTGTAAAAATACCAGCAATTACTTCTGCATCATTTTGATTTTTTTCACACATAATTAAAAAAAACTCTTTCACTGGAAAGTTCTCCTAGTCCACTATAATGGGAAATGCCAAGTTAAGAATAAGAAATAAAGTAGAATTATTGAAAAAAAAAAAAAAAGAAATATTAAGATACCAAAGCACTTAGCCTTCCAAAGTTCCATAGAAACCTATGGAACTTTAGAAGGCTAAGTGCTTTGAAAATATGCCTCTATATGGAAGGGAGTGTCTGAACAGTACCCATCAGCCTTTTACTACTGATTGAGGTAAGTTGGAGTGCTTCAAAGGAAACACAGCTAATGCAGCTTAACACAGATATATTTATAAGGAAACTTTGTAAAGAAAAAGGCACCGAACTGCAGCAGACTTATCTGTGTAACTCCAAAAGTTACTTACATAAATCTTTTGAAAATTGATTCCCTCGTGTTTAGGGGTAGGAGGTGAATAATTTGGCAAGCTCTGTTCTGTATCTAAGATGTTTGCTTATGCGGTACCTGTTCAGGAGTTCTCCCACTGTCGTGGCCTTCTACTGAGGAATAGGCATTGCGGTGTTTCAGTATCTTTCCTTCATCATCAAACTGACATTTCAAGCCTCCTATAGACTTCTCATCAAACAGACTGGGCACACCCCTCCTTTTAAGAAATGAGATACTGATATGTAACGATTGGTTTAAGTGTTGGCACCTAAGTGCTGCAGATAGATGCATAACTTATAGTATTCTATAAATTACATGTGAAAGTTTGAGCTCTGCCTCAGCTCCACCTATGTCTATACACCCCCTTTGCAAATACACGCTGTGTAACTTTAGCAGAACAGCACTTAGGTAGAATTTTGGCAGTTATGCACAAACAGATGTACGTAAATGCTATTATTCTAAATGTTAGCCAGATAGATAAGCTTCGCTTTAAATGAAATACTGGATACTGTAAGGAGTATGGTAAGGAGTCTGGAGAAAGAAAGGGGGTGGGGAGGAACCCCAGCTACCAAAAAGGGAAAGAGGACACGGTGGGGGTTCCGATCCTGCCAAAAAGGGACATAAGAGTAGAACACTACAAGTCCCAGAAAGCCCCAGGAGAGCACCTGGTAAGGGGGAGAAATAGGGTGCACCTCCCAGAGGCTCCAAAAGGGGGCCAACCAAAAAGGGAGAAAGCTGAAGCTCTACCCTGGTGGAAAAGGTGGTGGTGGAAAAAAGGGGCGGGGAAAGAACAACCCCAGAACCCGGTTAATGAGGGAAAAGGGAATCAGCTGGAGGGGGGGAGGGAAGAGGAGAAAATGGACTGGGCTCCAGAGGAGGGAGGAGGAGAGGAGCCAGAGGCAATGGAACAAGGAGAGCCAGAGGAGGTCCCTGAGGAACCGATGGAGCTGTTGGCTCTGACTCAGTCAGAGCAGGAGGTATAGGGGGCTGTCCGGGTCAAGCGGGAGGAGGTCAGGAGAAAAGGCTGACCAAGAGGGTGGGACCCGGAGGCTTTGAGCCCGCGCAAAGCCTTGCTACTTAGTGATACTGTGTTTGAAAAGCCAGGCTACATTTAGGGCTGTGTTTGGAAAAGCCTGCTGCAAGTGGAACTGTGTTTACAGGCCTTGCTACTTTTTGGAGACTGTGTTTGAAAAGCCAGGCTACATTTAGGGCTGTGTTTGGAAAGGCCCTGCTGCAAGTGGAACTGTGTTTAAAAACCTTGCTACTTTGTGATACTGTGTTTGAAAAGCCTGGCTACATTTAGGGCTGGGTTTGGAAAAGCCCTGCTGCAAGTGGAACTGTGTTTACAGGCCTTGCTACTTTTTGAGACTGTGTCTGAAAAGCCAGGCTACATTTAGGGCTGTGTTTGGAAAGGCCCTGCTGCAAGTGGAACTGTGTTTAAAAACCTTGCTACTTTGTGATACTGTGTTTGAAAAGCCGGGCTACATTTAGGGCGGTGTTTGGAAAAGCCCTGCTGCAAGTGGAACTGTGTTTAAAGGCCTTGCTACTTTTTGAGACTGTGTTTGAAAAGCCAGGCTACATTTAGGGCTGTGTTTGGAAAGGCCCTGCTGCAAGTGGAACTGTGTTTAAAAACCTTGCTCCTTTGTGATACTGTGTTTGAAAAGCCTGGCTACATTTAGGGCTGGGTTTGGAAAAGCCCTGCTGCAAGTGGAACTGTGTTTAAAGGCCTTGCTACTTTTTGAGACTGTGTTTGAAAAGCCAGGCTACATTTAGGGCTGGGTTTGGAAAAGCCCTGCTGCAAGTGGAACTGTGTTTAAAGGCCTTGCTACTTTTTGAGACTGTGTTTGAAAAGCCAGGCTACATTTAGGGCTGTGTTTGGTAAGGCCCTGCTGCAAGTGGAACTGTGTTTAAAAGCCTTGCTGTAAATTGAAAGGTGCTGGAAACAGCCTGTCTTCCCCAGGGAGCCGGGTTTTGAGTGGAAAGATCCCTAAGGAAGTGGGACAACAGAGTAAAAGGGCTCTGAGCTGAGGACCAGCAGGTTCTTTTCTACAAGTGGTGGCAGTGGTGGGATCTTTCTACAGGACCTGTCGCTAGAGAGGAGACTGGGATCAGACGGAGGGAGAAGCCCCTCGGGAGGGCCAACGCGGAGAAAGGCGCAGACCCATCTGGGGTTCCGGTAAGCGGGCCGGACGTGGGAGGGGAGATAAAAAAGGGGTCAGGAAAAGAGCCCAACATAAAAAGGGGTAATCGTCCTTGGAGGAGTTTTCTCTGTTGTTTTTCCCCAGGTGGTGGTGCCGGCCTCGAGATGGACCCCAAGGAGATCTTCGGATGGATGACTCTGCAATTTCAAAAACAACAGGAGCTGACCGCCAAAATAGTCGAAGACTCCCTGACCGCCGCTCGCGATCAACAGCAACCCGTACTGAACATGCTGCAGGATTTTTTCCAGAGAGGAGCTGCTACTCCCTGGGAGGAGGGAGCTGGAACTAATGGACAAGGGATCGGAGCAGGAGGAGCGGTAGGACCTGTATCCCTACATTCACTTAACTGGGGAAAATTGTCAGAACAAGATAATGTGGACGATTTTTTAACGGCATTTGAAAGGGTGGCTGGGGCGGCGGGGTGGCCAGGAGAGCAATGGGCTATGAGGTTAGTGCCTTCTTTGTCAGGGGAGGCATTGGCAGCCTTTAGGGATTTATCTCCTGTAGATGCTGCCAATTATGCAAGACTGAAAGAGGCTATTAAAGATCGATATGGCCTCAGTACCCAAGCTTACAGACGCAAGTTTAGAGCCACAAAATGGGAAAAGGGTACCCCCCCTAGAGCCGTAGCAAATAAACTTATGGATTTAGTAAAAAAATGGCTGGAGCCCGAGCAACATAGCCTGCAAGAGGTATTGCAGGAGTTGGTGGTGGAGCAATTCCTTCAGGGGCTTCCCGAAGGAATTAGGGCTGAATTAATAAAGAGGGGATGTAAGACGGTGGAGGGGGTGACGGCTGGGTTGGAGTGCTACCTAGAGGCCCAGCAGTGGGGTACCCCAGGGCTGGAAGGAGGAAAAGCCCGGGTGGTAGAGAAAGAGGCGTCCCCCAAAGTTTCCCTCATCAGGCCAGAGACCCCGACTTGGGGTAGGAAGCCCAAGGTAGTTGCAGGCCCGAGTAAAAAGGCTGCCCCTTTTGGGAACAGGGGGTGTTTTAAGTGTGGTAGCGCTGGACATTTAAAAAAGGATTGCCAGTGGCGGGAGGGATGGATCTCGCGTCTGGAAAAAGGGGGTATGCCCCGGTACCTGACTCAGGTTAAGGTAGAGGGGGTACCCGTTACGGCAATGTTAGACTCAGGCGCAGATCAGTCCATGATCTCTAGAGGGCTCTGGGAACAGATACGGAGGAGGAGACCCCCGGGGAGGGAGATCTATGAAGGAAAAGTGGCCATACAATGTATTCATGGGCCTAAGACGCCGTATGCCCTCCACAGGGTCAACTTACAGGGACCCCTGGGGGACATAAAGCTTGCGGTGGCTATTCTGCCCAGATTACCCCAAGATATGATCCTAGGAAGGATTGGCCCCAGTTTAGGGAATGTATGGGAGAAAAAAAAGTGTTGGTTACCACCAGAGCTCAGTCTAGCCGTGAGGCAGATAGGGGCGGGGAGGACCTCGGGGGTGTTTTTCCTTTTCAAGGCGAGGTCCTGGGGGATCCAGGCCGAGAAAGGAAAGGAAAATCCTTGAAAAGAAAGGAACAGAAGGATAGAAGGGAGGCTCTTCAGAGGGTACAGAGGGAAAGTTACCTGCCGGTGGCCCCGGAGGAATTGAGGGAACAGTTTCCCCAATTTCACCGAGAGCAGGCCACAGACCCTACTCTGGAGTATGCGTGGGAGAGGGCCCACCAGGGGGAAGGCCAGGCAGCCTCCGGGTTCATGGTGGACGGGAATATATTGTATAGGAAGGTGCCTAGCTGGGAGAACTCGGGGGGAGGGAAACAGCTAGTGGTACCCCGGGCGTTCCGTTCTCTGGTGGTAAGGCTGGCCCATGATCATCCCCTGGGGGGGCATAAGGGCTCCCAAGCTACATTAAACCAAATATTGGCCCGATTTTATTGGCCAGGGATTTATGGGGAGGTGGAAAGATACTGTAAATCCTGTCCCAACTGTCAAAAGGTATCGGACAGATTCCCTCCAAAAGCCCCTTTAATGCCGCTGCCTAGGGTAGACCAACGGAGGAGAATGGCCATGGATATCGTGGGGCCGGTGACAAGGTCACAGAGAGGGTTCCTCTACGTGTTAGTGGTGATGGACATGGCCACCCGATATCCATGGGCCCTGCCCTTAAGGAATATTTCGGTGAGGAATATCGCTAGGGAGCTTATAAAAATTTTTTGCGAGGTAGGGTTCCCCCAAGAAGTATTGACCGACCGGGGGTCCAATTTTATGTCGCAGACATTGAGGCAGGTATGGGAAGCCTTTGGAATAAAACATATACGCACGGCGGCTTACCACCCCCAAACAAATGGGATGGTGGAACGCTTTAACCGGACCTTAAAGGGTATGCTAAAAAAAGCCTTGGGGGCGGATAGGACCGGGTGGGACCAGCTTTTACCATTCGTGTTGTACGCCTACCGGGAAAAGGTGCAAGCCTCCTTAGGGGTTTCTCCTTTTGAATTAATGTTTGGGAGGCACCCCAGGGGTATGTTAGATATAGTGCAGGAGCACTGGGTGCCCCCCGAAACAACCGATAAAACCGTGGTGGAGTATTTACAGGATCTAAGGGGCCGATTAGACAGGATACAAGAATATGCCCAAGACCAACTAGAACATAGCCAAGAACAACAGAAGGGGTATTATGACAAAGGGACCCGGGGAAGGGAGTTTTCCCCAGGGGATAGGGTCCTGATATTAATTTCGGAAGATCCCCATAGGTTCTCCTCCCGGTGGAAAGGACCTTGGGTGGTAAGGAGGAGACTCGGTCCCCTCACCTATGAGGTGGCGAATGAGAGGGGTAGAGTACAAACATTTCACGTTAATCTAATGAAGCCCTGGGTAGCTAGGGTAGGATATCAAACCTGTGAGGAAGAAAGGGGGGGCGAGGAGTTAGGGCCTCAAGGGAGATTTTTAAGCCCGGCGAGCCCGGAGTTAATCCCCAGTTACCCCAGGAGAAAAGGAAGGAAATAGGAAGGCTCTTAGAGCGCTTTAAGGATGTGTTGACGGCCTGTCCGGGGAGTACCCACTTAGTAGAGCACGAGATAATCACCGAGCCGGGGAAGATCGTAAGGCAAAGGCCCTATAGACTCTCCCCGATGAAGAGGAGGGAAGTCATTACCCAAGTACAAGAAATGTTAGACTTTGGGGTAATTGAGGAGTCCCACAGTCCTTGGTCCAGCCCGGTAGTGTTAGTACCTAAGCCTGAAGGCGAATGGAGATTTTGTATTGATTTCAGGCAGCTTAATACGATCTCCAAAACGGATGCTTATCCTATGCCGTATATAGAAGAGCTAGTGGACCGGTTGGGAGCTGCTCAGTATTTGACTACTCTCGATTTAACAAAAGGGTACTGGCAGATCCCCCTGTCTCACAAAGCCCAAGCGAAGACCGCTTTTAGTACCCCCATGGGCTTATACCAATTTAAAAGGCTGCCTTTTGGCCTCAATTCAGCTGCGGCCAGCTGCCAACGCTTGCTTGACCAAGTCCTCAGACCACATCAGACCTATGCTGCAGCGTATATGGATGATGTGGTAATCCACAGTGAGGACTGGGACACCCATTTAAAGCAGGTAGGGGCAGTGCTGCAAGCTTTACGGGAGGCGGGTCTTACCCTTAACCCTAAAAAGTGCTGCTTTGCCCAATATAGGGTCAAGTACTTAGGCTATAACGTAGGCCGAGGAGAGGTGCGGCCTTTATTGAACAAAGTTCAAAGCATCCAAGAATTTCCTCGGCCCAGCCGGAAAAAAACAGTTGCGGCGATTCCTAGGTATGGTGGGCTATTACAGGCGATTCATCCCTCACTTTTCCGAAATCGCTACTCCCTTAACAGATATGTTGAAGGGTAAGAACCCCGATCAGCTGAGATGGGGGGAGGAGGAGTTGCGGGCCCTAGAGCAGATGCAGAATGCCCTGTGCCAGGAACCGGTGTTGAAGGCAGTAGATTTCAGAAAACCTTTTATCCTGCAAACCGATGCTTCGGGTAGGGGGCTAGGGGCGGTGCTGTCTCAAGAACACGAAGAGGCAGAGCATCCTGTTCTGTATCTGAGCCGAAAACTCCTACCACATGAGACCCATTATTCCACCATAGAGAAGGAGTGTCTAGCCATAAGATGGGCGGTGCAGGAATGTACAGTCTATCTGGAAGGGCGACCCTTCAAGTTGGTGACGGATCATGCTCCACTGAAGTGGCTTAATTTAATGAAAAACAACAATGGAAGGCTGATGCGCTGGTATTTAGCCTTGCAACCCTTCCAGTACACAGTGGAGCATCGTCCGGGGAGGTGTCTGGCGAATGTGGACGCCCTATCCCGGGTAGGGGACGATACAGAGGAAAAAGGAAAACAGGGGGGGGGAGTGAAAGCTTAAGGGGGGGGTATGTAAGGAGTATGGTAAGGAGTCTGGAGAAAGAAAGGGGGTGGGGAGGAACCCCAGCTACCAAAAAGGGAAAGAGGACACGGTGGGGGTTCCGATCCTGCCAAAAAGGGACATAAGAGTAGAACACTACAAGTCCCAGAAAGCCCCAGGAGAGCACCTGGTAAGGGGGAGAAATAGGGTGCACCTCCCAGAGGCTCCAAAAGGGGGCCAACCAAAAAGGGAGAAAGCTGAAGCTCTACCCTGGTGGAAAAGGTGGTGGTGGAAAAAAGGGGCGGGAAAGAACAACCCCAGAACCCGGTTAATGAGGGAAAAGGGAATCAGCTGGAGGGGGGGAGGGAAGAGGAGAAAATGGACTGGGCTCCAGAGGAGGGAGGAGGAGAGGAGCCAGAGGCAATGGAACAAGGAGAGCCAGAGGAGGTCCCTGAGGAACCGATGGAGCTGTTGGCTCTGACTCAGTCAGAGCAGGAGGTATAGGGGGCTGTCCTGGTCAAGCGGGAGGAGGTCAGGAGAAAAGGCTGACCAAGAGGGTGGGACCCAGAGGCTTTGAGCCCGCGCAAAGCCTTGCTACTTAGTGATACTGTGTTTGAAAAGCCAGGCTACATTTAGGGCTGTGTTTGGAAAAGCCCTGCTGCAAGTGGAACTGTGTTTACAGGCCTTGCTACTTTTTGAGACTGTGTCTGAAAAGCCAGGCTACATTTAGGGCTGTGTTTGGAAAGGCCCTGCTGCAAGTGGAACTGTGTTTAAAAACCTTGCTACTTTGTGATACTGTGTTTGAAAAGCCAGGCTACATTTAGGGCTGTGTTTGGAAAGGCCCTGCTGCAAGTGGAACTGTGTTTAAAAACCTTGCTCCTTTGTGATACTGTGTTTGAAAAGCCTGGCTACATTTAGGGCTGGGTTTGGAAAAGCCCTGCTGCAAGTGGAACTGTGTTTAAAGGCCTTGCTACTTTTTGAGACTGTGTTTGAAAAGCCAGGCTACATTTAGGGCTGTGTTTGGTAAGGCCCTGCTGCAAGTGGAACTGTGTTTAAAAGCCTTGCTGTAAATTGAAAGGTGCTGGAAACAGCCTGTCTCCCCAGGGAGCCGGGTTTTGAGTGGAAAGATCCCTAAGGAAGTGGGACAACAGAGGAAAAGGGCTCTGAGCTGAGGACCAGCAGGTTCTTTTCTACAATACATACAACAAACACACTTTGGATATCCACAGAATTCAACTGAATAGCCAAAGTAAATGTGTTGGTCAATGAACCTTGGTCGTAACACGCTGTGCTTATATCCACTCATACACAGTGTCTTACATACTTAAATCATCATGGTTCAGTGGCCGCCACCTTCCTATATAATGTTTAATTGTTGAGTAAACCTTTTATAGAAATGAAAATCAACTGGCTTATATTATTCATATTACTTAATACTCATTGTAAAGTATAACACTTGATCTAGTCGGCTTAGGGGCACTCTTCTCCGACACAGCACGTGTTTTGCTGAATTGCTTTTTCAAGGAAGTCCACGTTTGGCAAATGTCAGCATGATGAGAGGTGGCTAATATGATCTCATTACTTTGTCATTACAGGGTTAGTTCTATAAATGTGTGCCTGGTGGGAATCTATTATAAAGGAATTTAGGCCTACAGACCTGCAGATCAGATGCAGTTAAGGGATGTGATCATCACCAGCAATGTGGTGGGTGGGGTGGGGGATATTCTCTTTAAAATCGTTGTTTTTGAATGCATGTTATTTATGGCTAATTTTGTTATCTTTGAAGTGTATTGTTGCCCTTTTGCCACAGTGTGCTGCAGCCTGCTTGGATTGGTTCCTGGCTTCCAGCTTTCCACCACAGAGCATGCAGACTAAAGCAGCTGCAGCCTGCAAAGCAAGTACCTGACCAATCGCTAGAGAATGATCCAGACAGTCAAGTAGGAGTCACAAAGTGGTTAGCACTACGAAGCTGAAAGGACAAGGAAATCCTGTGCCAGCAAATTGGTGCCTTAGGGTAAGCAGAAATTTCTTTTTTTTTTTTTTCCTGTTTTGGAATATAAATTCTTTTAATAAAAGAAAAAAAAATATCATGCAGTAAACCAATGGCCTTGGCCAGTCTGATGGCTTGCTGCTCTGGATAGTTTCATCCATTCCTTTCTCCACTCCTCACCCCTATCACCCCAGTCTGATCCCTGATACAATGACATTTCTCAGCACTTACTGAGTCTTACCCCTCTGTTTACAAAGCCACGCTAGCACCGACATAGTCCATTCACTTTGAATGGACTGTGTCGGCATTGCTACGCGGCTTTGTAAACAGAGGGTTAATGTATGTTAGTTAAGCAGTGGAAGGGCTGAGGGCTACCATTGTTGAGCTGTGCTTAGTTAAGGCATCAGTTAGCCTTAATCCAGCTCTGTTTCTCTGGATTTGTCTGAAAGTGTTTCTCGGGTTTTGTTGGCTTCCAGTAGAGTTTCAACTAGCAGGTCATGAGGTTTGCCATCTTTTTATTGCGTTGCTTTTAGGGTGCACCGAGGTGAAAGATTCTGCTAGTACAAGTTGTATTATGTGTGGTAGTAGTGGTAGTTGGGAAGATTGGGGGGGCAGGGAGGAGAGGGAATCAGAGAGGCCACCCTCTTTAACTTCTGCCCTGGGCCCCAGAAGGTCTAAAACCGGCCCTGCTTTTACTAAATTGCAATAAGCACTAATGTGTGCTTACCACAGGCTAAAAAGGACTACTGCTGGGTGTGCTCAGGCATCCCACACTAGTTTTGAGATCGGCAAGCTACCCACACGCTAAAAAAAATTGAAATTATTATTTAGCACTGGGGCGTATCTGGGGGGTAGAGAGTAGGCGTGTTCTGTGCTAATCGGTTAGCTCAGCTACATCGCCATGCACTAGCATATAGTTAGGCATGAGCCCTTACCGCCTACAAAATAGGTGGCAGAAAGGGCTCACACACTAATGGCTACACACTAATGGGAAAATTAGTGTGTGGTTATTAATAGCAAAAATACAAAATGGGGCCATTTTACCACAATTCTAAAAGTGGCCTCAGCATGGGGGAAAGACCCACATAGGGATAGTGCTGACCACTTTTTAGCACTGCTTAGTAAAAGGGTGCTTAACCTTTTTTTAAATGTTTCTTTTTTCTTTTTTTTTTCTTTTCCCAGAAATACAAAAATTTTGGCCACTGTCTGTTGTTTCTGATGTTTGTTTCTCTGATGTTAGACTGTATAAATTTGTTGGCCAGAAAAAAATGCGTCTAGTTACCCCTGGATTCTATACAGCACGACTTAAGTTGTGCACGCAAATCCATCCATATTCTGGATTTGCACACACAACCGAGGGGTCCTTTTACTAAGTTGTGGGAAAAAGGGCCCTGCAGAGGGGGTCATTTTCCCGCAAGCCAGGGCCCTTTATTCTGCAGCCAGTAAAAGCCTCCCCCAAAAATGGCCTTGCGGTGAGAATTGTTACCACGTGGCCATGCAGCGGGGAGCTTCTTTTTAATGCCTATTTTTGTGTGTTTTACTGTTTTGGGTTATCGCCACACAAGCTATTTCCGGGGGTTTTCTTTTTCCCCTGGAAATGGCACATGCTCTGAGCGGAACTACTGCCAGTGGCCACTTTGGGCTGGCGGTAGTCCAGGGAGATCGAGCGGTAAGCCCACTCTGTAAAAGGGCCCCTTAATTAGTTAACAAGTCGATCAGCACCGATAATTGCCAATTAACAAGCAATTATTTATTTATTTGTTACATTTGTACTCCACATTTTCCCACCTGTTTGCAGGCTCAATGTGGCTTACATGGTGCCGGAGAGGTGTTGGTAGACTCCAGAGTAAACAAATACAAATACTAGGTTAGGTTATGGTAGGAAAAGGTTCATGTGGTGGGACCACATAAAGCAGAACAAGAACAGAAGGAATTGTTTGGTGATCATTACGAACTGTAGTGTTGTGGTGCCACGTAGTTCAGGCATTTATGTTGGATCGGGAGGGTATGCCTTTTGAAACAGGTGAGTTTTTAGTTTTTTCCTGAATTGGAGGTGATCGTACGTGGTTTTCACGGCTTTTGGTAGAGCGTTCCACAGTTGTGTGCTGATGTAGGAAAAACTAGATGTGTGAGTAGATTTGTATTTTAGTCCTTTGCAGCTTGGAAAGTTGAGGTTTAGGTACTTTCGAGCTGATGCGGTTGTGTTTTTGGTTGGTAGGTCGATCAAGTCTGTCATGTATCCCGGTGCTTCGTCGTAGATGATTTTGTGAACCATAGTTCAGATTTTGAAGGCGATGCGTTCTTGTAGTTTTTTGCGTAGGGGTGTTGCGCTTTCGAATCGTGTTTTCCCGAAGATGAGTCTTGCCGCCGTGTTTTGAGTGGTCTGAAGTTTCCTTGAGATTTGTTCCCTGCATCCCGCATAAATTCCATTGCAATAGTCAGCATGGCTTAGCACCATCAATTGGCACTAATTGGCATTAGAATATACATGCACAACTGTCTAAGCGTATTCTGTAAAGTGATGCTCGTAAATTCTAAGGTACATAGCTGAAAAGGGGGTGTGGTCATGGGTGTGGAATAGGCGGGTCAAGGGTGTTTCTAAAATCTATGCCTGTTATTATAGAATGCACCAGGTCCATGTGTAATTTAGGCGTCAGCATTTACACCAAATGTTACTTGCCGTAACTGCCCACAACTAAATTTAATCGCACGGACAGGTGCTCGGTGTATTCTATATACAGTGCCAAAATTTAGGCATATTCTATAAATTTAGGCATACTTTATAGAATACACCTAGGTATAATTTTTTCAGCACTAATTTTTATGCCTGATATACAGAATCTAGCCCTTAGTGGGTGGGGGCAATAAGGAAAAGAAAATTTCAAAAACCAAGATTTGTCCAGGTAATTCTCAAACAGTCATAAATATCCTTTGAATATTGGCCTCCAAGGCAGTAAAACCAATTGCTTGAGTGAAACCCAGCACAACCTTTAACACATTTAAATACAGCAGCTATCTTGACAAATCACCCTGCAGGAGCAGACGGCTTCTGATGTGACACCCTGAGATTCACTAGGATTTAAAGATTAGGCTCTTTAGAGTTAGTTACCTCTTAACAGGCTGCTAAGCATTTTCTGAAAACAGGGCATACCTCTGGGAGAAGTTTTCACTGACTGGTTACAGATGCCCCATGCGGTGACAGGGCAGTCTCAGCACAATAGGGTTTGAAAGCGACACTGGCCATGCTCACCCAGCACTTGAAAATCTTGACACAAGCAAACCCAACATGCAGTAGATAAAGAGGAAGAAATAAAGGTGCCCCCTAATGAGTTTTTTTTTGCGCTTGGGTGAACGAAATTGCTGCATCAGGAGGCCGATAGCTGAAAACCTTTCTAGGCTTTTGTCCCAAGAAATGGCAGGCACTTTCCATCCTTTTGAAGGGAAAAAGGGGAAAAAAAACCCAAGAAGGCCCTTTCGAAGTCTTCACGAGAGATGTGGATTTTGAGGGCGACCTTGGGTCATACAGAACTAATCAAGCGAAAACAATAAGAAAATTAGCCTGACAGTCTGCAAGTATCTGAAGACTTTATCAAAAAGAATTAGAAATGGACAAATTCACTGGGAGCAGTAAGGGATCCTGTCTGTAAGGTGGCATTATGCGGGTCGGATTAAATTATTTATTCATTGTTAATTTATTTATTTATGGATGTGCAAATGCCCTGACTGCCGCAGGTGCTGAGGCCTTTCTGAAAAGGCCCGGTTTCAGAGCCAGGGCTCGAATGTTGGTCCATTTAACTCATTCTTCCCCTTAAGGCGATCAAACGCTGACTTTTATCGAGAAGATAGAGGAGGAAAAAGCCATATGTGTTCCAGGAGTGATACAGCATTTGAGCAGCATTTCAGGCTCATATCACAGGATCCTTGCTGTTGGGTTCTATGCAGTTTAATGTCCAGAGGATTAGCAAATGAATGCCTGTGTCAACATGTGAATAATCCCTGGTAGGTTTAAACAGATAGAAAGTTTGTGCTGAAGCTCAGAAAATGTAAGCCTTTCCTTTAGCTTTCCGAAAGAAAATCTGTATTTTCATAAGGCTTATTGAGGTATGAATGATGCAAAATAAAATCATGGTCCCCTCCACTATACCCTTGAACTTATGCACATTTGTAGTGCTATTATAGGAATAACTACAAAGTTTTCCTCTCACTAGTTGGGTGCTGCTTTTTCCAGATCCCATGACTGTGGTATGAAGGAGAATGGAAAAAGCAGTAGAAACAGCCTTAGGACAGGTAACTAGAAGCTCTGTTTTCTGTTTCATTTTGTTCGTGAGGGTTCATCAAGGGCCAGGAGGATTTTATTTTCTGGAGGGTTAGCCGAGAACTGTCAGCCTCTGCTCCTGCTGACCCAGCGCAGAAGCCCGCAGTGGGGACTCCGTGTAGGCCATGACCCAAGAGAAGACTGAAACACAAGAGCTCAGCATGGGGGATGAAAGCAGGAAGTCAGAAATGTGTTGAAAACGCCTGGTAAAACTCGGTCACGGGGGAAACCTCCACTGTTTTTCTGGAAGACCAATACCATTCTTGGTAAAAAGAAGGCGACAAGAAGTTTCCAAAAAGGAGCTTAGAAAACTGGCTCACAATAAATGGTATAAAAGATGTAGGAGTCTAAGGGTTAATTGCTTTTATCAACAGAGCAACAAGGTAAACCTTTTTTCTTTTTCCATTCTAGCCAATCACTGTGTGTGTGTGTGCGCGTGTGTGTGTGTATATGTGTGGAGAAAGGGGGAGGGTAAAATGAATAGGAGAATTAAAGGGTAGTTATAGCCCTAACATACATTATTTGCCCTTTAATGTGTGTTAAAGGGATATAACATGTGTTATATTACTGTAATGCCAGTTAATATTAGATACCATGGGATTCACAGTAATGAGATACAAAGCAGCTCATTACTATTGTAATCCTGGTTTACCCCTTCAGTCAGGGCTGGCAGCTAAGTTCCTGGGGTCAGGTACCTGGGATCAGGTCTCACAAAACAAATTGTGCTTCAGATGAGCTGCCTGCTGAAGACAATCCTCCAGGAGGCCGAAGGGTATTCCCACTCTGGGGGATGCAAGAGTCCACTTTTCTCAAATAATGACCAGCAGTCTTAGTATGTAACTTTAAACTTCAAACCAACAACAGTTCATAACTCAATCCTCATTTCTTCAGTTTAAGTGCATAAGAGGCCAACGTCACATCCTATCAATGTTCATGATATGTCTGTACAAAAAAACAGCACCACGGGCTGGAAAACTTGGGGAATAACTCGAATATTTTCATCTACAATATTCCTTACCCCACGTCTCATGTAGTAAAAGCTACAAAGCACCAAGGCACTTTCACTTTCTGTATTTTAGATGAAAATATTCGAGTTATTCCCCAAGTTTTCCACGTCATCACTGTGACCCCTGACGCAGGTGCTAGTCACCGAAACACGGCCCGTGTCGGGTCAAGGCTCATTCATTAAAGAACTTTGTTCCATTTTAAAGGCCCGTGGTGCTGTTTTTTTGTTTGGACTTTAGTTTGTACTTTGTTCCCTCTCTTTTGTTATAACCATGATATGTCTGTACCATTCCGAATTAGAAATCCTCTGACTGGCTGGCAAGTCTTAGCAGGAGTAGGGCTCCTCCAAATCCACATCCCTCCTTTTCCACCAGGCACTCCTTCCTTTTCTCGGTTCTCCAGACTCTACTCAAACTCCCTCTGCACTCCTGACAGAGGTTTCCAGCAGCCATTCCATAGATCTCCTGTTCAGTTCTGAGACTCCCCCTCGGTACTAAGAGTGCCGGCGGGGGTTAGGAAACCAATGACCCGGACCCAATTTTCACAATCCCTTTTATCACTTCTCCCTGCCCTGCCTCTAGAAGCTGGGATCCCCCCATTTCCACCTACTGGGCCAGCTTTACCAGCCCCCATTGTCATAGTGCCCAGCATCCTGTTTCCAACAGTGGTCAATCCAGGTCACAAACACCTGGCAAGATCCCAAAAAAGTACAAAACATTTTATACTGCTTATCCCAGAAATAGTGGATTTTCCCCAAGTCCATTTAATAACTGTCTATGGACTTTTCCTTTAGGAAGCCGTCCAAACCTTTTTAAAACTCCGCTAAGCTAACCGCCTTTACCACATTCTCTGGCAATGAATTCCAGAGTTTAATTACACGTTGAGTGAAGAAAAGTTTTCTCCGATTCGTTTTAAATTTACTACATTGTAGCTTCATCGCATGCCCCCTAGTCCTAGTATTTTTGGAAAGCGTAAACAGACGCTTTACATCTACCTGTTCACTCATTATTTTATAGACCTCTATCATATCTTGTCATGCTTCTACCGGATTTCTAGGTTAGTGAGCCCTTGGGCCATTGCCGAGGGCGGCAGCGGCAGGAGGAATCACCCAAACACAGACAAGGCAAAACGGAACTGGAACACAGTGGACTGGATCAAGGCTTCACCTACACTTAGCTGCCCTTCACCAGGAGTTGAGCTCCTGGCTGCAAACGGCCGGCAGGACTTACCAGACAGGACAAGAAGGCGGAACTGCAGGACACAGTAGCCAGCTGACAAACAGCAGGTCACACTAGAAACACGCTGGGGTCCCAAGTAGGCAGCAGGCAGACGAATAGTCCAGAAACAAGCTGGGTCTGGGCAGGCAGCAGGCAGGAGAATAATCCAACAACAAGCCGGGTCTGGGCAGGCAGCAGGCAGAAGACTAGTCCAGAAACAAGCCGGGTCTGGGCAGGCAGCAGGCAGGAGAATAATCCAACAACAAGCCGGGTTTGGGCAGGCAGCAGGCAGGAGAATAATCCAACAACAAGCCGGGTCTGGGCAGGCAGCAGGCAGGAGAATAATCCAGGAGACAAGCAGGGTCAAAGACACAAAAGGGAAAAATAGCACAGACGCACTGCAACAACTCTCACCAAAGGAAACTCCTCTGAGGACCTCTGTTGCAAGGCAAACTAGAGACCTACCCAGGTGGTTAATAAAGGCAACCTACAAGGGAGTTCACTAAGTACAAGTACCGCTTGGTTCCAAAAAACTCCCAAAACACTCTGGAAGACTGGAAGATCCGGACCGGACCAGCATATCTTCTGGAACATGGGAAACGGTAAGCCATCAGTTCTCAGCACCCGCCAGGTTTAACCACCGGGGGCCGAGGTGTCTGTAAGCAAGGAACCTGGGCACAACCATGACATATATCCCCTCAGCCGCCTTTTCTCCAAGCTGAAGAGCCCTAGCTGCCTTAGCCTTTCCTCATAGGGAAGTCGTCCCATCCCCTTTATCATTTTCGTTGGGCCCAAGAGACAGGCAGAGCTCCGGAGTCTCAATGCGTGGCTGAGACGATGGTGCAGGGAGGAGGGTTTTAGATTTGTTAGGAACTGGGCAACATTCTGGGGAAAGGGGAGCTTATTCCGAAAGGATGGGCTCCACCTTAACCAGGGTGGGACCAGGCTGCTGGCGTCGGTATTTAAAAAAGAGATAGAGCAGCTTTTAAACTAGAAATGGGGGGAAGGCCGACAGTCGCTCAAAAGTGCATGGTTCGGGAAAAGGTATCTTGCAAAGATACCTCACAAACAGGGAAGATAGGGTTTCTGGATAGTGAGGTTGCACAACAGACCGTGGTAGGCCAGGTGCCCTTAACTACAACTAAAGATCAGACAAAAGATGGCAAATCAATAGTGTCAGGTACTAAGCATCATGCAAATAGGAACAACAAACATTCTCTGAAATGTCTATATGCAAATGCTAGGAGTCTAAGAAATAAGATGGGAGAGTTGGAATATATTGCACTAAATGAAAAATTGGATATAATAGGCATTACTGAGACCTGGTGGAAGGAGGATAACCAGTGGGACACTGTCTTACCGGGATACAAAGTATATTGTAGTGATAGGGTGGACCAGACTGGTGGAGGGGTAGCATTGTATATTAACGAGAGCCTTGACTCAGATAGATTACAAATTCAGCAGGACACAAATCACACCTTTGAATCATTGTGGGTTGAAATTCCATGTATAAAAGGGAAAAAAACGGTGATAAGAGTGTACTACCGTCCGCCTCGCCAGGATGAGCAGGTAGACGCAGAAATGATAAAAGAAATCAGAGACGCAAACAAAATGGGCAATGTGATAATAATGGGTGACTTCAATTATCCAAATATAGACTGGGTAAATGTAACATCGGGACATGCTAGAGCGGTACAATTCCTTGATGAAATCAAGGACAGCTTTATGGAGCAGCTGGTGCAGGAGCCGACGAGAGAAGGAAAAATTCTAGACTTGGTCCTTAGTGGAGCGCATGATCTGGTGAGGGACATTATGGTACTGGGGCCACTTGATAACAGTGATCATAATATGATCAGTTTTGATATTGACCTTGAAGTAACTGTACACAGAAAGTCAAATACGTTAGCGTTTAACTTTAAAAAAGGAGACTATGATAAAATGAGAAGAACGGTAAAAAAAAAACTTAGGGGGGGGCAATTGAGAGAGTAAAAACTGTACAACAGGCGTGGACGCTGTTCAAAAATACCATCCTGGAGGCCCAGGCCATACATATTCCGCAAATTAGAAAAGAAAGACGGAAGTCCAAAAGACAGCATAAGGAGTGTGATCCAAAGATCAACGAGGTTTCTGGCACGATTTCCCTTTGGTAAAATCATGTTGTCTCGGATCTTGCAACTTATTGACTTCCAGGAAATTCACTATCCTTTCCTTCAGCATCGCTTCCATTACTTATCCAATAATCGAAGTGAGGCTTACCGGCCTGTAGTTTCCAGCTTATTCCCTATCACCACTTTTGTGAAGAGGGACCACCTCCGCCGTTCTCCAATCCCACGGAACCTCTCCCATCTCCAAGGATTTATTAAACAAATCTTTAAGAGGACCCGCCAGAACCTCTCTGAGCTCCCTCAATATCCTGGGGTGGATCCCGTCTGGTCTCACTGGTTTGTCCCAGGGGCGTAGCCACAGGTGGGCCTGGACGGGCCCAGGCCCACCCACTTTCCCTCCAGGCCCACCCATCCAAATCCTTCATCGCTGTCGCTGCCTTTTCTCCCGCGGCTTCCGGGAGGCAGCGATCAGCGTTACCTGTCAGTGCCTGCCCTGAAATTGTGCTTCTCTTCTCCCCAGGCTTCGCTTCGCCCCGCTCCTTTCTTCGCTCATCGCGCTGCGCTGCTATTCAAACAGGCAGCTCCGCTCCTCTCTGCCGCGTCTATCCGGCCCTCTGATGCACTTCCTGTTTAGTAGGGCCGGATAGACGCGGCAGAGAGGAGCGGAGCTGCCTGTTTGAATAGCAGCGCAGCGCGACGAGCGAAGAAAGGAGCGGGGCGAAGCGAAGCGGGGCGACGCGAAGCCTGGGGAGAAGAGAAGCACAATTTCAGGGCAGGCACTGACAGGTAACGCTGATCGCTGCCTCCCGGAAGCCGCGGGAGAAAAGGCAGCGACAGCGATGAAGGATTTGGATGGCGGGCCTGGAACAGTAAGTGCTGGATTTGTGGTTGGTTGGGGGGGGAGGGGGGAAGGGATACTTTTGCCAGGGACAGAGTCGGACTTGTAGGAGGAAGGGGATTAGAGGGAACTGGGAAGGAAGAGAGCTGCTGGAGGTGGGAGGAAAAGGAGGAGAGGATCAGGATAGAAGGGAGAGAGCTGCTGGACATGGGAGGAAGGGGCTGGAAAGCTTCTGGAAGAGGGAGGGAAGGGAGAGAGCTGCTGGACATGGGAGGAAGAGGAGGAGAAGACTGAATGGAAGGGAGAGAGCTGCTGGACATGGGAGGGAGAGGAGGAAGGGGCTGGAGAGCTGCTGGACAAGGGAGGAAGAGGAGGAAGGGACTGGAGGGAAGGGAGAGAGCTGCTGGACATGGGAGGAAGAGAAGGAGGGGACGATGGAAGGGAGAGAGCCTGAAGGAAGGGGAGGAGGGGACTGAATGGAAGGGAGAGAGCTGTTGGACATGGGAGGGAGAGGAGGAAGGGGCTGGATGGAAGGGAGAAAGCTGCTGGACAAGCTAGGAAGAGGAAGAAGGGACTGGAGGAAAGGGGGAGAGCTCCTGGACATGGGAGGAACAGGAGGAGGGGACTGGATGGAAGGGAGAGAGCTGCTGGACATGGGAGGGAGAGGAAGAAGGGGTTGGAGAGCTGCTGAACAAGGGAGGAAGGGACTGGAGGGAAGGGAAAGAGCTGCTGGACATGGGAGGAAGAGAAGGAGGAGACAATGGAAGGGAGAGAGCTGCTGAAGGAAGAGGAGGAGGGGATCTGGGTGGAAGGGAGAGAGCTGTGGGAGGAAGAGGAGGAGGGGATCTGGATGGAAGGGAGAGAGCTGCTGGACATGGGAGGAGAACTGGAGGGAAGGGAGAGAACTGCTGGTACAGCACAAGGAGGGAGGGAAGGGAAACAGAGATACCAGACCAAGGAGATGAAGGAAAAGGGAATATTAAACCTACAGCTTGAGGGAGGGAGGCAGGAAATCAAGCAACCAAACCAGATGCTGGAAAGAGGAGGGAGTGAGAGGGAGAGAAGCCGGATGGGGTAGGGTCAGAGAGGGTAGAGATATATTGGCACTGGGGATAAAGAGAGGGAAGAAGATGGACAGAGTAATATAGGGACACAGAGAAAAGGAGATACTAAACATGGAGGAAGATAGAGGTACAGAGATGGAAGAAGATGGAAGGATGGCAGAGAAAGAGGGAAAACAGATGGAAGGATGGCAGAGAAAGAGGGAAAACGGATGGATGGGGAGAGAGACACTGGATGGAAGGATGCAGAGAGAAAGGGGAGAGACTGGTAGGATGTGGAGAGAGAAGGGACACTGAACAGAAAAGGGTAGAGAGATAGACACTGGTTAGAAGGAGGGAGAGAGACATTAGATGGAAGGATCAGGAGAGAGGGTAGATGGGAAGAAGGATGGGGAGAGAAAGAGGGAAGACGCTGGATGGAAGGATGCAGAAAGAAAGAGGGGAGACTATTGGAAGGATGGGGAGAGAGAGGGGAGACACTGGAAGGATGGGGAGAGAAAGAGGAGAGCTGCTGCATGGAAAGGGGGAGTAGTGAAAGATTGGAGAATAAGAGGAAGGGGCATGGGGAGAACAAGGGTGAGAAAAAGATGAAAAGCCATAAGTAGATGAAGGAAATTAAAGAATGGTAGTAAGAATGAATTAAATCTGGACACAGAGAGAGGCAGAAAAATATTGAAGAAAGCAAAGAAAAAGGAGAGAAAAATGACAAATGGCCAGGAAACCCTGGCAGAAGAGTTAAGCGAAAACGAAGGAAAGCAGAATCTAGAGACTGGGAGCAACACAATGAGAAAAAGTAAATGGCCATACAACAAAGGTAAAGAAAATAATTTTATTTTTAATTTAGGATAAAGTAATATGGTGTTAATAAAGTTTCAGAGACCAATACTTCCTTCCTTAGGTCAGGAGAGGATACCGTAACAGCATTATACAGACCTGAGGCAGGAGGTTTTGGTCTCTGAAAGCTCACTGAAAAGGATTACGCTATTAAATAAATTGTCTGAAATCGGATGCACTGAAAAGCAGCACTTTACCCTGTGTGACAAATGCATCTGAGTGTGACTAAATTTTGCTGGGGGGTGGGGGGGTACAGAGAAAATTTTGTGCCCACCCACTTTGGGTTCAGGCCCACCCAAAATTGGCAGTCTGGCTACGCCACTGCTTTGTCCACCTTTAGATTTTTAAGTTGTCCACACACACTCTCTTCCGTGAACAGTGCTATATCCACTCCATTCTCACATGTACGTTTTCCAGTCAAACTCGGTCCTGCTCCAGGATTTTCTTCTGTGAAAACAGAACAAAAGTATCTATTTAGCAAATTTGCTTTTTCTTCATCATTATCTACATAGCGGTTCGCAGCATCTTTCAGTCTCACAATTCCCTTTTTAGTTTTCCTCCTTTCACTAATATACCTGAAGAAATTTTTGTCACCCCTCCTTACATTTCTAGCCATTTGTTCTTCCGCTCGCGCTTTCGACAGACACATCTCTCTCTTGGCTTCTTTCAGTTTCATCCGGTATTCCTCCCCATGTTTCTCTTCTTGAGTTTTTCTGTATTTCAGGAACACCAACTCTTTAGCCTTTATTTTCTCAGCCACTTGTTTGGAGAACCATATTGGTTTCCTTTTCCTCTTGCTTTTATTTACTCTCCTTACATAAAGGTTTGTGGCCCTATTTATAGCTTCTTTCAGCTTGGACCACTGTCCATCCACTTCTTGTTCATCCTCCCATCCCATCAGCTCCTTCCTTAGGTATTCCCCCATTTTACTAAAGTCAGCATGCTTGAAATCCAGGACTTTGATTTTTGAGTGGCCGTCCTCCACTTTAGTTGTCATATCAAACCAAACCATTTGATGGTCACTGCTGCCCAGGTGGGCACCCACTCGGACATTTGACACACTATCCCCATTTGTGAGCACCAGATCCAGCGTTGCTCCCTCCCTCATGGGTTCCATCACCATTTGTCTGAGCAGAGTACTTTGAAAAGCATCCATGATCTCTCTACTTTTTTTCTAATTCCGCAGACGGAACTTTCCAATCTACATCTAGCAGATTGAAATCTCCCAGCAACAGCACCTCTCTCTTCTTTCCCAACTTATGGATATCTTTGACCAGATCTTTATCTAGATCATCCAATTGTGTCAGAGGTCTGTAGACAACACCCATGTGTACAGAGGTTTTACCATCTTTTTTTAAGGTTATCCATATCGCTTCTTCCTTTCCCCAGGTCCCTGACATTTCAGTTGCCTCGATGTCATTTCTCACATACAGAGCTACTCCTCCACCTTTCCCACCTGTTAAATAATTTCTGGTTTTAAAAGAGAAAAAAATGAAATCAGGTGTATTATTTCCACTAATATTGGACAATAAGTATGTTTCCAATGAGATAAATTGACTATACACCTTTTTGGGTTTGAAGAAGCCAACCAGATGGTCAATGTGGAATAATGATTCAGATAAATAATAACTGGGGATAATCAGGTTAATACCACGTTTTCTTTGCAGCTTTTAACTCCTAACCCTTATTCACTTGTTCAGAACCCTTATTTTATCATCCTCACTTTAATATTCCCTTATCTCTTGTTTGTCCTGTTTGTCTGTCCTAATTAGATTGTAAGCTCTGTCAAGTAGGGACTGTCTCGTCATGTTCAAGTGTACAGTGCTGCGTACGTCTAGTGGCGCTTTAGAAATAAGTAGTAGTAGTAGTAGTTTACTGTTGTTTAATTGATCTCCTTGTCTTGTTTCACTCTTCCTATTTTGTGGTCTAAGGAAGAGTATAGAATTACCTGATTGAAATAATTCTTGTGTGTTATTTTCTCTGTATTTCTGGCAAGTTATTTTAGTGCTTGTAAAATTAAGTTGTTATAAATAAAATAAAATTAAAAAAAGAATACCGTAGCCTGTTTAATCTTTAAGCAATGTGATCATTCTACACCTTTATTCATTGGCTTCCAGCTCGTGCTTGAGCAAAGTTTAAATCTTGTACAATTTTTAAGATATTATCAGGCTTATTTTCGAAAGAGAAGGGCGTCCATCTTTCGACACAAATTGGGAGATGGGCATCCTTCTCCCAGGGTTGCCCAAATCAGCATAATCGAAAGCCGATTTTGGGCGACCTCAATTGCTTTCCATCACGGGGACGACCAAAGTTCACGGGGGCGTGTCGGAAGCATAGCAAAGGCGGGACTGGGGCATGCTTAACACATGGGCATCCTCGGCCGATAATGGAAAAAAGAAGGGCGTCCCTGACGAACACTTGGCTGACTTTACTTGGTCCGTTTTTTTCTTGCGACCAAGCCTGAAAAAGGTGCCCGAACTGACCAGATGACCACCGGAGGGGATTGGAGATGACCTTCCCTTACTCCCCCAGTGGTCACTAACCCCCTCCCACCCTAAAAAAAACTTTAAAAATATTTTTTGCCAGTCTCAAATGTCATACCCAGCTCCCTGACAGCAGTATGCAGGTCCCTGGAGCAGTTTTAGTGGGTGCAGTGCACTTCAGGCAGGTGGACCCAGGCCCACCCCCCCCCTACCTGTTACACTTGTGGTGGTAAATGGGAACCCTTCAAAACCCACCACAAACCCACTGTACACACATGTAGGCGCCCCCCCCCTTCACCCCTTAGGGCTATGGTAGTGGTGTACAGTTGTGGGGAATGGGTTTTTTTTGGGGGGGGGGTTGGGGGGCTCAGCACCCAAGGTAAGGGAGCTATGCACCTGGGAGCAATTTGTGAAGTCCACTGCAGTGCCCCCTAGGGTGCCCGATTGGTTTAGCGGCAATATTCAGTGGCACTAACTAGTTAACTGCCACTGAATATTGTGTGTTGCATTTCTCACTGGGGTTTAACCGGGCAGGAGCCTCTCCTGCCTGGTTAAACCCTTTTGAATATTGGACAGACCAAATTCTTTCTAACAATCACCCAACTCTTATAAACCCCCCCCCCCCTCCCATTTTCAGGACTGAAAAATCCTATAAATTTAATCCAGAATCCAAATCTAGTGTCCTCTAATAATCGCCCACCCTAGAATTCAGCCATTAGATTATTGGAAAAATCTCTCCTCCATCGCCATAAAAGTCTGAACTGCTTATTGAGCCCCCTGGAGTAATCCAGTCCTGGCTTTGGTCCTGAAAATCAGTAAGGGATCCTTTTACTAAGGTGCGCTGAAACATGGCTTGCGGTAGTGTAGGTGTGGATTTTTGCTTGTGCACCGGTCCATTTTTCAGCACGCCTGTAAAAAAGGCCTTTTTTAAATTTTTGCCTAAAATGGATGTGAGACAAAATCAAAATTGGCGCGCGTCCATTTTGAGTCTGACCTTACCGCCAGCCAGTGACGTAGTGGTAAAGTCTCATGCGGTAACCGTGCCGTAATGACCTATGCGTGTCAAATGCCACTTGGCGCACATCCGATACACGCGTTTGAAAATAAAAATTATTTTTCAGACGCATATATTGAATGCGTGCCAAAATTGACATTACCGCAACAGCTACGCGGTAGCCGGGCGGTAACTCCATTTTGGCGCACATTGGGCATGCGTAGATGCTTAAGCGGCTTAGTAAAAGGACCCCTAAATTTGTTTGTGTATCTGGTTCCCATTCAATGGAGTATGTGCTGGGCAGGTGCCTAGGTGACACTTGAACCTGGGGTTGCATAAGTTATGATTAGTGAGAAGATTGCAGGATTTTCTATCTCCTGAAAATTTCAGACTAGCGATTCAGAACACAGTAATGACTCATTTTGATAATTGTAGCTTATGTTTTGCTTGTATTACAGTTGCACAAAATGTAGACATAAGATTGGTGGCAAAATGTTCAAAGTATGAGCATATTACACCTATATTACCTGTCCTACACTGGCTTCCTGTGATATGGTGGATTCAATTCAAGATCTTCTTGTAATCCACAAGGTTTTAAATAAGGAAGCTCTCATCTAATGTAATAATTTACTCCTGCAACGTTCCAATGTCTCTCACTGCGTTCGTAACTATCTCCTGACGTCACTCTCCTGCAGTAGAAGCCTGCTTGCCTGACGTCAGGAGATGTTACTACTCTCTGTCTCTGTGGCCTCTGAGTGCAAGGAGGATGTGTGCGAGTGCCCCAGCCCTTCGTACGTGGCAGCTGCTGTTTAAATAGTTTTTACGCCACTTCAGACAGGCTGTGATTTGCTGCTCCGTGGGACCACAGGAACAGTGAACCACAGCCTGTCTCAAGCGGCATCTGTACTTGGTGGACTTGAGTGTTGCCGGCCGAGCAGGAAGTAAAACTTTTTAAACAGCAGCTGCCACGTACGAAGGGCTGGGGCACTCTCACACGTCCTCCTTGCACTCGTAGGCCACAGAGACAGAGGGAGGGAGGCACTGGGCAGCAGAAATTGGAGAGGGGGGTCCTGAGATGAGAGAGAGGGGGGAGGGGGGAGGTCCTGAGATGAAAGGGGGAGGGGGGTCCTGAGATGAGAGGGGGGAGGGGGCAGGGGTCCTCAGACGAGAGAGGGTGGGGGGTCCTGGGGGGGAGGAGGAGGGGGTCAGGAGGGGGAGGAGGAGGGGGGAGGATGAGGAGGGGGAGGAGGAGGGGGAGGGGGCCCTGGAGCCTTGCTAGCGCCCGTTTCCTTTCTGTAGGAAACGAGCCTTTTTTACTAGTTTTATATATATATATATAGCAGCTACTTTGACAATTTACCCTCCTCCACTAGAATTGCATTCTGCTGAGAAGAGCTTGTTGGATATGCCAGCTTTCATGAATTTCACTCCAGTACTTTTCAAGTGGCAGGTCCACAATTATGTAATGCATTGCCTGTTGAATTATGTAAGGTGGAGTGGAGGAGTGGCCTAGTGGTTAGGGTGGTGGACTTTGGTCCTGAGGAACTGAGTTCAATTCCCACTTCCAACACAGGTAGCTCCCTGTGACTCTGGTCTGGGCAAGTCACTTAACTCTCCATTGCCCCATGTAAGCCACATTGAGCCTGCCATGAGTGGGAAAGTGCAGTGTACAAATATAACAAAAAAAAAAAAAAAAGGTAGTTTCATTTCACAATTAAAGACATACATATTTAAAAAAGCTTTTCCATGAGCCAATCACAGTATGGTGTTTTTGCTCACTATTGATAGCTGGTGATTTTCAGAGAGTGATATGAACATGTGATGATTTATTTAGTGTTCTCATTGTTGTGTTTTATTTGTTGTAGTCAAGTGATTGGGTTTTAAGGTATGAATATGTGTTTTATCTGTAACCTGCCAAGAATTGTAGATTGAGCAGAACACAAATTTTTAAATAAAATAAAAATATAGCATGAGAGCAAATCTTTAAATTTCAGTTACCCCAAGTACCCCACACGGCCACTACCTTCCTCCAGACACCTATATGCCCTGACATTAATTATTGATTCTGATAAGCAATTGTCAGAGTCATGCTTAAAATAACTTTAAAAAACACATACACTCCACAGACCTAAACACACTCATGGGGAGGCCTCTTTTTATCTCAGCTACAGCATCTACACTTGGAAGTCTGTGCATGATTTTAGTTGGGCAGTGAAGGGCAAATTTTAGCCAAGTCATTTTGCTCAAGTAAATGGTAATTTATCAGGATAAATGGCTTTGAAAATCATCTTTTATGGGGCTGATTTTATAAAGCATTTCCTGCTTGCAATGCATGTGCCATACACAGAAAATAGTTATTATAAAATCTCATGGGTGGATATGTGTCTACAGGTAAGCAAGCAATAAGTGGACCAGGGGTATAGTTTCGTCAGAGCAAAGGCAAAGTGGTAATGTAGACACAGGGGTAATGCTGTAAGGCATTGCCTATTCTAGTCATTTAGTGTATGTAGACACATATGTCCATAAATAATGATTTTTTGGGCTACAAAAAATTCTGTAAGTGCACCAATATTCAATGGTATGTACTTTGCAGGTGGGCCTTTACTAGCGGCTGACCGAAACTGCTTTCTTCAGTAGTTTCAGCTGAAACTGAAACAGCAGCCAAAATATATCTCCTGGTTTTGGCCAAAGACAAAATGGAAACTGAAATCTAAAGATTGGTTTTGTGAATGTGAACCAAAGAGGCCCACTGGGGAATTGTCAGAGCTTGTAGCGGACATCTCTCTGCTAAATCCAGAGGAGATTATTACCCTCCAATCCCTGGAACTGCAAACACAGACTGACAACTGGGACAGCCATTTTAACAAGGACTTCTCAAACAAGTCTGGCACATTTAGGTTCCCAAGTCATTGCAAAGTGGTTAGTGTAGTGAAGAGTGACCCAAGGGACCCAGCTTCAAAACCCACTTTAACTTTTAAATTTGCTAGAAGCCTAAAAAATAAGATGAGAGAGTTGGAGTATATAGCACTAAATGAAGAGGTAGATTTAATAGGCATCTCAGAGACCTGGTAGAAGGAGGACAATCAATGGGACACTGTTATCAGGGTACAAATTATATCGCAATGATAGAGTGGATCAAATTGGAGGGGGGGGGTTGCGCTGTATGTTAAAGAGGGATTTGAGTCAAACAAAATAAATATTCTACATGAAACAGCAGCGTGGAATCCTTGTGGATAGAAATTTCACGTGTGAAGGGAAAGAGTATACTGGTAGGGCTGTACTACCATCCTCTAGGACAGAATGAACAGATAGATGAACAAATGATTTCAGAAATTAGGAAAGCTGGAAAATTGGACACCAGTATAATAATGGGTGATTTCAATTACCCAAATATTAACTGGATAAATGCTACATCAGGGAGCGCTAGGGAGGTAAAATTCTTAGATGTAATAAATGCTTCTTGGAGTAACTGGTCCAAGAACCAACAAGAAGGGGAACTATTTTAGATTTAGTCCTTAGTGGAATACAGGGCACAGTATGAGAGGTAAGGGTGTAGGATCCACTGGGAAACAGTGATCATAATATAATCAAATTTGAGCTGATATCTGGAGTGGACACTACAGAAATCTACTGTAGCAGCGTTCAATTTTTGAAAGGGTGACTATGACAAAATGAGAAAATGGTTAAAAAGAAGCTGAAAGGGTCAACTGCAAAGGTTAGGCCTTTAAATCAGGAGTGGATATTGTTTAAAAATTCCATCGTGGAAGCCCAGACCAGACATATTCCTCTTAATAACAAAGGTGGAAGGAAGAGCAAATGACAGCCAGCGTAGTTAAAAAGTGAACTGCAAGTGGCTATGAAAGCCAAAAGAGCATCCTTCAAAGAATGGAAAAATTATCCAAATGAAGAAAATAAGAAGCAACATAAGCAGTGTCAAGCTAGATGCAAAGCACTGATAAGGCTAAAAGCGAATATGAAGAAAAACTTGCCATTGAGACAAAAACTAAAAGTAACATCTTTTTCAGATACATCAGAAGCAGAAAGCCTGTGAGGGAATCCATGAGACCATTAGATCATGAAGTAGCAAAAGGGAAACCCAGGGAGGAATCCATGAGACCATTAGATCATGAGGGAGCAAAAGGGGAACCCAGGGAAGACAAGCCCATAGCAGAGAGGGGAGGGAGGGGAGGAAACAAACATGACAAGGCACAAATCACAAGGTCAGTTTTGGCCGAAACCATAACTATGGCCACAGTCCTTTGGCCAAAGCCAGGCAGAAAAAGGATTTTGGACCAGTTTTGGCACCGTTACTAAAACCGAAACTGAAATTTGGTCAGCCACTAGCCTTCATATGGGCAGAGTTTGGGCAGACCACGGGTAAGACACAGATTTATTGGGGCTTCTTAAGATGTTGCTTCAGCAAGTTCAGTTAGTACAAAATGCAGCTGCATGGTTTTTGACAGTAAAATAAAGATATGAGAGTATTACTCCAATCCTAAGAGAACTACTTTGGTTCCTAGTTCCATCCAGCAGAAAATTTAAAATCTTGCTGTTAACTTTTGAAGCACTGAAAACTGCTAGCCCTGGTTATTTATATGATAAAATGCAAAGATATACTCCAGGTAGAACCTTGAGATCCAGTCAGGCCTGCTGTTGCTGATGGTTTCAAACTGATAAGGAATTCAGAGGATTGAGGATGAGAACCAGGATGTTCTCTGTTACGGCCTCTACCTGGTGGAACAATCTGCCTAAAGAATTGGAAATGGAAAATAATGAGAAACAGTTTAAAAAGAATTTTAAAACATGGCTTTATCCTGGATGATATTGAGTTAGGGAGCTGGATTTTTATGTTTGAGGTATTATTTTGATGTTATGTGTTACTTTAATCGTAATTCTGTGATTTTATGTAAACCATTTTGAACAAACTTTGGTATTGCATAGGCAGTATATAAGTATTTTAATAAAGATAAAAAATGTTAAAGTACTATAATCCACATAAGCTCTATGGCTGCCGTATGTACTCGCAGCTACAATATAGGTGCGTATTTGACCTGTTATGCTAGTATTCTTTAGGTGCTTATATTTCTTTATGGAATAGGCTCCAAATAGACACATAATTGGTGCCTTAAATCAGGTACCGCTTTATAGAATTACCCTCAGAAAGCTAGGTCAAAAAGGTAACATTCAGATCAGGACATTCTCAATTTCCAGCCTATTGTACAAAAGGCCCACGGAACTTGGAGCTTTTGTAAAATACTTATTAGGGCAGTGAAGACAGTCGCATGAATTTTTCTAAACATAGAGCAGGAGCAAGCATTTTAGAAAAAATACAAAGATCAGCATCACTCAGCACCTTATACATGTCAGCACTGGCATGTAGGTAGTGAATTTCACTACCCATACAGGTAAATACCAGACACTTTTAAGCATCACTTATAAGCAGCAATAAAGGAGCCAAGCTCCCAATAGCAATTTTAACATCTGAAGGCCTTTTTAAATACCATATGGAGTGGAAGAGTAACATTGGGTTGACAAACATGGAAGCTAGGTTAAATTTCTGCTGCTTTTCCTTGTGGTCTTGGGCAAGTCACTTAACCCTCTATTGCCTTAGTTAGAAACTTATGAGCCCTGTTACTAAGCTGTGCTAAAAGGTGGCCTGCACTATCACTAGCGCAGGGCTTTCTCATGCGCCAAGGCTACTTTTAGTGCAGCTGTAAATTGGCCACGTTTTCCATTTCCACTATTAATGGCCACGCATTAATTTTCCCATTAACGTGTGGCCATTAGCACGTGAGCACTTACCGACAACTATTTTCTTGGCAGTAAGGACTCATGTGCTAATCCTGTGCTAATTGGTTAGCACACAGCAATGTAGCTGTGCTAACCGATTACTGCAGAGCACGCCTACTTTCTGCCGTCAAGCATGCCTGCAGCAGTAAAAAATAAAAAGCATTGTTTTATCATGTGGGACACGCAGGAAGATCCAAAAACTACCACAGGACGCCTGAGCACACCCCATGATTGTGGTTTTGAGCCTGCAGTAAGCACATGTTAGTACTTATCCCATCTTAGTAAAAGGGTGCCTTAGATTGTAAACCCTCTCCATATTATGAACTCATGGGCGGATGCTTTTCAACTGAAACTCAATGCAGACAAAACACAATGTCTCATTCTTTCATCGCAACACAACAAGTACAAGCCCACTTATTTAAATATCCCAAACTTTACCTTTCCTGTCTCAGAAAGTCTGAAAATTCTAGGAGTTACAATCGGTCAAAACCTTACACTAGAAAACCATGCGAAAAACGCAACAAAGAAAATGTTTCACTCAATGTGGAAACTCAGAAGAATAAAACCTTTTTTTCCCAAGAGAAACATTTTGCAGACTGGTACAATCATTGGTACTATGCCAACTAGACTACTGCAATGCTATCTATGCTGGGTGCAAAGAACAAATTATTAAAAAACTTCAAACTGCACAAAACACGGCAGCCAGACTCATATTTGACAAAATGAAATATGAAAACACCAGACCCTTAAGAGAAAAATTACATTGGCTTCCATTAAAAGAACGCATTGCATTCAAGGTTTGTACCCTGGTTCATAAGATCATACACGGTGAAGCTCCGGGATACAGGTCAGACCTCATAGACCTACCAACCAGGAACTCTACTAGCTCATCTCGTACGTTCCTTACACTATCCCAACTGTAAAGGACTGAAATATAAACTAACATATGCATCTAGTTTCTCCTACATAGGCACACAAATCTGGAATGAATTACCAAAAACCATAAAAACAACCCATGACATAATTAATTTCCGTAAATTACTGAACACCAATTTATTCAAGAAAGCTTACCACAATAATGCACCCTAATTGTTTATTAACAAGATGTACACTGGACTTTCACAATATTTAATTCTTTATTTTCTAATCGCTCATACTAATTTTGAAGTTTAATATTCATGATTGTTCAAGCTAAGTTATCATGATTTTTATTATAAGATGAACTTTCCTAACTGAATACCTACTCCATTCTGTCTCCTCTACCTTAACTATGTATTTCTTTTTCCGGAACTGGTAATCACCACTACGGAACTATGTAAGCCACACTGAGCCTGCAAATAGGTGGGAAAATGTGGGATACAAATGTTATAAATAAATAAAATATCTATTGTACTTGAATGTTAACTCATCTTGAGCTACTACTGAAAAGGTGTGAGCTAAATCCAAATAAAAAAATATAGTTACAATTGCAATTACAGCACTTATATGCCACTAAACCCATACATCTGATTCTATGCGACTGACAACCAAGTGACATCATAAATCCACATACCACAGTTTAATATATTAATCAATTTACAAAAAATAAAACTCAAGGGGCCCAATATTCAGACTGCAGGAGTTAGCCAAGCTGACTCCTGTGGTCGGCGCTGAGCACAGATATTCAATGCTGGGTCATTTCCGATGACTGGCGCTATCTGTTTTTGGCCAGTTTCAACTTAACCACACAAGCCGATATTCAGCACTGGATGGTTATGTTGAAACTGGCCACAGATAGGCCTGCTATTTTGGCAGCTGAATTTGGCTGCCAAACTTAGCCATCAATGTGCTGAATATTAGCAGATAGGTGGTTATATCATGCGATATAACCGGTTATCCGCTAAGTGCTAACCAGCAATATTCAGCGGGAGATAACCAGCAATCTCTCGATGAATATTGCCGGATAGCCGGTTAAGTACCATTTAACTGGCCAGGAGCTGTTCCTGGCCAGTTATAATGGTTTTAAATATTGGGGGTGAAGATCTAGTTAGGCACCATTACTCGATCTAGTTAGGCACCATTACTCGATTCTAAATCCCTGGCCACAACATCTTGCTTATAGTGGGCGAAAGTCAGCAGGATGGTTGGAGGCTATAGTCCAGGTAAAAACAAGCCACATTAGTGCAGGCGGATAGATATGCTGGAAGCTAGAGGGGTCTTCCTTGATAAAGCTACATAGAGAAGCATGTGCCGTGTCGGAAGCGACCCCTGAGCCGACTAGACTTAATATTGCACTCAAAAGATGAGTATACAGTCAATAAGAGCGTTTATAAGCATTTAAAAGTAAACACACAGTATAAATCATTAAAAGAGTACCATTAGGATACGAACAGCAAACGATACAGAGCGGCGGTGGTCAGAAACCAGTGAGGATTGCAACAAATAAGACACTGTGGTTAAAAGAACTAAGCACAGTGCATTGTTACCGAGGTTTACTGGCACCACAACTCTGTTCATTGGTATTGAAAAGTATGGAGGTTTACGAAGTACAGTAGCCTTCTTTGTTTGTAATTGAAATTTTTTAAATATGCATGTACTCTGGTGCAAAATCAGGAGTCCAATGCACCAATGTGTTGTATATCTCTACTTAAACAACAATGATAGCTTTAGACTGCCTGTGCACAAGTTGTCATTGTGAAATGCACAGCAAATTATGCATTGGACACCTGATACAGGTACTGTTGCCAAAACATGGCCATGTTGAGTCATGATCCTCCATTTGTGCGTCTTTATTTTGTTGTAACCTATCTACAATTTAGAATAAACAGAAGTTTTGACGGACTCCTTGGTTTTGTTGTTTTTTTTATCTCACTCTCCTGGTTTGACTGTATATTTTGTTTCAACCACCCAAACCATGCCCAGAACATGCCCCCTTAAAATCTATGCATTCTGCAACATCTACATGAGTAAATAAGGGCACTGGGAAATCTGCATTTACACATTTAAATTCTGCTATCTGCACGTATAGGTTATTCTAAAATAACCTCCATTCTTTATATAATACATATATACATGCATGGAGTACATACACACAGGGCTTTTTTGAGGGGGGTACTTGGGAGTACTGAGTACCAGCACCTTTTCCAATTGTTTGCTAAAACTGACCCATGGACTCCAAGTTTTAATGAAAGAGCTCAGGCTCTACACACCAATTCTGCCTCGTCATAGATTCTGTGACTGGTTGCAGGGTGCCTGGCTACTGTGGAGAGGATCCCTCAGTGATCACCCCACCCCTGAAGGATGGCCTAGCATTTGAGTTCCGGCACCTTTTTTGCTAGAAAAAAGAACTGCATAAACATATTTACACATGCCTTAGAGCAGGTGTAAATTTACACAAGAGCATGTTTCCACTACTGGGGATAGTTCTGCTATCTACTATATGAAGGCACATAGGTGCCTGTGTTGCCTGCATAAAATAAGCAGTTTTGGGGAATTTTTTATAGTCTTCTGCTAACTTGGATGATGTGTTTTTGACTACATCTACCATTTATGGAGCCATGCCATCTGTGCTTTAATCAGTTTTTGTGCACCTTACTTGAGGACTTTGTATTTTTTTTTTCTGCACACTGCAAAACTAGGGAATGAGCCGTCTTAATGCAAGTATCAAACCAGCAAGGCAAAGCTGATGTTTAACATCTCTGCATTCAATGTTGTTCGCACATAGACAGTTCAAAGTATTTGTTTAATACCTTCACCAGACATGACTAGGAACAGAGACAGTTGAGAGAGACAGGGGTAGCGCTGACTCACACTGCCAAAGAAAATAAGAAAAGCCTGACAAACCGCGAGCTAAGCACTAGACAGGCACATAGATGGAATAAATGTGCTTTTTTTTCTCATGCAAAGAAAAATTAGATGCAAACTTTACATTTAAAACTGTATTGTTCCCCCTTTAATCTGGCCACCATCCGAGTAGTGATCTGGATGTTAGAGAAGAGATGAATGGAAGACACTGGCAGGGATTGAAGCTTTGGGATGAATGTGGAAATGTAGAATGGATGTTTCTTTTTTCCGGCTTTGAGTTGACTGTTGTTTCTGTCTGTTTTTTAGAACTGATCCAAGGGGGCAGGGAAGTCAGTGTGGGCAGCTCTAAGGAAGCCCCCTCTCTACAGCTGCAGCTCAGGGGATTAGGACGCTTCATCCACAAGGCAACATTACACAAGTAGCCTTTGAACAAAAGTCATGGATACTATTAATGATATGGTAATCCTTAATCGAGCTACCTCCCATAGTGATTATACTGACATGGGAAGAATATCTAAGTCGTGGAAGCAGCCCACAACAACACTGTGCTATTGTTCCAGACTAGCTTCACCAGGACTAACTTTTACCGCCATCTCTAACGTCACCTTTCTCATCCATAAAAAAAATGTAAACGAAAATCTTTATCCTAAATCTTTTTTTTTCCATTTTTCTTATTTGTTTCCTGCCAGTTCCCACACACACATTTAATATCATCTCAAAATTTCATCCTGCAAGAGCTTCCAGGAACCATTTCCATCCAAGACCAAGACCACACAAAGGTTACTTCAGTGAAGATGTTTTAATTGGTTGACAAAAGAAGTATAATCCATTTGACTTGCAAATGCTTGTCTCTTCTCTCTTAATAAGGCATACAGAATTAAAGTACTGTATTTCTTAATACAATGCTTGAATTACTTGTGTCCTTACTATCCTCAGCTACAAACGGGTAAGCACTGTGATGGCCAAATATTGAACAGATTAAATCCAACTTATCATACAGAGGGAATACATTTACTAATAGGAAATATGAGGTCAATATTCAGCCATTGGTGGTTGGCGCTTTTTTTTAAACGCTGATTGCTTCCAGCTAAATTACACCTGGATATTCAGTGTTGGAACTGAATATCTAGGTCTTTGGAGGTGCCTGGATGCTGTCCAGGTATGGAAATCGAATACATTAGCATCTAACTTTCAAAAGGGCAACTGTGATAAAATGAGAAAAATAATAAGAAAAAAAATTAAAAGGAGTTGTTGCAAAGGTCAAGAGTTTAAATCAGGCATGCAGATTTTAAAATACCATCTTGGAAGCCCAGACCAGACATTTTCCATGTATTAAAAAAAAGTGGAAGGCCAAGGAGAGAGAGCCAATTGAGCAGAAGAACTCAGCACAACATTTGAAGTAACATATTTATCCTTTTATCTACTAGTTGGAACAGAAGAAGTTGAAGCAACCTTGACCTTCCTTTTCCCCATCTTCAAGTATCCAAAAAGAAACCAACAGGATTGCCATCAAAATACTCCAAAATGCACATGAGCCATGAGGCAGGGGCCACTTTGTGGGGAGACAGTTGAAATACTGTTGATGTTGAATGATTCCACAGTAGGGGCAGAGACTTTTATTTGGCCCATCACAATTTACCAGGCCCTCCTTCTGCAGTGGCTGCTGGCTACTGACTATGTAAAAGCAGAAAATAAACACAGTGGAAGTGACCACATGGACAAAGCTTGGTGATCCAATATATAAACTCCTTTATAGTGGAGGAGTGGCCTAGTGGTTAGTGTGGTGGACTTTGGTCCTTGGGAACTGGGTTCAATTCCCACTGCAGGCACAGGCAGCTCCTTGCGATTCTGGGCAAGTCACTTAATCCTCCATTGCCCTAGGTACAAATAAGTACCTGCATATAATATGTAAGCTGCATTGAACCTGCTATTAGTGGGAAAGCACGGGGTACAAACGTAACAAAAATGACACTCAGGTCTCAGATGATGATTACCACACAATACAGATGATATATAATATCCAGACTCAACACAGGCCATGTTTTGGCACTGTTGCCTTCATCAGGAGTCCATTAGAAGAGTGTGGTTTTCTTATAATATTTTTAAAAATAACCAAAAAGTCACTATCTCAGTGAGCACTTTTTTCCAGAGCTCCTAACAAAGCAAACTCGAGAAAGTGACTTTTTGGTTATTTTTTAAATAAAAGATCTTATATATTGGATCACCCAGCTTCGTCCATGTGGTCACTTCCACTGTGTTTGTTTTCTACTTTTGTGTTCTGTTGGATTGGATTTGGTTTTCTTCTTTCGTGCTGTGGACCTCATTGACTATGTAAAGTATAAAGTTCAATCTCTGGAGAACAGTCCTCTATGATGTGCTGCACTTTAGATTTTCTTTTTCATGTCATTGTTGGTATGATTTAGTTTCCTTTAATATTATGTGTTATTTCCTTTTGTATTGGAAACATTTCATAAATAAAAGGTGGAAAGAAGGCCAAACAACATCATGGTTAAAAGGTGAAGTGGAAGAGGCTATACTAGCCAAAAGAATATCTTTCAAACGTGGGGAAATCTGAAATCTGAAAGAAGAAAATAGGAAGCACTAGCAAGTTAAATGCAAAACATTGATAAAATAGGCAAAAAGAATTTGAAGCAAATCTTGCTGTAGAGGCAAAAACTCATAATAAAAACTTTTTTCAGGTACATTAGAAGCAGCAGGCCTGTGAGGGAATCAGAAGAAGCATTACATCATTACAGAGTAAAAGGGGCACTCAGGGAGGACAAGACCATAGCGGAAAGACTAACCGTCTCATATTTAAAACAGGAATGGCTCCTAGCTGGTTATACAACACTTAACCAGCTATCTGGCAATATATTGTGTTCAATTCTGGTCGCCGCATCTCAAAAAAGATATAGTGGAATTAGAAAAGGTACAGAGAAGGGTGAAGAAAATGATAAAGGGGATGGGATGACTTTCTTATGAGGGAAGGCTAAAGCGGCTAGGGCTCTTCAGCTTGGAGAAAAGGTGGCTGAGAGGAGATATGATAGAGGTCTATAAAATAATGAGTGGAATGGAACGGAAGATGTGAAGCATCTGTTTACGCTTTCCAAAAATACTAGTACTAGGGGGCATGCGATGAAGCTACAATGTAGTAAATTTAAAACGAATCGGAGAAAATATTTCTTCACTCAACGTGTAATTAAACTCTGGAATTCATTGCCAGAGAATATGGTAAAGGCAGTAAGCTTAGCGGAGTTTAAAAAAGGTGTGGACGGCTTGCTAAAGAAAAAGTCCACAGACCATTATTAAATGGAGTTGGGGAGAATCCACTATTTCTGGGATTAGCAGTATAGAATGTTTTGTACTTTTTTTGGATCTTGCCAGGTATTTGTGGCCTGGATTGGCCACTGTTGGAAACAGGATGCTGGGCTTGATGGACCTTTGGTCTTTCCCAGTATGTCAATACTTATGTACTTATGAGCAGGGGCGTAGCCAGCCTTCCGTGGGAGAGGGGTCCAGAGCCCGGGGGGAGGGGGCACATTTTAGCCCTCCCCCCGGCGCCGCCCCCCCCACCGCCGACATTGCCGCCCCCCCCTCCCGCCGCGAACCCGCCGCCGCTGCAGCCTACCTTTACTTTTGCTGGCGGGGGATCCCACTCCCCGCCAGCCGACGTCTTCTTCTTAGTCGCTTCCTGCTCTTCAATTTGTTTGCTGACGTCCTGCACGTTGTACATGCAGGACGTCAGACTCAGAGAACAGAACTGTTCTCTGAGTCTGACGTCCTGCACGTACAATTACATGCAGGACGTCAGCAAACAAATTGAAGAGCAGGAAGGACTGAGAAGACGTCGGCTGGCGGGGAGTGGGATCCCCCGCCAGCAAAAGTAAAGGTAGGCGGCGGCGGCGGCGGGTTCGCCGGGAGGGGGGTCCTGGGGTGAATCTGCGGGGGCCCCGGCCCCCTCAGGCCCCACGTAGCTACGCCACTGCTTATGAGATAGATGGCTATTAACTGCTGAATATCGCCGGCTAGCACTTAGTAAATAGCCAGTTATATCTTGTAATATAACCAGCTATCCGCCGATATTCAGAGCATCACCAGGTAAGTTTGGTGGCCAAATTAGGCTACCAAAATATCTGGAATATCTTTGGCCGGTTTAAACTTAAGTGGCCAGAGCTGAATATCGGCTTGGATGGTTAACTTTAAATCAGCCACAAAACACCCGGCTATTTAATGTATGTCACCAGAAATAGCCAGCATTGAATATCCAAGCTCAACACCGACTGTAGCAGGCAGCCCAGTTACCTCCCATGGTCTGAATATCGGGCCCTGAATGAATTCTTTCCATCACTCTTTACTGAGGAAGATGTAAGGGAGCTACCTGTGCCAGAAATGGTATTTAAAAGTAATGATTCAGAGGAACTAAAACAAATCTTGATGAACCGGGAAGATGTAATAAGCCAAACTGACAAGCTAAACAGCAGCAAATCACCTGGACTGGATGCTATGCACGTCAAAGCATACATGAAATTTCATATCTTCTATTAGTAATATGTAACCTATCATTACAATCATCTACAGTGCCTGAAGATTGGATGGTGGCCAACATAATGTCAATTTTTAAAAAGGGTTCTTGGGTGATCCAGAAAACTACAGATTGGTGAGCCTGATGTCAGTGCTAAACAAAATAGTAGAAATTGGGGGGGGGGGGGGGGGGGGGGGAAAGAGAGAGCCAACAGTAGCCCAGGAGCACATGGTCGGTGTGTAGTATCCTTGAAGGGTACTATTGAAACAGGACATTTAGGGAATTCCAATAGAAAGGTTTCAACAATGGTGAGAGAAAGCCAGGAATGTTTAATGGAAGAATAGAGTAAAGGATGCAAATTATCCTTGTCAACTTCTAAGCAGCTTTTAGATGCAAGGAAAAAACATAATTTGAAGTCTCTCTGTACAAATACTAGAAGCCTAAAAAATAATATGGGAGAGTTAGAATATATAGCACTAAATGAAGGGGTAGATACAATAGGCATAAGAGACCTGGTAGAAGTGGACAATCAATGAACACGTTATCAGTTTACAAACTATATCAGAATGATAGAGTGGATCAAATTGGGGGGGGGGTGTGCTACATGTTAAAGAGGGAATAGAGTCAAACAAAATCAATATCTACTATAATAAAACTCACCCTCAACGTTCTGAAGACAACATTCTGAAGTCACTCAGTCACTCACTGAAGGGTTCATGGATTCATGGTGGTGAAGCCACAACACTGACTATGTCTCTCTGCCCCGCCCTCGCATGACGGCCCAATCAGAAAAAACACCCTCAACATTCTGAAACACAAAGGACCATCACAACACCGTTCCCAGGCAACACTAGGCAACATAAGACGGACCAATCAGAGGAAACTACGTGACAATAAGGGAGGAGCATTCCCCAGCAGAATGGCTCATTATCTGTGCAGCACGGAGAGCACAGAACCACCGCTGGAACGAGAGATGAATATTCCTGCTGTGGGTATGTGCAAAAATAGACCGGGGGAGGGGGGGGGGGGAGAAATTTTTAAATGCCTATTGCCAGTACTGAAGAGTGCCAGAGGGCCTATAGCACAGACTATATTTGGGATCGCTTGACATGGAGTCAGAGGAGCCGGAAAACAACGTGCCCGTCACCATCTGGGACGTGGGCGAACAGGACAAGCTGCGGCCCAGCTGGAAGGATTACCCGCGACCCAGCCAGCAGCAAACAGCGACCAAGGAAGGGGGAGGAGTACTCCTTCCCTGCCTAGGAATCGCTGGAGACTGGCTGCCAAACTAACGAAACAACCGCACACCGACGCACCACCTCCATCATTCGAAAGGCATCCACTCTTTCTTCAACAGAAATGCAAACTAATAATACAAAGCAAACAAAGAATACATGGTTTCTCAGGCGGCTGCAGGTAACTCCCCACCCCCTTCCTCTTCCCCTTTTGCCGAAGCGGCCAAGGACGTGCCCAACCATCCCCAGCCTCAGGCAAGCTGTCTCCCACCTCGGGGATTCCCTGAGCACCCGGAAAAAGACAGCGCTGATTCCTGCAGCGCATAAATGTTCCAGCATTCCCCTGCAGCCGGCCTGAAATGGACCAAACATACCGGATCACCCCCCGATGGCCCGAGACCGTGCTCTTCTCCCTTCCGCCAACTTAAAACAACCATCCCCGTCCTCAGGCAAGCCGTCACCCACCTCCAGGATGCCCAGAACCCCAACCCAATGGAAAAAGATGGCGCTGCTTCCAACAGCAAATTTCTCTTCCAGCATTCCCCTACAGCAGCCCTGAAACGGCCAAAAAATACCAACAGACAAAGAACGTGCTCCTCTACCTTCCGCCCATCTAAAACAACACTGCTGCCTCAGCACAACACAAAAAAAAATGGAAAAAAAAAAACACCACTGAACAAAGGCTGACCCCCCTACAACCACATTTACATTTCACCAACGGAAAGACCCCCCTCCACAAACCTCCTTGACAGACAAAACCACACACACACACAATACAACAGAAACACACCCTCAAAGCCACAGACCAATCCAACCCACTTTGCCAGCACAAACAAAACAAAACAAAAAAAGACACACATCAACAACCTGCACACACACCACACCCTCACACACTCTCACACACACACACACACACACACACACAAAATAACTCTGTGACACATACATACACACACACACAAAAAAAAACACATGCTAGCGCCCGTTTCATTGGTTTCGGAAACGGGCCTTTTTTACTAGTTCTATATAAAACAGATAGCAGCATGGAATCCTTATGGATAGAAATTCCATGTGTGAAGGGAAATAGTATACTGGTAGGGCTGTACTACGTCCACCAGGACAGAATGAACAGACAGATGAAGAAATGTTTACAGAAATTAGGAAAGCTGGCAAATTGGGCAACAGTATAATAGTGGGTGATTTCAATTACCCCAATATTGACTGGATAAATGTTACATCAGAAAGCACTAGGGAGGTAAAATTCTTAGATGTAATAAATCACTGCTTTTTGGAGCAAATGGTCCAGGAATTGACAAGAGGGGGAGCTATATTAGATCTACTCCTATGAGAGATAACACGGTTGGATCCGCTGGAAAACAGTGATCATAACATGACCAAATCTGAGTGGAGGAGTAGCCTAATGGTTAGTGCGGCAGACTGAGATCCTGGGGAATTGGGTTCAATTCCCACTGCAGTTCCTTATGATCCTGAACAAGTCACTTAGGGCTCTGTTTTCTAAGCTATGTTATAGGTGTACTAGTGTTTTTAGTGCACGCTAAAAATTAGCACATACTAATGCTAGAGACACCCATATATTCCTATGGGTGCCTCTAGAATTAGCGCGCACTAAAAATGCTAGTGTACCTTAGTAAAACAGGGCCTTTAATCCTCCATTGCACCAGGTACATGAACTTAGGTTGTGAGCCTTCTACGGACAGAGAAAGTACCTGCATATAATATGTACAGCACCGGGTACATCTAGTAGCACTATAGAAGTGATTAGTGCCACAGCCACAAGGGGGCTTTGCAATCTGTCACAGCCACAGGGGGCCTTTGCAATCTGTCACAGATTCAGAGTGGACTGCAATCAGGGCTGTGGCAGACAAATCCTCTGGGTTGGCACAGGGCAGGAGTAGCAGGATTCAACAACAGGACAAGGACCGGATCCAGATGAGGCAAGGAAAGGAAGGCAAAGGGGTGGAACTGGAACCCAGGTAAAACAAGGCAAGACTCGGAACTAGGCTAAAACTGGGTTCAGAATAGACAAGACAAAATTGAACCCCAGGCAGAGCAAGGCAAGATATAGAATTAGGTTAAAACTGAGTCCAGGATAGGCAAGACAAGGGCAAAGTAAGAACTGGATCTGGACAGGACTGGACAAGACAAGGCTAACCACAACTGGACAAAGCAGACAGGCAAGATAGAAGCTGGATCCAGACGAGGCAAAACAGCAAGGCAAAAGGGCTAGAACTGAACCCAGACAGGAATTTGGCAAGACACAGGAACAAGGCTAGAACTGGGTTCAGACAAGGCAAGGCTAGGCAGGGCAAGAACTGGATCCAGACATGAGAAAGAGCAAAACAAGACAAGGCACGAGACACAGCAGAGCAGGAGCTGGGCAACAGGGACAAACAGAAGCAGACTAAAGACAGGGCAGGAACAGAGCTTAGCTGTAGCAGAAACCAGGATTGGATCTTGGCTGTAGCAGGAACTAGGTACAGAACTTGGTTATAGCAGAAACAGGAGAAGAGCTTGGCTGTAGTAGAAACCAGGAACAGAGCTTGACTGTAACAGGAACTACAAACAGAACTTGACTGTAACAGGTACCAGGAACGGAGCTTGACTGTAGCAGAAGCAGAGCTTGGCTGTGGTGGAAACCATGAACAGAGCCTGACTGTAGCAGAAACAGAGCTTGGCTGTAGCAGGAACTAGGAACAGAGCTTGGTTATAGCAGAAACAGGAGAAGAGCTTGGCTGTAGCAGAAACCAGGAACAGAGCTTGACTACAGCAGAAACAGAGCTTGGCAATAGTAGAAACAGAGAGTGAGGCTTGGATAGACTGGAGTGGGGCTTGGATAATCTCCGAAATGAAGCTTGGAGTCCGCAGAAGCAGCAGAGACAGATCACCAGAAAAAGATGAGTCTGGACGAGGGGGCACGGTCATGGCAGTGACAATTAGCAGTAGTAGCTGATATCTGGAGTGAAGTCACTAAGGAAATCTCCACAGCTCGAAACCTTGGGGTCATCTTTGACTCTTCTCTCTCCTTCTCTGTTCATATCCAGCAGATCGCCAAGACCTGTCGTTTCTTTCTTTACAACATCCGTAAAATCCGCCCCTTTCTTTCCGAGCACTCTACCAAAACCCTCATCCACACCCTTGTCACCTCTCATTTAGACTACTGCAATCTGCTTCTTGCTGGCCTCCCACTTAGTCACCTCTCCCCTCTCCAATCGATTCAAAACTCTGCTGCCCGTCTCGTCTTCCCCCAGGGTCGCTTTACTCATACTACCCCTCTCCTCAAGTCGCTTCACTGGCTCCCTATCCATTTTCGCATCCGGTTCAAACTTCTTCTACTAACCTATAAATGTACTCACTCTGCTGCTCCCCAGTATCTCTCCACACTCGTCCTTCCCTACATCCCTTCCCGTGCACTCCGCTCCATGGATAAATCCTTCTTATCTGTTCCCTTCTCCACTACTTCCAACTCCAGACTTCGCGCCTTCTGTCTCGCTGCACCCTATGCCTGGAATAAACTTCCTGAGCCCCTACGTCTTGCCCCTTCCTTGGCCACCTTTAAATCTAGACTGAAAGCCCACCTCTTTAACATTGCTTTTGACTCGTAACCACTTGTAACCACCTGCCTCCACCTACCCTCCTCCTTCCTGTACACAATAATTGATTTGATTTGCTTACTTTATTTTTTGTCTATTAGATTGTAAGCTCTTTGAGCAGGGACTGTCTTTCTTCTATGTTTGTGCAGTGCTGCGTACACCTTGTAGCGCTATAGAAATGCTAAATAGTAGTAGTAGTAGTACAGTGGCAGCATTTAATTTTCAAAATCAGGAAAATGGTTTAAAAGAAGGTAAAAGGATTGGCCACAAAGGTTAGGACTTTAAATCAGACATGGATGCTCTTTATAAATACCATCTTGGAAGCCCAGAAAAGACATATTCTATCTATTAACAAAGATGGAAAGAGCAAATGACAGCCAGCTTCGTTAAAAGGTGAGGTGAAAGAGGCAATTGGAGCCAAAAGAACATCCTTCAAGGAATGGAAAAAGGATCCAAAAGAAGAGAAAAAGAAGCACATAAGAAACTGGCAAGTTGGATGCAAAGCATTGATAAAGAAGGCTAAAAGAAAATATGAAGAGAAACTTGCCACAGAGGCAAAAACGCATAGTAACACCATGTTACTATGAGTTTTTGCCATAGGTGTAGTTTGACTGTTCCATGGTGGGGGGGGGGGGGGGGGGCAATATCATATTTATTTGCATACTAGTTAAAAAAGGCCCGTTTCTTCCAGAAATGAAACGGGCGCTAGCAAGGTTTTCCTCGGAGTGTGTATGTTTGACAGAGTGTGTTTGACAGTGACTGTGTGTGAGAGCGAGAGAGTGAATGTGCAAGTGTGTGTGTGTGTGACAGAGAGAGAGTGAGACTGTCTCCTCTGTCCCCTGCCCCCCCTCCAGCCACTCAGCGATTCTTCTCTCTCCCTTGCTTCCCCTCCAGGCACCCAGCGATTCCCCTCTGTCCCCTGCCTCCCCCTTGTAGCCACCCAGCGATTCTCCTCTCTCCCCTGCCCCCCCCTCCAGCCACCCAGTGATTCTACTCTCTCCTCTGCCCTCCCTCCAGGCACCCAGCGATTCTCCTCTATCCCCTGGCCCCCCCTGTAGCCACCCAGCGATTCTCCTCTCTCCCCTGCCCCCCCTCCAGTCACAGCGATTATACTCTCTCCCCTGCCCCCCCCCCCTCCAGGCACCCAGCGATTCTCCTCTGTCCCCTGGCCCCCCTGTAGCCACCCAGCGATTCTCCTCTCTCCCCTGCCCCCCCTCCAGCCACAGCGATTCTACTCTCTCCCCTGCCCCCCCTCCAGGCACCCAGCGATTCTCCTCTATCCCCTGGCCCCCCTGTAGCCACCCAGCGATTCTCCTCTCTCCCCTACCCCCTCCAGTCATAGCGATTCTACTCTCTCCCCTGCCCCCCTCCAGGCACCCAGCGATTCTCCTCTATCCCCTGGCCCCCCTGTAGCCACCCAGCGATTCTCCTCTCTCCCCTGCCCCCCCTCCAGGCACCCACCGAGTCTCCATCGCTCCTTTGAAAGCCCTGCTTGTCTGTTGCCTTCCCTTCGAGTTCGATCCCTCTGAGTCCCGCCTTCTGATATCATTTCCTCTTTCCGCGAGGGCAGGACTCTGAGGGAACGAACTGGAAGGGAAGGCTACAGACGGGCAGGGCTTTCAAAGGAGTGACGGAGACTCGGTGGGTGCCTGGAGGGGGGGGGCAAGGGAGAGAGGAGAATTGCTGGGTGGCAATGATGGACTGGGCAGGCGGGTTGGGCATTTTTTACAGACTGTTGATTGGTTCCTCGTTCTTGTGAAGTTGCGGGACAGTGAGAGCCAATGAAACGCTGAGCTACAGACTTATGAACCCTACACTGCCACAGTGCCATGGAGTCAGCTTCAGAATGTTGGAGGTGCTTTTTATTATATAGGATATACATCTCATACATTTTCATTATGGTTATCTGAAAAAATAGACTGGATAGGGACCAAGATTATTGGACAGTGAATATTTTTTCACTGAAATAAGCTAGCACCAAGGGAAGATTGTCTCATGGTGCTCCCACTCACATCCCCAAGGGCAGTGCACACTATCCCTCTCCCCTTCCCCTCACACACTTCCCTAGAACATCAATACACCTCCTACTGGGAAAACAGAAAACGTTGGACTGTTACAAATCCATAGGTGGAAAATATACCCTAGCAAAACACACCACCACTCCACAAAATGGTCTCAGCAGTCCAACCACCTGACCTTCCATCACCCCACAACAGCATAAAAGGGGTCAGGGATCCTACCACTTCTACCCCTCCCACACACACATAAAAGGCAATTCTATAAGATACCTAAATATAAAGTGACCTATTATAGAATTCCCTTACGTACATAAGTACATAAGTATTGAAATACTGGGAAAGACCAAAGGTCCATCAAGCCCAGCATCCTGTTTCCAACAGTGGCCAATCCAGGTCACAAATACCTGGCAAGATCCCAAAAAAGTACAAAACATTCTATACTGCTAATCCCAGAAATAGTGGATTCTCCCCAAGTCCATGTAATAATGGTCTATGGACTTTTTCTTTAGGAAGCCATCCAAACCTTTTTTAAACTCTACTAAGCGAACCCCCTTTACCATATTCTCTGGCAATGAATTCCAGTGTTTAATTACACGTTGAGTGAAGAAATATTTTCTCTGATTCGTTTTAAATTTACTACATTGTAGCTTCATCGCATGCGCCCTAGTACTAGTATTTTTGGAAAGCGTAAACAGACGCTTCACATCTTCCCGTTCCACTCCACTCATTATTTCATAGACCTCTATCATATCTCCCCTCAGCCGCCTTTTCTCCAAGCTGAAGAGCCCTAGACACTTCAGCCTTTCCTCATAGGGAAGTCGTCCCATCCCCATTATCATTTTCATTGCACTTCTCTGCACCTTTTCTATTTCCACTATATCTTTTTTGAGATGCGGCGACCAGAATTGAACACAATATTCGAGGTGCGGTTGCACCATGGAGCGATACAAAGGCATTATAACATCCTCATTTTTGCTTTCCATTCCTTTCCTAATAATAACTAACATTCTATTTGCTTTCTTAGCCGCAGCAGCACACTGAGCAGAAGGTTTCAATGCATCATCAACGACAACACCTAGATCCCTTTCTTGGTCTGTGACTCCTAACGTGGAACCTTGCATGATGTAGCTATAATTCGGGTTCCTGTTTCCCACATGCATCACTTTGCATCCCTTCCAAATCCTCTTTACTCCCTGAAAAGTTTGCATAAGTTTCCTCATTTTCTTCCTCCTCCTGCTGACCTCCACTTTCATCCTCCAATCCATCATAGGCAGTCAGTGATTCGGCTGTTTGCGGATGATCAGATGGGTGGGACTAAGGTGGTGGGGTGGGAAGGGGTAAGTTAAAATCCTTAGGGTGGGGGGAACTCCTACATCAATAGTAAAAGTACAGTAGGGGCATTTTTGAACACAGCAAGGAAAGACCCCTTTAAGGTCTCTCTGGTGCAGATCCAACATCTGCCACCCCCAATTATTTCTCTTACTGATAATATGCACACTGAACCCCACTCCAGGGAATTATGTGCCAAAAATTTTTAAATAATGTAAGGCAAAATAATACTGCACAACTCCACAGAGGAGGAAGCAATGGCAGCATAACAACACAGCGGAGGAAGCAACATATGAAACAGAATAGTATTTGCAAAATTCTGGTAATACATGCAGGTACTTTAAAACTTGGCCAGCAATCAGTTTATTTATTTATTTATTTATTTATTGCATTTGTATCCCACCTTTTCCCACCTATTTGTAGGCTCAAAGTGGCTTACAGAGTGTGGTTATGACATAATCATTTCATATTAACAGGTACATTTCTTATAGTTTGAATGTTGTTAAGAGAAGATAAGCATAGTCGTTCTAGCACCTTCCTGTTGGCCATGTGAACAGTAATGTTCGGCAGCTCTGCAACAGAAATCCTGTGGTTTCCAGGAACCATAAAATGATTTGCCTAGTAAGTTACCAAATAGCCACCAGGCTTTAGATCCGCCAATCTTTAGTTAATTGTTGGGTTACCAAACATGTTTGGAATACATATCATCTGTATTAGCTATACCTAATGGTTAGAGCAGCAGGCTGCCAACCAGGGAAGCCAGGGTTAAAATGCCACTGCGCTCCTTGATTTCTTGGACAAGTCACTTAACACTCCATTGCCTCAGGTACACACTTAGACTACAAGCCCTCCAGGAAAAGGAAATATCTACTGTAGCTGAATGTAACTTGTCTTGAGCTACTACTGAGAAAGGTGTAATCTAAATTCAAATCCAAAATCCACTATCAGACATATTTAATCCTTTAGTGTCCAATGTTCCCGTAATAAGCCATATGGGAACAGATTGATGGGAACATTGGACAAGTCCATTCCCAAGTCCATAAACCACTACTAAATGGACTGGGAAAAATCCACAATTCCAGGAATAACATGTATAGAATGTTTGTACGTTTGGGAAGCTTTCCAGGTGCCCTTGGCCTGGATTGGCTGCTGTCGTGGACAGGATGCAGGGCTCGATGGACCCTTGGTCTTTTCCCAGTGTGGCATTACTTATGTACAAAACACTACAAATGTCACTAATTTCCAGGAGTCACACAAGAAGGGCCTACCTAAGAAAAAGCTGCTCCATAAAAAGGGCCTACCTAAGAAAAACAGCACCAGAACATCAATACACCTACTGGAAAACTAAACAAGCCAGATTAGTACAGATTGATCCTGCATAGGCATTCAATGCTAGCAGAATACCTGGTCTCTTCCACACTCGCAGAATGCAGATAAACCCTCACCAAATATAGAATATGTAACTACATACTAAAAATAGAAAAATGTAGACAAAAATTAAACTGAACTCCCAAGCAACCAGACTTTGCACACAATACACCAGAAAATCAGTAGTGTGTACCTTCATACTGTGCAAAATATAAAGATAGGTGTAAATTTCAAAACCTGACATATTCTATATACTACATTACAAATTAAGGGGTCCATTTACTAAGGTACGCTAATGGATTTAGCGCATGATAAATGCTAAGATGATCATTTTATACCTATGGGCTTCTGAGCATTTAGCATATGCTAATCACTAGAGTGTGCTAAATCTATTAGCACACCTTAGTAAAAGGACCCCTAAGCATGGTATACTGTCCAAACCAGAAGAAGGTGATTTAGGCTCTTGAAAGCTAACCGAAAAATGTATTCACGTAGTCCAATAGAAAACCATTTCCTTTTTTCCACTTTGCACTGTTTGTAATATTCTAGTTTTTAAATTAAAAATATATATTTTTTCTACCTGTGTGGTCTGGTCATTTAATGTTTCTAATCGTGTTGATTCCAGTCTCTGGTTTCTGCTAACTCTCTTGCCAGAGTTTCCTTTTCCATTTGTCATTTTTCTTTCTCCTCCTGTATTCTTCACTTTCTTCATTACATCTAGATCCTGAATTGATCTGTTTCTTCCATTTATTTTTCTGCCTTTCTGTCCAGATTTCATTATTACTAACCAATTTCCCTCTTTTCACTGCATCTACCTACAGGTTTCCATCTCTTTCCCTCACCCCTGCCCCCTTCCTCATATTCCCCAGATTTTCACTGTCTGTCCTCTCCTTCTTCCGTCCTCTCTCCTCCTATTCCATCCCCTTTCCCCCATTCCATCAGCATCTTCTACCCCCTCTCCCTTCCACCTAGTGTCTCCTCCTTCTCTCTCTTCCCCTTTCATCCAGCATCACCACTCTCTCTGCCTCCCCCTTCCTCCTGTCTCTCATCTCCCCTTCCATCCAGCATCTCCCACCTCCTCCTTCCATTCAACATCTCCCATCTCTCATCCACTTCCATCCAATGTCTCCCCTTCCCCCTTCCATCCAGTGTCTCCCCCTCTCTCTCCCCCTTCGCAGCATCTCTCATTTCTCTCTCTCTCTCTCTCTCATTCTTTTCCATCGTGTCTACTCTCCCCCTTCCATTCAGCATCTCCCCTCTCTCTCCCCCCTTTGCAGCATCTTCCATCTCTCTCTCATTCCTTTCCATCCTTTCCTTCATCCCTCCATTGAGCATCTCCGCCTCACCCCTCCATTGAGCATCTCCCCTCTCTCTCCCCCCCTTTGCAGAATCTTCCATCTCTCTCATTCCTTTCCATCCAGTGTCTCCCCTCCCCCTTACCTCCAGCCATCTCCTTATCTATCTCCCTCTTTGCTGCAAATCCCATCTCTCTCATTCCTTTCCATCCAGTATCTCCCCTTCCTCCTTCTCTCCAACATCTTCCCTCTCTCTCTCTCTCTCTCTCTTCCCCTTCCATTGCCTCCCCCTTCTATTTACTGTCTCCCCCTATCTATCCTCTTCCATTCACTGTCTCTCCAGGCTTTCCCCATTCCATCTAGTGTCTGTCTCTTCCATCTAGAATGTCCTTTCTCACTCCCCTTCCCTGATGCAGCCATCCAGGATCTCATCTGACACCTGTCCTCTCGTTCACTCTCTCCAGTCCCCCCCCCCTCAGGATCTCTTCTCCCTGCCTCACTTGTCCTCTTGCTCACTCTCTCCAGCCCACCACCCTCCGGGCAAGGTTAGGGACATAGGCGCCAAACTACTAGCTTCTCCTCCCGGTTGCTGCTGTGGCAGCCTGGAGGAACCACAAGCTTCCATTCTCTACCCTGCCATTCCCTTCCCTGCCTCTCCATCCCTTTGCAGCCGATGCAGATACAAAGCAAAATAAAAACGTGCACGGGACTGTGCTCCTGCACGCGCTGCTGACGCTTCCCTCCTCCTCACTCCTGAAAGAGGAACTTACATTATGAGGCAGGTGAGGGAGGAGGAGGGTAGCCGGCAGTGGCACACACAGCAGGAGTATGGCCCTGCGCACGTTTTCATCATGCTTTGCCAAAGGGGGGGGGGGGGGTGAAGGGAGTGAGCAAGAGGCAGGAAAGGAAATGAAAGGGAAATGCACGGAAGTTCGTGGTTCCTCCAGCTTGCCACATTAAAGACCGGGAGGAGAAGCTAGTGGTGGTGTTTGCTTATGTCCTTATCCCTGCCCAGGTAAGGGCAGCTTGTTTGGGGGGGCAATGCTCCCTCTTGCCTCCCCCAAACTACACCCATGGTAACACCTTTTTCAGGTATATCAGAAGCAGAAAGCCTGTGAGAGAATCCGTGGGACCGTTAGATTATCAAGGAGCAAAAGAGGCACTCAGGGATGACAAAGGCCATAGTGGAGAGATTGAATGAATTTTTGCTTTGATCTTTATGGAAGAAGCGCTGCGTACATCTAGTAGCGCTATAGAAATGATAAGTAGTAGTAGTAAGATGAAAGAGATCTACATATACCAGAAATGATTTTCAAGGGTGAAGATGCAGAGGAACTAAAAGAAATCTCGGTGAATCTGGAAGATGTACTGAGCCACATCAATAAATTAAAGAGTAGTAAATCACCTGAATGGTTTGCTCCCTAGGGTACTGAAATAACTCAAACATGAAATTGCTGGTCTGCTATAAGTGATCTGTATCCTGTCATTAAAATCATCCATACTACATGAAGATTGGAGGATGTCCAATGTAATGTATGTGGTGATCTGGGAAATTACAGACCGGTAAGCCTGACTTCAATGCTGGGCAAAATAGTGGAAACTATTATAAAGAATAAAATTACAGAACACATAGATAAACATGGTTTAACGGGAAAGAGTCAGCAAGGATTCAGCCAAGGGAAGTCTTGCCTCATCAATTTGCTTCATTTCTTGCAGTGGCGTAGCCAAGGGTGGGCCTGGGTGGGCCCTCAGCTCAGGCCCACCCAGTAGCAGCACACCTATGATGTGGCTGGCAGGGATCCCCAAGCCCCACCAGCCGAAAACTCCCAACGGCTGTCCCTCCTGCATACCTTGTAAATAGCAGATCTTCGCCTGCAGCAAGCAGCGACTGCTACATACTGCTCGCACCAGCCCCACTCCCTTCCCTCTGATGTATTCCCCGCCTATGTGGAAACAGGAAGTTGCATCAGAAGGAAGGCTCTGGGGACAACATGAGCAGTGTGTATTAGTTGCTGCTCACTGCTGGTGAGAATCTGATATTTAAAAGGTATTTAGGAGAGGGGGGGGGGATGTTTGAGAGACCATATGGCATGCAGGCGAGAGAGAGAGAGAGACCAAATAACCTGTGGGACAAATGGAGTTCTTCTGCCCACCCATCTTGGACCCAGGCCCACCCAAAATTGGGTGTCTGGCTACACCCCTGCTTTGAAGGTGTGAATAAACATATGATAAAAGTGCACTGGTTGATGTAGTGTATCTAGATTTTCAGAAAGATTCTGACAAAGTTCCTCATGAGAGACTTCTGAGAAAATGTCATTGGATAGGAGGCAAAGTTCTGTTGTGGATTAGGATTTGGTTATTGGACAGAAAACAGAGAGTAGGCCTAAATGGCCATTTTTCTCAATGGAAGATGGTGAATAGTGGAGTGCCTCAGGGATCTGTACTGGGACTACTACTATTTAACATATTTGTAAATGATCTGGAAATCGGAACAATTGAGATGATTAAATTTGCAGATGACACAAAAATATTCAAAGTTGTTAAAACATATGCAGTTGAAATTTAATATGTACAAATGTAAAGTGATGCACGTTGAGAAAAAAAATCCAAATCATAGTTACCTGATGCTAGGGTATACCTTAGGAGTCAACACCCGAGAAAAAGATCTAGGTGTCATTGTAGACAATAAGCTTAAATCTTCTGCCCAGTGTGCAGCAGTAGCCAAAAAAGCAAACAGGATGGTAGGAATTTTTAGGAAAAGAATGGAAAATATGACCAAGGATAATATAATGCCTCAGTATCACTCCATAGTTTGATCTCACCTTGAATACTGCATTTAATTCTGCTCGCCGTATCTCAAAAAATATATAGCGGAATTAGAAAAGGTTCAAAGAAGAGCGACCAAAATGATAAAAGGGATGGAATTCCTCTCTAATCAGGAAAGGCTAGTGCTCTTCAGCTTGGAAAAAAGATGTCTGCGGAGGCATATGATTGTGGTTTACAAAATCCTGAGTAGTGTATATTGAGTAAAAGTGAATCAATTTTTTACTCTTTCAAAAAGTACAAAGGCTAAGGAACACTCAATGAAGTTTGTTGTTTGTATTCAGAATCATGAAGTACAGCCAGAGAGTAGACAAGCTTTCACTTTCCAATCATCGCACTTCTCATATAACCAACCTTCCAAAAATCTTTTGCTGTCATTCAATTACTTGTAGAGTATAAATATATCTAAACTCTATCCACAATAACTTGATTCAGAGTCAGAAATGAATGTGAGGCAAAAAAAAAAAAAGCAAGTTGAATTTAGCTTTTTCAGATGTACTCCACTGCAAATCGGATATGAGTATGCATTTTCAGCAGAGGGGCTATCCCAAAAATGTAGTCAAGCAAGCTTTTAAGAGAGCATTTAACACTTAACGTGAATGGTTATTTTTTTGATTCACGGCATACGTCAAAGTGTTCACAAAGTGGGACCCCAGTTTGTGTCCTCCTCTTTTCTAGACAAGCTCAGCAAATTAGTGGAATTATTTGTAAACATTGGGCTATTTTACAACTTTTACACAATTTTCAACATTTTCCACATTTTGCCCACAAATGTAGTAAGAATTTGGGAGAAATAATGAGTAACATTTTATCAAACACTTAAGAAAGCTCCACAGGGGGCCATTCACCTTGAGGTCATTGCACCTATTATAGATATTCTATGACTACTCAGACAGTAGTAAATCCAAAAACAGATAAACTTTTTATGTTGCGGTGCAAGACTGATTGTAATCCCTTAAAGTTTATTTTTGCAAGTCAATGTCCTTGCTCGTATTTTTATATTGGGGAAATAAAAAAGAAAAGAAAACTTAGAATAGCAGAATATCTTAGTAACATTTGTAATGAATGATTAGAAGCCCCCTTCGTGAAACACTGGTGTACAGCACACTCAGAGCGTGATTTATGCTTTGCGGTTTTACAACAGTTATCTCTAATAGAGGAGGAAACACATCTGAGATTCTTTTATGCATGGAACAAAGATTCTTCTACCAGTGGGAGACAATGAGGGGAATTTTCAAAAGAAACGTCCAAGTTGCGATTTGGATGTCTTTGCAAAACGTCGAAATCCAGGGGCGGGGGTAACCTGTATTTTCAAAATAAGATGGACGTCATCTTTCATTTCAAAACTACCGTCAGAGATGTCCAAATCCTTAAATTTGGACATCCCTAGATTTGGACGTCCTTGGATCTGGACGTTTCTGACTTTCGACAATTTTCGAAACCAAAGACGTCCATGTCAAAAACATCCAAATGCAAGCCATTTGGACGTGGGAGGAGCCAGCATTTGTAGTGCACTGGTCCCCCTGACATGCCAGGACACCAACCAGGCACCCTAGGGGGCACTGCAGTGGACTTCATAAATTGCTTCCAGGAACATAGCTCCCTTACCTTGTGTGCTGAGCCCCTCAAAACCCACTACCCACAACTGTACACCACTACCATAGCCCTTACAGGTGAAAGGGGCACCTATATATGGGTACAGTGGGTTTGTGGTGGGTTTTGGAGAGCTCGCTGTTTCTTCCACAAATGTAACAGGTAGGGGGGATATGGACCTGGGTCCGCCTGTCTGAAGTGCACTGCAGTACCCACTAAAACTGCTCCTGGGACCTTCATGAGCTGTCATGGACCTGAGTATGACATCTGAGGCTGGCATAGAGGCTGGCACGAAATATTTTTAAAGATGTTTTTTGAGGGTGAGAGGGGGTTAGTGACCACTGGGGGAGTAACGGGAAGTCATCCCCGATTCCCTCCGTTGGTCATCTGGTCATTTCGGGCACCTTTTTGTGCTATTAAACATTCAGGAAATATGCATCCCTGTGCTTCATTGGATTTAGTATTTTCACGTAACTGATTTAGTATTTTCAATTGTCTGATTCTATCCAATTCAACAAGAAATTTTTCTTTAAATCCAAGATTAAATATAAAAAGACATATATCTATATCTACATGCCTATATCTATAGCTATATATCTATCTATAGGGCCCTTTTACTAAGCTGCACACAAAGTGGCCTTTGCACGCCCTTGCACAGGTTTCTCCTGCACAGTAAGGGCCCCTTTTACAAGCTGCTGTAAAAGGGACCCTGAGGTAGCGTTGGCACGTGAATTTGACACAGAACCATAGCCCGCAGTGGCCCTTGGTGCTGTTTTAGATTTTGTACATGTGGTAATGTCGCCATTAGCACACAGTCATAAAACAATTACCGTGTGAGCACATACCGCTACCCATTTTGTAGATGGTAAGGACTCACCTGGTAATCCTGCGCTAACCAGTTAGTGCACGCTAATAATATGAATATGTTAACTGATTAGTGCAGGAACAGGCTCCCCACCCCCATGACACACCTCTCCAAAAACAAATAGACAATTTTTAGCATGCGGATTAGCTCATGCTAAATTGGCACTTATCGCAGGATGCCTGAGCGTCTCCTGCTGTACGCCATTTAAAGCTGCATTGGGTGCTTATTGACACCTAATGCTGCTTAGTGAAAGGTCTCCTATATTTGTTAGGGGATGTGCAGTTTCAATTCATTTTTGAAAAATATGACTTTTTCTGGTTTTCACGGATTTACTTTATCCCCCTGTTTACTAAGCTGCGCTAGCGGCTGCTGCGTGGCAATGCTGATACAGCCCATTCAGAGTGAAAGGGCTGTGTCGATATTGCCTCCCGGCAGTCCCTGGCTTATTTCACACATTCATGTTGATAATTTACTAAAAATCTGCATTACAAATATGAAAATTAACTATACATACATTAATTCTGATGAACATTAAATTGATTTTTTTGTACATTTTTAAGGTGTCCTTACAAACTGGATGGATGCCAATACATGCACATCCATAATGTGTATAATAGAGTTTATATAATAATATTTACTAATACCATTGATACATGAGATAGAAGAAACATGCCCTTTCTTATAAATAGATGCCAGAGTTAACTTATATTCATAAATGCAACATTCAGAATGATCTGTAAAGAAGCATTTTACATAGTCAGGTTCTGATCTAGGCCTGATAGGTATTTTGTTTACTACAATATCTGTAAGAAACTATTTGAAGAAAGGAAAAAAAATCAAAGGAGCAGTACTGTATCTGACAACACTGTGTAACACCTCTAAAAACTGAACAAATGAACAAGAAAATGTAAGAAAATAGTGGCATACCAGGAATCAAACATGGCCATGAACTGTAGGTATCTGACGTTGCCATCCTCATCAAGGGGGCTTCTATCCAGCAGTCGCTCCAGCTCTTCATCAGTAAGCTCCAGGCCAAACCTGAAACAAACAGCAGTCAGCACCAGTCACTCACGGAGTTCACCTTTGGGTCAGCAGGACCCACAATACCCCAGGCATATGGCTGCCATTAACTCATTGTCACACAGCCTCAGTCCTCCAGAGCAGGAGCACCATGTGAATATCAGAGGTTAATCAGGATTTTGATGGCTTCAGTTTTTCTGAAAGAAAGAAATTCTTGCCCAGAATCTCAGCAATGGTGGGTTTACAGACACAGATACACCAGCATACTGAACTGCTCCTGATTGTCCCCTATAAACCAGTTTATTCATTAAACTAAAACACTGGTATTGCTTAAACAAGTTAACACTGAAAGGCCTTTCAGTCACTCCCATCCACTATGAAAGAAAATAGTTTAAAAAAAAAGTGGCTTTTTGAGGAAAAAAAAAACAGTGTCTTACTGCTTTTGCAAAGCATTTCATAATGGCTTTCAGGACATTTTTTGCATACGAATATTTAAAAAGTGGCAGTGTTTATTCATCAGCAAGAAAGTGTCTTCATCTCTGAAGCCCAACCAGAGCATAATCCTTGCAATACTGACATAAATAAGAAGGAAATAATGGCAAACAAGGCGGTCATTCATCACCTTGCAGAACTAATAAGTGGCAGTGGACTTTATTTCTATAGGAAAGGAAGAGTGATAGTATTTCCTGCACCAGACACTGCAATACAAATATATGGTGAATATCCTATTTAAATGTCACTTAAATTTGTACAATTATTTGTACAGGCTGACTGCACATACAATTAGAAGAGACTCCAACAAGATATTTCTCTTAGATTCTTTTTTCTTTTTCTTTTTAGAAATATCTTTGGGGGGTCTTTTACTAAGGCACGCTAAGAATAGGCGAGTGCTAGACATTAGAGACACCCACAGGAATACATTGGTGTCTCTAACGTTTAGCGCGTGCCTATTTTTAGCGTGCGCCAGGGGCTATCTGCTTGGGGCCACAGGGGCCTGGGCCACAGGGGCCCGGGCCCCCACAGATTTCGCCCTGGACCCCCCTACCACCGTCAACCCTACCCCGCCGTCGCTGTCACCTACCCCCGCTGAGGTTCACTTCCTCCTGCTGGTGCCTTTAAAAACCCAACCCCCGCCAGCCCAGCCGAGGTCTTGTTTAAGTTCTTCTTCCTTGTGCTGTTGAAAGCTGCAGCCTGCATCCCTTCCAGTTTCAGACAGAGTCTGACGTCGCAGCACGTTGTACGTGCAGGACGTCAACGTGCTGCGACGTCAGACTCCGTCCAAAACTGGAAGGGATGCAGGCTGCAGCTTTCAACAGCACGAGGAAGAAAAACTTAAAACAAGACCTCGGCTGGGCTGGCGGGGGTTGGGGTCCCCCGCCAGCTGAAGTAATATTTTTTAAGGCACCAGCAGGAGGAAGCGGACCTCGGCAGGGGTAGGTGACGGCGGTAGGCGGGGGAGGGTTGACGGCAGTAGGGGGGGCGGCGCCCAGGGGGGCTATAATGTGCCCCCTCACTCTAGCCCCTGCCCCCCCTACCGCCGAACCTCAGATATGCCCCTGGCGTGTGCTAAAAACGTGAGCGCACCTTAGTAAAAGACCCCCTTTATTAGCAAATAGGCATAATGCAGAAAAAAGTGGTTATTACTGTTTATTAAAATGTACTATATTGCTCGAGCCCATAGTATACATGGAATTAAATCCAGAGGCTTGGAACTTCAACCTGGACTCAATATAACTGATCTCTTGGAAAGTTCACTGGAAGTTGTTACTCATCAATCTACCTTATTAGTTTCATTTGCATTTGAATCCGATCGCAATAACATTTTCAGACTATATTTTAAACATTTGAATGACACGTTCTTGGGTGAAAAGATACAAATTTTTCCAGATCTAAATAAGGACACACAGAAAAGACGAAAAGAATTTATGATGTTAAAACCTAGAGTGCTCGCACTAGGGGGCACCTATGTTTTAAAGTTCCCATGTAGGTGTCTTATATCTATTAATAATGTTAATTACCTTTTCTTAGACCCAAAGAAAATGTCAGAGTTTATAATGTCAAAGGAAAAGGATGTAGTTCCAACCTGAATTCTAACACAGATAACGCTGTGTATACTACTAGCGGGTCGATTTTGTGTTCTCCTCTCTTTTTTTTCATTTTTTATTCTTCTTTCTCTTTTTTTCCAGATCTTGCTCCCCAAAATTGTGGTCAAATATAAAAAATTTAATTTCCTTTAATCCCAATTGGGAATTGTTTTTGTTAGTTCCTTATTGATTATTTTCTAATTCTGAGCATTTATATGATATGAATGTAAAATTATATAATGGAATAAATAAAATTTTTTTTTAAATGTACTATATTGCTTGGCTTACTCAGGTCACAGTGGTTTACAAGGTAATCAAAATGGAGTCAATAAATTATAACAAAACAAACAAAAAAACCCAAAAAGAACTCCATTAACAGATTGGAAAGACTTCAGTTCAAATATTCTAGACTCAATCATTCATACTTAAAATATAGGGGAAAGGGAAATGATATACTGCTTTTCTGTGGTTTTTGCAGCTACATTCAAAGTGGTTTACATAGTATATACAGATACTTATTTGTACTGGGGGTAATAGAGGGTTAAGTGACTTACCCAGAGTCACAAGGAGCTGCAATGGGAATCAAACCCACTTCCTGAGGGTTAAAATATACTGCACTAATCACTAGGCTACTCCTCCACTATAAAAATGTCTATAACCTATATGTCCCTGACTCTCTATAGGTACCTTAGTGGCAGCCAGCTATTCCTCTAATGGATGGGGTATTGTAAATCTCTTTGGATGCTACAAGAAAGCAATGTATAAATGGGATAAAATAAATAAATAAAGCAATACCTTGATAATTCTCACTGACTGGGTCCATATTTGGAATTTTCCGTAGCATTAAACATTTTCTGGAATGCTGCTGAATATCTGGTCAGATAAAGCCGGCATTATTCGGGTAGTTGTAACATATTCAGACACACTCAGGCCAGATAAACAGTCTCAACTATTTCTTCTATTATAACTCACAGCAACAACAGGTGCACCCTCTATTTCTTAGAGGGATGAGAGAGAGTTACATAACAGCCAGCATGACCCATCACATCTCCCTCTGTTTAACTAAGAGCTTTCTATATATCAGGCTGGTTTTCTTATGACTCAGCCAAATTATGTCCTGGTGAGTAATGTGATCTGCGACAGTTCCACAGCTGACTGCAGCCCAGGTATTGAGGAATGTGACACTTTGGCATAGCTTTGGTAGGCTGGGGGTAATCCCTCTCGAAACACCAGCCCACTGGTGGCCACTGAGATGACAGAAAGCACTGAGTCAAGGCAATGGTGTAAGCAAGGCATACTCCAGGCCAAGATTTCACCCTGGTCCCAGTCGATTCTCAGGTTGTGTTTCTGAAGCCATGGGGGCCATAAAATAATGGAAATTGCTGTCTGGAGGACGTACAATGGCTTCTCTGTGAAGTGCCCCAATTATCAGATGCAAGAGCGCTGTTTTAGCCTTCATATGTCCTTATATAATCCCATATACTGAAGAAACCAGTATAGGCCTCAGAAGCTCCTGGGTAGGAATGTTGTAATGCCAGATGAGAAACACAACAGAAATCCACCAAGGTAGAGAACCCTGAAGTCTCATGGGATCTACTGACAGAAGAAGACAAGTAGGAAATCGACCTCAGACTACAGAAATGAGAAGGACAACCTTGATACTTAAGGGAGATTTACTGATAAGAGACTAGACACAGTACTGTGTATTGGCCTATGGCCTGCTTCAGGAGTCTAAAAATCAAATGTATAAAAAACAATAAACAATACAGTATAAACAATAATATTAAAATATAGACATAAGTACATAAGTATTGCCATACTGGGAAAGATCAAAGGTCCATCAAGCCCAACATCCTGTTTCCAATCCAGGTCACAAATACCTGGCAAGATCCCAGAAAAGTACAAAACATTCTAAACTGCTTATCCCAGAAATAGTGGATTTTCCCCAAGTCCATTTAATAATGGTCTATGGACTTTTTCTTTGGAAGCCATCCAAACCTTTTTTAAACTCCACTAAGCTAACTGCCTTTACCACATTCTCTGGCAACGAATTCCAGAGTTTAATTACACGTGAAGAAAAATTTTCTACGATTTGTTTTAAATTTATTACATTGTAGCTTTATCGCATGCCCCCTAGTCGTAGTATTTTTGGAAAGCGTAAACAGACGCTTCACATCTACCCGTTCCACTCTACTCATTATTTTATAGACCTCTATCATATCTCCCCTCAGTCACCTTTTCTCCAAGCTGAACAACCCTAGGCGCTTTAGCCTTTCCTCATAAGGAAGTCGTCCCATCCCCTTTATCACTTTCATCGCCCTTCTCTGCACCGTTTCTAATTCCACTATATCTTTTTTGAGATACGGCAACCAGAATTGAACACAATATTTGAGGTGCGGTTGCACCATGGAGCGATACAAAGGCATTATAACATCCTCATTTTTGTTTTCCATTCCTTTCCTAATAATACCTAACATTCTATTTGCTTTCTTTAGCCGCAGCAGCACATTGAGCAGAAGGTTTCAACGTATCATCAACGACGATACCTAGATCCCTTTCTTGGTCTGTGACTCCTAACTTGGAACCTTGCATGACGTAGCTATAATTCGTGTTCCTCTTTCTCACATGCATCACTTTGCACGTGTTCACATTAAACATCATTTGCCATTTAGACGCCCAGTCTCCCAGTCTCGTAAGGTCCTCTTGTAATTTTTCACAAAAATATTAAAACAGGAAAATGATAAAAATCATATATATCCAGTCCTGTCCCAAAGGTCCTTTTCAGGGCCATCCCAGGTCCTGGTTTGCTGGGCCTGTCCCCAAGGGTCCTCTTCAGGGCCATCCCAGGTCCTGGATCATTAGGCTTGCCCCCAAGGGTCCTTTTCTGACCCGCACAATTTGACACATATATAATCCTCTGTACATTATCTATATTCTGACCAAGGATTGCATTTTTTTCAAAATGTAGAATGGATTTTTTAAAATGAGGCATAGAGATTTTTTCATTTGCAACCCTTCAAATAGTATATGCACAGAGCATTATAGGTATTGTCAATTATTCCAAGTTCTGCATTCTTTACCATGCCACATTTCAGTATATATATTTGACATTTTATGTTTGTGACTTCAGTTTAGAGATTTACACTTTCTCATACTCTCAATTGTGTAGTCACTATCTGTATCGGCATCAGCCGGGTTCAATATTTTCAGATAGCAAATCTACGACCCATTAAGTTATCCTTGTTTCCATCATATATTTACTAATATTTTTGAGTATGGATTTGCATAACATCATTGAAGCCAGTAAACATATCTATCTATCTATCTATCTATCTATCTATCTATCTATCTATCTAATGTCTCATCAGTTAGATTTCACAATATGGATCCATTGCTCTTGTCCCATATTCTCTATGCATTCAAAGTGTTTTTCATTACATCCTTATTGGCAATTTATCTACACTGCATATTGTATAATTACTGAAATTTATGGCATATCTTTTGTAGACCTTTCCTTTGTATTCTTTACATTGAAAAGATACGACATTGGAGATTTTGTCACAGGTTAGTCCATATACACTTTTATTCATGTGTACATTTCTATCCACATGTGTGTTACTCTTATCTTCTTGTATTTTTTATACATACGTTATGTTTGCTTATATTTATACATTCTTCCCTTTCATTATCGTCATTTTGAGATATACTGAGCTGAAGGCAGACATCTGAAGCGGAGCTGGATAGGAGCCAGAAGCACAGGACAGGGGACCAGAATGCAGCAGTTGCAAAGGCAACGTCTGAGGGAGTCCAGGCACCCTAAATATGCCAGACGGGATGATTTCATCAAGCCGCGCCAGCGACCAATGGCTCCTTAAATGTCTGGCTGTGACGCGCACTGGTATTGGGGCGTGGTGGGTCAGATGCAGGCTGGGGTGTGCCAGAGGCACCAGAAAGACCTTGCCCCACAGTCTACCATGGCAAAGGGGTGAGGGCTCTCTGAAGACACTGTTCTGTGAGTCGGGGTGAGTTGCGGGGTGATAACATGATCGTGGCCATGACATATTCAACATTTTTGAATTGAAATATGTCAATTCCCTTGTTTTGCATGGCCAAGTAGGCACAGGGTAAGGACATAGGAGTTCTTGAGCAATGTCCAACTGGATCTTGCATATATATATATATAGAGAGAGAGCACCTGTGGACAAAGTTCTCAATTGCGTGATTCATAGATGGCAAAAAAGCACCTCTCTAGCAGGTCAAATGCATCCGTTGATACCAATATGACTTGCATGAATTCTTTCAAGCATCTTTTACCTGGCTCAGGCCAGAACATACAGTCATTGCCCTGTTTGACAGTCAATTTATTACAGAAGTTGTGAAAATGTCTAATCTCTGGCGGTAACATCTCATCATTAATGGGCCATTGTTTCTAGATCTGCTCTTTCACAGCCTGGTGGATCGCAACACTTTCTCCAGCTTGCTGAAAAGAAGCTACTGTTTCAGGCACCACAAGCAATGTTGTCTCCGAGTAGGGTTACCATATGGCTCCAGAAAAAGGAGGACACATTGATCCAGTCCAGGTTTTGCTTCCATTGAAAACAATGGAAGCAAAACCCAGACTGACTCAATCTGTCCTCCTTTTTCTGGAGACATATGGTAACCCAATCTCCAAGTAAGACGCCTCATCAATCATTAAGGTCAACTGTTTGTAAAAATCTCCAACTGTGATCTGTTTAGGACTATCAGTGGAAATGCCTGGCTTAGTGTGTCAGTAATGTCCACTTTATTTCCTAGTACATATTGAAATTCAAAGGTATATGTCTGAAAGCAATGTATCATTCTCTGTAGTCATTTAGATGCAGTGGCCAGGGTTTTCTTGAAGATGGAGACCAGTGGCTTCTGATCAATTTGAACAGTCACTTGTATAGTGTAGATATAAGTACGAAAATGCTCTAATGCATAAACTATGGCTAGAAGCTCTTTCTCAATTTGGACATAGTTTTGCTCCACTTTTGTCAATGCTTGGGATACATATACAAGAGGTTTTCCATTTTACAAAAGGCAGGCCCCTAGACCAATGTTTCCCAAGTCCAGTCCTGAAGTACCCCTTGCCAGTCAGGTTTTCAGGATATCCACAACGAATATGCATCAACTTGATTTGCATACACTGCCTTCATTATATGCAAATGTCTTTCATGCATATTCATTGTGAATATCCTGAAAACCTGATTGGCAAGGGGTACTACTACTACTACTACTATTTAGCATTTCTATAGCGCTACAAGGCGTACGCAACGAGTACGCTACAAGGGGTACTCCAGTACAGGACTTGGGAAACACCACTTCAATAGCCTTCAGGTGTCTTATATATTCAGGTACAGTAGGTATTTTCCTGTCCCTGGAAGGCTCACAATTTACAAAAGAGAAAAAAAATAAAGCTGAAGTGGGATTTGAACCTAGGTCTTTTGGTGCTTAGTCCACTGCACTAACCATTAGGCTACTCCACAGGTTTGTCTAGAATGCCTTAAACTTATTTTAGAGCCTGATATCCCTTGCTGGTTTCACATTCAGGGGAGAAGGGGGACAGTAACCACTGGGGAATTAAGGAGGTATCATGCCTTATTCCTTCCAGTGGACAGACTCTCAATCAGAGCGCCTTTCTGTAACCTGGACGTGAAAAGTACAAGATCTAAACACAGATGTCCATATTTTTAGATATGGATGTCCTTTCTACTTCTATAATCAGAGGTGGGCATCATACTTTGGGCCTTCCCTAGTCCCATCCAAAACACTCCCAGACCATGGCTCCCCCCCTTGCCATCTGGACATACTGCACTGTTAGCTGTCCCTATACTGCCTTTATAGAATTGGGATTTGGATATCCATGCAATATGGACATCTAAATGTCAGTTTTCAAGCATCCAAAACAAGAATAGAGCTTCTGAAATAACCACCTAAGTGTCTAATAAAGTCATGTGAGTACACAGAGTTAGAGGACTTAATCATCCATGACAGAATTGTTAGTGGCATCTGGGATGACGCTGTACGGTAGAAGTTCCTTCAGATAAAAAGGCTAAGCTTTAGTGCTGCCATTGCAATATCCTGTGCGAATGAGATTGCCTCTAAGCACATGAAAAACATGATCGGTAAGGAAAAAGTACAGCAGCTGTCCCAGCCCAAGTCAGAGCACAGACAGCTGCAAATACAGTTGGACTTTAAGTGGTTAGAAGCCGGGCAGAAGGCCGTATGCTTGTACTGTAGCGGCAGCAATGAAGTGAAGAAGGAAGCATGCCCTGTTTATGGGAAACTGCAAATTCTGTATGAAAGAGAGTCACTTTGCCAGTGCATGCAGAAACCGGCTTAATATGCACTCTCTGACTGATGACAGAGAAAGCCTTTTAGCCTTAAGAAGAGGTAAAAGCAAAACCATGAGAAAGTTATATGCACGCATGCAGGTTGGAGACAAGCTAGTGAGGTTCCAGTTGGATACAGAGGTCAAAATAAATCTCTTGACGGAAGAGAGCCAGAGAGGATCTCGGATCAGGATATGCTCATTGGTCTCCTAAAGCTAATGTAACCCTGGTCTCATCACACATTTCCGGGCACCAGCTAGCTCTTCAATTCAGCACCAGAAACCAGGATCATAGCAAAAGTTTTATTTTTTTCTGAGCTGGACATAGGCTGGGCTGGACTTACTCTGGTAGGCTGTAGGGTTTTAAGCCTCACTTTTAATTTTCTTTATCAGTCTGGAAGCAAATCAATTATATTCTCACTCCAAAGAAACTCTCCACGCCAGGCTTCATAAAACAAATGCAAACTTTACTGGAATGCTGTAACAGGCAGATATCCAAACTTCATGCTTCTGGTAACAAACAGTTCTCTCAATATCAACACAGTTCAATTTGTATCCAGAACGGTTAGTTTGCTGAAAGAGGTTTTAGTGCCAGTCCAAGACTCTTGGTGTAAGAGTTCCAACTCTTATTTAATTGTCTATTTACAAATCCTAGGGTATTTACAGCTCCACAAATCCAATACCCATCCTTTTGGGCAGAATAATCCAAGGCTGTGCTTGCAGCGCTGTTTGCAGCAAGCTGTCCCGCTGGGTTTTGTCCAGCTGCCAGACCCACTTAGGACCAGACCAGACCAGGCATTATAGTATTTTCATTCTTATTCACCATCCCTTTCCTAATAATTCCTAACATCCTCTTTGCTTTTTTGGCCGCCACCACACACTGAGCAGAAGATTTCAGTGTATTATCTACAATGACACCTAGATCTTTTTCTTGAGTGCTGACCCCCAAGGTGGACCTTAGCATCAGGTAACTATGATTCGGATTATTCATTCCTATGCAATCACCTTGCATTTGTCCACATTAAATTTCATCTGCCATTTGGATGCTCAGTCTTCCAAGGTCTTCCTGCAATATTTCACAATCTGCACGTGTTTTAACAATCTTCAATAGTTTTGTATCATCTGCAAATATAATCACCTCACTCGTCGTTCCAATTTTCTTATCATTTATAAATATGTTAAATAGCACCAGTCCCAATACAGATCCCTGTGGCACTCCACTGTTTACCCTCCTCCATTGAGAGAAATGACTATTTAACCCTACCCTCTGTTTTCTGTCCAATAACCTATTCCTAATCGACACCAGAACCTTACCTCCTATCCAAAGAACTTTATCAAAACCTTTCTGAAAATCTAGATACACTACATCAACTGACTCACCTTTATCCATGTCCTCTCAGGTTCTTTTTAATGACCAGCTGTCCATCTCACAGAAGGCTGACCTAGAGCAGTTGGTAAATCTGAATCAAGATGTATTTTCTGGAGTGCCAGGCTGGACCTATCTTGCAATTCACAACATTCTCACTGAGCCTGGAATGGTAGTCTGGCAACATCTCTATAGTATTCCAGAAGCCCAGCAGGAAGCTGTGGTGAAAGAGTTTGCTGAAATGTTAGAACTGGGCATCACGGAGGAGTCAACCAGTAACCGGTCATTTCCTATTGTGCTGGTGCCAAAGCCAGATGGAAATATCTGGTTTTGTATTACATAAGTACATAAGTATTGCCATACTGGGAAAGACCAAAGGTCCATCAAGCCCAGCATCCTGTTTCCAACAGTGGCCAATCCAGATCACAAATACCTGGCAAGATCCAAAAAAAGTACAAAACATTTTATACTGCTTATCCCAGAAATAGTGGATTTTCCCCAAGTCCATTTAATAACGGTCTATGGAAGTAAATAGGAGATTTTTTAATGCATGCATAATGCAAGAAATTCACCTCCAGGTCCATGGCAGTGTAGAAGGTTAGTCGAGCCAGTGTTTTCTCTCTTTTTTTTTCTATGACCATATATACAGTACCTGCAACTTTAAAAGACAGAACAGAAGTAACAGCACAAATCTGTGAACCTTGTTTTGCACATAAATATTAGCTTCACCAAAATTATATATGCAAGAAACGTTTTGTGAGGTTAATATTGTGCACAGAGCAACATTTCAGTTCATGCATAGATGTGTTGGCACTTTTGTTTTCTTCAGACTTGTGCACAGTGAAGTCTCCCTTACCACAAAATCTTTGTGCTCATATGTTCGGTAGGCTCTCGCTGATTAGCACCCAGGTTCTCCATGATTTAAGTTTGTATCTCAGTAGCTTACTGCATCCACACGGAGTATTTTCTTTCTAATCTCATGGTGCTATATAAATGCTAAATAATAGTAGTAGTAGTAGTAGTAATAGTGGAAGCCATACGCTCAGCCATCAGTTCAGCCCTCTGCATATGGGCACAACCATACAGCTTTCTGCAGTAACCCATTAGTGAGAGGCAGACTTCTGTTTCTCCAGAGTAAAATCCTCTGTCTCCTCTATTCTTAAGCTCATTGAACCAAACAGAAATGCGGAAATAAACTCCATACAAAGAATTTTCTGTCCTTAGGATATCTTTACCTTTAGGTCTCTCTCCTCTAAGTCTAGGTCTACCAACCTTGAGTCTTGACCCTTTCCAGGAAGTTTTTCAGAGGTAAAAAAAAAAAACACTTCAAAACCTCACTGGTGCACATTCTTCAAACCCCGGGTCTCTTGGTCCAAGGACTACACTCAGCAGCTCCAAGTTTGAGAGCCGACTGCTCCTTGGAATAAGAAAATAAAAAGACTTCTTTTCCTCTGCCCTTAAATCACTTTGATGTAGGAACCCACTTCTTCACAATCCAGGAAAACATTCCCTGAGTTGCTCCTCAAGAAGGGCAGAAAGAATCCCAAAATGAAAGATAAAAAAATCTTTCCATTAATAAATTAGAATATCTCTTGCCATGAGGGGAATATGTTTTACATAACCACTCCCTCTGGGCATGAAATGTTAGTAGGGATAAGGCTATATCTAATGCCACAACAACTGATATGCCAGCAGATGCTAAACTAATAATCTCTGAGGCAGGTAATTAGCAGGGGCTTTCTTCTTTTCCGCTACAGTAGATTATGATGCTTGTTAAAATTGGCAGATTATACATGATGACCGTTGATTTAAACAGGTTAGTACTATAGGTATAGTTTGGGGTGGACATGAGGGGAAGCGTGCACCCCTCCCATGTCCCCTCCCCCAAAGTTGCAGGTGCTAATGCTAAATAGGACCCTCTTCTCCAACAGCTAAATCAATTTGCTTACCCTTTACCCACACAAAGTAAAAAAAGGAAACTTACACCTATGGTTAGTGCATAGGTCCAAAACTGATTTAAAGTTTAAACAGTATGCCCCAAATTTATTATTTTATTGCAGTTCACTTTGATTTTAGATTCATTCTGAAGTTCTATAATTGTCTTTTAAGCAATAACTTGATGATTGTTGAGAATTACGCCTTGTAGCGCTATAGAAATGCTAAATAGTAGTAGTAGTAATAGTAATTAAAAGAGCATGGTACTGAAAATTTAGAAATGGATTTTATAGATAACCCTAAACAAATCATGTGCTGCCATCTAGTGACAAATCTATAATATAGCATTTCTCCTTGCTCCAAAGGTAGTAACACAGTATCTTTTGGTAGAGGCCCATGATCAAGTGCTGCCACCTCCCACCTTCACCCCCAATGCATTTCCTGTCAGGGGAGACAGGTTATAGCAAAGCTTAAGCGTGAGTCTCTATTGAAAGGTCCAATGCCAATGCTGAATAACTCTGGAGCCGCAAGAAACAAGCAGGGCAGCGGTGAGGGCAGCAGGGGGAAATGAAGGAGAGGGAAAATTTAAGATACCACTCTGCTGTCACATCACCACCACCCCAAATGTTGCCATTCTAGGTGGATGCTTAGTCTATCTAGTAGCAGGACCAGCCCTGGTGGGCAGCCCAAGTCCTATCAACAGAAAAGAAACACAACCACCTGAAGTGAGAAGTGGAGAAGGGAAGAGCAAATGATAGTGGTTGAATTGGGAAGGGTGAGAGGGAGTTGGAGACAAAGGGATAAAGAGGACAGATGGGGAGGGGGCAGCAGGTAACCTTACAGTTACACTGGAGTCAACTAATTGACATTGTATTTCAAACTTTTGCTCTGACTGAACACCATAATTTATGGATTTAAGACTGGAACTTGAATATCGTGTGCAGTTCTGGATATTCATTTCAAAAGAGATATAGAAGAACTGGAAATGTACAGGAAAGAATAACCAAAATGATAAAGAGGATAGAATGGTCGTAGCATAGGAGCCGACTCTGTGGGTGCTGTGGGTGCTTGAGCACCCCCAATACTGAGAAAATTCCTTGTACTGTATGTGTCCAGGGAGGGGTTATTTCCACTGGGCTTAGCACCCCCAATAATTTTGAAAAGTTGGCTCCTATGGGTCGTAGTATGATGACAAGTTCAATAAGTTAGGCCTCACTAGCCTGGAGGTAATCAAGAGAAGGTGTTATTGAGGCCCATAAAATCATGAGTAGGATGGAAGAAGAGGTGAAGATGGAATAGTTGTTCAACAGGGGGCAACAGTCAAACAAATGCGTGTACATAAAGTACTTTTTACCTGCAAGCCTGACATCAGTTTTCAAAAGGAAAACTTTCCCTTTGAAAATTCAAATTGAAATTTCAAAAGGAAAACTTTCCCTTTGAAAATTGATTCAGGAAAAGTATGCCCATGGATTTACAGCTGCTTCAGTAAAAATTTAAGTGCATGCTTCTAGAAATCCCAAAGTATGTGTCCTCTCCACCCCCAGCTCCTCCTCAGGAATGCCTCCCTGACAGTGGCATAGGTAAACACCCAATTTTAGGTGGGCCTAGACCCAAGGTGGGTGGGAAGAGGAACCCCACCCTCAGCTTTCTGCTGGGCATTGCCTGGCATCTCTTCCCCCTCCCCAGCAGGCAATCTAGGCTCTCAACTGTACCCCCTCCCCCCACATACCTTTTACACAACACTTCTTCACCAGCAGCGACCAGCAACCAATGCACACTGCTCAGTGCCAGCCCACAGCCTTACCTCTGACATAACTTCCTGTTTCTTCATAGGCAAGCCTACATCAGAGGAAAAGCTGTGAGCTGGCCCTGAGTAGCATGCATCGGTTGCTGCCCACTGTTGGCGAAGAAGTGGCATTTAAAAGGTGCACGGGGGGAGGGATGCTAGGGGGGGTTCAGTTGGTGGGACTTGGGAATCCCCACCAACCACATCACAGCAACTGGGTGGGCCTGAGTCTACTGCTCCCACATATGGATTGGGTAATTTTCAAAAGCCCACTTTTTGTGCATAAAACCCTGTTTTACCAATACCGATACAATGCATATAACCTACATATACCTTAACCAGTTCAATGCGAATAACAATTTTTAAAAAAATCTAGGCATAACTAGAGAAAATACTGGATATAAAAACCATATCTTGTTTCAAACTACCATTGTGAAACACATTTTTAAAATAACCAAGTTTTGAGATGTTTTCTAAACTGGAAATAGTTAATAATTACACATTGAAAAGTCTTTAAAAATGATCTTCTCTGAGCTATGGGACAGTCCATGAAACTAGCAAGTAGCATATTTAAAATTTTATTGGACAAAGTATTTTTTCACTCAGTGTATAGTCAAGATGTTTAATTTGTTGCCACAGGATCTGGTTAGGACATCTAATGTAGCCGGATTTAAAAACCAATTAGGAGGCAGGTCTGGATTTAGGTATAGGCAACATAGGCACATGCCTAGGGTGCCAAATTCTGAAGAGGCCCAATAACTAGAGCCTGGTACTCCCCACTCTTCAACCTCTTTTCACAGGTCTTCTGTCTGTGGATGCCATCCCCCAGATTCTATATATGGTGCCCAAAATTGGGCGCTGATCAAAGATGTGCACCCAACTAAATTGGCCAACAAGTCAATTGATGCCAATAATTGGGTACTAATTGGCACCAATTTGGATTTGCGCACACATTTTGCTACACCTCTTATGTTCTTATGCTCATATATCTAACAGAGGTGACACCAGGAGCTCATATGCACCAGTGGCATAGCCAGACAGCCAATTTTGGGAGGGCCTGAGCCCAAAGTGGGTGAGCACAAAGTTTTCTCTGCCCCACCCTACCCCCACCTCAAAATATAAATACATTAACTAATGAAGATCCCCTAGCTTTGTCAGCTGAAGACTTTCTATGAAGGTGGCTAGAACTCCATTTTACCAAGCTTGACAGGCAGCAGCAACGTCCCTAAGCCACTGATGCTGGCACCCCACACATGCTTAGTTGTCTGTGGCTCAAAGATATTGTTGCTGACTTCAGAGCTTGGTAGAAGGGAGTTCTGTCTTTGAAGGAGGGCCTCATCTGGGGATGCTTGGGGTCCCCACCAGCTACACAGCAAGGATGAGGACGGGTGTTAGATGTGCTAAGGCCCAGATCAGAAAATAAGGAAGGGCCCCCTCCCTGATCCCCTCTTCTCTGCCTCCCCTCCGATTTCCCCACCTGCCATTATTATCACACTGAGAGACCCTCACCAAATACAGAACAAGGGTTCACAAGTTAGAAATAAAAATATTTTGACAAAAATTGGAACCCCCAAGAAGTTAAACAGCAACAATGGAGAACTAAAAACAGAAATGCATTTCCTTTTCTACTGAACGCAATGCAAAGACATTTGCTATGCACATTTCCCAAAAGCTAACATATTCCATTTAAAACATTCAAAATAAAATGCTTTTTTCTACCTTTGTGGTCTGGACATTTTATTTTTCCAACATGTCGGTTCCAGTTTCTTTTTTCTGCTTTAATTTCTGTCATCTGCTAATTTTCCTTCAAGTGACTGCTGTCCATTTGTCTTTTCTCCTCTCCTGTCTAATCCCTCACTACACCTGCCTCTGACATATTGATCATTTCTTTTTAGCTCTTTCCTCTCATTTTGTTTCTTTTCTGCCTTTCCGTTGACTCAAATTTCCCCCTCTCACCCTTCTCCTCCTTTTTACTTTTCAACTACCTATCATGATATAAGGCTGTCTTATTTCAGGGAGTGGATCCTGGTTTCCTGGCAGGTGGCTCACAGCCAGTCACCAGCATCAGCTCCATGGTTCGAGTTAATTCAAGCAGGTTTTGAGCTCCAGTTCCTGAAGACGCCTTGAGCGAAACATGATGTCATGTAGAGCTTAGAGCCTAAGCTTAGAGAGTTGGGACACAATTTGTGTCAATTGAGCGTTTGAACTGTGCATGGTTTCTTGTGGAACCTCCTCATTGAACAGCAATGCTTATGGATGTTTGAGATGACCGGGGACGGCAAAAGTGTTTGTTGTCATTTTCATGATAGTTATGATAGACTTTAAGCTATGTTTTCTACAGTGACTATTTACAATACCTTGGGTTTTGGCAGGGTCATCAGAGATATTCGTAAATTTTAGACATTTGGGTCTATTCAAGCTATATATATGTGTGTGGGGGGGGGGGGGGGGGATTGGTCCAAGGAAATACATTGTCATTTTGATTTATATGAATAAGATTTTATGTAATTCTTTAATAAATTTGATATTTAACATTGTGAATTCAATTGTAGGTAATTGGTTTATGCTATATTTTAGAATATTATCTTTTTAGATTGTGAACCCTGTTTTAGTATTTTCATTAACGATTATGCATGAGATAGATTTGCATATAATAGAGGTAGTATCCATGCAGATGTACCTCATATGCACATTCATTATGGATATCCTAAAAACCTGGCCTGTTTGTGGCATTCATAGCCTGAACTCCTACATCCCTGACTTAGTGCATCAGACAGCCTTGGGCCTGCTCTGTCTAGATTGCATGTCTGATCCAAATAGCCCAGTAAACTGTGAACAACGGCCACTAGTATGATTGTGTGGGGCTTTATTTTCATGGTGCAAATGGACTTTTCACAAACCCAAGGGCATTGAAAGAGACTTTGTCTGTGCTGTTGTGAAAGGAATTGAGAGCAGGGGTTGTTTATTTATTTGGATTTTGCTCACACCTTTTCAGTAGTAGCTTAAGGTGAGTTACATTCAGGTACACTGAGTATTTTCCTGTCTCTGAAGGGCTCACAATCTAATTTTGTACCTGAGGCAATGGAGGGTTAAGTGGCTTGCCCAAGATCACAACGAGTGTGCACGGCGCTGAAAGCAGGACAGGCCACCAACAATGTAAGACAAGCACGGGACAGACACCTTAGCTGGCAGGGGGATTTAAACTGGCCACCTCTGGATGTCAAGGCTGGTGCTCTAACCACTAGGCCACTCCTCCACTTGATGGCCCCAAAACTCCCCAATGAGTCCTTGCATTCTATCAGAGAATGGAGCAGGAGTTACATTATAAAGTCCTGTTTCTGGGAATTTTAGTAAGTCATTCTTACCTGCATTCTATTGCTGCTTGAAATTCCTGCTGACTGATAACATTCCTCTCAAGCTTATCGATTTTTCTGAGGCAAAAAGGCAAAAAAAAAGAAAGCTATAAGTGAAACTGGTAGGCTTATAGAGGAACAATTGGGGAACGAGGCCAGTGCCAGGCAAACTTCTATGGTCTGAACCCTGAAAATGGCAAGGACAAATCAAGATCAAGTATGCATATATAGTATTGCATCATATCTTATGCTACAAGTTTATCTTGTTGGGCAGACTATGTTACTCCATGTAATATTTAAACACCACAGCCAGCAGGCCATTCAGAGTGGTGAGAAAGAGAGAATTTGAGAAATCTGGCTCAATCTTTTGGTGGTAGAGTTCCCCCCCCCCCCCCCCCCCCCCCCCACACTATTTCTCAAGCGTGAAGTTCTCTGCTCCTATGCATTCTAGTTTTCTGGTTTTTCATGTGTGAAAGATTGGTCATCTCTCTCTCATGCTTATTCATAGTGGGATTTCTAAAAGTTCAACTGGCTGTGGGATCCCCAGGACAAGTTTTGGAAGCCCTGCCCTGATAACATTCTCCAAGAACTTTGTGAAACACACATTTTCAACAGCATTAATGTTTTAGAACAAAACAAGAACTGGCACCTACTGAAACATGGCCAAGAGTGACAGGAAATCGGACTGAAACAGATTCATAAGCTTGACTTCAACTGCAGTCAGTGTAGAAGCTGGACTGATGGCACATTCCCTATGAAATCTAGCAAAGATGACAATAAAGTAGAGTCAGAAGCAACATAGACACTGCTTATAAAAGTCATTCTCTCCAAATACCCAGTAAACCTGAATGTAACTCACTTTGAGCTACTACTTAAAAAGGTGTGCGCAAAATCCAAATAAATAAAAACCTGTGAGTGTGGAGCAGTAGTCATAACCTGATCACAAGCCCACCAGTGATTAACCCTAGCAGTAGCTCTGCTTTTTCACTGATAGGCCTGTAGAAGGAGGAATTGTGAGAAACCAGCGAAAACACAGAACACAATATATGATGGCTCTCTTAGGGATCCTTTTACAAAGGAACACTGAAAATGGTTTGCAGTACTGTAGGCGAGAATTTTGGGTGCGCGCCGATCTATTTTTCAGCGCGCCTGTAAAAAAGGTCTTTTTTTGCCGAAAATGGACGTGCATCCATTTTGGGTCTGAGACCTTACCGCCAGCCATTGACCTAGTGGTAAAGAATCCGGGTGGTAATGACCTACGTGCGACAAATGCCACTTGGCGCGCATCCATTACACGCGCTGAAAATAAAATATATTTTTCAGACTTGCGCATCGGACGTGCGGCAAAAATGAATTTACTGCAAGAGCCATGTGGTAGTTGGGCGGTAACTCCATTTTGGCGTGCGTTGGGTGCACATAGACGTTTACGCGGCCTAGTAAAAGGGCCCCTGGTCAGTGTTAAATAAGTAGAAAATAAAACACTGAATTTTAAGGGAAGGAAATAAGAAAGAACACTGACCTGCCTTCTACATGCATTAAGACACTAATCTCAATAGGTAATTCTGCTGAGTAGTATTTTGTTAAACCACTTCTGAAAATAAAATTGTATTTTTTTTTTTTTTCAAATACCTGTGCTAGTATAACAGACTACTAAGATCCCCCTTTATCAGTAAGAATTGGCAGGTTATAAAGTCAGACTTGCCAAGACTCCCACATTCAGTAGGTGATTCCCGTTTTCGTGAGTCATCTAACATACTCCCGAGGCAGAGCCAAAAACTCCCACTCAGCAGTCTCCCCTTCCATTGGCAGTAGGAGATATATTAATAAGATTTCATCTCTTGTTGATGCAAAACCAGTATCATGATAAGAGCTGCAAAATCTCACAGCTCTTATCATGAGCCTGGTCCTGCAGCAGCAGGAGGTGACATTTTATTAAGGTGGCTCCTGATGCCCGAAGGGGATGTGGCTTGTGGGTGCTGTGGTCAAGGAATTGAGGATTGTCAGGGGGTGGAGCCAGGAGATGGGATGGGTAGGGCTGGGGGTGTGGTTGGAATCACCCACCCACTGAGCCCTCGATCAAGCAGAAGCAAACTGCATATGTGAAATTCTTTTCTAATGGTGCACCCTGAAGGAGCTTGCTGCGGTGGCATCTGAGAAGCTGCTCTAGTGAGGTGAACTGTTGACTAATCAGTTTATTTTATTTTATTTATTATTTATTTGTTGCATTTGTATCCCACATTTCCCCACCTACTTGCAGGCTCAATGTGGCTTACATTATGTCGTAGTGGCGATCGCCATTTCCGGAATGAGAAATACAGTGTATTGGATAGTTTTTATTGACAGAGTGGATTTAAATTATTGACCCCTGACACAGGTATTTATTATGAAACATGGCCCATGTTGGGTCTTTCATTAAAGAACTGCTTTGCTATCCCAACCTTGGAGGCCTTTGGTGCTTTCTACGTGTGTATCTATTGTATTTAGGTGCAAATATTTACACACGTTCTATGGCTGTGCCCAACCTTGAAAGCCTTTGTTGCTTTTTTCTGCTATTTTGCCTTGTTCTGTGTACTTTGGAATCCTGCTGCTGTTGTAGATAAGCATGTGACATATTCCATAAGTTATACGCATAAGTGTAAGTCCTGACCATGCTCTGCCTGCACTCCACTCAGGTGAATGCCCTTCCATCAGATATGTGATATGTAAGATATGCAGATATTTACAGAATAGTGCTTAAGCAGATTTTCAGTATTTGTATTCAGTTTAAAACTATGGGGGAAAGGGTTGTACACTATGGAAACTAGTTAATAATGCTTTTCTTCACTCTCTTTTTTTTTCTAAGACTGAACTAGGCCCTGCTGTGCCTTCTAAAATCTATCTGTTAATGCTGTGCCAGAAAATTAAAGTTTTCAAACTATGGGGAAAAGCGTATGAAAACTAGTTAATAATTTTTTTAATTCTGACTGTGATTATCAATAACCTACAATTCCTCTTTTAAACCCAATATTTAAGTTATCAAGCACAAAGCAAAATAATGCCACTTACCCAGAGAAATGTCCTCTTCTCTCAGAACTTCTCAGAAATGGCAACGAATTCCAGAGTTTGATTACTCATTTAGTGTAAAAATATTTTCTCTGATTCATTTTAAATTTACTACTTAGTAGCTTCTTTGCCCGCCCCCTAGTCCTAGTATTTTCGGGAAGAGTAAACAAGCGATTCACGTCTACCTGTTCCACTCCACTCAGTATTTTATCATATCTCTCCTCAGCCATCTGTTATTCAAGCCAAACAGCCCTAGCTGCTTTAGCCTTTCCTCATAGGGAAGTAATCCCATCCCCATTATCATTTTCATCACCCTTCTCTGTACCTTTCCTAATTCCACTACATCTTTTTTGAGATGCGGTGACCAGAACTGCATGCAGTATTCTAGGTATGGTCGCACCACAGAGTGATACAAAGGCATTATAACATTCTCAGTCTTGTTTTCCACTGACATTCTATTTACTTTCTTAGCCACCACTGCACATTGAACAGAGGATTTCAACGGATTATTCACGATGACACCTAGATCCTTTTCCTGGGCAGTGACTCCTAATGTGGAACCTTACATCACATAACTATGGTTTGGGCTCCTGTTTTTCATATGCATCACTTTGCACTTGCTCATCTGCCATTTGGATGCCCAGTCTCCCAGTCTCATAAGGTCCTCTTGCAATTTAACAATTTTGAATAACTTTGTGTCATCAGCAAATTAATTACTTCACTAGTTATTCCCATCTCCAGATCATTTATAAATATCTTAAAACCCCTCTTGATGCTTTTGAAACATGGACCATGTCAGGTTTTGAGCTAATAACAGAGTCCTAGATTAAGGATTGTTTTCAATCAAGCTTATGTGGAGCATGGCTCAGGAGTTTTGGGAAGGAATTTCCATTGAGACAGTATGACTCATCCTGGGTGACAATGGGTTTGGGTATATTTGCAGTCCATACATCTACAAGGGACAGCAAAGCTCAAAGATAAGTGATTGTTACAAATTGGAAGAGACAATAGATTACTGTGAACTATGACAAGATTTTTTGAAAATAATTTTAAATAAAAGTGATAAGAGCATGAACATTTATTGTATACCATATCTGAGACTGATGTGAACAATGGTATATTTCTCAGTCTAAGTCTTTTTCTATTGACATATATGTAAAATCATTGGTGAAGAGTACTCATAATGCATGTGATGTGATTCTACATTTTAAAATTTTATTATGATATATTAATAAAAGATTTTTTGGGACAGTTAAAATGATATATTGTAAACAGTAGTAATTATATTGGAATAATTGTAACCCTGCATATGATTTGAAATGAATATTCAAGAGAGAAATTTGCATACAATGGAGGCAGTCAGTATGGAAATCTATCTCATATATATTCATTAAGAATAATCTGAAAATCTAAATGGTTTATGGCCCAAAGTTTGAGAACCCCCTGATCTAATCATACATCTCCTCAACATTGATGCTGAAAACAGCTTTACATGGAAAAAGAGAGCCTCACCCACAACTAAACTCTAAAAGCCTTAATCTTCATTAATAATCAAGTGCAGGGCAAGTGCCCCATCAGTCATGGAAACTGAGGTAAGTAATCGAAGCTACAGGAGTTTATACTGACTTGTGTTTTGGGTTGGAGAGTATTTTGTGTGTGATCCCTCTGTCACTGCGATCCTGGAAGTTTCTCAGGAAGTCCATGTAGCTGATGCCTGACAAGTTGTTCTCAAGGTCACACCTTGCTAGGAAAAGATTTAAATGCTCCTTTTTCAGATGCAAATCAAATTTTTCCAGGACTGACAGGAAGTCTTCCTTCTCCACCTTCCGAAAAATCATGCAACACGAATCAGGGATTTGGTTACTTCATGTTAACATTCAATGGTGCAGAGCTCTATTGGCCATGCTGGTCTTGGATCCTAGTGACCTCTTTGTAGGTCGTTGTAGGCTTTTACCATGAGAAGGACTAGTCTGTGGTATCTCAGTACCACAGGTTAATCACTCCCACAATCCATGAATAACACAGCTTGCAATCAACCTCGGAAGCTGCATTATTCATACAGCCTGGGAGCATTGCACTGCTAAGCTGTGGCCCAATGCTCCCAGGCTGCATCTTAAAAGGACCAGGCAATCTAAGATGAATCACTCCCTTCCCAAAGCCTCCCCCCAATCAGAAGGGCAACGGATGCTCTTATATGGGAATGTGACCTCTACTACTAGTACTGCGAGACTACTGCGAGGAGTCACCACCAGTGCCATTTTGGAAGAAGGCCATGGCATCAGTGACTGGGGATCACTCCTGCTCACATCATTAGACACCAGATAGGTCCGGTGAGGGGGGGGGCTTTAGGAGTGTGGGGGCTGGAATAAGATTTTTATTTACCTTGGGAGAGGGAATACTTGTAATCAGTGGGTTTGGTCACTAGGAGAACATTCTGGTTGGGAGGTATCTGGGAGAAGCAGAACAATGAGGGTGGATTTGTGGAGGGAGCCCAGCAGGAACTTTCAGCAGGTGAGTGATCTGCCCACTGATTAGGATTTCATATCCTGGCCTCTGTAACATAAGGCCCGGGAGCACTGGGCTGTGCCTTGGCAGCCTGATGCTCCTAGGCAGATGGAATAATACTGCTTGTGAGGTGGCTCATAAGCAGCATTATTTGTTTACCCCAGAAGTCAGCAACCTGTGGTATCAAGATACCACAGGTTGGCATCTCCTGTGATAAATCAAGGTGTGATAAAATCCCGCTTTTTACCACACCTTGATAACTTACCCTCCAGATATGATACTGGATACTGTGCCTCTTTCCACCTATTCAGACTATTAAGTGGCATACTGTACCTTGCCCATTTTTTCTGGATCATGTTTTTCAAATTCTTCTTTCATATGCTTGAAACCTTCTCTGAATTTGTCTTTCAGCCACTTCTCAATGCTGAGGGAAGTTTTGCGTTCCAGCTCTGCCTTTGACATTTCTCTGGTCTTCCCTTCAGGTAAGATACAGTAAAGGGTAGGTTGTATTAGGAAGCATATGTCTTCACAGTTAAAAAAGAAAGTAGTATCTACTAGCAATCGGTTAAACTATACACTGGGGCCTATGTACCAGGTTTTCTCCCATTTTGGAGGTAATTTTATGAAACGACAAAAAAGGAGGTAAAAAGAACCTCACGGAACTGTGAGACGCAGAAAAAGAAGAAGTGAGGACAATCCAAGGAGGATAACAAAGAATTCTTTATTTGAAATACTAAAAACCGACCTGACACGGCCGTGTTTCGGCCCTAAGGCCTACCTCAGGGTTCTTGATCAATCTCTGGTGTTGCAGTGTAATATTCTACACTGGAGAAAATAAGCACACAAGTCTTGTGAATCAAATGCTTCATTTGTCTCCTCTCTTATGAAAAATGCCGAATACCTTTCAGGCTTATTTTCAAAAGAGAAGGATGCCCATCTTTCGACACAAATCGGAAGATGGGCGCCCTTCTCCCAGGGTCGCCCAAATCGGCATAATCGAAAGTCGATTTTTGGCGTCCCCAACTGATTTCCGTCACGGGGATGGCCAAAGTTCCCAGAGGCGTGCTGGAGGCATAGCGAAGGCGGGACTTGGGCGTGCCTAACACATGGGCATCCTCGAACCATAATCAAAAAAAGAAGGGTGTCCCTGATGAGCACTTGGACTACTTTACTTGGTCTTTTTTTTTGTTACGGCCAAGCCACGGAAAGGTACTCGAACTGACCAGATGACAACTGGAGGGAATCGGGGATGACCTCCCCTTACTCCCTCAGTGGTCACTAACCCCCTCCCACCCTCAAAAAAATTTTTTAAAAATATTTTTTGCCAGCCTCTATTCCAACCTCAAATGTCATACTCAGGTCCATCGCAGCAGTATGCAGGTCCCTGGAGCAGTTTTAGTGGGTGCAGTGCACTTCAGACAGGCGGATCCAGGCCCATCCCCCCACCTGTTACACTTGTGGTGGTAAATATGAGCCCTCCAAAACCCACCAGAAACCCAATGTATCCACATCTAGGTGCCCCCTTCACCCATAAGGGCTATGGTAGTGGTGTACAGTTGTGGGTAGTGGATTTTGGGGGAGGGTTGGGGGGCTCAGCACACACGGTAAGGGAGCTATGCACCTTGGAGCAATTTCTCAAGTTCACTGCAGTGCCCCCTAGGGTGTGTGGTTGGTGTCCTGGCATGTCAGGGTGGATTTGGTCATTTCTGAGATGGGCATCCTCAGTTTCCATTATCGCCGAAAATCAGAAACGACCAAGTCTAAGGACAACCATCTTTAAGGTTGACCTAAATTTCCAGATTTGGGCGTCCCCGACCGTATTATCGAAACGAAAGATGGACGTCCATCTTGTTTCGATAATACGGGTTTCCCCGCCCCTTCACGGAGACATCCTGCGAGGACGTCCTCAGAAAAACTTGGGCGTCCCTTTCGATTATGCCCCTCTTTGTCATAAAGCGAATAGGGACAGATTTAAACACCTCAATATGTATACTTTGGTAGAAAGGCAGGAAAGGGGAGATGTGATAGAGTTGTTTAAATATCTTGGTGTCATTAATGCAGAAGGAGGCAAGTTTCTTTCAATTAAAAAGAATTTCTGGAATGAGGAGGCCCAAGATGAAGGTGAAAGGGATCAGGCTCTGGAGAAACATGAGGAAATACTTCTTCATGGAAAGGGCAGTGGATGCGTAGCACAGCTTCTCAGTGAAGGTGATGAAGATGAAGACTTTATCTGATTTCAAGCATGTGACAAGCACATAGGATCTCTAAGGGAGAGGAAGGGATGGTAGTTGGTATGAATTGGCAGGCTGCATAGGCCCTATGGTCTTTATCTGCCATCAATTTTTTGTTTCTATAAAATTACCTTCTGTGTGTCTAGAGTACACAGGTCCCTATGGGGAAGACATTAAGGATTATTGGATTTTTCATACATCTTTTACTCTGTAATTTTTTAATATTTTGCTTTGTGTCAAAGTATGCTTTAGGCAAAGCTTCTGCCATTTTCAAATTACACAACAGTGACATTTTTTTCTGCCAGATTTTTGCACAGTTTTCTAAAAGCATGATATTTTAAAGAGGTTTTTCTTTTTTGGTGGGGGGGGAGGGTATTTTTGAAGCATCCTATGTGTAAATAGCATTTACATGTAAAGGGTAAGGGTCATGGACTTGATATACTGCCTTTCTATGGTACAACCAAAGCAGTTTACACATTCTATGAAGGTACTTTCTCTGTCCTTACTGGGCTCACAATTTGTTTTTGTACCTGAGGCAGAGGAGGACTACACAAGGAGCTGCAGTGGGTCTTGAACCCAGCTCCCCAACCTAGCCATTAAGCCATTAGAAAGCTACTATTTACACATGGATACCCACACCATGAAGAGATTTCAAGGGGCGGGGGAGGGGCAAGGTTTGGTTGTGCCATGGATGGGGAAAAAATCTACATGTGTATTCTCCATTTTACAAAGGGAATGCATGTATATGGGAAAATATTTCCCCATCAGGGATTACACCAGCTCAAAGACACACACAGACTTTAACAAGTACTCATTTCAGCCATGGCTTTGCACAGGGGATTAAGGAGTATCTTTACAAGAGAAATTACATAGTAACGTGGAAGGGAATAGTCGAACGGCGCCAGCGAAATACATGGCCGGCTATGTATTTTGGCGGCGCCGCAAACAGCTGGCCAGACCCGTATTTTCAAAAAAGATGGTGGCCATCTTTTGTTTCGATAATACGGTTCCAGCCAGCCAAATGCTTTGGATTTGGCTGGGGTTTGAGATGGCCGGCATCATTGTTTAGCGATAATGGAAAGTTATGTCGGCCATCTCAAACCCTGGCCAAATTCAAGACATTTGGCCGTGGGAGGAGCCAGCATTTTTAGTGCACTGGCCGCCCCTGACATGCCAGGACACCAACCGGGCTCCCTAGGGGTCACTGCGGTGGACTTCAGAAAAGCTCCCACGTGCATAGCTCCCTTACTTTGGGAGCTGAGCCCCCCCCCCCCAAAACCCACTACCCACAAATGTACTGCACCCACTAAAACTGCTCCAGGGACCTGCATGGACTACAACAGGAAACAAAACAGGGCACATTCTGACCCAGTAAGCAGGGGGAAAGCACCAGGGGAGCAGAGCCTACCAACTACCAATACCTACACCCACCACAATGCATTGCTGATGTGACTCTGCAGTGCAAATAACAGAAAAGGTGTCACACTCACCCCAGAGCCACATCACAAGCAGGAAAAGGCTGTCAGAGGACAGAACACATTCTGCTGTCATGGAGGTGGGTACGGCATATGAGGTTGGCATACAGGCTGGAAAAAAAGTGTTTAAAGTGGGGGAGGGGTTGGTGGGAGGGGGTTAGTGACCACTGGGAGACTATGGGGAGGTAATCCCCCATTCCCTCCAGTGGTCATCTGGTGAGTTGGGGCACCTTTTTGAGGCTTGGTCGTGAAAATAAAAGGACCAAGTAAACCCGGCGAAATACTGCTTAACGCCGTTTTTTTTCATTATCGGCGAAAGCCGGCTATCTGGTAGCCACACCCATATCTGCCCATGTCCTGCCTTCGCTTCACCGCTGACACGCCCCTTTGAAATTTCGCCGGCAAGGTGACGGGAAAAAAGCAGCTTTCGATTATACCGATTTCGCCACTTTTCCGAGATCGCCGGCCATCTCCCGATTTGTGTCAGGAAATGGCCAGCGATCACTTTCGATTATGAGCTGGATAGTAACATAGTAGATGACGGCAGAAAAAGACCTGCATAATCCCTTGTTGTTTGTTTCTTCCTCCAAAATCAAGAAAAAAAAATTGTGGCCTCACTACTTAATTCATGGCACTTACCTATAGATAACTACACAACAGCAAAATCACTGTTTCCACATGGAAGTTGCTAGATTTGTGCCACTCATTTTTTCTACATGTATATTTACGAAATAGCTCCTCCTGCTGCATGTGCAAACATACGTGCATTCTTGCATGTCCTTTTAGTTATTTTACAAAAAGCTCTGACTTGGATATCTCATTTCTGATCTCAAACCGTTATGTAAAATGGACCTTCACATGTTATGGGTGTAGGGATTTAAAAGGGAGATGCTGTATACTTTTCAATCAGACTTAATATTCAAGCCGTCTGGCTTCTCTTTGTACTTTTAAAAAGTGGCGCCAACTGACAAGATGAATAAGCACAGTAGAGATGACCAAAATGAAGGATAATAAAATCTGGTTCTACCACTTGGGCCCCATTCATTAGCATTTCAAGTCTTGACTGTGCTGAGGCTAGTAGTTATCCTAACCTCACAGAGGTAAGGGGGGGGGGGGGGTCAGCAAGATTGACTGAGGAGGGAACATTCTGAAGTAAAGCGTTGTGTACACAAAAGAGGATGTCAAAATGAGCACACAATTATAACTGATGTGTGTCAGAGCAGAGGAAAAAGAGCTAACCCATGAGCCAGCAATATCATACTCCTGCTGAAATTCTGCACGACTGCGGAACGCAGAATTTGCACAGAATTCTGCAGCTGCAAAGAATCTGTGCTCTGAGAGGAATTGATTGGCTCGCTGGCTCCCAAGTACGCCCTGGAGGTCTAGAGGGCTTTTCGGGGGCAGGAAAGAACCCCACTTTTTGTTGCTCTGGGCTGGTGCCGCCGCGTTTTAAAAATGGCTGTTGAGATCTCAAGCGGTAATCTTGTGAGAGTGTCGCAGGAAGTCTCGGTGGCCGTTTGGAAGGGGTGGTGGCACTGGCCCAGAGCAGTGACAGCGGACAGGAAAGAGTGGGGTTCTTACCATCCCCGAAGAGGTTCTCCCATGCAGCTCCTACCTCACAGGTGAGTGGAGGGGTGTACAGGGGCATAGCCAGACTTTACAGTTTGGGAGGGCCCAAAGTTAACATGGGGGCACTAGGCATATAGGCATGAGTAGTGCTTGGTATACTCCTAAATAATGTCTTGGAGTGCACTTGATAACTGATTTCTAAGTAAAATGTCTACTGCATCAACGTAAACAACATGCAGGCTTACAGAAACCTTGGAAGCACCGACATTTTTAAATGAAGTTGCATTATTCCATAACTTAAACTTTACCGTTATAGTAGACTTGAGTCTGGTCAACCTCTCAACATACATCACAGTATCCTGGAAAATAATTACTGCAGTGGCACATATCCAATATGGCTACCACATTACTTTATCCTGAATTATTTTTCTACCTGTTGGTCCTAGTCTCTGGTTTATGCTTTCTTCTGTCTTAACTCGGAGCAGGTGGGGGGAAGAGGGGGTGGTGGTTGGGAAGCAAGGATAGGGGAGGACAGACTTATACGGTCTGTACCAGAGCCGGTGATGGGAGGCGGGACTGGTGGTTGGGAGGCGGGAAATACTGCTGGGCAGACTTATATGGTCTGTGCCCTGAAAAGGACAGGTACAAATTCAATTCAAGGTAAGGTATACACATATGAGTTTGTCTTGGGCAGACTGGATGGACCATGCAGGTCTTTTTCTGCCGTCATCTACTATGTTACTATGAGCACTCTCCACTACAGAGACTTTAATCCAGATATTGTATTGCCAGGATAAGATGATGAAATTAAACACCTATGGGTGTAGGGAGCAATATATTAAGGTGAGGGACAGTATGCAACACAATATTAGCGATGCACAAGCCTAAATCACTCCCAATCTTATCCTTTCCAAGTCCATACATACTTACAATTCACCACCACTCAAATGGGACATTTTCCTGATATCAATAATTTTAATGTTTAGAGGACAGTTGACTGACAGAGCAGCTTTGCAGTTAAAGGTGCTACCACAGATAAATCTTGCCCCTGTTTTTTATCCACTAGCTCTGCCCAAACAGCACTGTGTCCACAAATGGCACTAAGCAAGCAGGGAGTTGTCCAATAAAGATATTTCATTTTATTTTGTTATTTGCATTATCTTTTGGCAGTATAGTGTCTCTCCCTATCGGAGTACTGAGAGAGAGGGGGAGAGAGAGTGAGTGACTGGTGGGGATTAAAGGACACTTAGAGAGAGAGAGAGAGAGAATAATTATTTGTATTTATTTTTATTTATGAAATTTATATCCCACATTAGCCCAAGTAGCACTCAGGTTCAATGTGGCTTAACTTAACAATCAGATAAGCATGAACTTGTTCAAAGCATATTAACAGAAAGTAAAATACATCACATAACGTTAGACCAGTAAAACTTGAGTTAGGAACAGAAGTAATTAAATACTTAGGAGCCCTGTTTACTAAGGTGTGCTAGCTTTTTTAGTATGAGCTAAAAAATTAGCACACACTAATGCTAGAGACACCCATAGGAATATATGGATGTCTCTAGCATTAGTGTGTGCTAAAAACCCTAGCGCACCTACAGTGCAGCTTAGCAAACAGGGCCCTTAGTGATTTAAGCTAGATAATTGAAATATGGAGGAAAAAGATAAAGAGCTAGGATTAACTGGGATAGACAGGAGTAGAGAGAGGTGGGATGAGGTAAAAATGCCATGAGTTCATTTGAGAAGAGTGCTTATTTCCTTAAATGCTAGACTGAAGAAGTGGGTTTTCAATAGACTTCAGAATAGCAAATAATCATCGGTGCATTTGATGGTTTTAATAAGGAGCTCCAAATTTTAGGACCCTGTTTACTAAGCAGCATTATAGGCGCGTTAATGTTTTTAACATCCGTTAACCATGTACGTGCCTTCAATATCCCTATAGGCGCCTACATGGTTAGTGTGTGCGCTAAGTATAGGCGCGCTAAAAACACTAATGCACATTAGTAAACAGGGCCTTAAGTGCCTTGATATGAAAAGTTAGCAGTATGGATTGTTTTGTAGGTCACTTTCTTACAATTCGGGAAATGTAGGATAAGATATTCTCTAGATGATTTAGAGGCATTAAGGGGCCCTATTAATAAGCAGCGTAGGCACCTATGTGTGCTCAATGTGTGCCAATTTGGAGTTACCACCCAGCTACTGCGTGGCCCTTGCGGTAATTTCATTTTTGGCATGCGCCCGCTACGCAAGTCCAAAAAATAATTTTTATTTTCTGATGCACGTCAGCTACGCGTGTCAAGTAGCATTCTACATGCGTAGGTCATTACTGCCCTGTTAACATGCGAGACCTTACCGATAAGTCAATGGCTGGCGGTAAGGTTTCACACCCATAATGGACACTTGCCAATTTTTATTTTGCCATACATCCATTTTCGGTAAAAATAAGAAAAGGCCTTTTTTACATGCACGCTGAAAAATGAATCTGCACGCACCCGAAACCCATGCCTACACTACCGCAGGCCATTTTCAACGCACCTTAGTAAAAGGACCCCTAATTGAGGGTAATTCAATGAGGTTGCTCATGTAAATTGGGGCCGAACCATACAAAATTTTGGAATGAAGGTACATAGCCAATGCAAATTGTACAGAAGAGGATTGCATTGGTGAAGCGTGATACTCTGAATATGAGACATGTGGCAGTGTTTTGAGCAGTTTGTAGTTTTTTGAGGTGATCCCCTTTAAGTCCTGCATAAATAGAGTTACAGTAATCAAATTTTGTTAGGACTAGGGATTGAACTATGATACGGAAGACTGATTTTGCGAAGAATGGTCGTAGTCTCCTCAATTTCCATAATGAATTGAAGACACTTGAGACCACTTTGGAAATCTGATTATCTAGAGTGAGGATTTGGTCGATTGTGACTCCTAAGGATTTCATAGTTGAGTCAAGGGGATATGTGATGTTCTCAATGGGAAATGATTTAAGATTTATAGCATGATGAATATTAGTAACTATTAAGAATTTAGTTTTATTGGTGTTGAGTTTTAATCTGAAATTGGATGCCCAAGATTCCATTAGAGAGATACCTAATCTGAAGTTATGAGTAATTTACCGATATAATGATGTTATAATTTTAATAAAGTGGAAAATAGAATCAACCTATACCTAAAATTTTATTTCACAGTGCGAAACCAACAATGTACATTAAGTTTAAGTACTCTCTCAAATCAACCAATTGCCTGAAAAATAAATACCTATATTTGCAGCTTCATAACACCCAGGATCAGAAATCCTAATCAAAAGTTATACCTGGAAATTCAACATGGTTTGAAGATGAATTTCGAAACTCAATTCCCAGCTTTTTGAGGAATGAATCGCCTTTAAGAACCCCTGATCCATCCATGTCATACCTACAAGTGTGAAAAACAAGCCTTTCAAAATTGTTTTTTCTACATTGCATTATGAAATTACTGATCTGTTCTACTTCGTCTGCTACTCTCAAACTTCTGTCAACTTGAAAAAATATTTTGCTGTTGAATGGAAGTGCAGGTGAACTAGCTCATCAGCCAGTCAGCAGTGTTCCAATAATTTGGGGTTAATTAGGCTTTTGTTAAGACTTAATGACAACATAGCTGACAGAAATTCATCAACATCTGAGCCTGGATTTTCCTGCTCAAAATGCAGACTAAAATCATCATTAATTTGCAATTTAGTTATATCAATGTTAGTAAAAACCAAGAACTGAAGACAAAAATCAAATATGCTATCAGGGCCAACCCAAGGCTATCTGACATCCTAGGTGAACCTTCAGATGTGTACCCCACTGCAACCCCAGGCGGTTCAAGACCCTCTCCTCGCACCTAGTGTATCCATTTTCCTATCTCCTACCCAAGTTTCCAACTCATTCAGTACTTAATACACCACTTACAAGAAAACTATCAAAGCAGTTTACAAATTTAATGTAGGAAAGAAAAGGAAGAAAAAGAACTACAATAATACAAAAAAGGAAAGACACCAGAGATAACAGAAGGAATCTAGGAACCAACACTGCAACATATCAGGCACCCATCTCCTAATTGGACAGCGAAGGACGTCTAAGACCCAAATGCCTGACGAAACAAATATGTGGTAAGTTTAACCTTAAAATCAGATAAAGAATGTGCTAGACGAAAGTCCAGTAGGATGGAATTCCATAAGGTAATGCCTTGTACACTAGCAGGCTTATTTTCAAAAGTGATCGCCGGCGATCTTCCGACACAAATCGAGAGATCGCCGGCGATCTCTCAAAAGCGGTGAAATCGGTATAATCAAAAGCGGCGTTTTTGACACCATCGCTGCTTTCCCGTCGCCGCACCAGCGAAAGTTCAAGGGGGCGTGTCTGCAGCGTAGCAAAGGCGGGACATGGGCAGGCATGGGCGTGGCTACCAGATGGCCGGCTTTCGCGGATAACGGGAAAAAAAAGCGGCATTAAGCAGTATTTCACTGGGTTTATTTGGTCCTTTTATTTTCACGACCAAGCCTCAAAAAGCTGCCCCAACTGACCAGATGACCACCGGAGGGAATGGGGGATGACCTCCCCATAGTCCCCCAGTGGTCACCAACCCCCTCCCACGCTAAAAAAATACAAATAAAACCCTTTTTTTTCCAGCCTGGATGCCAGCCTCAAATGTCATACCCAGCTCCCTGACAGCAGTATGCAAGTCCCTGGAGCAGTTTTAATGGGTGCAGTGCACTTCAGGCAGACAGACCCAGGCCCATCCCCCCCTACCTGTTACACTTGTGGTGGTAAGTGTTGAGCCCTCCAACCCCCCCCCCCAAAACCCACTGTACCCACATGTAGGTGCCCCCCTTCACCCCTTAGGGCTATGGTAGTGGTGTATAGTTGTGGGGAGTGAGTTTGGGGGGGATTTGGGGGGCTCAGCTCCCAAGGTAAGGGAGCTATGCACCTGGGAGCTATTTGTGTATTTTTAAAAACTTTTTAGAAGTATCCCCTAGGGTGCCCGGTTGGTGTCCTGGCATGTCAGGGGGACCAGTGCACTACAAATGCTGGCTCCTCCCATGACCAAATGCCTTGGATTTCGCCGAGTTTGAGATGGCCGGCAGTTTTTTCCATTATCGCTGAAAAACAAAACCGGCGATCTCAAACCCAGCGAACTCTGGCATTTAGCCGGGCTAAACCGTATTATCGAAAAAAAGATGGCCGGCCATCTTTTTCGATAATACGGTTCCGGCCAGCTGTTGTGCCGCCGCCAAAATAGATCGCCCGCGACTATTTCGCTGGCGATGTTCGATTATGCCCCTCCACATAGTTTATTTCTAATAGAGGAAAGATGAACAGAGGCACAAGAAAGAACCTGAAGGAGGTGGCCTTGTGAAGAGCGAAGTTTCCTTGAGGGATTATAAGGCAGCAAAAATTGAGAAAGATATATAGGGTAGCCAGAATGTAGAACCTTGAATTCTAGGACTGACAGCTTAAAAGACACCCGATAAGAAACAGGGAGCCAGTGTTCAGCCCACAGAAGGGGAGTGAAATAGAGGGGCATTTTTGAATGGGGACGCCCATCTCTAAGGGTATCCATCTCTGAGGATGTCCCCGCGAAGGGGCGGGGTATCCCGTATTATCGAAACAAGATAGGCGTCCATCTTTCATTTTGATAATATGGTCGGGGACGCCCGTTGGCCTAAGAGATGGTCGACCTAAATGTTGAGATGGTCATCCTTAGAGATGGGCGACCTCGGTTTTCGCCGATAATGGAAACCGAGGATGCCCATCTCAAAAATAACCAAATGCAAGGCATTTGGTTGTGGGAGGAGCCAGCATTCGTAGTGTACTGGTCCCCCTCACATGCCCTAGGGGGCACTGCAGTGGACTTCATAAATTGCTCCCAGGTGCATAGCTCCCTTACCTTAGCTGCTGAGCCCCCTAACCCCCCCCCCCCCAAAACCCACTATCCACAACTGTACAACACTACCATAGCCCTTATGGGTGAAACCTACATGTTGGTACAGTGGGTTTGGGGTGGGTTTTGGAGGGCTCCCATTTACCACCACAAGTGTAACAGGTAGGGGGGGATGGGCCTGGGTCTACCTGCCTGAAGTGGACTGCAGTACCCACTAAAAACTGCTCCAGGGACCTGCATACTGCTGTGATGGAGCTGGGTATGACATTTGAGGCTGGCATAGAGGCTGGAAAAAATGTTTTTTAATGTTTTTTTTGGGTGGGAGGGGGGCCTCCACTCTAGGTGCCGCGCGCCTGACAGTACGCGGGGCATTTTTTCTTTACATTTATTTTCTCCCAGTTACTACTTATGGCTCCAGTACACTTTTTCTTCTTGGTACTGTCCCTTCCTAATCTGTTTCTCCATCTGAAACCACTGTACACTGCAGGAACACATTGTCCACCCTCTGTATTCATCATCTCACCATCTCTTTTTTCCTCTTTCTTTTTCTCAGCCTTCAACCTTTAACATTTCCTTCCTTCCATTCATCCATCTCCTTTCTATCTGAGTACATCTTGCCTTTGTCACTGTTGTCATACCTCTCCTACCCTTCTCCGTACTCTCTTGCTCCTTCTCCTGCTCTCTGCTGGGGACATTAATCCCAATCCTGGTCCTCCACATCAGCTATCCTCCTATTTGTGCAGGTCACACCGTGATATCTCGAATCTAATTTCTGTTCCTCTCCTCCCCCCTTCTTCCCTGCCTTTCTCTTGCGCTCTGTGGAATGCTCACTCTGTCTGTAACAAACTTTCCTATATCCATGACCTCTTTATCTCTCGTACACTCCATCTGCTTGCCCTAACTGAAACTTGGCTTTACCCTGAAGACTCTTCTTCGGTCGCAGCCCTATGCTATGGAGGTTATCTTTTCTCCCATACTCCTCGCCTGGTTGGCCGCGGAGGTGGTGTCGGGCTACTACTTTCACCCTCTTGTAGATTTCAACCTCTTCTTCCAGCTCAGTCTCACTATTTTTCTTCCTTCGAAGTCCACTCCATCCGCCTATTCCCTCCTCTGCCTCTCCGAGTAGCAGTCATTTATCGACCCCCTGATAAGTCCCTTTCTTCCTTTCTCACTGACTTTGATGATTGGCTTTCCTTCTTTCTTGAGCCTTCATCTCCTTCTCTTATTCTTGGGGATTTTAACATTCATGCTAATGATCCCTCTGACTCTTATGCTTCTCAGTTTCTTGCTTTAACATCCTCTTTCAATCTTCAACTGTGCTCCACTGCCCCCACTCACCAGAATGGCCACTGTCTTGATCTTATCCTCTTCTCAAACTGCTCACTCTCCAATTTCTGTGCCTCAACTCTTCCCCTCTCTGACCATCATCTGATAACTTTCAAACTTAAACACCCTCCTCCCCAGTCCCATCCAATCTTAACCAATATATTTAGGAATCTTTAGGCTATTGACCCTTCTACTCCATCCTCCAGTGTTTCAAATCTCTTCTCTACCAGTATGTTATCCAAGTGTGTCAATGAGGCTGTCTCTTTCTATAATACTATTCTCTCCTCTTGTCTGGATACTCTCGCTCCTCCCATTCCCTGTTCTGTAAAACGTACCAAACCCCAGCCTTGGCTGACCTCTAGAATCCGCTACCTACGTTCCTGTGCCCGCTCTACCAAACACCTTTGGCTGAAATCCCGTGCCCATGCTGACTTCATACACTTCAAATTCTTGCTGACCTCCTTCCAGTCTGCTCTTTTACTTGCCAAACAGGACTATTACATCCAGTTGACAAATTCTCTTGGCTCAAACCCTCGACATCTCTTTGCCACACTGAACTCTCTCCTCAAAGTGCCTTCACCTCCCAACTCCCCCTTCACTTTCCCCCCAGATTCTGGCTGAGTTCTTTCATGATAAGGTTCACAAGATTAAACTTGAATTCTCAACCAGGTCACCTCCACCTCTCCTTCCCTTAGTCCATTCTCTCAACCCTCCAACCCCTGCCTCCTTTTCTTCCTTTTCTGAAATCACTGAAGAGGAAACTACACATCTTCTTTCCTCCTTAAAACTAACTACCTGTTCCTCTGATCCTATTCCCACCCATCTACTTAACATTATCTCTCCTACTGTCGTCCCTTTTATCTGTCATATCCTCAATCTTTCACTTTCCACTGCGACTGTTCCTGATGCCTTCAAACATGCCGTAGTCACACCACTCCTTAAAAAACCTTCATTGGACCCTACCTGTCCATCCAACTATCGCCCCATCTCCCTCCTCCCTTTCCTATCCAAGATACTTGAACGTGCTGTTCACCGCCGTTGCCTTGACTTTCTTTCATTTCAAGCTATTCTTGATCCACTTCAATCTGGCTTTCGCCCCCTTCATGCAACTGAAACAGTGCTTGCTAAAGTCTCCAATGATCTATTCCTGGCCAGATCCAAAGGTCTCTATTCTATCCTCATCCTTCTCGATCTATCTGCTGCTTTTGACACTGTTGATCACAGCCTACTCCTTGAAACGCTGTCCTCACTTGGATTTCAGGACTCTGTTCTTTCCTGGTTTTCTTCTTATCTCTCCCAGTGTACCTTTTGTGTATGCTCTAGTGGATCCTCCTCTACTTCTATCCCACTGTCAGTTGGTGTACCTCAGGGATCTGTCCTGGGACCTCTTCTTTTCTCCATTTATACTTCTTCCCTTGGTACTCTGATCTCATCCCATGGTTTTCAGTATCATCTTTACGCTGATGACTCTCAGATCTACCTCTCCACACCAGAAATCTCAGCCGAAATCCAGGCCAAAGTATCAGCCTGCTTGTCTGGCATTGCTGCCTGGATGTCTCAGCACCATCTGAAACTAAACATGATCAAGACTGAGCTTCTTATCTTTCCCCCTAAACCAACCTCTCCTCCTCCCCCATTCTCTATTTCTGTGGATAACACTCTCATCCTTCCTGACTCATCAGCTCATAACCTTGGGGTCATCCTCGACTCCTCCCTCTCCTTCTCTGCACATATTCAGCAGACTGCTAAAACCTGTCGTTTCTTTCTCTATAATATCACCAAAATTTGCCCTTTCCTGTCTGAGCACACTACCAGAACCCTCATTCACACTCTTATCACTTCTCGCTTAGACTATTGCAACTTGCTTCTCACAGGTGTCGCGCCCCTTACCTGCGCCGCCTTGCCCGCTGGGATGCCCCGCTCCGCGAGCAGGGGAGAGCGGGGTATCGCTGGCTATGGGCGGCGTGGGCGGAGAGTTGTACCCGCCTCCTGGGCTATGCCGGTTCGCCGCTTCAGCGCGGTGGCGGCCGGAGAGCGCCGGCGCTGCCAAAATGGCCGGCGCTCTCTTACTAGCAAGTCTCTTCCGGGTGCGGGACCTGGGAGCAGAGGAAACACCCCTTCAGGGTCCGGATTGGCTGGTCGCGGCTGGACTCCGCCTTCTCTCTGGGACCAGCCTATCCGGAGCCCTGGGGCTGGTTGTGGGCCCCTCCTTTCTAACAGCTGTTGAGTGTTCTCCAGATGGAGGGGGCTATTTAAGGGCAGTCGCTGGCAGTGTTCGTTGCTTCGGCTTCTACTTGCGGATCCCTGAGTTCTGTGTTTTGGATTGCCCTCCGTTTGCCTCTGATCCTCTGATTGAACCTGGACTTTGCTTTTGCCTGCCGCCTGCCTTTGAGCCTCTGATTGAACCTGGACTTTGCTTTTGCCTGCCGCCTGCCTTTGAGCTTCTGATTGAACCGGGACTTTGCTATTGCCTGCCGCCTGCCTTTGAACCTCTGATTGAACCTGGACTTTGCTTTTGCCTGCCGCCTGCCTCTGAGCCTCTGATTGAACCTGGACTTTGCTATTGCCTACCGCCTGCCTTTGAACCTCTGATTGAACCTGGACTTTGCTTTTGCCTGCCGCCTGCCTTTGATCCTCTGATTGAACCTGGACTTTGCTTTTGCCTGCCGCCTGCCTTTGAGCCTCTGATTGAACCTGGACTTTGCTTTTGCCTGCCGCCTGCCTTTGAGCTTCTGATTGAACCGGGACTTTGCTATTGCCTGCCGCCTGCCTTTGAACCTCTGATTGAACCTGGACTTTGCTTTTGCCTGCCGCCTGCCTCTGAGCCTCTGATTGAACCTGGACTTTGCTATTGCCTACCGCCTGCCTTTGAACCTCTAATTGAACCTGGACTTTGCTTTTGCCTGCCGCCTGCCTTTGATCCTCTGATTGAACCTGGACTTTGCTTTTGCCTGCCGCCTGCCTTTGAGCCTCTGATTGAACCTGGACTTTGCTATTGCCTGCCGCCTGCCTTTGAACCCCTGATTGAACTTGGACTTTGCTTTTGCCTGCCGCCTGCCTTTGAACCTCTAATTAAACCTGGACTTTGCTATTGCCTGCCGCCTGCCTTTGAACCTCTGATTGAACCTGGACTTTGCTATTGCCTGCCGCCTGCCTTTGAACCTCTGATTGAACCTGGACTTTGCTTCTGTCTACCCTAGCCTGTCCTTCTTCGGAGGTCTCTGCCCTGATTCTCCAGGTAAGATCAGAACTGTCTGGCTGCCAGACGTTGTTTGGCCCAAGGGCTCACTTTTCGTGACACAGGCCTGACAGAAAGCCGAAGCCATGAGCTCGCCAGATAAGCCTGATCTAACCGACTTGGCCCAAGCTCTCCAACAGCAGCAGGCCCAGCTTAACAGATTGTCTGGAGTACTGCAAGATGTGTGTTCCCAGATGTCATCACAGCGAGCACCGGCTCCCGGGGCAAGTAGGACATCTCCACCTCAGCCTGCCTTTCGTTTGCCGGAACCTCCCCGGTTTAACGGCACACCCTCCGCATGTCGCGGATTCTTGAACCAATGTCAGATGCTCTTTGACATGCAACCTGCCTCTTTTCCTACGGACAAACAAAAGATTACCTACATTATTTCATTACTCTCCGGTGCGGCCCTGGCATGGGCTTCACCTCTCTGGGAGCAACAGGATCCTCTCCTTTCGGAACTTGGAGAATTCCTGCGTCGGTTCCGCATGGTCTTCGATGTTCCAGGGCGTCCCTCCTCTGCTGCAGGAGAACTACTACGGATCCAGCAAGGAAGCAGTACGGTTGGAGCCTATGCTATTCGATTCCGTACTCTGGCAGCGGAACTCAAATGGAATCAAGAGGCTCTTACGACCATTTTCTGGCAAGGCTTGAGTGGGCGCATTAAGGACGAGCTAGCCGGCCGGGAGATCCCTAGTACCTTGGACGCTCTAATCTCTCTAAGTACTCGGATTGATGTCCGCTTCCAGGAACGGGCACGAGAACAAGTTGCCTCTCGTCCGCCTCGCAGGTTTTCCCCTCAAAGACCACGAACTGTCTCTCCCCAGGAGGCGGTGGTTCCGACTGTGGAGGCACCGGAGGTGCCTATGGTGATTGGCAGGCACCGATTGACAGCTGTGGAACGAACCCACCGGAGGGAGAATAAACTATGTATGTACTGCGGGAAACCTGGCCATTTTGTGAAAGGGTGTCCCAACAAGCCGGGAAATGCTTAGACCCTAGCCTTGTGAAGGGGGTGGTTTTGGGTCGTTCAGGAACCCTTCCGGATAACTTAATGACTGTACCTATTATCTTACGTTGGCAAGAATTCAGGATAAACACCCTAGCCTTGCTAGATTCAGGAGCAGGAGGCAACTTTATTGATGCTAGGCTACTTCAGGGCCTAGGAAGGCCGGTTATTTCCTGTAAACCAGCTCTTCAAGTCACTTCCATTCACGGCTCTACTTTACCTCAGCCTATTACTCATCTCACTCTCCCGCTTCAGATGCAGGTGGGCCTTCTTCATCATGAGGAGATACAATTTCTTATTTTACCTCAGGCCATCCATCCTGTAATTCTAGGTATGCCCTGGCTGCGGCTGCACGCGCCTTACATAGACTGGCCTTCGGGAGAGATCAGCCAATGGAGTGGTCATTGTTTTGAAACTTGTCTGACACCAGTGCACCCTCTTCCTATTAATGTGCCAGCGCTACCTGGAGCCCTCCACCCCTGTGATGCTCATCTTCCGAGGGAGTACGAGAAGTTTTCTGATGTTTTTGATGCCCGGGAGGCAGATTCCCTCCCGCCCCATCGCCCGTTCGATTGTCCCATTGATTTGTTGCCCGGCACTATGCCTCCTCGAGGGCGATTATATGCTTTGTCCCGGGAGGAATCTGCTGCCATGCGGGACTACATTCGGGACAACCTTCGTAAAGGATTTATCCGTCCATCCTCTTCTCCTGCCGGGGCGGGGTTTTTTTTTGTCTCTAAAAAGGATGGGTCCTTGCGGCCCTGCATTGACTATCGAGGACTTAACAACATCACAGTCAAGAACCGTTATCCCCTTCCGCTTATCCCGGAGCTTTTTGATCGACTCCAGGGGGCTGTCATTTTTACTAAGTTGGATCTGCGAGGGGCCTACAACTTGATTCGTATCCGTCAGGGGGACGAGTGGAAAACTGCCTTTAATACTCACGAAGGCCATTTTGAGTATCGGGTCATGCCTTTTGGACTGTGTAATGCTCCGGCTGTATTTCAAGACTTCATCAACTTCATTTTCCGGGATCTTCTGTATTCTTCAGTCATTGTTTACTTGGACGATATTCTGATCTTCTCTGCTTCACCTCTGGACCATCCCGGGCATGTTCGCACTGTGCTTCAACGACTCCGGGATCATCGACTGTTTGCCAAGTTGGAAAAGTGTGCATTTCATCAATCCACTATTCCTTTTTTGGGACATATTATCTCTGCTGTTGGATTACAAATGGATCCTGCTAAACTGCAGGCTATCCGGGACTGGCCGCTTCCCCAGGGTCTCCGTGCCTTGCAACGTTTTCTTGGCTTTGCTAATTACTACAGACAGTTCATTCCCCATTATTCGCTCCTCACAGCTCCTTTGACAGCCCTTACTCGGAAGGGGGCGGATGTTCGGCATTGGTCTCCTGCTGCCCTGGAGGCTTTTTCTGCCTTAAAGACGGCTTTCTTGTCTGCATCTGTGCTCCGGAGTCCTGATGTCACGAAGCCTTTCATCGTGGAGGTCGATGCCTCTGCTCTGGGGGTGGGAGCGGTGCTGTCCCAGACAACTTCTTCTGGTAAGAAACATCCTTGTTTTTTTTTTTCTAAGAAGTTTTCGCCAGCTGAACGTAATTATACCATCGGGGACAGAGAGCTGCTGGCTCTAAAGCTCGCCTTTCAGGAGTGGCGGTACCTACTGGAGGGTGCTGCGCATCCTATTACAGTCATCACTGATCACAAAAACCTGCTTTATTTGCAAGATGCCAAACGCTTGAATCCCCGGCAGGCCCGTTGGTCACTATTTTTTGCTCGTTTTTCTTTTCATTTGGTGTTTCGTCCCGCAGAAAAGAATATTCAGGCAGATGCCCTCTCCCGAGCTTTTGACGTTCCTGAGGAGCCTGAGGAGCTCTATCCCATGCTCGATCCTGCTTGCCTTTCTCCTATGGTGGGGGCATCCGCCTGTCTCAAGACTCCTGTTCCTGCTCGATCTCGTCGCAAGGTTCTTCAGTGGGGTCATTCTGCTGCATTTTCGGGACATTTTGGGTTCCGTAAAACCTATCACCTTATTTCCCGTTATTTTTGGTGGCCCCGCATGGCCCAGGAGATTCGGCAGTTTGTCTCTACCTGTCCTACCTGTGCCCGTACCAAGTCCTTGCCAGGCAAGCCGTGGGGGCTTCTTCAACCATTACCTGTACCCCATCTACCATGGCAGGAGGTCTCGATGGACTTCATAACTGATCTTCCCTGTTCCAAGGGCAACACGATCATCTGGGTGGTGGTGGATCGTTTTTCTCGCATGGCTCACTTCGTTCCCATGCGGTCCCTGCCATCCGCGAAGACTCTGGCTTCCCAATTTATCCAGCACATTTTTCGGCTACATGGACTGCCGCATCGTATCATCAGTGATAGAGGGTCGCAATTCACCTCTAAATTTTGGAGATCATTATGCTCTGCCTTTGGGGTTACCACGCATTTCTCGTCAGCTTATCATCCTCAGACCAACGGCATGGCAGAACGTACGAACCAGACCCTTAAAGCCTTTCTTCGGGCCTTCACCAATGCTCGTCAAGATGATTGGACTGATCTCCTGGCCTGGGCTGAATTTGCATACAACAATAGTTTTCATTCTGCTTCACGGACGTCACCCTTCTTCACTGTTTTTGGTCGTCATCCACGTCTTCCACCTCCGATTCCTTTGACTACAGCTCCTCCACTGCTCCAGTCTACTCTCACCACCATTCATGCAACTTGGAGGACAGTCCGTCAGCAGTTGGGGAGGGCGGCTGCTCGGTACAAGCAATATGCTGATCAGCGTCGCCGTGCCGCTCCCGTATTCCAGCCGGGACAGAGAGTATGGCTCAGCACCAAGTACCTCAAACTTCGTCTTCCCTCCCTAAAGTTTGCTCCTCGCTTCATCGGGCCATTTTCTGTGTCATCTAGAGTGGGGACGGTGGCTTATCGCCTTCACTTACCTGGTAATCTGCGCATTCACAATGCTTTTCATGTGTCTCTGCTTAAACCTTTTAGGACTTCCCACTGGCATCCTGCTCCAAAGAAGATACTGGTTCCTGATTCTGATCCTGATCCAGAGTTCGAGGTAAAAGAGATACTTGACTCTAAACTCCAGCGGGGTCGATTGTTTTACTTGATCTCGTGGAAGAACTTTGGGCCTGAGGATAACTCCTGGGAGCCAGTGGCTAATATCCTTGCCCCTGATTTGTTACACGAGTTCCACTCTCGTTATCCTACTAAGCCTGGACCTAGACGGAGAGGGGGGGCTTACGGGGGGGGTACTGTCGCGCCCCTTACCTGCGCCGCCTTGCCCGCTGGGATGCCCCGCTCCGCGAGCAGGGGAGAGCGGGGTATCGCTGGCTATGGGCGGCGTGGGCGGAGAGTTGTACCCGCCTCCTGGGCTATGCCGGTTCGCCGCTTCAGCGCGGTGGCGGCCGGAGAGCGCCGGCGCTGCCAAAATGGCCGGCGCTCTCTTACTAGCAAGTCTCTTCCGGGTGCGGGACCTGGGAGCAGAGGAAACACCCCTTCAGGGTCCGGATTGGCTGGTCGCGGCTGGACTCCGCCTTCTCTCTGGGACCAGCCTATCCGGAGCCCTGGGGCTGGTTGTGGGCCCCTCCTTTCTAACAGCTGTTGAGTGTTCTCCAGATGGAGGGGGCTATTTAAGGGCAGTCGCTGGCAGTGTTCGTTGCTTCGGCTTCTACTTGCGGATCCCTGAGTTCTGTGTTTTGGATTGCCCTCCGTTTGCCTCTGATCCTCTGATTGAACCTGGACTTTGCTTTTGCCTGCCGCCTGCCTTTGAGCCTCTGATTGAACCTGGACTTTGCTTTTGCCTGCCGCCTGCCTTTGAGCTTCTGATTGAACCGGGACTTTGCTATTGCCTGCCGCCTGCCTTTGAACCTCTGATTGAACCTGGACTTTGCTTTTGCCTGCCGCCTGCCTCTGAGCCTCTGATTGAACCTGGACTTTGCTATTGCCTACCGCCTGCCTTTGAACCTCTAATTGAACCTGGACTTTGCTTTTGCCTGCCGCCTGCCTTTGATCCTCTGATTGAACCTGGACTTTGCTTTTGCCTGCCGCCTGCCTTTGAGCCTCTGATTGAACCTGGACTTTGCTATTGCCTGCCGCCTGCCTTTGAACCCCTGATTGAACTTGGACTTTGCTTTTGCCTGCCGCCTGCCTTTGAACCTCTAATTAAACCTGGACTTTGCTATTGCCTGCCGCCTGCCTTTGAACCTCTGATTGAACCTGGACTTTGCTATTGCCTGCCGCCTGCCTTTGAACCTCTGATTGAACCTGGACTTTGCTTCTGTCTACCCTAGCCTGTCCTTCTTCGGAGGTCTCTGCCCTGATTCTCCAGGTAAGATCAGAACTGTCTGGCTGCCAGACGTTGTTTGGCCCAAGGGCTCACTTTTCGTGACACAGGCCTGACAACAGGTCTCCCACTTAACCATCTTTCTCCTCTTCAATCTGTTCAAAATTCTGCTGCACGACTAATATTCCGCCAGTGTCGTTATGCTCATATTAGCCCTCTCCTCAAGTCACTTCACTGGCTTCCTATCCATTTCCACATACAGTTCAAACTCCTTTTATTGACTTATAAGTGCATTCACTCCGCAGCTCCTCAGTACCTCTCCACTCTCATCTCTCCCTACATTACTCCACGGGAACTCCGTTCACTGGGTAAATCTCTCTTATCTGCACCCTTCTCCTCCACTGCTAACTCCAGACTCCGTTCCTTTTATCTTGTTGCACCATATGCCTGGAATACACGTCCTGAGCCGGTACATCAAGCTCCATCTCTGGCCGTCTTCAAATCTAAGCTAAAAGCCCACCTTTTTGATGCTGCTTTTAACTCCTAACCCTTACTCACTTGTTCAGAACCCTTATTTCATCATCTTCACTTTAATATTCCCTTATCTCTTGTTTGTCCTGTTTGTCTGTCCTAATTAGATTGTAAGCTCTGTCGAGCAGGGACTGTCTCTTCATGTTCAGGTGTACAGCGCTGCGTACGTCTAGTAGTGCTATAGAAATGATGAGTAGTAGTAGTATTCTTAAAGAAGCAATGATATGGGAAAACTTCAGAGCACATTTACATGAAAATGGAGATAACTGAATAGATTTCTGTTTGCAAGGGTGTCGAACAACCTATCTGATTTTTATTTTTCTTAATGGAAGGTGCCTGTATTCCAAAGTGTACAAAAAGGATTAAAATGTCACCTTTTCCAAAGCTTTTCAAACTCCTCATCCTCCATACAAAATCCCAGCTGATTCAGCATATTCCTAAACTCAGGTGCTACAATTCTTACAGCTCCTCCAGGGTTCTTCTGTGGTATAAAATTAGCAAGATCCAGAAACCTACATGACAGAGAAGACAAGTTTATTGTTGATCCCTTGAAATATAGAAAAATTATAGCAGAAAAAGTCCATATAGCCTGCCCAGTCTGCCTATCCATATCAACTACTACACTGGCTTCCTCTCTGTCAAAGATCTTAGGTGCTTATCCCATGCTTTCTTGAATTCTGATACAGTCCTCATCTCCACCACCTCCACTGGGAGGCTGTACCATGCATCCAATAATCGTTCTGCAAATAATTATTTCTTTGTTTACTCTGAGTATACCCCCTTTTATCCTCTTTCTATGACTTCACTCCCCCTCCCATTCCAGAGCTTCCTTTTAATTGAAAGAGGCCTACTTCCTGTGCATTTATACCTTGAAGGTATTTAAATGTGTTTATAATATCTCCCCTCTTGTGCCTTTCTTTCTAAGCATACATAGATCTTTGTCTCGCCCCAAATGCTTTATGATGAAGATCATTGACTCTTTCAGTAGCTACCCTCTGGATTAGCCATTCCCAACCCTGGCCTCAGGGCACACATAGTCCCATTGGGTTTTCAGAATATCCACAATGAATATGCATGAGATAGATATCCTAAAAACCCGATAGGACTAGGTGCGCCCCACGGACTGGGTTGGGAATGGCTGCTCTGGACCAACTTGATCCGCTTTACATCCTTTTGAAGGTACAGTCTTCAGAATTGCACAGAGTATACCAAATGAGGTCTCACCATTGAAAGAGATGCAGAGACACTATCACTTCCTTTGTCCTACTGGTCATTCCTACCCCTGTACACTCAAACTTCTGTCTGATTTTTGCTGTTGCATTATCTACTTGTTTGACCACCTTAGGATTATCAGATGCAATCACATCCAGCTACCACTTTTCTTCCATGTACAGATGTAGTTCACTCCCTATACTATACAACTCCCTTGAAGTTTTGTAGCCCAAATGCATGACCCTCATTTTTTAACATTAAGCCTTAGCTGCCATACTCTAGACCAATGGCTCTCAACCTTTCTTCTGTTCATGTTGATTGCTGCAGTTATCCGGTCTTGCCAGGTCTGAGTAAGAGGAACAGACGTTTCAGCCAACATGCTGTGGCATTCTTCAGGGTATGCTGCGAGGTATTCAGTTTATCTTTATATATAGTTGTGACTAATGGTCTTTCCTACTTCAATTTCATGCCAATATCACCTTCCTTCCTCAGGAAGCCACCCACTTAAAACCCCAGCCAATCAGGTTTGAGAACCCACTATATATAAAGACTGCAGACCAGGGGCGTAGCCAGACCTTGAAGGGAAGTAGTGGGGGCATATTTTGACCCACCTCCCTGCTGCCACCCCCCCACCACCACCACCACCGCCACCACCACTGCTGCCACCCCCCCACCGACACTGCGCGATGGTGCCTTGGCTGGCGGGGGTCCTGAATGCCTGCCAACTGAAGTGTTTGTCCCATGCTGGTTTCACATTGCCTGCCCTGCTCTATTCTCAGTTATGCCGTGCATGCTCTTTTAATAAAACTCAGCATGCGCGACTGTCGCTCATGCTCAGTTTCATTAAAATGAGTGTGCATGGCGTGACTGAGAAAAGCAGGGTAGGCAATGTGGTGGGACCAGCACGGGACAAATGCTTCAGCTGGCAGAGCCAATTTGGGGGGGCCCCAGGCCCCCATGTCCCCTGTAGCTACACCACTGCTGCAGACCTCACAGCATACTCTGAGGAAAGCCACAGTATGATGGCTGAAATGTCAGTTCCATTTATTCAGATGTGGCAAGACCCGGACAACTGCAACAATCATGATGCCAGTTGTGCATGTCTAGAGAACAAATATTCATGTCCATGACACACTGAACACTACAATTTGCAGCTGAACAATAAAAAAGCCTAAATATTTCACTGTTAAAAATGATTCAAGGGAACTATAAACTTATTGAAATTAAAGTTATTAAATTATATTACATAATTAGTGAGAAATCTGGAACTACACACTATACACAGTGTTTCAAAATGAATTGGATGGTAGACAAAGTCACACTAAGCTTACTATCAATATCATGAAAGGTAGGATGTTTCTCCTCATAGCTTGCCATACAAAGGATACATAAATTCAAATTCTGGTCTCACTTCAACAACAGCAACACAAAATCCCTCTACTGCCAGATAAATTCAGGCTCATTTTCAAAAGAGAAAAACATCCAAAAAGTGACATGTCAGCATTTGAATGTTTATCTCACAAAGACGTCCAAATCAGTATTTTCGAAACCTATTTTTAGATGTCTTTTTCTGAAGTCCGTCAGAAGGACATCTAAATCTCAAGGGGGCGTGCCATGGGTGTGTTCAAGGCGGGGCTTGGGTGTTCCTAAGACTTAGACATCTTTCAGCCATAATGGTAATGGAACAAAACAAAAATGTCCAAGACTAAAACTTAGATGTTTTGAGCTATACCTGTTTTTATATCAAATAGTTGTAGTGGGAATTAAACCCACTTCCCCAGGATTAAGGTCTGCTGCACTAGCCACTAGGCTACTCCTCTACTCCACACAAAAGGTGCCCCAAATGACCAGATGACCTCAGAAGGGAATCAGGGATCACCTCCCCTTACTCCCCCAGTGGTCACTATCCCCCTCCCATCTCCAAAAAATGTGATTAAAATGTTACTTGCCAGCCAATGCCAGCCTCAGATGTTATACTCAGGTCCATTAGAATAGCATGCAGATCCCTGGAGTAGTCTAGTAATGATGCAGTGCACTGCAGACAGGTGGACCCAGGCTTCTACCTCCCCCTACTTGTTACACTTGTGTTGGAAACTGTGAGCCCTCCAAAACCCACCAGAAACCCACTGTACCCACCTATTCGTGCTCCCTTCACCTGTAAGCGTTATGGTAGTGGTGTACAGTTGGGGGCAGTGGGTTTTAGGTGGGCTCAGCAGACAAAGTAAGGGAGCAATGGTGAGATGTGTACCTGGGAGCATTTTATAAAGTCCACTGCAGTGCCCCCAAGGATGCCCTATTGCTTTCCTGGGAAGTCACTTTTCCACTATTTATTTTATTTATTTATTTATTTATTTATTTATTTATTTTATGGCATTTGTATCCCACATTATCCCACCTGTTTGCAGGCTCAATGTGGCTTACATTTCGTCATGGATACTGGAAGTAGCATTGAATATACATTTGGTTTGCAGAGGGTTTTGTGTTACATGGTAGATGAGGGCGTTAGAGCAGAAAGACATTATAACACATTATAAGACAGTCTAGAAGTTTTAAGACTATACAGTTACACATGTTGAATTATACAGTTACACATGCTGATCTTTGTGATATATCTTGTCGAAAAGATAGGTTTTCAATAGTTTGCGGAAATTGGTCAATTCATAGACCGTTTTCAGGTTACGTGGCAGCGCGTTCCAAAGTTGCGTGCTCGTATAGAAAAAGGTAGATGCATGCATTGATTTGTATTTCAGACCCTTGCATTTGGGAGGATGTAAATTAAGGAATGTGCGAGAGGATCTTTTTGCGTTCCTGGGTGGTAGGTCTATCAGGTCTGACGGCTGGGGCGTCACCATGGATGATTTGTGGACCAGGGTGCAAAGTTTGAACGTGATACGTTCCTTTAGTGGGAGCCAGTGTAATTTTTCCCGCAAGGGTTTCGCGCTTTCGTATTTTGGTGTGCCGAATATTAGTTTGGCTGCTGTATTCTGAGCTGTCTGGAGTTTTTTAAGTATTTGTTCTTTACAGCCAGCGTAAAGTGAGTTGCAGTAATCCAAATGACTAAGTACCAATGATTGTACCAGATTGCAAAAGACAGTTCTTGGAAAAAATGGTCTGACTCTTTTTAGTTTCCACATTGCATGAAACATCTTTTTAGTAGTGTTATTTGCGTGGTTCTCAAGTGTTAGGTGTCGATCAATTGTGACACCAAGGATTTTTAGGGAATCCGAGACTGGTAAATTTAGTTTAGGTGTGTTGATGGTGGTAAATTTATTCTTGTTGTATTGCGAGGTTAGTACCAAACATTGGGTATTCTACCTGATGCCAAGCTTTCTATTTTTTTTTTTATAAAATCTGAGGCTTGTGTCTATTGTTTATCTGTAGATTTGGGCTTTGAATTCAGATCTATAGATGAAAAGGAGATCTCATTACATATATCTAAATCCCAGAGTGCTATTTTTCCATACTTCTTACCAAGAGTGTACATTCCCTAATTACCTGTCCCAATGCAACTGAAGCTTTTACCTCAGTGCATGTAAATGGTTTCATCCCTGTGTGGATTCTCTGATGCCATGTGAGGCTTTCTTTCCAACCAATGCTTTTACCACACTCAGGACATGTAAATAGTTTCACACCTGTGTGTATTCTCTGGTGCATTGTGAGGTTTAACTTCTGACCAAAACTTTTACCAGACTCTATACATGCAAATGGTTTCTCTCCCATGTGGACTTTCTGATGCATTTTGAGATTTACATTACAACCAAAGCTTTTAACACACTTAGAACATGTGAATGGTTTCACTTTATTGTGGATTTTCTTATGTATTTTGTACGTGTTGCATTTGGATGTGTTTGTTTGAAAATGGACCAAAAAATAAAACATCCAAATCACAAAACATTTTTCCAAATAGCATTTTCAAAAGGAAAAGATAGACTTTTTTTTGTAGAAAATGACCTTTGCTGTTCTGATTTTGGATGTTTTACAAAAAAAAGTCCAAATTCAGACTTAGATGTCATATCCAAAAATGCCCCTTGTGCATTTAACTTGCCCAAGGTCACAAGGAGCAGCAGTGGGAATTGAACCCATGTTGCCAGGATCAAAGCCCACTGCACTAACCATTAAGCCACTCCTCCTCTGTTTTGGACAACTTCCATTTGGATGTCTTTTGTTTGAGAATGGGCCAAAAAAAGGACATCCAAATCACAAAACGTCCACAGCATTTTCGAACACAAAAGATAGACGTCTATCTTTTTTGAAAATCTTCTTTCCTGTTCAGAATTTGGACGTTTTTGTAAAACGTCCAAATTCTGATTTAGACGTTCTATCGAAAATGCCCCTCTTTCTGATGTAACTTCCGCGAGGGCGGGACACAAGGAGGGAAGGAGACCCAAAGGGAGGCGATCTGCTGCTGTGCTGCCTGCAGCGCTTTCACAAAGAGGTGCTGTGATTTCAATGCAGGGGGCCTGGCCCGGTGACGGATGGAGGGGGGCGGGTGGAGGGGGAAGCAGCAGCGGCAACCTCGGGGGGGGGGGGGGGGGGGGGGGAAGGGCCCCGGGAGCAGCCTTGCCCCGAGCCCGGCCCAGTCTATTGGCAGCCATGACCATCAAGGTCAGACTAATTGGCCTGAACTTCACAGTCTCCTCTTTCACTTTTGTGAGAATAAACCCACAGGGCCACCGAGAGACAAAGCTGGGCCCGAGGCAAACACCCCCCTGGGCCCAGTCCCGTGTCCCCTGCTCCCCGGGGGACCACCCCACTTACTTGTCCTGCTCCTGTGCACAGCAAAATTCCCCAGAGCCCGGTGCTAGCATGGCTCTCCTGGTCCTGTGTGCAGCAGCACCACACAGCAGTCCTTCCTTGTCCAAAGAGGCTGTTTGGATGTGGCAGGAAGGAAGTACTCTACTCTGCAGTGCTACCATGCACAGGAACAGGAGAGCAATGCTAGCGTCAGTGGGCCCCCCTTGGATGCGGAGCCCTGGGGAACTTTGTCCACCCCCCTCTCGGCGGCCCTGGAAACCCATCTCCAGTCCTCTAGGACCACTGTTGACTCTAGAGAGGCATTGAAACAGTTAGTGAGTGGGGTCACCAGAATTTCCCCAGGTTCCTTCAATCCCCTTCATTGTATCACATCCAGACCCATTTCTTTGTCTACTTTTAGTTTAGCTAGCTCCTCACAAGCACAACCATTTCATAAAACGGTCAAGGTCTACCTCCATTTTATTCCTATTTCTTCTGTTTTCTGTGGTCCAACATCTTGGCTCTCTTCAGTGAACATTTGTTAAGCAGATCTGCTTTTTCCTCATGTAAATGTGAATTTATGCCCAGTTTCCATAGATAAACTGAAGATTAATTTGTGCACTAGAGGTGTCTGAATAGAGAAATTATTCTCAATTTAAGTCAGCAAAGAACCAAATTCAAGGTGAATGTAACAAGGTACAATAGGCTTTTATCTGTTCCTGGAGGGCTCACCATACAATATGAAGGGGGTTTGGTGGTATCTATAGCTGGGTACCCTTTATGTCCAGCAATTCTTCTCTATCCTCCTCTCCCATTCCATCAATGTCCAGCAATTCTCCTCTGTCCTCCCCTCCCGATCCCATCGATATCCAGCGATTCTCCTTTGCCCCCCCATCCTTTCCTCCCATCCATGTCCAGTGACTCACCCCAGCCCCCACCTACCCCTTTTTTCAGCCTCCGAGTTCCAGTTCCAGCCCCAGCCCCACCTGCCCACCCACTTCTCCCCTAACATCCCCCTTTTCGTTCCTGCCGCCCTGCGAGGTTTAAATCTTTTATTTTACCTCAGTCACAGTGGCCGCGTCAGTGAAAGCAGCAGGCATACTCGTCATCTCTAGCCTTCCCTTCCCTCTCAGTGTTCCGCCCTTGTGGAAAGAGGAAATTACGTCAGAAGAAGGCGGGAGACTGAGAGGGAAGGGAAGGCTAGAGACGACGAGCCTGCCTGCTGCTTTCACTGATGCAGCCGCTGCAACTGAGGTAAAATAAAAGATTTAACCCCCCCTCCCCCCCCCCAGGGCAACAGGAACGAAAGGAGGGCTTTCTGGGAGCTGAGGGTGGGCAGGTGGAAACCTAGAGCTGGCTGTAGGTGAGCGCTCGGGCGGTGGTAAACATGGCTTGTGGCACCTTCCAGAGGTCGGCGCCCCCCTGCCATGCTTACCAGGTTCCGCCGGCCCTGGTCCACTGCACTGACCACTAAGCTGCCTCTCTGTTCTGCAGGGACATCTGTGTGGCCATTTTTGTACAAATGATGCCAGACAGATGTCTTTGTGCCTGCATTTTGGCATGCATATTTTGGACATTTCATTTTGGAAAATGGCTGTTCATTTTGGATGTTTTCAGTGCAAGATCATCTTTCCCTGTATTTTCAAACAGGAAATCCAGATGTTTTTCCTGTTCGAAAATGGCTGTGAGATGGATGGGGGGTATTTGGAAGTAATCAGCAGGACATCCCAATTCCGACTAGATATTCTTTTGAAAATACCCCTCCATACTAAAAGAGGAAGAAACTGTACATGAGAACAGAAGGGGGGGGCAAGATTCCCCATGCCCTGCCTCCAAGGGGGCCCGGTGCTGGCAATAGAAATGATTTTTTTCAATGATGCCAGTTTCCTTCTCTCCCTTCCAAATCCCCCCCCCCCCCCCCCGGCTCTCTACTTGCGGCAGCAGCAATCAAAAGAGTAGGGAGGCATTCAGTGACAGGCAGAAGCCTCCCTTCACACCCAGGGAAGCAGCAAAGAACCCAGCACAGGAGCAGGAGACCCAGCAGTAAGTTCCTGCTTCACAGCCCGGTGGTTCATTTGCATTCAAACTGTGGGAGGGGCTGCAGGGAGCACGCATAAGGAACACAGTGAGAGTGTTGGGGGGACATGTGGGGGTGCAGGGGGCCCTTAAGATTATTTGCCCCTGGCCCAACTTTGTCTCTTGGCAGCCCCCCTCCCCACCCTTCTTCATTGCTGTACAAGTAGTGCTTATGCTATACAGTATCTGACTGAAAAATTGAGCAGCACCTCCAGCTACAGGTACACTTGTGCTTTCTAACTGTTTGCAATTGTCCAAGAATATCTTCAGCAGTCTGAAAACTGAGTTCAAAATGTCTGACATGTTTAACCTTTTACCTGATCCTCTCTAATCTGGCCTAGGGCAGAAAAACTAATGTGCATAAGGACATGACCCTGTATCAAAAATATCGTGTCCATCCACCCAGATTTCCTCCCCCTCCCGTGCCCATGATTGCATCACTTGAGAGAGAGCCTGAGATCTTATTAGGCTAGTACCTTCCACAAATGGAGAGATGTGCCACGGAAGTAAGTAGCAGAGAGGACAGAACAGATCACACTAGAAAAAGACGCAAGAAAAGTTGCAACAGCAAAGAACAGAAGAAAAATGTCAACCATGAAGAAGAAAAAGCAGCGGCAAAGAGTCCTCAGGAAAAGCCATCAGGTATATTTCACATTCTTGGTACTTCATGAGTGAGACAAATTCATAACTATATATATTTTGGCAGTTATTTATGAAAATTAGCTTTTGAAGTACTGGAGTAACTATTTTAACACTCCATAAAGTGGCATTTCTTATCACCCTATCCATTGTGTAATAATTCATAACCTGTAGTAAATGGTTTATAATTTGGCAGAATGAAGTTGTGGAAGTGTTGTGGAAGGGCAGTTCTCGTAGTTATATTCCCATTTCCCAGAGCCCTCCACAACAGCAGATAGCATGGTGCAATTGCTGCCTTCTACTGAAATAGCATTAAGCGTCCTGTGCTATTTGCCATTGTAACATTTACGACATGGTAAGTTAGTGCATGCTATCTGCAAGGCGCAGGTCATGACCATTTTCTGCTATTCCCTATTGCAATCCACAATATGCAGTTAGCATGTGAATTAGTGCACTCTAACCCCCGAATTCTGTATAAGGTGCCCAAAATTGCACACCCAAATTTGAGTGCATGCCAAAACTGTGTGTGCATTTTAATAAATAGCAATAATTGGGCAATGAGAACTAATTATTGCAGTTAATTGGTTCCGTTTAGGATTTGCATGTGCATCTTGCTAAGCACTACAATAACACAGAAAAAAAAGCATAAGCAAAAAAGGGCCTTCAAGAATGGAACAAATGAAGAGTCCTTTAATCAAAAGACCCGACAAGGGCCATGTTTCGGCGCTCATGTGCCGGTGTAAGGGATCTAATGAAGATAGACTCTCTCAAACAGAACCATGAATAGAAACACTTTGGAGACCAGTTCTTTGGACATGCATGACAACTTTAGGGGCCCTTTTACTAAGACGCGTAGGTGCCTATGTTCATACAACACACATCAAATTGGAACCACCGCCTGGCTACTGAGTGCCCCGGATGGTAATTCCATTTTTTATGCATGTCCAAAACACGTGGTAGAAATTTTCTACCTTGTGGTGCTTAACCGGCAGTAATTGGCAGTTATGTGACTGACAATTACTGCCCGGTTAATGCATGAGACCTTACCGCTAAGCGGTAAGGTCTCATGTTGAAAATGGATGCATGCTGGTTTTAATTTTGCCACACGTCCACTTTCAGCCACAAAAAAAGGCCTTTTTTGCAGGTGTGCTGAAAAATAGACCTGTGTGTGTCCAAAATACGTGCCTACACCAGCGCAGGCCATTATTCAGTGCACCTTAGTGTGAAAATGGCCAGTGCCATCTTTGTCCAAAGTGTTTCTATTCGTAGTTCTGTTTGAGAGAGTCTATCTCCGTTTGACCCCTGACACATAAGCGCTGAAACATGGCCCGTGTCAGTCTTTTGATTAAAGAACTTTTGATTGCTACATTCCTGAAGGCCCTTTTGTGCTTTTTTTTTTTTTTCTGTGTTGTGTTTGTCTGCATTTCTGGGCCCTCTCTTTTTGCTACTTATTCTACAAAGATCTGCATGGAAATCAGTGTACAACTGAAAAGAGGCAAGAGCAGGTCGGGCATTCACTAAAGATGCGCACAGTATTATAGAATTTGGGGGATCTACATCTAATTTACAGGCCAGGATTTACACAACACAGAGCATAGCCACCAAGAGGGGGGCAGGGGGTCAAAATTCCCTGGGCCCGGGCCTCCAGGGGGGGCCCAGCGCAGGTGTCTCTCTCTCTCTCTTGCTCCTAAAGGGAACAAGGTGATCGCGTCCCGACAGGAGCAGAAGAAAGAAAACTCTGGTGCCGGTCCCCCCCCCCCCCCCTTGCACTGCCTGCCTAGCAGCCGCTGGGCCCTCAGGCCATTCATGCCCAGTTTTGAGACTGAGCATGTGCGACCTGAGGAAAGCAGCCACAGGGGTAGGCAATGCTGGGCAGAGGAAGGAGCTGCGCGAGCCAGCCAAGGTACTTCAGGCGGGAGGGAGGGGGGCTGCGTCGATGATGATTTTTGGGAGGGGGTGACGGCGGCGATTCTGCCCCGGGCCTAGCTCAGTCTCTCGGTGGCCTTGCAGAGCATTGTTTATAGAGTAGCGCTACATGCAGAATTTTTTGGACCCAAATTTGGGCACCATTTACTGAATCTAGTCTTAAGTGTTATGCCAGTGTAACAGTGCATGCTAATTACAAGGTAACTGCTCATCATACTTTAGTAAAATGACTACTAGGTCTCCTGCATAGTTGCAAGTACTGGTGCCATTCAGCCGTCTGGCTGACCCAGGCTTTTTATCATTATTTGACTTCAGCATTGCTAATTATGGGTTTTTTTCTTTTCTATTAAGATACTTTTTTCCCCATTTATTCATTTACAGATATTGTCAGACATCCAATGTCTGGCATACACAGGGTATAAACATGCACTTTGTAACCTGTTTGCAAAAACTGATACAAAATGATTACATTCAGAAGGTCAGGCAGCCAGGGATTTGCTTACTAAAACCATAGTTTAAAGAAATAGTGATAAGAAATACACAGCTGAGATTTATGCAGTTATGCACATACGTAATTATGTACACAATTAACGAGCATGTGTATAATCACCTAAAACTAAATTAATTTAGCGGCAGGTGAATCAAAGGGAAGATTGTGCATGATGGAAAATAACAGGGGGGGGGGGGGCGGGAGAATGTCAATGGGAAAATCTGATTTCTGTTTCTGGCTTCAGAGAACATAAAAACAAGGAGCTCAGCCAGTGGTGTGCTGGAGCAGGCTCTCACAGGCTCACAAGAGCCTGTTGTTAAGTTTTTAAGAATTTTGGGAGCCGGTTGTTAAAGTAGGGCCCTCCATGGCTACTTTAACAACTGGCTCCCAAAATGTGGGTTTGGGCCCCCTGCTGAATTATCTTTTACTTTGCTGGTGGGGATGCTGAGCCCTGCCAGCCAAGTAAATAGACTGCTGCTGCTCCCCGCTCCTTGTTTCCAGCTCTGAGCAGCAGGCTGGGACTTCTCCAGCATGTGTGAGAAGTTTCAGCATGCTGCTCAGAGCAAGACATTGGGAGTGGTGGCAGTCCATTTATTGGCTGCCAGCAAAGGTATGCCTAGCGTGCCCGCACAAAGGGAGGGAGGAGAGAGAGGCAAGTGTTGCTCCCCTTCATCCCGGCCACCCCTAGCCCTTCCAACTGCAGAGCTGGCTACGTCCGGAGAAAGAGCCTGTTGTTAAAAATTTACCAGCACACCCCTGAGCTCAGCTATTACTGCATAGAATGAGCAGAGACATGCAGAATGGCGAAGACAGAGCTAAACCCCTCCCATCCCTCCAACCCCTCCCACTTCTCCTTCTCTGCTAGGATTTTAGCAACATTCAGCCCAGTAGCACCTCCTAGCTCTCCAGGTCTGCCATGGCTTCTGACACTGAAATCATGGAGTAGACTGAGCGACAAGGTAGAGCAGGTGAACAATAAGATAATGGATAACAGAGGATCACAGGAGTTACTCTCCACATCTCATACTGCTTTATTAAAAGCATCTTTGTTATGTTATGTTATGTTATGTCATACAAGACTTCTATTCTGCAAATACCTGAACGGTTCTATAGGGATTACATTATATCAAGAAAACTGGACAAAACAACAATCCTGAATTACAATCTAAATACAGCACAATCTAATTTTTGAGTAATACATACTTCTTAAATAATAAAGCTTTAAGAGTCTTTCTAAATACCAGGTTCTCTACCAGATTTCCCAAGCACTAAGGTACATGCTGCTCTCTAGGGTGTGCTCCTATGGCAAATCATGGAGTATAATGAGGCAAGGGGAAAGAAAGTACAGTAAAACCTCGGTTTTCGTTGACTTCGGTTATCGTCGTTTTTTTCTTCGAAAAATTTGTCTCGGTTTTCGTCGGTTCCCTTGGATTTCATCAGCGTGCCCACACTGCTAATTTTGCGTTCTCCTGTGGCGTTGTTTCTCGTTGTGTGATCATCACCTCTAGCTCCATCATGGGTCCAAAAAAAGTTTCCACAGCCAGCAGCCCTTCGAAGAAGAAGGCCAGGAACACGATCGAGTTGAAGAAGGAAATCACTGAAAAATACGACAGCGGCATTAAGATTGCTGAAATCAGCCGCATGTACGGGAAGTTGCCATCCACGATAAGTTTCATTGTGACGAAAAAGGTAGCAATAAAGGAGGCTAATGTACCAAAAGGCATGAATGTGCTAACGAAACAAAGATCGCAAACAATTGAAGATGTGGAACAGTTATTATTAATTTGGATCAATCAAAAACAGTTAGATGGCGATTCTGTTTCTGAGGCCATCATATGTGAAAAGGCCAGACTGTTGTATGCCGATCTCATTAAGAAAATGCTTGGGACGAGTGCTAGTTTACTAGAGGGGCATAATCAAACACGAACGCCCATCTCCATGGGCGTCTATGTCTGAGAACGGGTATGTGAAGGGGTGGGACAGACCGTATTTTCAAAAACAATGACCACCCATCTTTATTTTCGATAATATGGTTTGTGCCCAGCAAATGCATCGGAGTTGTGCGGATTGAGCTGGGTGGCTTTGTTTTTTAGCAATAATGGAAACTGAAGGCGCCCAGCTCAAAAACAAACAAATCCAAGGCATTTGGTCGTGGGAGGGGCCAGGATTCGTAGTTCACATGCCAGGACACCAACCGAGCACTCTAGGGGGCACGTGTAACAATTAAAAACAGAAAGTCAAATACCTCCCAAGTCCATAGCTCCCTTCCTTTGGGTGCTGAGCCCCTCAAATCCCCCCAAAACCCACTGCCCACAACTCTACTTCATTACCATAGCCCTTATTGCTGAAGGGGGGGCACCTACATGTGGGTACAATGGGTTTGGGGGCGGTTTGGAGGGCTCCCATTTACCACCACAAGTGTAATAGGTAGGGGGATGGGCCTGGGACCACCTGCCTGAAGTCCACTGCACCCACTAACAACTGCTCCAGGGACCTGCATACTGCTGTGATGGAGCTGGGAATGGCATTTGAGGCTGGCATACAGGCTGGAAAACAAAGTTGTTAAAGTTGGGGTTTTTTTGGTGGGAGGGGGTTAGAGACCACTGGGGTGGTCATCCCCGATTCCCTCCAGTGGTCATCTGGTCATTTAGGGCACTTTTTTGGACTTGTTCGGGGAAAAAAGGGTCCAAAAAAAGTGACCTAAATTCGAGCTAAAACCACATTTCTTTTTTTGATTATTGGCCAAAGGCGCCCATCTCTCCTCGGCCGATAAACACACCCCAGTCCCACCTTCACCACGCCTCCAACACGCCCCCATCAACTTTGTTCGTTCCCGCGACGGAGTGCAGTTGAAGACGCCCAAAATTGGCTTTTGATTATACCGATTTGAGAGCCTTTGCGAGATGGGTGCCTATCTCCCGATTTGGGTCGAAATCTGGGCGCCCATCACTTTCGAAAATAAGGCGGTTAGTGATTTTAAGGCCAGCAGAGGCTGGTTCGAAAAATTCAAAAGGCACACTGGCATACACCTCCAGGATAATCAGTTGCCTCTTAAGTGCCTCTTGTTAATGGACAATGCTCCTGCACATCCTCCCAGTTTGGAAGACGCATTGTTGGAGGAGTTCAGTTTTATCTCAGTGAAGTTCTTGCCCCCTAATACCACACCACTCATCCAGCCCATGGACCAGAATGTCATTTCAAATTTCAAGAAACTGTACACAAAAGCAATGTTTCAAAGGTGCTTTGAGGTGACATCAGATACAGAATTGTCCTTAAGAAAGTTCTGGAAAAACCATTTCAACATTCTCAACTGCATTAGCCTCATAGATAAGGCTTGGCAGGGAGTGACATCCAGGACGATGAACTCTGGCTGGAAGAAATTATGGCCAGGATGTGTGCATGAGAGAGATTTAGAAGGGTTTGAGCCTTCACCTGATGACCCTACACATGTGGTGCAGTCAATTGTTTATTTGGGGAAGTCCATGGGTTTGGAGGTGAGTGGTGAGGATGTGGAAGAGTTGGTGGATGGCCACAGTGAAGAACTCACCACTGAAGAGCTGCAAGACCTTCACCTAGAAGTGCAACAGACGGCAGATGAAGAAATTGCTTCAGATGAGGAGGAAGAGACAGGGGAGAATGTGCCTTCCTCAGAGATTAAGGACATCTTCTCCATGTGGAGTAAAGTACAGGGGTTTGTGGAGAAAAATCACCCAGACAAAGCTGTTGCAGGCCATGTCTGCAACTTGTTTAATGATAATGTCTTGCCCCATTTTAGGCAAATCTTAAAGAGGCAGCAGATACAGACCTATTTGGACAGCTTTCTTGTGCGACATGGGTCCACTGACTCTGAAGCAGGTCCTAGTGCCAAAAGACCAAGAAGGCAAGTGACCCCAGATAATGCCTTGATACCTAAGATTCCCCTTCCAAACAATAATACGCCAAAAGGCTGAAGGATTCATCCCCCAACAAGTCTTCAACTGTGATGAAACTGGCCTCTTTTGGAAGTAAATGCCATGTTAAATAAATGTTCCTTTATTCTTTACATTAGTCTTTTATATTCATTTTATATTAATTTCTTATTGCCTCGGTTTTCGCCGATTGTTTTCGGACAGATTATCGACGAAAACCACCGAGGTATTACTGTAGATGGGAAAGGAAGGGGAAGAGGAAGGCGGAGGAGAAAGAAAAGCAGGGTCAGGTGGGGAAGGGAGGGCAGAAAGGGCATTTTATGGGGAGGGGGGAGGTATGCCTGATGGGGGGAGATGGGAGAGAATAGACTTAGAAGCAGACATATGTTTTAGGATGAGTAGGTAGCAGAATACAAAAACTTGTCAAGGAGTATTAGCAACAGCTAGACATCAACCATCAAAATAATCCTCCACTTACATTATATTAATTATTCTTAGGATGATTGAAAAAAGGAAAGGACCTCAGATATCCAATCACAACTTTTGGCTTTTGAAATTTTCTGTTTTTAATGGCTATTTTGTCAATCACAGGTCTAAAAAAAACCCCTTCACCTTGCATCTTTTTTTTTATGATCAAATTATTTATTGAGTTTTGCAAAATTACATCATAATGTAGCAAAGCAAACAATATAAAACAGAATGGAACAGAACATATACTGTATATCGCATAATCAACTTAGGACAATGCCTGATATTAGCAGTTGTTAAGCATGACAACAATAATTTGGATCAAGTAGCAAAAGAATAAAAGTTTAATAGACATATTACCTACTGGAATGCCTTGTATTTCACTATTCTCCCTGATAGCTATGAATAATAGTTCTAAAGCCAGAATAAATAAAACTACTACTACTACTACTACTACTATTTAGCATTTCTATAGCGCTATAAGGCTTATGCAGCGCTGCACAAACATAGAAGAAAGACAGTCCCTGCTCAAACAGCTTACAATCTAATAGACAAAAAATAAAGTAAGCAAATCAAATCAATTAATGTGTACAGGAAGGAAGAGAGGAGGGTAGGTGGAGGCGAGTGGTTACAAGTGGTTACGAGTCAAAAGCAATGTTAAAGAGGTGGGCTTTCAGTCTAGATTTAAAGGTGGCCAAGGATGGGGCAAGATGTAGAGGCTCAGGAATTTTATTCCAGGCATAGGGTGCAGCGAGACAGAAGGCGCGAAGTCTGGAGTTGGCAGTAGTGGAGAAGGGAACAGATAAGAAGGATTTATCCATGGAGCGGAGTGCACGGGAAGGGGTGTAGGGAAGGACGAGTGTGGAGAGATACTGGGGAGCAGCAGAGTGAGTACATTTATAGGTTATTAGAAGAAGTTTGAACAGGATGCGAAAACGGATAGGGAGCCAGTGAAGTGACTTAAGGAGAGGGGTAGTATGAGTAAAGCGACCCTGGCGGAAGACGAGATGGGCAGCAGAGACAGAGGGCATTCCTGTCTTCTACCCTAGATGTGGGAGAGGAATACAAGACAGATCTGGATTGGGACAAGTTAGAGACTTTACAAAAGATTGAATATGATCAGTAGAAGCTTTATATTGGGAAGAAAATATTGATTTAGTCTACATAGTGATTCATAATTTCAAAGTTTTTGGTTAAGACAGATCCATTGTGCTTTATAGCATGTATATATACAAAAACCAAGACTGAAAATAGCTAACAATGATTTCAACCCCACACTATTAAACAGTCCACTAAAGTGTTAAATTGTTTTCTTTTTTCTTAAGTGTACTCTCAGTAAAAACCACTGTTTTCAGGCAAACACATTTCTATTGCCCAGTGGCATAGCACTTCTTTCATCGGGCTACTCTTTTTATATTATTTTGTGTATACGTGCTATTGCATACCATATAGTGATACTGCTACAAAATGAAACTAAATCAAAATCAAAAAACGTGAACTTATCTTTAAACTTTTGTCGGCACTCTGTAATTGAATCCTTATATTAATTTCTCAAGGTAGCATGTATGACAGTCTTCTTCCTAGAGCCTTTAAGGTAGTTGACTAATATTTTTCCTGTGAAATTCTATAAAAGTCGCCAAAAATTGCGAACATATATTTGGACATATGTCCAAATTGCACATGCAATTTCATTAAATAACAAGCTAATTAGTGCCAATAATTGACTTTTTAACAAGCAATTATTGGCACTTTTTAAATTTAATTGAACTTTACACATGAATTTAGGCGCGGGATCCACACCTAAATTTTACATAAAGGGGATGCAGAAATGGGAGGGTGATGGGCAGAATTGGGGCATTCCTAAAATTCAAAATATAGAACAGGAAAAGTTCTCTACGATGACGAATCACAGAAGGCAAAAGTAGAGACTAATAGTCTCCAGTGAGTCTCCAGTGGTGAATCGTCTATTAGTCTCTACTTTTGCCTTCTGGCATTCCTAAAATTAGCATGTATTGTTATAGAATAATGGGGATAAGTGCCTAATGTAGGTGCGTACATTTGCACCATGTTTCAGTTGGTGCAAATGGCCGCACCTAAAGTTAGGCGCAATTCCTGGATGTAAGCACTATACTATAAACCAAGCCTAACTTTAAGCATGCCTTATAGAATAGTGATTTTTTTTTTGGCACAGATTTTTTTAATGACACATATAGAATCTCTAGCCCTTTCAGTTTTGTTAAACTGCAATTTCAACTTTTATGTTAAGTTCTCTTTCAGCTCAGATAACATGTATTTCCTCTCACACAGTTTTATTTCAGATTCTAAGTTTTCTAATTCACTTCTCCATTGCTTTTTTTTAAGAAAAGCAGAATAAGCAACTATCCCAAGTAGTTTGAAATGAAATGTCATCAGAAACATTAATAGAAAAATATTGTTGTAGATTTTATAATCTTTTTAATAAAGGTATCATCCTGACATAAGGCATCATTGAAGTGCCAAAGATTAGATTTTGTGTAGTAGGTGTCCATTGTACTTAACTGCAAAATAATACCATATATATATTGAGGCTCAGTTGAAGCAGACAAAAGAGAATGGACTAAAGATTTAGATATAAACCAATATCTAAACAGGAGTGGGATTTCTGGGGCATAGAATAAAAAAGTATAATCTAATGCATCAGGATTTAAAATGCACCAGGAATCAACCAAACCCCCAACCCTTAAAAGATTAGTGTGAGATTTAGGAGATTTTAACCTGGCTGATTTCCTATCTAGAATCGGGTCTAGTGAGAGGTTCATATCACCTCCCATAATGATATGATCAACATCAATTAATGAGAGTTAATGCACTACCTATGTCTTTAAAAAATTGAGGCTGATCATAAATTGAGGCATATATATTGATTAGTGCAAAGCATACATAGTTTATTTTAGCAATAACAATAACCTATCTACTTTCACTTTCCCACTTCAAAGCGAAGTCACAGAATCCATTTACGCGACATATAGCATGAGCTAATCTTTAGAAAAAGACCCCCTAAATGGCCCCACAGCATGTATCAGTTGCTGCTCGCTGCAGGTGAAGATCTGCTATTTACAAGGTATGCAGGAGAGAGAGTTGTTGGGAGTTTTCAGCTGGTGGGGTTTGGGAAATCCCTGCCAGCCTCATTATAGGTGGGTGTGCTGCTACTGGGTGGGCCTGAGCACAAAGTGGGTGGGCCTAGGCCCACCCGAGCACACCCTTGGCAACGCCACTGCTCTGTTAACACAACTTTCAGTCTTCAGTTTATTAAGCAGACTTGTGATCATATAGATAACAGATTCCCAGATCAAGAAATCAAAAACATAGTGGAACCCTACAAGCAAAAGTATTAATTTTACCAAAATATCTCAATCTTTGGAGAAGAGAGCGCAAAGATCTTTCTGTAACCCTACAAAGATATGTTACTTGAATGTCAACATGGGTTTATATTTCACTCTCCACAAACGGATATCAAATTTTCTTTGTTTACTCCATAAATACAATATTAAGAGGGTCCTTTTACTAAGCTGTGATAAGCACTAACGCGTGCTTACCACACACTAAAAATCACTACCAAGGGATACGCGCAGGCATCCTGCGGTAGTTTTGGGATCAATGCACGCTTCCCACCAGCTAAAAAATAGAATTTATTTTTTAGTATTCAGGGCAGAGAGTAGGCATGTTCTGCTCTAATTGGTTAGTGCAGTTACATCACTGCTTGCTAACCAATTAGCAAATGGTTAGTATGTGAGTCCTTACCACTGACAAAGTAGGTTGCACTAAGGGCTCACATGATAATGGCCATGCGCTAATGGGGAAATTAGAGCATGGCCATTAATAGAAAATGGGACCATTTTACTGCCATGCTAAAAGTGGCCTCAGTGAATGGGAAAGACTTGTGCTGGGGATAGTGCTGGCCATTTTTTAACACTGCTTAGTAAAAAGTCCCCTAAAAGCATTGTAATTGTTTATGCTTTATTTATATTCTGCCTTTCTCAAGGTCGAGTACAATATAACATTTATAATACCGAATATAAACAAATCAAATTACGACATGAAAATTAAAAACAATAACTAAAATATATAAAACTATCTAAAATCAAAATGAAGTTTTAAAAACTCTAAATTAATTAAAACACAACCTCAAAATAAAAGAAAAAGAAAATAATTTACAAATAAAAATAAACTGACAGAAAGATATATATCCTTATTGCTCAAAGTTCCCTATCATGACCAGATAATCCCTCAATCCCAAACCTGTGATACAATCTCTTCCATGTCCATCCGCCCTTTGTGGCTAACATCTTCTTCAACAACTATGTCAAATAAAGCACATTACAAATAGACGTGAATGAATTTGTTCATCCAACTTTGAATCTTATGCATAAATTGAAGACTTATACTGACTGTAATTCAATGGGTGATATTTATGGAGTCATCTGCCCTTGTTCCCTGTTGTACATCTGGAAGACTACTCAAGATCAAAACATAAATTACTTAACACTGTTCAACATGACAAAATCATAAGGAGTCAGTGCCATTAACAGCATATTGGCAGCTAAAAGCACACACCATCTCTGATTTGCACTATAGTGTGGCTGAGCAATTGTGTACTGTTGGGAATTTACCTCAGAATTTGTTATGGTGTGAACAAGAATATATTTTTAAGTAGTATATGCTTTCCCTTACTGACTGAATTCAGATCTTGATTGCAGTGGGGGGATTTTCTGAGCCAATCAAATCATGTTTAAAAGGTGCATGCTTAGGAAGGCCAGCAACAGCCAAGCCAAGTTCTGGCCACCAGAGGAGGATGTCACCAGCTGGTGGGGCTTGGGAATCCTTGCCACCTACACCAAGAGTGCACTAATTTTGGATGGGCCTGAGCCCTAAGTGGATGGGCCCCTGCCCATTTGGGTCCACTTGTGTCTACACCACTGCTGGGAGAAAGATACTTTTTTCTAGTTAGCTATATTCTTTGTAGGCCTAAAAATAATTATGCAAAAAATGTCCTATATGACTTTTTCTTTAGGAAAAAACTGCCAGACGATTGTTCAACACTGTGTCATAGTCTTCATCTCATTGACCATTATTTCCTTCTTCCACATTTGCCAGCGCAAAGCAGGGTCCAACAGATGGCAGTTCACAGGTGAACTCATTCAGGCCCTAAACAGTTAATGCAGGAATTGGCATGTGTTGCTTCAAAACTGTCAAATGCAGAATGCCAAGAAATGGATGAGGATTGCACCTTACAGTAGTTACCACAATGCAATAAGGATTTTGCAGTTATTTGCCAAAATTAATGTACGGTAACTGCAAAGCCTCTACATTAACTGATGAAGGAGTGCCCAGCATTTTCCCAAACAGTTAACACAGAGATAATGCACTTCCTGTATGTTAACCCTATAAGAAGATGCTGGGCATAACCTCGACAATTAACGTGGTTACCGTAAGTAAATAGGGCCCTTGGTCTCTTTTAAGGTGCTAAAGTTGTAATGTAGACTTGGGCATCTGATGATATTAAACGTAACCCACATTCACACATTGGGGGTAATTCTGTACAGATCACATTTATGCTCCTAACTTCAGCTGTGAGCATTTATGCCAGTTCAATGGCTGGTGTAAATACCCGTGGTTAACTGTGGAATTTGAGCGCACAACTTATAAAATAAAAACAGAATACTAACTAAGGGCAGTTACGCATGTAAGTGCTAATTGCTGCTAATAGATTCAATTTTGGCCAATTATAGCCTACTATTGTTCTTTAATGCCAATTATTGGCTTATTATTAAATTATGTGTACAACTGACTTTATTTTATAACTTGCACACGCAAATGTGTGAACTAGTTGTACATCTGGGCATGCAACTTTCTAGAATTAGGGGGATTACACCCCATAAAGTAATACCTCTTCCATCATGCACCCTTGTAATAATATTAGAACGCCGGCTAGCTGTACAAAGCACTGACAGATATTTCTAGAATTTATGCCACTCTTGAAAGATACACCATACAACAATGAAAATAACTCCAGGAACAAGACAACAAAAAGCTGCAAATTCTCATTATATTACCTTCCAAAAGCCCTTTGAAGCTGTGAACAAAAAAAATAAAACATTCTGCTTAATTACAGGTCATGAGTTAACATCATAGAGAAGACAGTCTTTGCATCTGTTCTTTGGGATTCCCAACTGCCACAGACATTGTATTTGCCTCACAATACAGCTGGATAGTACAATGGCAGCTGACTAAGGTACACATGCACATTTCCACACACGCAACAATGTACTCTGGTGTCCCTACCTCTGCTTTGCTTTCTCCTTGAGTTGCGTGTGAACCTGTGAGGCTGTCATCATGATCCTCTCAGTCTGTTTTCTGTTAATGGGGTCCAGCCAGGCTGGAAGCCCAGATGGCACAGGATCCCGAATTGCTGCGTATAGCTGTTCGAATTTTATTATTGCCTTGTCATTTAACTTCAGCCTGTTATAGAGAACAGCACAATAATCTCCACTGGTCGCACTGCTTGATTTTCAGTGTGATTTGTTACTTTGCTCAAAACGTTGTAAGACAAATTCATAATGAAACGACTTTTATTTATTTATTTATTGCATTTGTATCCCACATTTTCCCACCTTTTTGCAGGCTCAATGTGGCTTACAATATATCATGAATAATGGAGATATGTAAGTTTAAGTTTTTCTTCTCGCCATTGCTGTCCACAAATGAAAAAGACAGTATTAAAAGACAATTTAGTATTTCTGTAATAGAAAAATTTTAAGTACATATCATTCATGCACAAAATATATTTAGGATGATATTCAAAGTAAATTATAGGGACCTTTACTAAACCTTAGTGTGTGCAAAATGCTGTGCATCTTATTTTATACCTATGAGCCACATGACAGTGCACGCTAATCAGTGCGTTTTTCTAGGAAAAAAGGTGCCGGTACTCAAATGCTAGGCCACCCTTCAGGGGTGGGGTAATCACTGAGGGACCCACCCCACAATAGCCAGGCCACCTGCAACCAGTCACAGAATCTATGACAAGGCAGAATTGGTGTGTAGAGCCTGAGCTCTTTCATTAAAACTTGGGGTCCATGGGTCAATTTTAGCAGACAATGGAAAAGGTGCCGGTACTCAGTACCCCCAAGTACCCCCTCAAAATAAGCCCTGACGCTAATATCCATTAGCACAAGTTAAGCTTTGGCAAAAGGGCCTCTGTATTTTCATTGTGACCATATAGTTAGCCTATCCTTGTATTTCAAAAACATTTGAAAAATATCAGGCAATTTAAATCGCTATCAGGCTTATTTTTGAAAGAGAAGGGCGCCCATCTTTTGACACAAATCGCAAGATGGGCGTCCTTCTCACAGGGTCGCCCAAATCGGCATAATCGAAAGCCGATTTTGGGCATCCTCAACTGCTTTCCGTCGCGGGGACGACCAAAGTTCACGGGGGCGTGTCAGAGGCATAGCGAAGGCGGGAAAGGGGGCGTGCCTAACACATGGGTGTCCTCGACCCATAATCGAAAAAAGAAGGGCGTCCATGACAAACACTTAGACGACTTTACCTGGTCCTTTTCTTCTTACAACCAAGCCACAAAATTGTGCCCTAAATGACCATATGACCACCGGAGGGAATCGGGGATGACCTCCCCTTATTCCCCCAGTGGTCACTAACCCCCTCCCACCTTCAAAAAATTTTTTTAAATATTTTGTCCAGCCTCTATGCCAGTCTCAAATATCATACCCAGCTCCATGACAGCAGTATGCAGGTCCCTGGAGCAGTTTTAGTGGGTGCAGTGCACTTCAGGCAGGCGGACCCAGGCCCATTCCCCCCCTACCTGTTACACTTGTGGTGGTAAAATGTGTTGCCCTTCAAAACCCACCACAAACCCACTGTATCCACATGTAGGTGCCCCCTTCACCCATAAGGGCTATGGTAGTGGTGTACAGTTGTGGGGAGTGGGTTTTTGGGGGGGCTCAGCACACAAGGTAAGGGAGCTATGCACCTGGGATCAATTTTTGAAGTCCACTGCAGTGCCCCCTAGGGTGCCCGGTTGGTGTCTTGGCATGTCAGGGGGACCAGTGCACTACGAATGCTGGCTCCTCCCACGACCAAAGGGCTTGCATTTGGTCGTTTCTAAGATGGGCGTCCTCGGTTTCCATTATCGTCGAAATTCGGGGAAGACCATCTCTAAGGTCGACCTAAATTTCACGATTTGGGCGTCCCTGACCATATTATCAAAATGAAAGATGGACGCCCATCTTGTTTCGATAATAAAGGTTTCCCCGCCCCTTTGCCGGGACATCCTGCGAGGACATCCTCAGGAAAACTTGGGCACCCCTTTCGATTATGCCCCTCCACGGAGTCCTTCTACTAAGATGTACTAATGGATTTAGCGTACACTAATGATTAGCATGCCCTAAATGATAAGATGCCCATTATTCCTATGGGCATCTTATCATTCAGTGTGTGCCAATTGTTAGCGCGTGCTAAATCTGTTAGCGAACCTTAGTAAAAGTTTCTCTAAATGACCCCATATTATCCATATAAAAAGAGGGTAGGACAGGCAAAAACATTATGCAGATAACATTGATAGTCAGTGACTATGTGAAGCTCAATTCCAGGTTTCCATGTCTGCAGCATCTTATAACTGATGCTTCTTAGAACAACATTTCTCCCTATCCCCATACCCCCTGGCAAAATCAGACCCCTCCCCACATTCCCTAACATCAACATGAAATCCCTCCTTATCCTTGCAACCCCCCATCCCATATCAATATCAGCTTCGCCAAACCTCTCCTGCATCCTCCTGAACAGATACCAGCTTCTCCCAACCCCCTCCCCCATCATTCCTAACAGATATTAGCTTCCCCTAAACATTGTCACACCCCTGAGAAAGACATGAGTCCTCCATTCCCACACCTTTTACAAAGGCAGCCTCCCCAAAGAGAATTCCCACTCTGACCCTCCCACAGTTCTTACCAGAGGTCTCCCTGCTGTCTAATAGGAGGTAGAATGGTAGAACTGAACTCCAGTCACTCCTCCCCTTCTGGTGCCGAGTTCAAAATGGCAGCAGTTGACCTCTTGGAGTACTACTGGTAGGGTTTAAGCTGCCAAATAAAGGCATAAAGTACCCTTATTTGGCAGTTTTTACTATCAGTAATACCACAAGTCTACCACTAGAATTTGGTTGGCATCATTTTGAACCCAGTGCCAGATGAGACCAGAACCTCTGACCCTCTCCCCTGTAAGACCTGGCAGAGGGTCAGGGATAAGAGTCTGGGGTGCAGAGATGAGGGGCTTATGTATTCATTGGGAAGGTGTGGGGATGGTGGGGGGGTCATGTCAGTGTTGGGAAGATGCAGAGGTTTTCATGGAAGTTTATGTTGTTGGAAAGTGCAAGTGAAGCTGATACCTTTGTTAGGGGGTTTCAAGGGACAATATTGTTAATGTTGGGGTGGCATTGTGGGAATGGGGAAGTTCTGTCAACCTATGCACCTGCTCCTGCAAGCTGGCACTTATATGTATAAAAATTAATACAGAAACTTTTAGGTCTATACCAGTGGTTCCCAAACCTTTTCCACTGCTTACTAAAATTGACCCATGGTCTCTAAGTATTAATGAAAGAGCCCAGGCTCTGCACACCCCAAATGCCAACACAGAGTATTTACCCCGCACTCCAATGGGAAACAGAATGTACCATGGAATTTTTATGGATAGAAATTCCATGTGTGAAGGGAAAAAGAATAATTATAGAGGAATATTACTGTTTGCCTGGCCAGAATGAACACATAAATGATGAAGTATTAAAAGAAATGAAAGAATCTAACAAATTTGGCAACACAATAATAAGGGGTGATTTCAATTATTCCAATATTCCAATTGTCACATCAAGACTTGCTAGGGAGGTAAAGTTTCCTCCACAAATGTAACAGGTGGGGGGGGGGGGGTATGGGCCTGGGTCCACCTGTCTGAAGTGCACTGCAGTACCCACTAAAACTGCTCCTGGGACCTGCATGCGCTGTCATGGACCTGATTATGACATCTAAGGCTGGCACGACATATTTCTAAAGATGTTTTTTTGAGAGTGGGAGGAGGTTAGTGACCACTGGGGGAGTAACGGGAGTTCTAGTTGCTCAGGTTTCCAACCAGTTCTATAATAAGGGGGCAGTTTTCAAACAGCCTGCAAGTTGCACAGGAAGTTTTAACGCACACATGGGAAGGGTGATTCTATAACAGGGCACCCAAATTCATGCGCCACTTGAACATGTAAGTGTACAGAATACAGTCACACTCCTGGGTAAGTGTGCATATGTGCATAAGTGATGCAAAACATCTAAATCCTATTCTGTAAGAGTGCATGTAAGTAGAATAGCGCATAATTGCAAGAGGGACATTTGCATGGGTGGAGCATGGGAGGGGCATGGGTGGAGCTGGCTCTCCCAGGCGCATAATATGCGTGCCAAAGCACTGAATTTAAAGGACCAGCAGCCTTGGGCAGGACGCCGACATTCCTGGATGATGTTCCCTCTGCGGAGGCACTTATGGTGATACAACCTCCCCTACCTTACCTTCACAACTGCTCTGCTGCTTCCTGATTAGCATTGCCCAGCCCAGCCTCAAGAGTCCTGTCTTCAGCCCAGCCTCAAGTGTACTGCCTCCAGTCTAGCTTCTGAGTTCCTGTCTCAACCGTAGTGTTCCATCTCTAGCCTTGTCCTGTGTTCTGGTCTCGAACCCTGCCTCAGAGGACTGGTGTCCAGTCCTGCATTCCAGTATCCTGCCCTGTCTCAAGGGCTCTTCTCAGAGCCAACCCAGGACCCGGTCCTGCCAGTCCTGCCCCCAAGGCTTTTCTCAGAGCCAATTCAGGGCCCGCTGCTGCCGGGCCTGCCCCCAAGAGCTCTTTTTAGAGCCATCTGTTAGTCTCCTCTCCTTTGCAAGTGACTCATCAGCCATCTGTTGGGACCCTTCTGAACTCCAGGTTGGGAGCTCGGTGACAGTCCAAGGGCTCACCATCCAAACCTGTGACAACAATTCTGGCGATGGTCTTGTTCCCTCTCTTCTCTCTCTTTCAGGGTCAGCATGTAATCAGTAAATGGGTTTTCACCCTGCGAATGACTGAAAATGCATTTACATAAGTACATAAGTATTGCCACACTGGGACAGACAAAAGGTCCATCAAGCCCAGCATCCTGTTTCCAACAGTGGCCAATCACAAGGTCACAAATATCTGGCAAGATCCCAAAAAAGTTAAATACATTTTATGCTGCTTATCCAAGAAATAACAGTGGATTTTCCCCAAGTCAATTTAATAATGGTCTATGGACTTTTCCTTTAGAAAGGCATCCAGACCTTTTTAAAACTCTGCTAAGCTAACCGCCTTTACCACATTCTCTGGCAACGAATTCCAGAGTTTAATTACACGTTGAGTGAAGAAAACATTTCTCCAATTCATATTAAATTTACTACTTTGTAGCTTCATCGAATGCCCCCTAGTCCTAGTATTTTTGGAAAGAGTAAACAAACGATTCACGTCTACCCGTTCCACTCCACTCATAATTTTATAGACCTCTATTATATCTCCCCTCAGCCGTCTTCTCCAAGCTGAAGAGCCCTAGATGCTTCAGCATTTCCTCATAGGGAAGTCATCCCATCCCCTTTATCATTTTCGTTGCCCTTCTCTGTACCTTTTCTAATTCCACTAAATCTGTTTTGAGATGCGGTGACCAGACTTCAACACAATATTTGAAGTGCAGTTATACCATGGAGCGATACAAAGGCACTGTAACGTCCTCATTTTTGTGTTCCATTCCTTTCCTAATAATACCTAACATTCTGTTTGCTTTCTTAGCCACCGCAGCACACTGAGCAGAGGGTTTCAACGTATCATTAACAATGATGCCGAGATCCCTTTCTTGGTTGGTGACTCCTAATGTGGAACCTTGCATTATTTGTATATATTCTTTTTTTTACATTTGTACCCCACACTTTCCCACTCATGGCAGGCTCAATGCGGCTTACATGGAGCAATGGAGGGTTAAGTGACTTGCCCAGAGTCACAAGGAGCTGCCTGTGCCTGAAGAGGGAATCAAACTCAGTTCCTCAGTTCCCTAGGACCAAAGTCCACCACCCTAACCACTAGGCCACTCCTCCACTGCATTATGTAGCTATAGTTCAGGTTTCTCTTTCCCACATGCAGGGCCGTGCTAACCCACTCAGCAGGGTAAGCATGGCAGGGGGGCGCCTGCCTTTCAGGGGCGCCGCCGCCGGCCGAGTCAATTAAAAAATATAAATGTAAACCTCACCTCTCTCGCGTAGTCGCGTTGGCGCCTATATGCGCATGTGCCGCTGCTGGCTCTGGTTGCTGCCTTCCCGTGCGCAGCGCTGCCTCGTTCCATTGGTGACTGTTAGCACCGCCCCCCAGCTCTTCAACGCTTGCGCTTGGAGCCTCGCAGGCAGTCCAACTCTGGAGGACTTTGGGGGGGGGCATAGGCGCCCCGTATAAGAGGCTTGGGGAGGCTAGCCCGCCACTGCCCCGCCCCCCCGCCGCCCTCCGTACCTTTAAATATTATATTTTTGCTGAAGTTGCGGGCAGCACCGGCATTGAAGGCATCAGCAGGCTCATCGCGCTTCCAGCAGCCTTCCCTCGCAAGTCGGATGATGGCTCCGCCCTCATAGAAACAGGAAATACGTCAGAAGAGGGCGGAGCCATCATCCGACTTGCGAGGGAAGGCTGCTGGAAGCGCGATGAGCCTGCTGATGCCTTCAATGCCGGTGCTGCCCGCGACTCCAGCAAAAATATAATATTTAAAGGTACGGCGGCGACGGAAGGAAACGAGGGCAGACGGGAGAGGAGAGGAGGGTTGCTGCACATGGTGGAAGAAGGGGAGAGGAGAGGGCAGGGGAAAGGAGGGTTGCTGGACATGGGTAGATGGAGGGAAGGGGAGAGGAGGGTTGCTGCACATGGTGGAAGAAGGGGAGAGGAGAGGGCAGGGGAAAGGAGGGTTGCTGGACATGGGTAGATGGAGGGAAGGGGAGAGGAAGGGTTGCTGCACATGGTGGAAGAAGGGGAGAGGAGAGGGCAGGGGAAAGGAGGGTTGCTGGACATGGGTAGATGGAGGGAAGGGGAGAGGAGGTTGCTGCACATGGTGGAAGAAGGGGAGAGGAGAGGGCAGGGGAAAGGAGGGTTGCTGGACATGGGTAGATGGAGGGAAGGGGAGAGGAGGGTTGCTGCACATGGTGGAAGAAGGGGAGAGGAGAGGGCAGGGGAAAGGAGGGTTGCTGGACATGGATAGATGGAGGGAAGGGGAGAGGAGGGTTGCTGCACATGGTGGAAGAAGGGGAGAGGAGAGGGCAGGGGAAAGGAGGGTTGCTGGACATGGGTAGATGGAGGGAAGGGGAGAGGAGGGTTGCTGCACATGGTGGAAGAAGGGGAGAGGAGAGGGCAGGGGAAAGGAGGGTTGCTGGACATGGGTAGATGGAGGGAAGGGGAGAGGAGGGTTGCTGCACATGGTGGAAGAAGGGGAGAGGAGAGGGCAGGGGAGAGGAGGGTTGCTGGACATGTGTAGATGGAGGGAAGGGGAGAGGAGGTTGCTGCACATGGTGGAAGAAGGGGAGAGGAGAGGGCAGGGGAAAGGAGGGTTGCTGGACATGGGTAGATGGAGGGAAGGGGAGAGGAGGGTTGCTGCACATGGTGGATGAAGGGGAAAGGAGAGGGCATGGGAGAGGAGGGTTGCTGGACATGGGGAGAGGAGGGTTGCTGCACATGGTGGATGAAGGGGAGAGGAGAGGGCAGAGGAGAGGAGAGTTGCTAGACATGGGTAGATGGAGGTAAGGGGAGAGGAGGGTTGCTGCACATGGTGGAAGAAGGGGAAAGGAGAGGGCAGGGGAGAGGAGGGTTGCTGGACATGGGAGAGGAGGGTTGCTGGACATGGGGAGAGGAGGGTTGCTGCACATGGTGGATGAAGGGGAGAGGAGAGGGCAGGGGAGAGGAGGGTTGCTGGACATGGGTGGATGGAGGGGAGAGGAGGGTTGCTGCACATGGTGGATGAAGGGGAGAGGAGAGGGCAGGGGAGAAGAGAGTTGCTGGACATGGGTGGATGGAGGGGAGGGTGGAGTGAGGAAGGAGATGAGATGATGGAAAAGGAAGAGAGTAGAAAAACTGCACATGGATGAAGAAAATAGGCAAAAGCTGGATCCACTGGACAGTCAAGTTTGCAGAGGACAAGAAATGAAGAAGAAAGGCGGAAAGTAAACAAATAAGGAAGCCCTGGAAACGGAGTTAAGAGGACAGATAGCAGCAGAATCGGATACTGGGCCAGCACAATCAGAAAAACAAAGTCACCAGACAACAAAGGTAGAAAAGATCATTTTATTTTCATTATAGTGTTTGGAATATGTCCACTTTGAGAATTAGGTGTTCAACATTAAAAGTTTATTTACTTATTTATGACATTTTATCCCACATTAAACATGAATTAGGATGTTTTGTGGCTCTACATGAGAATTGTGATATTATGATCCCTTGTTTCAATATTGTTGACGGTCTGCATTTTCCGTATGGGTGGTATATTGGTGTATTAGTTTCTGCCCAGTGTAATATTTATGGTACAGTAAGGTTCTGAGTGTGTTTTTGCACAAAGTTGTGCATAGTGTTTTGCAGTTGAGCGATTGTGCTTAGAATATGCTTTGAGCAACCACTTTATTCTTTGACATATGATACATAACTAATATCTAAATTTAATAAAAGGTATTAATTGTGACATTTATTTTTTTTTTCTGTGTGTGATCAGACAATTATGGATTTAAGCTCCACCCCAGCCCCACCCCTAACCCCGCCCCTTTAGCCTCCCCAAACAGTTGGGCCACCGACCGCCTATGGGGGGAGGGGTGTTGCCGAGCCGAGTGCCGACGCCACGTTAGTGCTGCCCTACAGGAGAGAGGATAGGCGAGCCGGCACCGCGCTGCTTGGATCCGCTGCTGTTCTGTGGCAGTGGCGTGGACTGGACATCATTGGTAAGGTTTTGCCTGCCCTTGTTGTTGTACTTTTCATTATAATGGCTGCTGGCTGGCGTGGCGTGGTGGGCCTACTTTAAGTACATTTGAGGCTGCAGGTTGGGTGGGGGAACTGGAACCACCAGGCCAGCTGGGGAAGAAGAAAAGAAAGACAAGGCAGGCAAGGAAATTTCTGTGGGGGGGGGGGGGGTGGAGAACAAGCTAGAATCAGGGAGGAATGAAGGAGGGGGAGAGTAAGGGCAGGAAAGGAAAATAAGAACTGTTGGAACAGAAAGGCAAAGAGAAAGATTGGAAAAACAAGGAGGAAATTTCTGTGGGGGGGGGGGGGGGAGGAGGAGGGGAGACCAAGGCAGGAGGAAAGGAACAAGGAAGATAAGCTGATGAGTAATAAAATGGATTTTAAATGATAAGCAGTAGTCATCTGCTATAGAGAGATTCTATTCGACATGAGGTTTGAAGTGGTAGTGCTTAAATATAGGTAGCAAGGAGGGTAATCAATCATGTGATAGGCTTTCGGTTTTGTATAGTACTACTACTATTTAACATTTCTAAAGCGCTACTATGGTTATGCAGCGCTGTACAAGTTAACAAAGAAGGACAGTCCCTGCTCAAAGGAGCTTACAATCTTAAGGGACAAGAATGCAGTCAATCAAATTGGGGCAATCTGGGTTTCCTGGTTAGTCCAATGGTTAGGTGCCGAAAGCAACATTGAAGAGGTGGGCTTTAAGCAAGGATTTGAAGATGGGGAGGGATAGATCCTGTGTAGTGTTATTATTTAGTGTTTAAGATGGATGATTACGGTATGCCTTCTTGAAAAGATCTGCACTCCATCTTTCAGCTCCTATTTCCTTTGCATCTTGTGCCAAACTGGGGGGGGGGGGGGCGCCAACTGATAGTCTGCAGGGGGGCACCAGAGACCCTTGGCACGGCCCTGCCCACATGCATCACTTTGCACTTGCTCACATTAAACGTCATTTGCCATTTAGATGCCCAGTCTCCCAGTCTCGTAAGGTCCTCTTGTAATTTTTCACAATCCTCTCGCAATTTAACAACTTTGAATAACTTTGTGTCATCAGCAAATTTAATTTCTTCACTAGTTACTCCCATCTCTAGACTGGAACCTCATCTGGAGAAATGCACTATAGAAAATCAAATTGGTTTACTTGATACATACGATCATGCCTTCTTTTCTAGCATTCTTCTGCTGACATACCTGAAGAGAAGCTGATGATACTGCTTGGAGCTAATGAAGCGGCCCAAAAATTTGGTCAGCAACATAAGTAGCACATCTCTGTAAAATCAAATATAAAGTCCTATTTATAATTAGGTGTACACATACTTTGACATTTATAAGTAGGACTTCTAATTTTAGTTTTTAAAAGATAAACACCAATAAGACACCTCCAATAAACATTTATGTTAATTTTGTTTAGTGAATAAACACTAGAAAAACATCACTTCACCTAGTGCTCTCTCACCACTCTCTTGGCTTGTCTTGTATCCTTCATTTTGCACCTTTTCTGTTCAGATGACTTCCAAGTGACAGAAGCATACACACTTGATTCTACCAGTTATGAAACCCAGCAATAGCACCTGTGGTGCAAAAACATCAATAAACACTCAGGGGCTGATTTTCAAAAGAGATTATCTGGGTAGCTACCCAGATAAGAAGTCCTGGTGAACCCCATATTGAGTAGCACTAACCAGATAATGCCACTGAATATTTCCTCTGATCACTGTGGCACTGCCAGTACAGTCCATGAGCAGAGCTGAGGAGGAGCTGGAACATTCAGTAATATATGTGAGTCAAATAGACAAACAGTGGATCCAAAAAAGAAGTCCTCTCCCAAATGGTGTTTCCTAAACAAGGTCTTTATTCAAATCAATAAAAACAACCTGACACAAATTGTGTTTTGGCCGTAGTGGCCTGCCTCATGTCGGGTCATTTTTATTGATTATTTATTTTTGTTACATTTGTACCCCACACTTTCCCACTCATGGCAGGCTCAATGTGGCTTACATGGGGCAATGAAGGGTTAAGTGACTTGCCCAGAGTCACAAGGAGCTGCCTGTGCCGGGAATTGAACTCAGTTCCTCAGGACCAAAGTCCACCACCCTAACCACTAGGCCACTCCTCCACTTTAAATAAAGACCTTGTTTAGGAAACACCATTTGCGAGAGGACTTCTTTTATGCATCCACTGTTCATCTATTTGACTCTCATTTCTCCTGTGGAGAGATCACCTTCTGTAGGTATTTACATTCAGTAATATATCAGGATAAGGATCTGCATAACTTAGGACAGAAAAAAGGCTGTCCTACATGTATGTGGATCTTTACACCACACAGAGATTTCAAGAGGCCATGATTTGGGTATAGTTTGGGCAAGACTTGGGCAGTGAAAAGATGTGTACGAGGGAAAATGCCCATGTTGTATTTTACACGAGCTCAAAGGCAGGCATAGGTTTTACAAAAGTGCTTGTTTTGGCCAGGACTTTGTATGAGGGATTAAGGGGGTTTATTTCCACCTTCATTAATTGGCAGAACTTACACATGTAGGCTTCTAAAATGGAGCAGCTACATGTGGAAGTGGTACCAGATAGGGGCGTAGCTAGGTGGGGCCCCGGGGGCCTGTGCCCCCACAGATTTATTCCAGGCCCCTGGTTTTGCTGCCAGGGGTCCCCAACCTCTGCCAGCTGAAGCCTTATTCAACGCTGGTCTCCGGAGTGCCACGTTCGCATGCTCAGTTTCACTTAAAGGAACATGCAGGACATCAGGACTCAAAAAAGCACAGATCAGCAACTAACGCAGCGCGCCAGAGACCGGCACTGAAGACTTCGGTTGGGGACCCCCGCCAGCAAAGGTACCTTGCGGCGGCGGCGGTGGGGGGAGGGGGTCAGAAGTGGCATGGGAGGGGCAGCAGCTGGGGGAGACGGGCTAAAATGTGCACCCCCACCTTGGGCTCTGGACTCCCCTCCCACTAAGGTCTGGCTACGCCACTGGTACCAGATACAAGTGGAATTTGTGAAATCACCACTTTGATGTGGCAGATGTGAAATCGACACTTCCACGTGTAGTGCCACCACCTCCAAAAGGAAGCTGTTGGATCATACTGTTCATTTTTTCAACGTGTATCTTTGTGAAATGGCTGCTACTGCTGCACATGCCAGGAAATACACACACACTCATGAAAGTATTGTAGAAAAAGCTCTGTGTTGGCAGACCCTTTGCTAAAATACAAACCAGACCTGACTCATCCCATCCTGGACGTTGATCTCTACATTCTATGTTAAATGGGATTTATAAGATGCTAAATTAACACACAGTTTTTAGTGTTCATAAAACATTGTTTTGGTCAATGTGTCTCTCAGGTCCTGTGTTTGAGTAGGTACATACCTGTTGACCTGGCCTTTACCCTCAGGGTCATTGTTTTTGAACATCTGCCTTAGAGTAAAATATCCTCCAGTTCTCATCTTTTCACGAAACACATATTCCAACTAAAAGAAGAATTTGACTGAAGTCAGGTAATAAAGGTGAAAATAACAATGGCTTCCTGGATTTGTAACTATTAACTTTCACTATTACAGCAGAAAAACAGATAACTCATGGTAATTCTGCACATCTTCCCCTCCTACATAGAATTCTTCATGATCTATGCAGAATTTAGCATAGGAACCAGAATAAAACAGCAGCAATAGCTGTGCAAGCCAAAAGGAGGAAATAACAACTTCTTTATCTGACCCTGTGTGTACCTGTGGTGTTCCTAGCCTGTTTGGCACCTGGGGCAGGTCACCGTTGCACCCCCCCCCCCCCCCCGAAGAGCATCACACATACCCTCGGCACATCACCCGCTCCCGAACTGCATCACACACACACCCCCAAAGCGCATCACCACACCTTTCCTCTCAGCAAGGGGGTGTGCGCAGCAGGTGCGCAGTTGTCAGCTCTGCTAGTCCCCTGCCCCAGAACAGGAAGTAACGTTAGAGGGGGCAGGGGATCCGTAAAGCCAACAGCCTCGCACCTGCTCTGCGCACCCCCTTGCTGCCTGCACCCGAGGTGGACTGCCCCTACCGCCCTGCCCTTGGTACGCTACTGGTGTGTACAATGAAAGAGAGGCAGAGTCAGCTGCAGGAGCTAGAAAACAAGGAGGTTATAGTTGCAGCATTGGTCCGCTACAGCCAAAGGAGGAAACAAATCAGGAAATGCCAGGGAGCATTAAAAAGCTGCATTAGTGCAATATAAGATCTGTTAAGAGAAGCGATGTGAGGAGAAGGCGGCTCCACGCTGAGTGTCATGTTTGGCTTTAACCCAAGTCCCTGATGAAAGATTTCTTGAAACCCGTGGTGTCGGGCGTTTCCAGGGGAAGCTGGCCAATCGGTCTCATTTATGTTTAAATGAGCGTGAAGACAGTCGTCAATGATGTTTTTCAGATAAGTTTTGCGTTTTTTATTTTGGTCTATTGAGTAGCAGCACTAAGCACTGAGCACATTAAGTATAGCACGTTTGAAAAAATAAGAGAGTAGCCCGATGAAAGAGGTGCTATGCCACTTGGCAATAAAACAGTATTGCCTAAAAAACAGTGGTTATTGCTGAGGGTACTCTCAAAAAATTAAAAAAACACAAATAAACCCTTGAGAAACAATATTTTGAAAACAGAGACACAATTTTGAGCTCATTGTTTGGGTTTCTAGTATTAATAGATGTGTTTTACCAGCAGTTAATAGTCTTGGTTCTATTTTGTTGTACTATTACTATACACCATAGACTGTGGGGTTGATTTCTGATTTATCAGGGAGCATTTATTGACATGTGCAGTCTATCCCATTCAGCCACCACCTTCAAGGTGAGGCAAAAAAAAGTAACCCCCTAGAATTTTTTGCTATTTTCTAAGCAACCGCTTTGAAGTTAAATGAAAAAAGTTATGTACTTAAACAACATTTAATTATTTTAAGCTATGTTGATGTTACTGACATTTTAGCGTTACTACCTAGTGATTTTTGAGCATTAAAAATGTTTGAGCTAAAACACAGTAAAATAACACATTCAAACAGTACAATTCACAAACGTCTACCCCCAGCTTTAAACACAGGCCATCGGTTGCTTTGGGAAGCCCTTAACAGCCTTGTTGATTGGTCCCTGTGTCAGGCTGTCCCAGATCATTTGCAGCACTTCCTTGAGTTGGGTGATTGTTTGCGACTTTGGGTGGAGCTTGTGATAAGCCTCTGATATTGCTCTCCAGATAAAAGTCTATGTCACTGTGATGTCATTAATAATAAGCTGGTCCTCCTTTTTTTTTTTTTTTCAAATCATGGTAGTTTTACAGTGCAAACATTTTTGTACATGTGAAAATCATTGAGCAGTCACACTAAAAAGTCTGTAACTCCACTGTATTTAAAGATAATCTCATCCTACTCGGCACATAAACATAGATAGTAACAACAAATAAATCTGTAAAATTTTCTGGCCCATTAAAAATAGCTTTTTTTTCCCAGCCACGGTAAAACTGGCCCAGTGTGCACCTAAAAGATGTGCCCACACTACCACAGGCCACTTTTTACCATAGCTTTGTAAAAGGACCCCTTACCCTTTTTTTTTGCCTCACCATGTATATTGCTACGTGGTTTAAGTTGGCAACATTAGCGTTAAGCACGAAGGTATTACGTGCCCACTGGCTCAGATCCCTTGAGAAAGCGGCAGCGAAATAGGTGCCTGTTGGGGTCCAATGAGCTTTAAAGTAAGTGGTACTACATACTGTGAGCTTTGTGCCAATCGCTAGTCGCTCTTTATAGGATTTTTCAGTGTCAGCACTGAGTTTAGAAAATTTTTGAAAAAAAGATGCAAACATAGTGATAGGTAGGAGGGGCTTTTTTGTCGATGATTACAAACAGTCACACATGGGTTTCATTTACATACCTGTTTGAAGGCCAGGGAGATATGACCCAGTGACCAGTAAGGCATTTTCTCCCTACTTATTTATATTCAATTGAACATTACACGTCTACTAATTGTGTTGAGTTGATCATATCGAGGAAGTAGACTGAGAGCCTTTACATTCATTAAGTTAGGACAGCCATTTTGCTGTTATCTGCATAGCTATAATAATAGTGGCAAGTATCATCAACTATCTGTACAGTTAGGCAGATAATCCAAGCTCCACCCTCACCCTAGATAGTGCCAGAGCAGTCTGTATGAATTTTCAGAGGCACTATAGGGGCAATTCTATAAAATAGATGGCAATATATACATGCAATACTCACATAAATGTGTATATAAAATTTGCACCCTAAATACATGCCTAAGTTTAAGTTTCTGTCAATTTGATATACTCTTTCCTGCCCACTGCCACTGACCTGCTTGCTGCAGCTGATTCTTCAGAGTGACTGCTGAGACTTCAAGCTATGGATGTTTTGGCAAAAAAAAAAATAAAAAAAAAGTTCATCTGCCGCTTTGTGCCACTTTTTGGACACTTTTCTCTTTTGAAAATGAGCCCCTATATGTCCTCAACAAAACGAGTACCTGTGTCTATATTTGTTGTAAATCATTTTTTATTTCTTATAACATTGGTTGACTTATTAGATTAGCATATTTCATGCAATTTTAGATTATCTATTGTATTTTGTTATGATTTTTTGTTAGGGTATGTGTACATCACCTCAAGAATGTTTGGAATTTGTGATTCAAAAATCTGAATGAATAAATGGTCCCAGATCAACAAGAAGGCCTTAATTGAAGGCTCATGCGGTACTTATATATATATAAATGTCCTATCAAGGGTGGTGATTTTAGAAAACTACACTATACAAGTGAAAGTCACAGTACGCACAATTTGTGAAGGGGCATGTTGGGGGTATGTTTTGAGCAGGCCAGAAAAGTATGCATGTTTTGCTAATTTTACAATGACAATACACATTTTCATTTTTTAAAAAGGTTCCAGAGAAGATCTGGGAAGTTATAGACCAGTGAGCCTGACGTCGGTGCTGGGAAAAATAGTAAACACTATTATGAAGAACAAAATTAGTGAGCATATTCAAAAGCATGGATTCATGAGACAAAGTCAACATGGATTTAGTGAAGGGAAATCTTGCCTCACCAATCTACTACATTTCTTTGAAGGGCTGAACAAACATGTGGATAAAGGGGAGCCGGTTGATGTGGAGGGGCATAATTGAACGAAAACGTCTATCTCCATGGGTGTTTATCTCCGAGAACGGGTCCGTGAAGGGGCGGACCGAACCGCATTTTCGAAAACAATAGACGTCCATGTTTTATTCGACAATTTGTGAGCTGGGCGTTTTTGTTTTTCAGTGATAATGGAAAATGAAAGCGCCCAGCTCAAAAACGAATAAATCCAAGGCATTTGTTCGTGGGAGGGGCCAGGATTCGTAGTGCACTGGTCCCCCTCACATGCCAGGACACCAACCGGGCACCCTAGGGGGCACTTTTACAAAAACAAAAAAAAAGGTAAAAGAGCTCCCAGGTGCATAGCACCCTTCCCTTGTGTGTTGAGCCCCCCAAATCCCCCTCAAAACCCACTGCCCACAAGTCTACACCATTACTATAGCCCTAAGGGGTGAAGGGGGGGCACCTACATGTGGGTACAGTGGGTTTGGGGGGGTTGGACGACTAAGCATTAAGCAGCACAATTGTAACAGGTAGGGGGGGATGGGCCTGGTCCACCTGCCTGAAGTCCACTGCACCCCCTAACAACTGCTCCAGGGACCTGCATACTGCTGCCAGGGAGGTGGGTATGACATTTGAGGGTGAAAATAAAAAGTTGTGAAACATCATTTTTTGTGGTAGGAGGGGGTTAATGACCACTGGGGGAGTCAGGGGAGGTCATCCCCGATTTCCTCTGGGGGTAATCTGGTCATTTAGGGCACTTTTTGGGGCCTTATTCGTGGAAAAAACAGGGTCCAGGAAAAGTGCCCTAAATTCTAGCTACAAACGCATACTTTTTTCCATTATCGGCGAAAGGCGTCCATCTCTCCTCGGCCGATAACCACGCCCCAGTTCCACCTTCGCCACGCCTCCGACACGCCCCCGTCAACTTTGTATGCTTCCGCGATGGAGTGCAGTTGAAAACGTCCAAAATCGGCTTTCCATTATACCAATTTATTTGTTTTTGTGAGATAAACGTCTATCTCCCGATTTGGGTCGAAATCTAGGCGTTTTTCTCTTTCAATTATAAGGTGGATTGTGTATCTGGATTTTCAGAAGGCGTTTGACAAAGTACCTCATGAAAGACTCCAGAGGAAATTGGAGAGTCATGGGATAGGATGAAGTATCCTATTGTGAATTAAAAACTGGTTAAAAGACAGAAAACAGAGAGTAGGGTTAAACGGTCAGTATTCTCAATGGAGAAGGGTAAATAGTGGGGTTCCCCAGGGGTCTGTGCTGGGACCTCTGCTTTTTAACATATTTATAAATGATCTAGAGATGAGAGTAACTAGTGAGGTAATTAAATTTGTTGATGACACAAAGTTATTCAAAGTTGTTAAATCGCAAGAGGATTGTGAAAAATTACAAGAGGACCTTACAAGACTAGGAGACTGGGCATCTAAATGGCAGATGACGTTTAATGCGAGCAAGTGCAAGGTGATGCTTGTGGGAAAGAGGAACCCGAATTATGTAATGCAAGATTCCACATTAGGAGTCACCGACCAGGAAAAGGATCTAGGCATCATTGTTGATGATACGTTGAAACACTCTGCTCAGTGTGCGGCGGCGGCGGCTAAGAAAGCAAATAGAATGTTAGGTATTATTAGGAAAAGAATGGAAAACAAAAATGAGAATCTTATAATGCCTTTGTATCGCTCCATGGTGTGATTGCATCTCGAATATTGTGTTCAATTCTGGTCAACGCATCTCAAAAAAGATATAGTGAAATTAGAAAAGGAACAGAGAAGGGTGATGAAAATGATAAAGGGGATAGGACGACTTCCCTATGAGGAAAGGCTAAAGCGGCTAGGGCTCTTAAAGCTTTGAGAAAAGACAGCTAAGGGGAGATTTGATAGAAGACTATAAAATAATGAGTGGAGTGGAACGGGTAGACACGAATCGCTTGTTTACTCTTTTCCAAAAATATTAGGACTAGGGGGCATGCACTCAAGCTACAAAGTAGTAAATTTAAAATGAATCAGAGAAAATATTTCTTCACTCAATGTGTATTGTACAGTTTTGAGATCTTGCCAGGTACTTGTGGCCTGGATTGGCCTCTGTTGGAAACAGGATGCTGGGCTTGATGGACCTTCGGTCTGTCCCAATATGGCAATACTTAAATACTTATGACATCAGCACTTGTAACTGCTCCAAGGCAGGAGTGTCAGCTAACTGCTAATTTGGACATCTGCACCAGTGATTGAGGGGGAATTTGTACTTATGTACCATGCCACCCAATTATTCAGGAAGATTGTGGTTTCCCTTAATAAATGTCACAGTGACGTCAAATGATGTTTTTGGCAATCTTGCTTTAGAATGATGGTGAATGGATCAACAAATGGTTACTAGGTAACAAAAACAGTAACCTTTAGCAATGAAACTTAGTCATGCATACAAATAACAATTGACTTTTATTAAATTACCTAGTACGTCGCAGAAGCTCCTAATAAATAATGTTTCCTATCTGAGTACAAATGTCACCTAACTAAATCAAATAAAACTTCTAAGCGTTTCTCATTAACAAATTAGTCTCTACAGTATATAAGTTACTTTGGTGCTTATGTATTCATGTCTTTTCCTCATATTAGTAGTGAGTCCTAAATGTATTGTTTTGCTCAATCTCTGAAAAAAAAATTTTTTTTAACCTGTCTTCACCAGCTAGGTGATTGCTTGCATTTGCTAGCTCTCCTCACTGCCGGTGCACATACTCTGTGGTTCTCTTCTTCTCTTCACAGTGCTACTCCCTACCTTTAAATAACTTAAAAGGGAAAGAAACCCTAACACTAACACATGAGTTCTGTAGTGTGAAGATAATCGTTATGAGTCTGAGTCACTAGATAATCACTAAGGGCTCCTTTTACTAAGCGGCAATAAGCCCAATGCGGGCTTGCTGATTGCTATACAGGAAGTACCGCCGGGCTACAGAAGCAGCCCAGCGGTACTTCCCACCCCTAGTTCGCCATCATTTTTGTAGCGCCGGAGTGTACCCGGCGGTAATTTGGCAGTGCGGCGCACTACCCAGATACCACCAGGTTAATGCGAGAGCCCTCACCGCCACCTCAATGAGTGGTGGCAAGGGCTCTTCCCCAAAATGGCTACAAAGCAAGTGCTTTACTTGCCATGCAGCCATTTCCTATAGGAAAGCAAGACTTCCCTTTTACCAGCTGCGGTAAAAGGGGGCCTCAGCACAGGTGTAAAACACACACCGATGCCAGCACTGGCCCCCTTTTGCTTCAGCTTGGTAAAGGGGGCCCTAACTACCCAATAAAAAAAATCAATAATTCAGGGTCCCTAAGCTAACCATCCACAATGATGCCTGGTAATATCAATACTTCAGGTTTTCTTGAGCACTGTTTCACTTTAGAAAGTGTCTCTTAATTATTAACCCTTGAGCTCATTGCTAACTCAGGGGCCCTTTTACAAAGGCATGCTGAAAAATGGCCTGCGGTAGTGCAGACTCATGTTTTGGGTGTGTGCAGAATCATTTTTCCGCGCACCTGTAAAAAATGCCTTTTTTAAATGTTTGCCAAAACTGGACATGCGGCAAAATGAAAATTGCCCTACGTCCATTTTAGGTCTGAGACTTTACCACCAGTCATTGACCTAGCAGTAAGGTCTCACGCAGTAACCAGGCGGTAATGGTCTACACATGTAAAAAGCCGATTATCACCCGATTACCACCCGTGTGCCAGAAAATAAAAATATTTTTACGGTGCGTGTATCAGACGCATGTCAAAAATAAAATTACCACAATGGCCACGCGGTAGCCAAGTGGTAACTCAAAATTGATGTGAGTTGGGCACGTGTAGGCACCTACGCGGCTTAGTAAAAGGGCAGCAGCGGCTCCTACTCCTGAGCCTGAGCAGTGTTCTTTACCATTGCAATAATAGCTCTCAGGCTATGTAGCTTGAGATACTGCCTTCTCCAGGTTCTATGGGCTGCCACCTAACTGGCAGAGAAATCTCTATCAAGCAGAGTAAACTGCCTTTAGCTAAACTCTAACATGACTTAAGCTGCTCACAAGAGAAATAATAATTCAGCCTTTTCAAACTGTTAATACTGAACAGTTCTTCAATCACCAGAGCTAGTCCGTTTGTTTAGCTAATCTGTTTGTTTTTAACTGGCAGCTCAGTTGGATTAAAAACTGTTCTCTGCTAGTTAATTTAATAATTTCTAGCAGAAGTAGTTTTATATCAGTACTCATATAAACTGCTTTTTTTTTATACACACACCTATTCCCTGTAGAGCCTCCTATCAGCCACGTTGGCTCTCTGATTCCTAGCAGATGCATCAATTTGCATTCACATTCAGTCATACAACTGTCATTTTCATATTTTCTGACACTCTCTAGCTTACTAAAGCTATTTTCATTAAAAATCATGATCAACACAGTCGCACAGCAGTGCACACTCTACGTAACCAGGCTTACTATCCCAACCGACACAACAGTGTAGTTTGGAATCTGATGCTGTCATCATGGTGACATCAGCATCAGAATGCGTCCACATTAAAGCCCAGCATTACCAAAGTGACTTCTAGTGTTTTAAAAACCCCAGGTTACACTTTCTTCTTTGGTATTTAAGCCCCAGCGAGGGAGTATATAGGACACTGCCACCTCCCCTTAAGGATACGCCCTCATAGTCCTGCCCAAGAGGGACTTGAAATGGAAGAGATGGAGCCAGGAGAACAGAAACTAAGAAGTATGTTTGAAGTCATTTTTATTAACACCATAATCAGCACGTAAACAACATCAGAATGTTACAGTTTAACACCTTGAGAACTTCACCCCCCCCCCCCCCCCCCCCCCCACACACACACACACCAACTATCCCAATTCCTACTGCTGGGATGGACATCAAAACGTGCATATAGCTTCAGGCAGTCTCTACAAGTTTACTAAATTTCCTCTGGTGCGAGGGTCTCCCAGAGAGGATGCCATCTTTGGCGAAATCGCAAGGCTTCAGCTGGGGAAGAAGAGTTGAGTGCACATCTCTCCAATCTCATGAGGAATAGCATTCAGATTCGCCAGCCTTGGCTTATCGGGGCATGCATAGTCAGCCACTCTGTTAATATCATCTTCTTTGCTATTATGATTGTTCGCAAGATGAACTCTCTACATCCTAGAGGTATTGGCGGCGTCAATCTAGGCTGGCCAAACAGCAGGAAGGGATCGTAGTGCCAGCCAACTGACCAGAGAGCAGAAATCTGTTTCACAAGGATTTTCCAAAAGTGCACAATCTCTGGACAAGCCCAAAACATATGTCCCAAAGTTGCCTCCTCTCCACCACATTTTGGGCAGGCTCCATCTGGCGATAGGCCCATGTGAAAGGCTCATCGTGGGAGTATAAACAGGCACAAGGCAAACTTATATTGCAGCTCCCAGTGAGATGTAATCTGTGACACCTTGCGCAAGGATATTATGTGGGCTCGAAACAAATCTTTCAAAATCAGAACACTTAAATCTGTGCTCCACATTGCAGCATATCTGGCAAAATCCAGTTCCAGGGCAGTGTCTCTTAAATGTCTATGGTGCAATGATAGGGGCACTTTTTGCTGCACTCAGAGGGAGAAGGCAGTAGCCAGTTCTTCTTGTACATCCTCAGTTAATGCCTCCCAGGGCAGACCTGCTACATAATGCCATAGCTGTTGATAATGGAAGAGGTCTGCAGGGGTCAATGAATATTGTTGTTGCAATTCTTCAAATGATTTAATTTGACCCTCTACTGAAATAGATTGCATTATATATATCAGCCCTTTCCGCTTCCATCTTCGAAAAGCATTATACAAAGTGCCAGGAGGGAAGGCCGGATTGCCACAAATAGACAAGTAGGGAGTAGTTTTTGAATTGAAATGGTGGTGCCTGCTGACCCATTGCCAAACTGCTCTGGCCGTGGGGATTATAGAGGAGATACGTAAAGGGGAATCTCCACCCTCACCCGCTGCATGCAGCAGATAGCCACTTAGCCCTTAGCCACTTCAAGTTCAAAAGTAGTGGCTGAAAAGTCCTGCATGTTTCAAAACCAATCTGTATTATGTCTCATGCCACTCGCAATAGTTAGGTGTCGCAGACTCAGCAGGCCTAGTCCACCATACTCCACAGGAATCGGCAGAGTGGCTAGCGACAACCTTCTTTCCTTTCCATAAGAATTTTTGCAATAATGAATTCAGCCTTCGTTCATCGCTGCAGCATTTGGAAAATATACAGCCAACGTGGTATAATCATCATATTGTACAGAGCAATATGGCCCAATAGTGAGAGCGAGTACCCCTGCCACATTTGCAACCCGGTACATGTGTCTGAAAACAACTTAGTCACATTTAGTTGATACATTTGTGAAAGAGCCCGTGGTATAAGTACCCCTAAATATTTGATAACTTCTCCAGCCCACGTTAAGGGAAAGGCTCCCCTCCACAATGACTCATCCCCTTTTATTACTGACATGGCCTGGGACTTCTGGAGATTCAGCTTAAAACCCGAGAGGCTACCAAATTGCTCTATTATTTGCAGTAGTTCAGTAAGTGAGGTGGCTGGCTCCCCAGTTATCACTATCAAGTCATCCGCAAAGGCGAGGGTCTTAACCATATCTCCCCCTGCCTCCACTCCCAAGACCCTCCCCACCATCCTTAGTGCCCGCATCAAGGGTTCTATTGACAAAATGAATAACAGCGGAGAGAGGGGGCACCCCTGACCCATGCACCTGCGCACCAGGAAGGGAACTGTTTAACCACATTAACGAGCAGGGCAGCCTCTGGGTCTGCATATAGTGCCTGTATTGCGGAGTAGAACCAGCCACCAAATCCCATGTAGCGCAGTGATCATAGAAAGCAGTAAGCGGCCTCAAGAAGGAAGGAGGTAACGTCTTATAAAACTCCCCTGGAAACCCGTCTGGACCCGGGGCCGAGTGACAAGCCAGGGATTTTATTACCGTTTGAAGTTCCTGACCGATTATGGGGGCGTTAAGATCTTGCAATTCCTGCCAGATTCAAGATGCTTTTTAAGATCAAGTGTCACAATGAAGAGAGGGAGGGAGAGAGAGAGAAAGCGATGGAAAAGCACAGATTGTTTTAAGATTGAGTGTTGGGAGAAAGAGAAGAAGGATGGAGATCACAGTAGGGGAATAGGTTTACCTTTTTTAACATTGGTTGCTGGGAGGAAGATCATGATCAGGAGAACTGTAGTGGAGACCACTACCTATACAGATTGTGACAATGGGACTAATGTGCAAAACTGTGGTAAGAAAGGGTTGAATGTTTATGTAAAAGAAATGGGAGGTATCAGGGTGAAGAGGTTGAGTATGGAGATTTATATGCTCATCTAACCAAAGGGGAAGAATTACCACAGCGCAGATTGGATGGGCTAATTTGTTCTTTTTCTGATTTCATTTATGGTTACAGTCCAAATGCAAAATGGTGCTGCTTGTACTGTGATCCATCTTAGGTAGAGAGGAATGGGACTGGAGGACCTGGAAGCCTGTCTTTTGAGCAGAAGAAAATGGCATTAGCAAAGATGTTCAACTACAAGAGACCCAACTATTGTGTGATAAACATAGTAGAAGTTATTTTTGTTATTTAATGAATGCATTTTGGGTGTATCAGTATTTCATTATAGTATACTATTTTCTTTTGGAAATGAATAGAATTAACTGGCCCATACAATTTTGATATGCTTTAAAAATAAGAAAACCCATCTGCTCCCTGGACTATATGAACTTAGAAAGAAGCTGATAACAAGATAGTCTGATTTACCATTTGGACATTTTTCTATATTTTTCAGAATTTTTAAAATTTTCTTCAGGATTTCTTGCAACAGAGTGCCCTGGAGAATATTTTAAAATGATGGAAAACTGTAGAACAATCTTAGAGCTAGGTTCGCTGTCCTTCCATCTTATCACTAGCAAGGCCACCGTGGTAAGAGTACACATGGATGCTTCTGGAGAAATGACTCTAAGGCAGGTTCACATTAGTACTGTATTGGATCCTAAGGAAGTAAACATCTGTGGTCCCCCCCCCCCCCCCATCCCTACACTGGACCTCCATTAGTTCTTTAACACCCCCTTCCCATGTCACATTCATTTTCCCTGCCTCCCCAGCAGTGAACCTCTCCATTGCAACCCACATTTTCAAAGGGAAACCCTATCTATATGAGATTCTTCCTACTAGGGACACAGAAACATGTACACACACATATGCATTCTCTTGCTCTTCAGACACACATGCACATAGCCGGGTCTGTGGGTGCTGTGGGTGCTTGAGCACCCCAATATTGAGAATTTCCTTGTATGTGTCCAGGGAAGGGTTATTTCCACTGGGCTTAGCACCCCCAATAATTTTGAAAAGTTGGCTCCTATGATGGCTACAGTCATACATGCATACAATCTCTCTCTTTAGACACACGCATGCATACTCTCATTTGTCAGACATACACACACACACTCTTACTCTTCAAAAATACATGTATACGTTTTCATTCTTCAGACATACATACACACACACATGCATTCTCTCGCTGCCTATGCATGTGTTCATTCTTCAGATATGCACACAGACACACATGTACTCTAATGCTAGTCATACATGCATATGCTCTCACTCTTCAGACACACATGCACGCTCTCATTTTTTCATACACATACACACTCTCACTCTTCAAATACATGTATGCATGCTCTCGTTCTTCAAACATACATACACACATGCATGCCCTCTCTTCAGACACACATGCATGCTTTCTTTAAACATATATATATATATATATATATATATATATATACACACACATACACACATGCATGTTCTCATTTGTCAGAAATACACACGCGCACTCTTCAAATACATGTATACATGTTTTCATTCTTCAGACATACACACACTCACACATACTCATTCTTTAGACATACACACACAAGCATGCACACATGTACACTTTTGCTCTTCAGATAAACATACGCATGAACTCTCAATTTTCAGACACACACACACACATACACACTCTGTCACTTTTCAAACAGACACACACTCTTCTTTCTCCTCTGGTACTGTGCTGCTCTCTGCTGTTCATGCGCTCAGTCAGTTAGTGCTCCTCTCCCCAGTCATCTTTATTACCATTATGCACAGTTCTGTGTTTGCTGCCAGCTCTTTCTCTCAGCCTGCAGCTGCCCCCATACACTTCCTCCCTTTCCTCTTAAGTTGCTCAACAATCCCCTTACTCCTTCAAGTCACTCATTGTTTCCACTGTCTCTCTCCAAAGCTCCTGCAGAGCTCAGACTCTATCCTCTACTCCTCCGAATCCACCCTCCCTTCTTCCCCCGCAGCCCCATTACCCCCTTCCTCCTACCCCTCATGTAGGTTAGGGCTAAGGGAGGCCTTCCTGCCTACTCCCACCCCAGTAGGTTCCTTCGGTCTTACCTTTGAATACCTAGTGATCCAGTGAGGTCAGGCAGACAGGAGCAGGAATAGCCTAATGGTTAGTGCAGTGGGCTGAGAGCCTAGGGACCCAGGTTCAGTTCCCACTGCAGCTCCTTGTGACCCTTGGGCAAGTCACCTAGTTCTCCATTGCCCCAGATGTAAAGTTTAGATCGTGAGCTTTGGTTGTACCACAGAAAGGCAGTGTATCAAATTCATTACCTTACCATTACCACTCACTCCTGTCCTGTGTATCACAGCAGCTAATGTAAAATGGCGACTGCAACCTCAACAGCAGGTATAAAAGCTAGCACTTAGGCATGCTAATTATAGTATTCTATAAGTTTTGCATGTAAGTATACAACCCACCCATGCCCCGCCCATATGCACACACCCCATACAGATATTGCCTAAACCACTAAGGTGCTACCCCAAATCTGGCATATAACCTCCATTTTAGTGCCCCAAATTACACACCAAATTGGTGCCTTACTTTTGGCACAGTATATAGAAACCTGTATATTTTCTGATTCCTGTGCAAGCTTATATTGTACATAATGTAAACTGCTTAGAAAGTGGTGTTCCTTGGTCGGATGCCACCCAAGGCAGATTGCCCCTGCACACCCCCCTGGGTACAGCACACACCCCCGGGTACAGCGCCCCCCCCCCCCCCCCCCCCCCCCCCCCCCCCCCCCCGGTGCATTGCTCTTACCTCCTGAGGGTGCCAGGAGCAGCCACGCAGCTGTCGGCTGGCTCCGCCGGTTCCCTGTCCTGGAACAGCAAGTAACATCAAAGGGAGCAGAGAACCGGCAGAGCCAGCCGACAGCCACGCAGTGTGTCCTTGCACTCCCCTGCAGCGTGCACCAGGGGCAGACCACCCCGCCCTCAGTACGCCACTGTGCTTAGACACTTTTTATTTGAGGTGTATCATATATAGATGAAACTCCTAAATGTCTCACTATATACTTGCTTGCCAGGAGTCTACAGATTTAACAGCAAAAGCTTAAAGACATATACCTCAATATATAATAAGCTTACAGTGCTTATTAAAGAAAACAGACATGATTAGCTGATTGCTCTAAAAAGAGCTAACGTTCAAGCTTGTAATTTAATTTTCCCTGTTTTCCCATTAATACTATCATTTTTCCCTCTATCGCTACAGTCACACCAGAATAAAATTATATTTTTCTGTATTATCACAATCCTACCTCATCCACTTCAATCCTGAGCTGCGTTCCTGGCCGAGAGATTGAACTGGCTCTGCTACTGGCAAGGCTTACTTGGCTTTCTGCCCGACTTCCAATATCAGCTCGTTGGCCTATGGCATTAAAAAAAAATGGGTATTTAGAAAATATAAATGTGACAGGTTGCCTAAACCCCATCGTTTCTTTCCTAAAACCTGGGAATAATATTATAGACTAGAATCTTTACACTTAAGGGGGCTATACCCTACAACAATGCACCTGTGTGAAAAGTCCTATTCTATGCCTATTCTATTAAGGCTACAAACAACGGTACTGATCACCGTATTAAATATAAAAATAAACTATTCATAGAAAAGCTTTCATTTTTGTGTATAAGGGGATTGGATTTGATATACTGCTTTTCTGTGGTTGTAATCAAAGTGGTCTACCCATTATGTACAGGTACTTATTTTGCATCTGGAATTGGAGGGTTGAGTGACTTGCCCAGAGTCAGAAGGAGCTGCAGTGAGAACTGAGCTCACTTGCCCAGGTTCTCAGGCCACTGCACTAACCACTAGGCCATTACTCTTTCAGGAATCGGAGAAAATGTTTCTTCACTCAACGTGTAATTAAACTCTGGGATTCGTTGCCAGAGAATGTGGTGAAGGCGGTTAGCTTAGCGGGGTTTAAAAAAGGTTTGGACGCCTTCCTAAAGGAAAAGTCCATAGACCATTATTAAAATGGACTTGGGGAAAATCCACTGCTTATTTCTGGGATAAGCAGCATAAAATATTTTGTACTTTTTTGGGATCTTGCCAGGTATTTGTGACCTGGATTGGCCACTGTTGGAAACAGGATGCTGAGCTTGATGGACCTTTGGTCTGTCCCAGTATAGCAATACTTATGTACTTATCATTGATTCTTCATTTAGATAAATTATCAACAATGGGGCTATCTAGACATGGTTTCCACATTTCCAAGTTTATTTATTGTTTGATATACCACACCAGCAACAGATGCCATCTAGGCAGTTTACAGTGAAACATATTCACAATAGAAAGAAAAAAAAGTTACAATAATGTAATGAAACAGAAATCTTGTGTCCTGCGCACATCAGCCTCCCACTTGCACCCTACAGCCAAGAAGATCTGCAACAACAGAGTATACTATTATTAAAAAGATTTGGCTAAAAGATAGATAAGTCCAGTTTTAAATATGATTTGGCTCTGTACGTAAAGGATAAGACAAATTGTTCCACAGGAGAAGACCAACAACAGTGAAACTAGATGAACAAATAACATCTAAACAAATTTGAAGGACAAAATGACCAGGAAATGTTGTTGGGATAATCTCAGTGATCAAACAGGCATGTAAGATACCAATAGGTGAGATAAATACATCTCTCTATATAAAAGGCAACACCAACGTTCTATGAAGCCTCCAGACGGAAGTGTGGAGAGATATCCGGTTTCCCCATGAGTGTCTGCCCCGCCCTCTCTGTAACACAAACAGTCAGTGAAGGAAAACAGCAGAGCACGAAATCAAATCGCTGGCTCTGTAACAGTGAAGGACTCAGAGGGGGGAGGGGAGAGAAGCCAGAGGGCAGGGACACACACACTCCCACATGCACACAGAAGAAAACCTTGCTAGCTCCCCCCCCTCCCCCCGTTTCATTTGCATCAGAAACAGGGCTTTTTTACTGAAGGACTCAGAGGGGGGAGGGGAGAGAGGGCAGAGGGCAGGGACACACACACTCCCACATGCACACAGAAGAAAACATTGCTAGCCCCCATTTCATTTGCATCAGAAATGGGGCTTTTTTACTAGTAAGTACATAAGTAATGCCACACTGGGAAAAGACCAAAAGTCCATCGAGCCCAGCATCCTGTCCACAACAGCGGCCAATCCAGGCCAAGGGCACCTGGCGAGCTTCCCAAACGTACAAACATTCTATACATGTTATTCCTGGAATTGTGGATTTTTCCCATGTCCATTTAGTAGCGGTTTATGGACTTATCCTTTAGGAAACCGTCTAACCCCTTTTTAAACTCTGCAGCTCAGATGAGCTGTATGCTGCGTTCCGGCGGTTTGAATAGTAAAGCCAGGTACCCGGGCCGGGTGGAGGGTGGGTGGCGGCAGCGACTCCGGGTGGGTGGGGGGAGTGGTAGCGGCAACCCTGGGGGGGGAGCGGTGGCGACGGCGGTTCCCTCACTCGCAGGTGTGCAGGTTCCCTCTCTGTCACGCCCCGTCATCACGTATTGACGCGGGGGCGGGACAGAGAGGGTCTCTACTGCGCATTTGCGAGTGAGTACACCTCTTGCCATTTATATGTTTGATCTTTAAAATCAAGCATGGTACCAAAAGATTAGAGGATGACCAATGTAACTCCATAAACCATGACAAGCCACTGCATATCCTTGGGATTAAGTAGCATGGAATGTAAATGCAATGAATAATGCTCGGTCAGAAAGCCACACCAAAATATTACTAACAGAACAATACCTCTAGATCAGGTGGATCTTGGATATATGTAATACCTGTTTTTGCATCTCCAGGACAGAGACAATGAACAAATTGTGAGTGGATGATCAGAACCAATAGGTCTATCAAAGAGTGATGCATTTGTGAAGCAGCTTAGAACATCGTATGAATGAGTTGTATATTATTTATTTGAGTTTTGTATTTTGCTTATACATTTTCATTGGTAGCTCAAGGTGAATTACATTCAGTTACAGTTCTTTTTTCAATGTAGGCCTCTGCTTTCACTTGCTTGACAGCAGAGACAGTGGGCAGGCTTTCTCCCTCCCAAGCCCATTTCTCAGACTGAGTCAGAAAATTGTCCTTTTCCTTCTCAGCTTCACAATCCTCACTTTTTGATAATCAACACACTAATGCCCTAGAATATATCATTGGGGTCACTCCTAATGGGGATTACCATAGTAGGTGGTTCATTACACTAACATTTTAAATATATTCCTCACTGGAAGAACCATAGTCTAGTAAAAGGGTCCAAAGGCCCCTTTACACTTGATATGGCTTAAGCTTTGTATTCAAAATCAGTAATGACTGTTGATTGTTTTTTGATAGCTGTCTGCCTGCTCAAGTGAGTGTCAGTTGCAGAACCTGGTCATCATCAAGTGATAATCAAGACTGTTTCCATCCTCCAACAGATTTTTCAACACATGAAAGCAAGGCCCCAAAGTGATGCTAAAGTACTGTGCTCATCATCCCAGCATAATACATATCTTCATTTTGTTATATATAAAACCTGCAAGGCTTCTATTATAGAGAAGGGTAGAGTCTATATGTTATATTAGAAACTTCCTAATTACTAGAGTAGGGATGATCCCAATCAATTAGGTAATTTATGAATGATGGGTGGGTACCATGGAACAGAACTTTATTGAGGAAAGGACTGCCTAGAGCCAGCCTCCCAAAAGACCAGGCATGAACTCTGGAACAACATGAGCCCTTGGCCTACTGTCGGTGAGAGGCAGCAGGAGGCAAAACCCCCCAAGCAAGACTAGGCAGGATTCGGGATGCACTTGGCTTGGCTAGAGTCAGATACTGGAACAAGCTTGGCTTGACTGGGCTGGAACCAAATGCTGGAACGGACTTGGCTTGGCTGGAATGGAACCAAATGCTGGAATGGACTTGGCTGGACTGGAACCAGATACTGGAGCAAGCTTGGCTTGACTGGACTGGAACCAAATACTGGAACTGACTTGGCTGGACTGGAACCGGATACTGAAGCAAGCTTGGCTTGACTGGAACCAAATGCTGGAACGGACTTTACTTGGCTGGACTGGAACAAGCTTGGCTTGACTGGCCTGGCCTGGCCTGGAACCAAATGCTGGAATGGATTTGGCTGGACTGAAACCGGATACTGGAGCAAGCTTGGCTTGACTGGAACCAAATACTTGGAACGGACTTGGCTGGACTGGAAACGGATACTGGAGCAAGCTTGGCCTGACTGGACTGGAAACAAACACTGGAACGTATTCATCCCCAGTGGCTCTAATGTGTGTAATCAAAAAATCCAGCGCTGTTCTTGTCTGAGTAGGAGGAGTTTTCTATCTCCTCCTCCTATTTGCCATTTCAATTGTTGAAGTACAATTTTGAGTCTAGCAAAAAAAAAATTTCTGACTAGCATGTTTTATTTGAAAGATTTTTCCCTGCGCCCAATGTGGAATTATTGTGTGACGATATTTGATTGACATGTGTGAGGGAGGGGTTTGCTATGAAGGCGTCTGACGTTAGTATAAATAGATTGCAGCCATCTTTTGAAGTGGGAAAGCGTTTGCTTATGGATCAAAAAGCACACTGTAAGGAACAGATTGTTTAGTTTTTATTTGTGGAGCCGTGTTATTGAAAAATCAAGCTGATGTTGTTTTGCGCTTTTCCTACAGATTTGAGCAGTCTGACACCACGGACCCTGAGGAAGGATTCGAAACTGAGGCCAAAGTCGGGCCGTGGAAGATGTCTAGCTGACTGTGGATTGAAAAGATAAGTGCTATTGATCTGTATTATATTTATAAACGGGTCTTTTGTTTGATTTGAGAACAATTAGTCTACAGTTTTAGACCCAATGGGCACAACAGTAGATTTAAAGGAGGTTTTTTTACCCATGATGATTTAAGGGACCTCCCTAATGCTGGTGATACCAACGAAGGAGTGTTCCCTTACAATTTGAGGTTTTTTCCTCCTATATAAAAAATTTATCAGGATTATTAAAGGATATCATTTGTGTGCAATTTGTATTATTGGTTTATCTAGATGTCCTAGCAGAGCTCTACTTTCAAATTTAGATTGTCAAAATATTCAATCATTCTGACTTCAAAGGTCTTACGTTCCTGTATTGTTTTAAAGTTACCTTTCAGGATTCTTACTATGAAGTCACTGGTACAGTGATCTGGTTTTGTAAAGTGCTGACCCACAGGGGTGGGAACCAGGCTGGCACCAGCATTCTTCATGTGATGTCTATGTAGATTAAATCTTGTCTTTGGCATCTGGCCTGTTTCTCCAATATAGAGCATCCTTCGTTACATTTTTTACACTGAATGATATATACCACATTGGAAGATGAGCATGTGAAATATTCCTTTATGTTGAATATTTTTCCTTTGTGAATGACTGTGGGGGTCCTGTGAGATGTTTTGGCATAGCTTGCAGCTGGATATATCGCAAGGATATGTGCCCTTCTCTTCTTTTTCAGTCTGTGACTGTGTTGGGAGTTTACTTCTGATTAGCTTGTGTTTCAAGTTGGGTGGCTGTCGGAAGGCCAGCATTGGTGGGGCTGGGAATATGCCTTTCAGTAATTCATCCTCTTGGAGTAGAGGCTGAAGATCTTTTATGATTTTTCTTAATTTTTCCACCCTTCACATACAAAGAGATCCATTATTTACAACCAAGCCACAAGATACCACCGTATCTGCTCTGACCCAAGGGATAGAGACAGACATCTTGAAATCCTGACTGCATCCTTTGAACGGAAAGGCTACAACCCCAAAATAATCTCCAAAAATATTGCCTCCTCCCTCAAAATACCCAGGGAAAATCTGCTACAATACAAAGAAAAAAAGGCCACAGACAGACATACAACCCAGAGCTGTACCAGTGACTTCATAGTAAGAATCCTGAAAGGTAACTTTAAAACAATACAGGAACGTAAGACCTTTGAAGTCAGAATGATTGAATATTTTGACACCCAACAGACAGGACTTAAAAAAGGTCTGGGTTGCTATGTTTATCACCCTCCTCTCACCTATCCACCCCCATCCTGTTAGACTATCTCTGAAATGCTTTGATGCTCCCATGCATACCTCCTATCCACCCCCACCCTGTTAGACTGTCAATGAAATGCTTGGATGTTTTACTTATATATACTGTCATCTACCACATTTGCTTATTTCCGATCTGACGAAGAAGGGCAACCTTCGAAAGCTAATCAAGAAATGTATTAGGTCATGTCCAATAAAAAGGTATCATCTTATTTTCTTTTCCATGTTTTATTTTGTTTGATTTCTACTGATTACCTTTAAAAGTGGACTAACATGGCTACCACACTCTCTACCCAACTTTCTGAGAAATACATTTTTGGGGACTGTGGCTCACACACGATTGCAGAAGTCTTAAAAATCTAAACATGAGTCTCATACAGACTCCTGTTCCAAAGGGCAAACTGTATTCAGCTGCTAGGTAAACTTTACAACAACATTCACTCAAAGTCCCAGTCCCAGCTGTTGTACAAACATCACAACTGCAATCATCCAAAAGCCCATCCTCCAACCTGCAGTTATGATGCAGACTCTGAGTGGCTGCTGCTGTGAAATTTGAGATTCTACTAATGCTGTGATGTTTGGAAGCATGGTTACTCTGTTTTTGGAAGCCTGCAAGCTGTTCCAGTGAGGTTAGGGAAGTTGTAACTGAAGCACCATGCAGTTCTTGGAAGTCTAATACAGTTGTATTGATATCATTTAGAACACCAATGGAAAATTATGTAAATTCTGTAAATGCTAAAAATGCAAATAGCATATGTATTATTTTTTTGTGTGATGGTATGCAGAATTTGCAGGAAACCGGTTTTGCAAAATGTTTCATATTTGCAAACAGTAAAATTTCACATGGAGCTTTTTGCATGTGACATTTTATTCAGATCAATAGTTAATGAGCGTTGCAATGCAAAATCAAGCAAAGCAGCTCATTAATTCTTCACAGATAGCAAAACATCCAAAAATTGCTTTGCAGTCTGCATTTCATATAAAAACAAGTTCAAAAGTGCACATTTACAGCATGTCAAAATAGTATGGTCCCCTTCTTCTATTTATAGGCTCAGGCATGCCTGTGTATGGGGACTTGATGGGGACAGACATGGTACAATGTGTCTCCCATAGGGTAGCAGGGGCTCGGGGGGGGGGGGGGAGAAAGTGGGTGCATGTGGTGTGTGTATGTATGCATGTGCACATAAGTGTGTGGGTGAGTGGTATGGTGTGTATATTTGTGACTATGGGGAGAGCGTAGGCATATATTTGTGGGTCTGTGTAGTTGGGAAGTCTTGGGGATGTGAGAGGGTAGGATTGCGTGGGGTGTGTAAGGTTATTTGGGTGGTTGGGTGAGTTGAAGCTATGTGTGTGTTTGTGGCTGTGGGTATGGAAGCATTTTCTCTCCTTCCTCTCCTCATGTTCTCTCTGTTTATCTCTCCCCTAGTAGTTTCCTGTGCCCTCTGTGTACTCAGTTTCTCTCCATCCAACCTCTTCCTTTCACTTTTTCCCTCCCCTTTGCACTCAATTCCTTCCCCTTCTACCCACTGATCCACATTACTTGGGAGAAGCACCTTTTTAGTAATGACTGAGTATATTTAGGTGATTTCACATTGGTATTTTGCCCTATTTCAAAGATGTTGGTTGATAGAGAGATAGTGAGGAGCTGGACAACTTTTTTTTGGTTTTAGTTCTGACTAGTAGTCTTTCACTCTGAAAGCAGAGTTAGGGTGTAGAGGAGACAGTGGGTGAGTAGAAAAATGTTGTTCCTTAAATAAAGGCCAAAGAGGGAGTTTTTGGTGGCCTTTGTTCTTGGGGAAAATAATTCTTGGAGTGTAGGAAGACCATGTGAAAAAAAGTGTACTAACAGGGGGACGTTCACTCTCTGGGATCCTTTGTTAACCAGCCCCTTTCAGAACTGATACTATGGGCAGGAAGAAGAAAGGAAGGGTATCTGAAGAGAATGGTGTGGATAAAGAGGTAAAGTATCAGAGACCAATTTGGGAATCTAGGGAATCTGATTTGTAACTAGAAGGTAGTTTTCCCTCCAAGAACAGAATGGAAAATTCCTGAATAGTTTGAGGTCTGGAAGTGTTGTCAGGCCTAGAGGAAAAGAGTAGAGTTACTGCAGAATGAACTGTTATTACAACAAATTTATCTACTGTTTGGAACACCAACTGAAAGTCGTGAGTTTTTGTGTAGATGTAGCTGTGCCTAGGGTTTGAAGAGGTGGTTCTCTTCCCCCCATTCAGAGAATCCACACCAGGTATTCATATACCAGTAGGAGGTTTGAACTAGAGAATGATCCTGTGGGTTCTGTCTCTGTCCCCACCCCATCCCGCAGGTTCTGTCCCCATCTAGTCCCCATGGGCTCTGTCCTCATCTACAAAAGCCTCGAACAATTATGATTTTATATTTAAATCTTTTTATTAAAGTATAAAAAGGAACAATATGCTGTGCAACTGTTGTGTATAAATTATAAATAGAAAACAACAATAACAGCGAGCAGCTATAATAACCCTCCTCACCACCACCCTCTACCCTTCCAACCCCAACAATAGCTGATTTCTACTACCCCAAGGAATCCTAATCCACCCTGTTAAAATGTCCAGGTGTATAAAATACAACCTGTTCTGTATGTCCTAGAGGGGAGAAATGTGCTGTATTAAACACTGTTATGATTTTTTAATCTGTTGATAAATAAGAAGCCATCAACAATCTCAGGATTCAGTCTAGCTCTCCTGTCTTCCACAGTCCTTCCTGCAATAGAAGATGTACTACTACTACTACTACTTAACATTTCTAGAGCGCTACTAGGGTTACACAGCGCTGTAAGTTTAACAAAAAGGACAGTCCCTGCTCAAAAGAGCTTACAATCTAATGGAGATGTGCTGGTAGCAGGATGTACAGGATCCCCCATGCAAATTTTGCTAGTTGTGGCCAGCATGTTTGCTTGTTTTTCCAAAAAATCAAAATATTGTTGTCTAAATCACTCAAACATAACTAACAGTCCAGTTCATTAACAGGCTTCAAAGTAGAAAATGATATGGGGACAAAGTTTGTCCCTGTCCCCGTGGGCTCTGTCCACATCCCCGCACAGTCTCTGTTGGATCTGCTCTGTCCCCATCCCCTCGGTTACTGTGGCTCCCCATCCCCATGTCATTCTCTAGTTTGAAACTACACTAGTAAGCTCCTTTCAGATTTGCAGTCCATCCAGCAACCCTCCTCCTTCCCTCATTTCTTCTCCTTCCTCCCTCCCTCCCTCCCTCCCTCCCTCCCTCGTATACACTTCTGCCTCTCTTCATCTCCACCAGCTTCCTATCACTTTCTTCAATAACTGAATTGGTCTTCTACTACTTCTAGTGCTTGGCTCCTTTTCTTATGCTAGCAGGGGTTGGGTTGCCACCAACCCACTGAAGATTGCACAGCTGTGAGATTTCTCACTTTTTCTGTCCTACAGGAGCACCAGCAATTATTGACACCACCATTGCTTATCTTCAGGTGGTGTGCCTTGACTCCCCCCCCCCCCCCCCCCCCCCCGCACACCACCTGCTTTTCATAGGACTGAGCAAAAATTCAAGCTCCTGCCTTCAGATTTAGTACCTGATTCTGCCCATCTTTTACCACTGTGCTCTGTCCCTGCCGTTAGCATGTTTGCTTTCTGTCACATACATCAAACTAATATTGACATTGCAGCACCTTAAATGTAAACACTTCAAAATGACAGTAGAGTGAAGTTAGAGACTTAGCACTTTTTCAACATAAATTGCTTGAGTGTTTGTTAATGCTCAACTTGCGTTCGTATTATGTTAATTGTTTTCCTTTGGCAGACACTGTATTTTATAACGTGACCACTAACGCACTTGAAGAGGCATTTCAGTGAAGCCAGTTCAAAATGAGAAGCAATGCTCCGAGGTCATGTTTTGGGGGTGGGGGCAATTTGCAAGTTGATACGGGTGGGGAATAGTGTTTGGCGGTGGAGCAGTTTGTGAGGTAGTAGAACAGTGTAGGGGGTAGTTTGGGGACTGCAGTAGATTGTACGGCAATTGCATGGTGGTAGTTTTTGGAGGTGGGGCAATTTGGGGGGTTAGGATAAAGGAGAAGAGAAGAGACAGCATGAAAGGAGAAATTTCCTAACTGCCATATTTCACTGTATGTAAGCTTCTGTGCTACAGAAGCTGGAACTCCTTCTCCCATTTGGAGGGGGCATATTTTTATGGGGGAGGCTTATTCCTCTGGAACTTTCTGTCCAATTTGGACCATTTTTGAACTCTTGCCAAGTTGCATGTCATTGTGTTAAATTTTCAGAATATCATTTTGGCCCCACACAAACAGGCCGACACAGAGATAGAGAGTCAACCCCTTTTGTACAATTTTTTCCAACGATTGTTGTATTAAAATGGATTCAAAGTAAACACATGGAAAGAGTGTGTAGAGACCTGTGGAGAGGCATTTTCAATATGATGTCTCTGTCTGACTTTGAACGTTTTGCTCAAAACGTCCAAAATCCAAATAGCAAATATAGCGATTTTTGAAACAGCAAAACATCTATATTTTTTGTTCAAAAATGGCCACTTGCTAGATGTTTTTGCACTCTGTGCATTTATCTTTTTGATCCATTTTTGGAAAAAAAATGGCCAAGTGAAAAACGCACAAAAACAATCCATTGGGGTGTAGGAGGAGCCAGCATTCTTAGTAGAGTGACCACACAGACATCCCAGTAGGGTAATGGGGCACCCTAGGGAGCACTGCAGTGGACTTCACATAACATCTCCCAGGTACATACCATTGCTCCCTTATATTGTATAGTAAGCCCTTCAAAACCCACCAAAAACCTACTGTACCCAACTGTACACCGCTACAATAGACCTTATGGCTGCAGGTGTCACCTATATGTGGGTACAGTAGGTTTTTCTTGGGTTTTGGAGGGTTCACACTTCCCACCACAAGTGTAACAGTTAGAATGGATTATTGGCCTGGGTCCCCTTCTCCATAGTGCAGTGTACCAACCACTAGGCTACTCCAGGGACCTGCTTGCTGCTCTAATAGGATAGAGGCTGATATGTACTGTTTCTTTCACATCTTTGGGGGCTGGGAGGAGGTCAGTGACCACTGGGGGAATAAGGTGGGTCATTCCTTTATTCCTACTACTACTACTACTACAAATCATTTCTATAGCGCTACCAGTCGTACGCAGCACTTCACAATTGAACATGAAGAAAAGACAGTCCCTGCTCAAAAGAGCTTACAATCTAAATCAGGACAGACAGACAGGACAAATAAGGGATATGGGTAGGACAGGTCATTTGGTCATTTAAGGCACTTTTTTGTGGCTTAGTCATTATTAAAACAGGTCTAGACCAAAATGTCTTAGTTTTAGTCTTAGATGTTTTCACTTTGTTCCATTACGGCTGAAAAACATCCAAGTCTTAGTAACGCCCAAATCCCACCCTTAATAAACACACTACCTTGAGATCTGGATGCACTGCAGACAAACAACATTGAAAACAGTCTGGAAAATGGGTTATGAAAATAATGATTTGGATTTTTTAGTGAGAAAAATGTCCAAATGCTGTTTTATGCCACTTTTTAGATGGGTTTTCTCTTCAAAAAATGAGCCCCTTAGGTGTCCGCTCCTTTGAAGATTGCAGAGACCTCCAGTGGCTCTACCTGACTAATGTACTTTGACTTGTAAATACCCCCACAGCTTCTGGAACAAGAGGTTGGCTCTCCTGACCCGTGATTGACAACTGGTAGGAGGAGGCACTTATGGAGGAAAACAGTGCTGATATAAAAGCTCAGGCTAGTTTGAATTTCTTTTTCTTTGACTCCTGCTCCCCTGCCCGTTGCATCATTTAAGCGAAGGGAAGAGAATCTATGGCCAGCTCAGCCAGTGCACCTGGTGAGTGCAGGAGTGGAAAGCAATTAGATGAGGTATATAGAATACACCTAGGCGGAAATTTTTTCAGCACCGATTTTTCAGGAGTCATATATATATAATCTAGTCCTATATGTGTAAATGCAACCACATAATGAGGCCACAGTGTTAACATTTCCTTCTGTGAAAAGTTTCTACATTTTACTTCTGCCTATGTCATGCCCAAACCGCATCCAATCTTTGCCCCTTGAAATCTCATTAGAATGTCCATGTATAGAAACTTTCTGAAATCAGTATTTAAATTTGTATGTGATGTGCACCTGTAAATGGTGCTATATTTACATAAGAACATAAGAATAGCCATACTGGGTTACACCAATGGTCCATCTAGCCCAGTACCCTGCTTTCAGCAGTGTCCAATCAAGGTCACAAGTACCTGGCAGAAACCCAATTAGTAGCACCATTCCATGCTACCATCCCAGGGCAAGCAGTGGCTTCCCCCATGTCTACCTCAATAACAGACTATGGACTTTTCCTCCAGGAACTTGTCCAAACCTTTTTTAAACCCAGATACACTAACCACTGTTACCACATCCTCTGGTAATGAGCTCCAGAGCTTAACTACTCCTTGAGAGAAAAAATATTTCCTCCTATTTGATTTAAAAGTATTTCCATGCAATTTCATTGGTGTCCCCCTGGTCTTTGTACTTTTTGAATGAGTGAAAAATCGATTAACCCGCTCCACACCACTCAGGATTTTATAGACCTCAATCATATCCCCATCAGCTATCTCTTTTCCAAGCTCAAGACCCCTAACCTCTTTAGCCATTCCTCATACTGGAGGAGTTTCATCTCCTTTATCATTTTGGTCATTCTTCTTTGAACCTTTTCTAATTCCATTATATCTTTTGTGAGATACTGTGACCAGAACTGAATGCAATACTCAAGGTGAGGTCGCACCATGGAGCGATACAGAGGCATTATAATATTTTTAGTCTTGTTTTGTATCCCTCTCCTAATAATTCAAAGAACTAAAAATCTGTGCATGAAAGAGTGCGACTTAGGGGTGATCATATCTTATTATCTTAGGGTGTCCAAACAGGTAGCAAAGGTGACTGAAAAAGCCAGAAGGAAATTTGGGTGCATAGGGAGAGGAACAGCCATTAGGAAAAAGGAGGTGATGATGCCCCTGTATAAGTCTCTGTTCAGTCCTCATTTAGAGTAGTGTGTACAATTCTGGCGATCGCACCTTCAAAAAGATATAAACAGGATGGAGTCGGTCCAGAGGGAGACTACTGAAATTGTCAGTAGTCTTTATAATAAAATGCATGGGGAGTAAGAACGAGCTGACATTTGAAATAATAAATGTAGTTTGCATATAGTATGTAGTTTCTTTGCACATGTGCAATGGTTCGCATAAGCATACCCCCAGATTCTATATAGCAAGACTTAAGTTGCGCGTGCAAATCTGGTCACATTCTGGACTTATGCACACAACTTAATTAGTTAACAAGCCAATCAGTGCTGATAACTGCCACTTAAAAAGCAATTATTGACACTAATTAGAATGAATTGGCATTAATTAGATTTTACTCACACAACTGTCTACACGTATTCTGTAATGTAATGCGTGTAAATTCTAAGTTGCACAATTGAAAAGGGGGTGTGGCCATGAGCGTGGAATGGACAGGTTGTGGGCATTTCTAAAATCTATGCACATTGTTATGGAATACACCTGATCCGCACTTAGTTTTACTTGGCGCAACTGCCCACAACCAAATTTAGTTGCATGGACAGGTACTCAGCGTATTCTATAAACCACATAGAAATGTATGCGTATTCTATAAAATATGCCTAAATTTAAGCATTTTTTTAGGCGACGATTTTTTTAGGCACAATATATAGAATCTAGTCCATAGTGCACTCTATTAATGTCATTCATTTCAAAATGAAAAAGGGGGGAAAACAACTAAACAAAACTTTTCTAGCTGCCCATCCCTAATAAGGACATACTTAAAGATCTCAATACTTCGGAAGAAAGGAGAGAGAGGGGAGATATGACAGAGACATTTAAATATATCCATGGCATAAATGCACAAGAGGCGAGTTTCTTTCAATTGAAAGGAAGCTCTGAAATGAGGGAGCATAGGACAGACTCAGGAATAATTCCAAAAGAAATACTTCTTTATGGAAAGGGTGGTAAATGTGTGGAACAGCCTTCTGGTACAGGTGGTGGAGATTAGGAATATATATGAATTCAAGAAAGCATGGGACAAGCACGTAGGATCTCTGTTTTACTGAAAAGAAAAGTCAACGAATTTCATAGGTGGACATGAAAAAGAATAGTACTTGTGGTTTGAAAATGTTATTGTAAAAAAACATACACACACATAATTCTTTCTATGATAACTCTTAACAGCAGAGAAGATAATCTTCCCACAAGTCAATAGTATCTAGGGAACAATTAGCAACACATTAAAAAACTTCTCCCATTTTGCAAATAGAAAAATCCTTTGTAGTTCCAGCCTGTTTACAAGCATTAACCACAAGACTCCAGCACATACCAGTATCTGAGATAATGTACAGTCCACTGGATCACAACAGGCAGATTAATAACTGTTCTTATAATTTGTTTACTAGTTACATAGAGTGAAGGACCTTCCATCAGAAAGATTCTGAGGAAGGGACTGTAACCAAATACACAGCTCCTTCTGAAAAAGCCAGATCAAGACCTTATTGACTCCCTGTTTACAAAGCTGCGCTAGCGGCTTTGTAAACAGGGGATTAGTAATTTATTTAAGGCCTCTTTTACAATGCCGCACTATTGATTCTCAGTGTGGCAAATGAGAGGAAACCATTCAATTCCTATGGGCTTCCTCTCATTTGCCATGCGGGAATCACTAGTGTGGCTTTGTAAAAGATGCCTTGAATTCTTATTTATATTCCACCTGGGTGTTTAGCAGAATTATTAGAATCACATGAACTACAAAGGACCTTGAGATCCTCTCAGCAAATGGCACTAAGGGTACCCCTCCCTCCTTCAGATAGAAGATTGTTAAGCTCTAGGAAGTCGATGTTAGAAACTATAAACTGGTACTATCAAATTCACTACTAAAGGAACTGAAGGTGGAATAGAATCTCATGCATTATGATAAAGTGGTGAAGGCTTGGCGTTATGAACAATCCTTTTAATTCTTTTTAGAGATGTGTGTTAGCATATTTTTAGGAGAGAAGTTATCAACATGGGCTTCCATTAAGATGGGTTATTTTGCCATAAGTCGTGCTATTTTAGCACAGGATCCCATTTTATGCAATGAGACCCTGTGCAAAAATACCACAGCTCGTGGTAAAATAACCAGTCTTAACAGTAGCCTATGTTGATAACTTCCCCCATTAGTTTGCTTAAGATGCCTTTAAAAATTAGTGCAAGCACAATCGATTTAACAAGCATTTACCTACAAATTAATATGTGTAAAGTTGATTTGAATATGTTAAAAAAGTTCTAACACAAAAATGTTTTATTAACATAAAGTTGAAACTAAGCAAAATCCAAGAATTGGAAAAAGAAACTTTGAAAATGACGCAAAAATGAATTGTACACTTTTCCATGCAAGTGGAGGGGCATAATCGAACGTGAACGCCCATCTCCATGGGCGTCTATCTCTGAGAATGGGTACGTGAAGGGGCGGAACAGACCGTATTTTCGAAAAAAATGGGCGTCCATCTTTTTTTTCGATAATATGGTTTGTGCCGGGCAAATGCATTGGATTTGTGCGGATTTGAGCTGGGCAGTATTGTTTTTCATCAATAATGGAAACTGAAGGTGCCCAGCTCAAAAATGAACAAATCCAAGGCATTTGGTCGTGGAAGGGGCCAGAATTCGTAGTGCACTGGTCCCCCTCACTTGCCAGGACACCACCCGGGCACCCTAGGGGGCACTTGTAACAACTAAAAAAAAAGTAAAATACCTCCCAAGTCCATAGCTCCCTTCCCTTGGGTGCTGAGCCCCCCAAATCCCCCCCCCCAAACCCACTGCCCACAACTCTACACCATTACCATAGCACTTATGGCTGAAGGGGGGCACCTAGATGTGGGTACAGTGGGTTTTGGGGGCAGTTTGGAGCGCTCCCATTTACCAGCACAAGTGTAACAGGTAGGGGGGGATGGGCCTGGGTCCACCTGCCTGAAGTGCACTGCACCCACTAACAACTGCTCTAGGGACCTGCATACTGCTGTGATGGAGCTGGGTATGGCATTTGAGGCTGGCATACAGGCTGGAAAAAAAGTTGTTAAAGTTGGTTTTCTTTTGGTGGAAGGGGGTTAGTGACCACTGGGGGAGTCAGGGGTAGTCATCCCCGATTCCCTCCGATGGTCATCTGGTCATTTAGGGCACTTTTTTGGGACTTGTTCGTGAAAAAAAAGGGTCCAAAAAAAGTGACCCAAATTCGCGCTAAAAACGCCTTTCTTTTTTCCATTATCGGCCGAGGGCGCCCATCTCTCCTCGGCCGATAAACATGCCCCAGTCCCGCCTTCACCACACCTCCGACACACCCCCATCAACTTTGCCCATTTCCGTGACAGACTGCAGTTGAAGACGCCCAAAATCGGCTTTCGATTATACCGATTTGGGCACCCACTGGAGAAAGACGCCCATCTCCCGATTTGGGTCGAAATATGGGCGTCTTTCTCTTTCGAAAATAAGCTGGATAGTGGGTCTTTTACAAAGGCATGCTAGTGTTTTTAGTGCACTCTAAAAATAAGCATGCACCAAATGCTAGAGATGCCCATATATTCCTACCGTGCCTTTGTAAAAGACCCCCATAATAATTTTTGCTTTTTGTTTCTGAAGACTTGCTTGATCAATTTTAGTTCAGATTGGGGTTCCAGAGAAGTTGATTTGATTGATGCCTTCTATTCTGGGATTGATTATTTTTGTTAAATGTTATGCATTATTGACCAAGGGAGGAAGTTGCTAAGCTGTGGTAAAGTGTCACATTTTACTGCAGCTACAGCACAATTTGCAAGCTGCCTTATTTTTCCTCCTTAGGAGCATCATGCCTACTTAAAAGGGCCAGTGCTTTTAAAGAATCAGTCCCAACCCATCTCCTCCCCCAACAAACTCCCAAGTAACAGCCCCTCAACAATTACTCCTAATGGTCACAGCCCCCTTTCCCCTGGGAAAGATCCCACACTTCCTGAAAACCCCTCTAAGTTCAATCAGGGGTCGCTCTTGTATCTAATGGATGGGGCAACAGCAATCCCCAGTTGGCCCCAGCCTGTTGGGCACTGGGTTCAAATGGTGCAGGTTGACCCTACTGGTAGTCTTGCAGGGGCCAACCACTGATTTTCAGCGGCATTATCTGGATAATGCCGCTGAAAATCATCACAGACTACCTCGGTGCTATCTGGGCCAAGAGCGAAGCCTGATAATGATGTTCATCATCAGTATCCAGATAACTGCATTGTCCGAATAGTTATCCACATACAGACACTGAATACGGCCAGTGGCATACCCAGATATTCAGCACCAATATCAGGATAGTGGCCAGCACTCAATATCTCAGTATGTGTTTAAATGCTGCTGGCTAGCATGTAAAAGAAACACTGGCTACAGAATAATTCACAACTTAACATTCATTTTTGGTGGAATAATGTTTTACAAATTCATAAATATTGTACAGCCAATACTGATCATTTCCAGATGTCTAATCACAAAGTTTGGTTAACATTGCAGCAATATTTGGAATCAAACCCTACTAGTTAGCCACCTGAGCACACTATTATGATCCCTTTTTCCCCTTTCTTCCCTTTCTTAATTTTACCCTCTGTCCTTCGTTTTTCCCTCCAAGTTATTATTTATTTTTATACAACTTCCATTTGTGTATACCTGCTATATACTTAATTCAAATTAGTTCATTTTAATTGATTATATGTTTGTTATCATATAGTTCTTCTTGTGGAATGGAAGTTACATTATATTTTGTAATGACTTTGGATGGATGTTTTACTTAAAACTAATAAAAAAAAAAGAAGAAGAAACGCTGGACATGAAATTTAAATATTGACTCATGCCTGTTTAATAGTTCACGGCATAAACAGTCTTCTTAAAGTATTCACTGAGCAGACCCCTTGGCTTCTTTCTCTCCTCTCACATGCATGTACATTCTTCAGTATTAATTTCTCCTTCTACCTGTTTGACCTCAACCTCATCCTGTTAATCGTACAATGTGACAGCAACTTTTAAAGTCAGGTTATCTGAAAACTTCTTTCTGTCAACAGAGCTAAAACTAGGTGTGCTTTGGAACAACACAAGTCTTCCAGCTGCACTTAGAGATGTTCCCGGGGACATATTTAGATTGGAGAAGGAAGATAATAGATGGAGATTGCAATTTTAACTCTGCCCACGTTATTGTGCATGAAAAAAAAAACATCTACACAGGCACTGGTGTTTTGTACAAGTAGCAGGTTTCAAAGTAAAAATACATGTCTACTGAGAATTTGAAAATTGTGCAAAGTCCTGGATAAAAAAATCACAAGTAGACCTTGTCCCAATGCAGACAGTCTGACAATTGTACCTCTGAAAGGGGTCCTTTTACTAAAGGGTTGTCATGTGCAGTGTTGTTTTTCTAGGGGAAAAGGTGCCGGTACTCTAATGCTAGGCCATGGAGTGGGGTGATCACTGAGGCTCCCACCCCAAAATAGCCAGGCCCCCTGCAACCAGTCACAGAATCTATGACAAGGTAGAATTGGTATGTAGAGCCTGAGCTCTTTCATTAAAACTTGGGGTCCATGGTTCAATTTTAGCAGACAATGGAAAAGGTGCCGGTACTCAGTGCCCCAAGTACCCCCTCAAAAAAAGCCCTGGTCACATGGCAGCCCGGAATTACTGCTGGCCCAACGTGAGTGCCGGCCGGCGGTAGTTCCGCCCCAGTGCATGCCATTTCCAGTGCCAGCAGGAATATTGAAAACATATTTCCGCAGGGGGTTACCCTGCAATAATTGGGCAGTGTTGTGCACTGCCCAGTTACTGCCAGGTTAGCGCAGGAGCCCTTTCTGCCACTTCAATGGGTGGCAGTAAGTGCCCCCCCCCCCCCCAAATGGCCACACGGCAAGTGCAAACTTACCACATGGCCATTTCATTTTTGGCTATTTTCACCTGCTGTAGTGAAAAAGGCCCTGGCTCTCAGCACAAATGGCTGCTGCTGCTAGTGCAGGGCCCCTTTTACCACAGCTTAATAAAAGGACCCCTAATTTGTCCAATTTAGAAACCATCTCTCCCTATCAAGGCTGTAAGGCATTTTACAACATAAATTAAATACATTTGGTACAATGCAATAAAACAGAACATACAACATAATACAAAAAAATAGCACAAAAGATAAAATGGAAGAGATTTTTTTTTTGTTACATTTGTACCCCGTGCTTTCTCACTCATGGCAGGCTCAATGTGGCTTACATGGGGCAATGGAGGATTAAGTGACTTGCCCAGAGTCACAAGGAGCTGTCTGTGCCTGAAGTGGGAATTGAACTCAGTTTCTCAGGACCAAACTCCACCTCCCTAACCACGAGGCTATTCCTTTGGATTTATCTCATGTCTTTTCAGTTGTATCATCCAATACAATATTACTTCAATTAAGCATAAACTGAATTAAACAGCCCAAATTTATATTCCTTCTCATATCTATTTATTTATCCAATTAATAATAATACTACCCCAACACACACACAAAATGGGAAGACCACAGGAAAGTCTGTATTTCACCTACAGGCCTATGCCAAAAACTCAGAATCTATCACAAAATGAAATCATTGGAGTGCACTTTTTCACTGGTCTTTTTGGATAGCTCTTGCAAAGTTAAAATGTCTCAGATAGTACCACAACCCAAGAGACAGTTTGCTACAACGCTGGGAGACTTTCCTGTTTCCAGATTTTGGGGTTTTCTGAAAGACCTGTGCCTTTCACTTGACCTGTTCATCATTCATTACATCAAGCATCGCATCACAGCACAGCAACAACTACTGAGGCTCTGCTCTTTCAGATGGTGAGTGGGCTCAGGCTTTAGATTAGAAGCTCACCAAAGGTAGTTATAGCAATAATTTGGTCAGAGAAATCTCAAGGCCCTCACTTAGGGTGAAACATTTAATCCAGAGCAGAATTTCAAGCAGCTTCTATGGGTACTGTAGTTTTAGTTTCAGTTTATTTTGATACAGCGCAAATCATAAAAAGTACTTCTAAGTGGTTAACAATTAAAAAATAAAGGGATAGGGGATAAGGGAGCACAACAGAAAAGGTGACTAGGGTGCAACAGAGTCATTAACAAAAGGAAAGCACAGAAGGAATTAAAATTTTAATTACAATTCAATCGTTAAATATATAAAAGAGTTGACTCAAAAGCACAATGGTAGTTCCTTCTATTGCAGTCTTCAGCAGGCGAAGGGGAGGAGTGGGCAATTATTGACCAGTGACGTTGTTCTCTTGTTTAGGAAAGAGAAAGATAACCTGGGAACAGTCTGGATATGACATACTGTAGAATATCTTGATTTTGAACTCAAGCTCCACAAATGTGTCACAGAAAGAGGAATAGAAAAGAGCTGCCCCTGTTAGTTCCCACTATTAAATGTTATTCTTCCTGCTGGCTACCAAGGGTTAGAAAAACAAGATAGACTTAAATACCCTCTAGTTCAACACTTTTATTGACCCCATAATCTTGGCACTCTAGGCACTGATATTCACAATTAATTTGCACTGCACTTCCAAGGTTATTTGGAGTTGGCAGAGGGAGGGAAGAACAATAGAGACACCCAAAGAAAGAAAGAAGCAAAGGGCAAAGGCACATGTGGACAATAACTACTACTACTACGTATCATTTCTATAGCACTGCTAGACATATGCAGCGCTAAGTACAAACTTGTAAGAGACAGTCCCTGCTTGACAGAGCTTACAATCTATTCAAATAAGTGACTAGGGGGATATATATTATGGGAATGATTAAAAAAACATGGGTACTGAACCAGGGGCATAGCCAGACCTCGCGGTGCGAGGGGGCCAGAGACTAAGGTGGGGTGGCACATTTTGGTCTGCCGCCCCGCCACCGCCCCACCACCACCTTCCCGGCCCACCACCCTGCTGCTCCCCACCCACTGCCACAGCAAATACCTTGGCTGGTGGGGGTCTCCAACCCCCGCTAGCTAAAGTGTTGTCCAGTGCCGGTCTCCAGCGCCACCACATTGCCTGCCCTGCTCTGTCTTCCCCTCACGTCCTGCATGCTCCTTTTAGTGAAATTGAGCATGCTTGGGAAATCAATTCCGGGCATATGGTGCAGCAATATAAAAGGAACAGAGTCTGAATTTAGCAGTGGAGGAGAAGGGTACAGTTAAGAGTGACTTACCTGGGGAGGGGTGTGGAAAAGATAAGTCAGGAGTCAGGACAGATACTGAGGAACTATAGAATGAGTACACTTGTAAGTCAGTAAGAGGAGTTGAATTGTATATGGAAATGGATATGAGACCCATTAAGTGACCTCAAGAGAGGGGTTATTTGAGTGTAGCAACACTGGCAGAAGACAAGACCTGCAGCAGAATTTTGAACAGATTGGAGGGGAGAGAGAAGCAAGTTGCAGTAAGCTATGCGTGGGGTGATGAGAGTGTGGATAAGTATTTTGGTAGCGTGCTTAGAAGGAAGGGACAAAGTTTGGTGATGATATAGAGAAAGAAACAACAGGTTTTAGCAGCCTGGTAGATATGGGCAGAGAAAGAGAGGAAATAAATCAAGTTTACAAGTTTTCAAGACAGTAAGGATGAGTGTTATTCACAGAAATAGAGAATGGGGGAAGAGGAGCAGTGAGTTTAGGGGAAAAGATAAAAAGTTCCATCTAGTTTCAGATGGTGGTGAGACAACAGGTCAGCAATGTCAGAGAAGCAGGTGAAATCTCTGGTGTGGAGAGGAAGATCTAAATACATAAATAATGTCATACTGGGACAGACCAAAGGTCCATCAAACCCAGCATCCTGTTTCCAACAGTAGCCAATCCAGGTTGCAGATACCTGGTAAGATATCAAAACAGTACATTTTATGCTGCTTATCCTAGAAATAAGCAGTGGATTTTCCCCCAAGTCCACTTTAACAATGGCTTATGATTATGAACTTTTAGGCAGCTATCCAAACCTTTTTCAAATCCCACTAAGCTAACTGCTTTTACTACATTCTCTGGCAATGAACTCCAGAGTTTAATTACATGTTGAGTGAAGAATTATTTTCTCTGATTTGTTTTACATTTACTACTTTGTAGCTTCATTGCATGCCCCCTAGTCCTAGTATTTTTGGAAAGAGTAAACAAGCTATTCACGTTTACTTGTTCCACTCCACTCAATATTTTATATACCTCTATCATATCTCCCCTCAGCCGTCTTTTCTCCAAGCTGAAGAGCCCTAGCCACATTAGCCTTTCCTCATAGGGAAGTCATCCCATCCCCTTTATCATTTTTGTTGCCCTTCTCTGTACCTCTTCTAATTCCACTATAACTTTTTTTTAGATGCGGTGACCAGAATTGAACACAATATTTGAGGTGTGGTTGTCCCCTTGGAGCGATACAAAGGCATTATAACATCCTCATTTTTGTTTTCCATTCCTTTCCTAATAATACCTAACATTCTATTTGCTTTCTAAGCCGCCGCCGCATACTGAGCAGAGGGTTTCAGTGTATCATCAATGATGACACCTAGATCCCTTTCCTGGTCGGTGGACTACTAATGTGGAACCTTGCATTATGTAGCTATAGTTCAGGTTCCTCTTTCCCACATGCATCACTTTGCACTTGCTCACATTAAACATCATCTGCCATTTGGATGCTCAGTCTCCCAGTCTCATTAAGGTCCTCTTGTAATTTTTCACATTCCTCTTCTGATTTAACAGTTTTGAATAACTTTGTGTCATCAGCAAATTTAATTACCTCACTAGTTACTCCTATCTCTAGATCATTTTAAAATATATTAGAAAGCAGCAGTCCCAGCACAGATCCCTGGGGAACCCCACTATCAACCCTTCTCCATTGAGACTAATGACCATTTAACCCTACTCTGTTTTCTATCTTTTAACCAGTTTTTAATCTACAATAGAACACTACCTCCTGTCCCATGACTCTCCAATTTCCTCTGGAATCTTTCATGAGGTACTCTGTCAAATGCCTTTTGAAAATCCAAATACACAGTACTGACCAGTTCACCTTTATCCACATGTTTGTTCACCCCTTCAAAGAAATGTAATAGATTGGTGAGGCAAGATTTTCCTTCACTAAATCCATGTTGGCTTTGACTCATTAATCCATGCTTTTGAATATGCTCAGTAATTTTGTTCTTTATAATAGTCTCTACCATTTTGCTGACATTAGGCTCACCGGTCTGCAATTTCCCGGATCACCTCTGGAATTAGGTTTTTAAATCAGTGTTATATTGGCCATCCTCCAATCTTCTGGTACCATGCTTGATTTTAAAGACAAATTACATATTACTAACAATAGTTCTACAAGTTCATTTTTCAATTCTATCAGTACTCTAGGATGAATACCATCCGGTCTAGGCAATTTGCTACTCTTCAATTTGTCAAATTGCGCCATTACATCTTCCAGGTTTGTAGAGATTTCATTCAGTTTCTCTAGCTCATCAGCTTTGAATTCCATTTCTGGCATGGATATCTCTTCCAAATCTTCCTCACTGAAGACCGAAGTTAACAATTTATTTAATCTCTATGCTATGGCTTTGTCTTCCCTGAGTGCCCCTTTTACCTCTCGGTCATCTGGGAGTTATCAGCGCAAAGATGATACTGAAAACCATGGGAGGAGATCAAAACATTAAGGGGGGTCTTTTACTAAAGCTTAGCTTGAGTTATTTGCAGCAGGGCCCCTAAAAGAATAAGTATACAGACAGAAGATGTCCCAAGGCAGAGCCCTGAGATATACCAACTGACAGTGGGATAGCAGCTAAGAAGAATCCACCAGAGTATACACTAAAAGTACAATGGGAAAGATAAGAAGGAAACCACAACAGAACAGAGCACTGAAATTCAAGTAAGGACAGTGAATAAAGAAGTAGATAGTGATCAACAGTATCAATAGCAGGATATAGATGAGAACTGAGTAAAGGCCCTTAGATCTAGCCAGGAACAGGTCAACTGAGACTTTGACGAGAGCTATTTCTACTTAATGTAGAGGGCAAAAGCTAGATTATAGTGGCTCAAGAATAGCTTGAGATGAAAGAAAGTCAAGACAATGGTGATGAGCAACACATTCAAGTAGGTTGGATAAGAAAGGAAGGAGGGTGATGGGACAATAGTTGGAAGGGCATGTAGGGTTCAGTGACGTTCTTTGAGGAGTGGTATAACCACAGTATAATTGAAAGCAGCAGGAACAGTTGCAGTGAAAGTGAAAGACTGAGGATATGACAGATAGAAGGGATGACAGTAGGAGAGAGAGTGCTGAGTGGATGGGTGGGAATGGGATCAGAGGAAAAGGTAGTGAGTTTGAAGGAGAAAAAAAAGATGGGCAGTTTCCTCTTCAGTGATATTAGAAAAGAAAGAAAAGGTGACAAGAGTTGAAGACAGGTTGTGAGAATTAAGTGGAGGAAGGGGATATGAAGATGACCTGGTGGATAACTGAAGGTTAATCTTGTGAATATTGTAGTACTCAGCCATAGTCTGTGGAAAAAGTGAAGAGTGGGGGAGGCTGGAGGTGAAAGCACTTCGAAAGAGTTCAATGTAGCAAAGAGACTGTGAGGGTTAGAGCCAAGAGGATTTGCCAAGAGATGTAATAGTCTTGTTGGGCAAGTGTAATAGCAGGCTGGAAGGAAGCCAGCAAGATTTTGAAATGTATGAAGCCTGGCATAGGCACAGGATTTCAGCCAAACGCATTCAGCAGAGTGGGTACATGAATGTAGGTAATGGATTCAGGAGGTCAGCTAAGGCTTGGGTTTGGTACGCCTTACAAAAGAGGGAATGGGAGTTGCAAGAGTGTCCAGAGCAGTGGAGAAAATAGTATTATAGGAAGAGACAGTTTCATTGAACAGTCTTGGATAACATAGTGGATGAGAAGAGAGGTGAAATTGGGGTGGAGAGAATACAAGGGTCAATGGTACTACTACTATTAATAATTTCTAAACTGCTCCTAAACATATGCAGTGCTGTACACATGTGCAGGTACTTTCTCTGTCCTTGGAGGACTCACATTCTAAGTTTTTGTACCTGGGGTAATTGAGGGTTAGGTGACTTGCCCAAGGTCACAAGGAGTTGCAGTGGGAATTGAACCCAGGTCATCAGGATCAAAGCCTTCTACACTAACCATTAGGCCACACCTCCAGGAAGCAGCAGAACTGCATTGGCCGGGAATTGAACCCGGGTCAACTGCTTGGAAGGCAGCTATGCTCACCGCTATACCACCAATAGCCTGAAGATTCCTAAATGTATTGGTGGAGATTGGATGAGAGTGAGAGAGAGGATGATTAAATATAAAACTTATCAGATGATGGTCCGAGAGGGGAAGAACTGAGGTGGAGAAATTAGAGTGAGCAGTTGGAGAAGAAAACAAGATTGAGGCAGTGGCAATAGTGGTGAGTAGGGGTAATGAGCATAGCTGGAGATTGAATGAGGATGTTAAAGCAAGAAACATAAAGGCACAAGAGTCAGAGTGGTCATTAGCATGAATGTTAAAGTCCTCAAGAATGAGAAAAGAGGAGGTTGGTTTGAGAAAGAAGGAAAGCCAGGAGTCAAAATCGGTGAGAGAGGATGTGAGGGGCTTATCAGGAAGTTGATGAATGACTACTATCCGGAGAGGTAGTGGAGTGAATAGGAAGATGGAGTGGACAGAGAAGAGTAGAGGAGGCATGATGATGGTGACAAAGAAGAGATGCAGTCAGACTGAATGGAGATGGTTTAATGAAAGGAAGAAAATGTTGAAGCTTGAGAGCTGAGAAGAAGATAGAAGACAAAATAGATGGCGAGGTGAAGAACGCAGAAAATGGGCAATGTTGTTTTGAGATATTTAGTGGTTTGATATGGGGAATAAAATTAGGAAGAGAAGAGGATGCAGCAGGAGTGCTGGGTGGCAGGAACAGAGGCCAGAGTGGATTTAAGTGGGCCTGGGAGTCACCCTGAAGGACACTGGGAGAAATATGCAGATGGATGGCAAATCCTCTCCAGCATCTAGCAAGCAACTGGTAGCAGTGCTGGGTAGCAGGAAAAGAGGCCAGAGAGGATTGAGGTGGATTGGGGAGTCAACCCGGATTAGCTGAGAGGAATATGCAAATAAGCTGCAAAACCTTCCCAGCCACTAGGAAGGCGGTCAGCAAAGCTGCAGAGAGGGACAGAGTGGAAAGTATGACAGTCTGCAGAGAAGCAGGATGCTGGTGTGTTTTGATATGCATGAGTGTCAGAAATTGACTAGTGCACAGTTTCTGCTATGTGACCACTGCTGACACTATCCAGTGGCAGAAAATGCACTTCCTCCTTTCCACCTTCAAGTAAACCTCAGGATCAGGAAAACCCCCAAAACTCAGAGCCCAGGTGACCAGATCATAACAGCACCAGATACCTGCATTGCATCTTAAGGCTGAGCACATATCGTTATTTAACTTCAATGTACAAATTAAACATGCAAGCAGCACTGGAAATACTATTCTTATTCCTTTCTAGAAGGTTACAGCAGGCAAAACAGAAAACATCTGTAAGGCACCAGCTTGTGTTAGATTGCTCAAAATGTCAACTTTTCTGTTTTTATTTTGGATCTGTTGTATCTTCATTGTTCTTGTCTCAGGTCTCCTTTCTTAAACTGTGATCCCCCAGTGTCTTTCTTTTACAAATTTTGGGATAGCAGTAGTACTTTGAATCATCTCTGTGATACTTTGTACCATACTTTGTAAGCCGCACTGAACCTGCTATCGAGCGGGAAAGAGCGGGGTATAAATGCCACAAATAAATAAATAAATAAATAAAATAAAATAAATGTACCTTTTACTATACCCACATCCGTTCCCGGAGTGCACCCTGCAGCTATTTGTCTCACCTGTATTGTATTCTGATGATGATACAGTGCTTAAGTATCTAATGAGACAAAGATTAGGCAACAATTTCCAAGTACACTAAAACTCTCATAGGAATTAAACTTAAAAAAAAAGGAATTAAAGGAGATCTCACTAATCTTATTTGCTTTAACTGTCAACTAAACGTTTAAAAAAAACCCCCCACAAATGTTTGCTAATAGTGCCATGTCACTAGCTACACCTCTCATTGCTTAAACAGTGAAAGAAGGTTTGCTAACTGTTCTCTTCACACTTATTGAAGCACATTAATTTCACTTGCCCTTGTCCACCATCTACTTGCCAAACTCCCTAGTCCTCGAGGAAAACTGTAATATCCAGTGTGTTTTTTCTAGTGAAAAAAGTGCGGTACTCAAATGCTAGGCCACCCTTCAGGGGTGGGGTGATCACTGAGGGACCCAACCCACAATAGCCAGGCCCCCTGCAACCAGTCACAGAATCTATGACAAGGCAGAACTGGTGTGTAGAGCCTGAACTCTTTCATTAAAACTTGGGGACCATGAGTCGATTTTCACAAACAATGGAAAAGGGGCCACAAGTAACCCCTCAAAAAAAGCCCTGGTAATCTCTGAGTACTGATTAGTCCGTAGGCAGTCACCGTCACTTACCAAAGATGGGGAGCCGAGTCTTGCTGGGGTCTGCAGAAGCTATGACTTGCACCCCTTCCGGGATGTTGTGCTGCAGGGGGGCGAGGATAGGAGCTGGGCCACATTTCTCTGGAGTGTGTGGGGCTCTGTTCGACTGTGTCTCGCAGGGCGCCCGGGAGAAGCCTCGCAGGGAGATGGTTTCTGGGTCCCCGAGTAGGGAGAGCGGGTGCTGGATCACGGGGAGTCGGGGCAGGCCCGAGCTGGGGACTGGGAGCAGGTGACCAGACATTACTAGCCTGCAGTGGAAAGACGAGGCACAGAACTTCTTAGCTTGGTACAGTTATATCAACACAAAGCTTGTCACCTCACAGAACAAAAGCACAAATCTGTTACTGTAGCTGCAGAAAGTCATGACAAAAATAACGTCAGACACAGCCAACCCGCACAACCACTCACTTGCAGAAATAGCAAAAAGAAATTCAGACATTTTATTAGTGGAAGAAATAGAACCCCTGAGACTTCTACAAAATACATTACAATTACGATTTTTCTTTACAGAAAATGGTTTTTGAATTGTTTTAGTTATGTTGTCTGACAAGCATCAAAAATTCTACTTTTGTCTATTTTTAGACTTATTTAGCACCTTAATCCCCCCCCCCCCCCCCGCAGGGGACCAAAAGCAATTCCCATCATTAAAGATAAAATCCATCTATCCGAGCATGACGCTTTTCAGACTGTGTCTCTGTGATACCTTAAGAAACGTAGTCTCAGAATCCAGAGAATATTTTTTTCAGGCAGTAATTCCGAATTGCTCTGAGGTTCTTCACCAGCCTTCCCAGTGTTTGAGCCCAGTGTTGTCCTTTTTATTGAATAAGGAGAGGGTTGCTACAGGCAACAGGAAACTTACTGGTATGTTAAATCTCCTTTCCAGCACAGTGCTGCCAGTGCTTTTGAGAGGCAGGCAGCACAGGGAGGTCCAGCCATAATTAACATAACCTGGCCTTCCTAGGTGTTAGTGAACTGTACCTTCCAAGGGAAGATAAATGACAGGAGATAAACAGTTTACACCTACTGTGCACTGATGCTGTCATATGCTCAGAGTACGCTCAGATTTATTACCCATTTATTCTAGAAAATGTGTTTACATCAAAGAATAATGATTGTTGTGTTTAAGAGAAAGTACAAGAAAAAAATCCGCCAAAAGACGGAGAACTCAAGACACCCCACGGAAAACAACAATATAAAATAAAAGTGGGAGGACGACCAAGGATGCCAAAGACTGAGAAGATGTATAATAAAGAAAAGTTTATTAAAGTGAAGAGACTCGACACAACGTTGTGTTTCAGCCGTTAGGCCTGCATCATGAGTCTATGATCAAATGTAAATAAATGAAAATTATAAAAACAATACACTAATAAATAACATACATATGCTAAAATATATAGTAAGGTGTATCTAAAGTGTAATAATAACATAATAAAAAACATTATATTTTAATTTTAAAACATATGTAGAAAATAACAGAGTTAAAAACCAAAAGCAGAATATTTAAATGCATATAAATACATATAAAATGTATTGAGGCAACATTATGTACAGTAAAAAATAGTTAAAAACAACAAAAGCAAAATAATGGTGTGCATATGCAAAGGAAATATTAAATAAAATGTGTATCTCTGTATTGGGTTTATACTGGCAGATACTTTTGGAAATACAAAACATGTATGTACATACATTGGAGTAATTTAATTGTAAAATACCTGAAAACCCTAGCAAAAGAGAATACTAAATGGCAAACTTAATGGGTGAAAAAGTTATTATGTATGAGGCAGAGTAATGTTAGTGTGTAAATGAATAATTTTGGATATAATGGCACTGGCCTTATCTGCAGACTCCTGAACGAGTAATGATGGCAAAATCTTCAGGAAAAGATGGTCTGATTGAAAAATAAGGTCGTCGTCATGTTTAAGAACCAGGGGCTAGATGCACTAAACTTAACGAGCCAGCAACGTGGGTTTTAAGCTGGTTCTAGCCAGTTTAACGCGCAAGTAGTAAACCAGGACATGCACAAAAGAGCATTGTCCTGTCACGGTAGCAGCTAACGAAAATGGAATGCAGATGAGCAAATTAGTATTATAATGTGTATGTGATGCAATGCACTACCATTTTCCGATCCCCTTACCGTGGAAAACCTAACGGGAGGTCTGCACCTCTCATTGGGACTGCTGTGAGGGAATCAGAAGGAAAAGAAAACGTACAAACCTTACAGCTGTCTTTTTTTTTCTGGCTATTTTCCTGCTCAAACCTCCCCAGAAAATTCTTGCAGAGCTGAACAACACCTATAGCGAGCTCCAAAAACGTCTGAGAAGGACGACAATCTGGAAAAAAAAATCCAAGTGCTTGTCAGGGATGTCCTTCTAAAGTGCCTAACATGGACGTCCTTCACTCACAAAAACAAAAAAGGATGTCCCTGACAAGCACGTGGACGTTTGCAGCTTTCTCCAAGTGAAGGGCTACTACTTATTTTAATCATTGCTTTAAAGTTGAATGAAGGAGCTTAGATTTGTCCCCCTTCATCGCCAGCTGAAGCTCCTTGAGAGGGCTAATGGACGATTGTGAGGCCCCCCCCCCCCCCCACACGGCCTCTCAGCCAATCACAGCGCTTTTAGCTGACACCAGTGACAGCTAAACATGCTGTGATTGGCTGAGAGAAACCTAGAGGAGGGGTATAATCGAACGGGACGTCCAAAATAGTCCTCGCACGTCCCGATTCTCTCCGGCGGTGGTCGTATGAAAAACGCGTCCAAGAAGGACGCCTATCAAAAAATCTGTAGGGAAAAAAAAGTCCTGTCTTTCGCATGTGCAGAGCAGCCAATATAACAATTGACTGCTCTGCGCATGTCCAGCTGACCGACTGGCTTCCAAGAAAATCGCATGCAAATGAGCTAACAGCGAGCAGCTCATTTGCATGCGATTTCCTTACCGATTCACTAAGGGATCGGTAAGGGAAGGGCTCTTTACATGGGGTTAGTGCATCTAGCCCCAGGTATTTCAAGTATTTGTACCGGCAAATACTAGCGATTCAATTGGTCATTAGAACAAGTAAAAGTATTAAGATTCTTCTCTTCTGTGTCTGAATTTTCTCTAATTCCTGAGGCGATATAGGTGTCTTGAGGGAGAAGTGTAATGTAAGAATTAAGGAAGGGGTGAAAATGTGAAATGTCCTCTGCTGTCAGCTACTGAGTCCTTGACTAGATTTAAAAAAAAAAAAAAAACAGTTAAAGACACATTTTTTTCATCCTAGTGTTTGGGATATTTGATCTCTCAGAAAGCCAGAGAAACAGACTATCCTGAGGTATTTTGCTGTTTGATAGGATGTTAAAATATCTGAATGAATGTGTAGGTCTATATTATATTCTATGGTGCTCTTTCTAATTTCATATTTTAGATGTGTAAACCGCATTGATTACTTACAATTAGGAGGTGTAGAAATTTTTAAGAAATAAAATGATAAAGTAAATTGTAATACAAACACATAAATACCTACAGTATCATGATCTGGCAGACAATCTTCACTGGCAAGGAGGACTAAATTTCCTCAGTTTGGAATGTCTTATCTCTTATCTTTCCATTGGTAAACTGTGAAATCCACATACTCTGTTAATGGATCCAATGGGAGCTGCTAGAATCAGAGTGTGTCATTTCTCTATATTTTGTCTGGTACTGGTTTGACTCTCAGTCTGCTGATGAATGCCTTCTTTTTTTGGATATTTTTCAGACTGACCTGTATTCTATAAGGTGGCTGCTCCTGGTTGGGGGTTAGCAGGGCACCCTAGGTACCATAAAGCAGACCCAGAGGGGAGAAAGGTACCCAGGTCATTGATGGACGACCAGTTTTAGATAACAGCACAGTAGAGAGGCAAGAATCAGCAAGAAATCGTAGCATGGAACAACCAGAAGCAGACCTGCTGGCAACGGGAAGTGCTGTTGCTCTGTGTGATAAGTATTGCATTAGTAAAGGATTGAATTTGGCTTTAGGGGAAAGCTTTGGTTAAAAATCCCCTCTAGACCCCACCCCTGACGCAGCCTGTTGAGGCGAATCATGACCACGTTGGGTGTTTTGTTTTAAATAAATTTGCACTTTTCTACAATTGCTAGTCTGCTTCTTCTTGTTTCCAGCTTTGGATAATGCAGGAGCTCTACCATGGGAGCCTTTCCCTTTGTTTGTCTATAGCTGTTGGCATCGAGCATGTGTGTGCAAGTGTCCTTTCATGTGTCACCTATCTGTGGATGGCATGCTTATGTGGCAAATTCTGTGTTCTCCTTTCTTGTTGGATGTCATTTTATCTAACTTTAACATAGTATATGGTCACTCATTTTGTCTCATTCTGTTGTGCCTATATGTTTGTGGCATTGCTTCCTTTCTGTGCTTCTCACGGGTGGAAATTCAGTGGCATAGCCAGCAGCTGACTTAGGTTGGGTCTGAGCTCAAAGTGGGTGAGCCCAAAATTTTGTCTCTGGCCCCATCTTCCTTGCCCCTCTCCCCCAGCGCCCCCAAAACTAAAAATAGAAATGTGAGGTAATGGGAATCCCCAAGCTCAACCAGCCAATGACCTCCTCCCAGCTGGAAGATTTGCAACCTGGGCAGCCAGTGGCAGTGTCCTCAAGCCACAGGCACTGCCGACCCCCACACACGCTCTGTTTCGCACATATTTCTTTGTATCTTAGATAGGTTGGGTAACCTAATGGTTGTATTATTTATTTAAGTATTCCATGCAACCAGGATCTTCAATCTATTTATCTTTCTCCATCCACTCATTCCCCTGTACCTTGAAATCCTTGGTAGGATGTTCTAATTATGGGTGTCTTATAAATATAAGTAAAAGGGGGGGGGGTATATTGTTTTCTTAAAATGTTGGATAACTGTTTTCAAATTGTACACTGTAGAAGGTTTTGGTGACTTTTTTTTAGTACTCTGTTTCAGTTGTGTATGTTCACCTTCTTTCTTTATTAAAGATGACTTAAATGTAAATATAAGCAAACAGAGATACAATAAATAGATAAATATACTGCAAGAGAAAGATGAGATGAAGGGTAACTGATGTTTGAGGACCAGAACCCAAAATGTTTCTTTTGAACCTGATGTTTTGCATGTGATCCTCTGTTGCATGCAGTGGAAATGTTCATACTTTTTTTATTGTGTCTGTCATGTTGCTAGTCTTTGTTTATCTTGGTCATATTGTACGTTTTCTCTCTCCTGTACATCCTACATTTGTATTCTTTATTCATGTTTCTCAGTGGGACTGTTGTGTCTGAGTTTCTTAGGGTAATACAGCATACACAGAAAGTATTCAGACAAAAAAAAGAGCAACACTGGGCCTTCAAGACTGGGACAATAAAGGTTCTTTATTGATGACCCGACACGGGCCGTGTTTCGGCACTAAACAGCGCCTGCTTCAGGGGTCAGGAAGGGGACACAGTGAGATGTACTTGAAATCAAATTCAGTGCCTTAGAATCTTCAATCAGTGTTACAACTCGTCCAGGCTGCATTCCACTAAATCCGAGTCTACCCGCCTGCAAGCAAATCAGAAAAAGATGCAAGAGCCTGATTTGCTTGCAGGCGGGTAGACTAGGATTTAGTGGAACGCAGCCTGGACGAGTTGTAACACTGATTGAAGATCCTAAGGCACTGAATTTGATTTCAAGTACATCTCACTGTGTCCCCTTCCTGACCCCTGAAGCAGGCGCTGTTTAGTGCTGAAACATGGCCCGTGTCGGGTCATCAATAAAGAACCTTTATTGTCCCAGTCTTGAAGGCCCAGTGTTGCTCTTTTTTTGTCTGTGTCTGAGTTTCTTCCCACTTCTCTTTTCCCCTGGTTATTATGATGCATGCAGCAGCTTGTCTAAAGATCAGTGGATGCATCTATTAGTGAGGGTTTGATCTGGAGGTAAATAAATGTTCCTTGCTGGACTATGCTGTTTTCTTCCTTGTTTTGCATTTGCTGCTGCCCTTATTCACTCAGCTTTGCCCTGTCAGCCTGCCCTTCCATCTCAGATTAGAGGAGTTCTCTAACACCTTCTCTCTCTTCAAACGTTGTTGGGTCCCTGCCACCCTCCTGGGTCTGACTGCTGGAGTGTGAGTGGATTGGCCACTGTTGGAAACAGGATACTGAGCAAGATGGAACATTGGTGTGACCCACTATGGCTATTCTTATGTTCTTATATACCTGGGCAGTGTAGATACTGTGGCGTAGCTAGGTGGGCCACATGGGCCTGGCCCCCCTAAATTTCCTCTGGGCCCCTGGTTTTGCTGGCGGGGGTCCCCAACCCCCACCAGCTGCAGCGCTATCTAGCACTGGTCCCCGGCGTCACTGAGTTGCCTGCCCTGTTCTGTCTTCCCCTCATATCTGGCACGCTCATTTTAGTGAAACTGAGCCAAAGTATTTGCTGCGGCAGTGGGTGGGGAGTGGCAGGATGGCGGGGGGTGCAGCAGGGCGGTGGGTGGGCAGTGAGGTAGAGGGGGAGCGGTGGCAGCGCAAAATGTGCCCCCCACCTCAAGCTCTGGCCCCCTACCACCGCGAGGTCTGGCTACGCCCCTGGGACAATGTGTCAATGATGTGAAGGAGGAGGAGCACATATGTAATTGGTGAGCATGTTGAGATGCTGCTAAGTAGGAATTGTCAAAGCTGTTTTTCAAAAGTCGAGAACTGTGAAGAATATGCATGAGACAAATCTAATGTAATAATTTGCACCTCAATGTTCTGTGGCTGGCTGGCTGGCTGGCTGGCTGGGTTCGTAACATCCTGACATCAGCAAGCCTCCAGCGTTCCCTTCCCTCTCACTGTCCCACCCTCGCGTAAAGATGAAATGATGTCAGAGGAGGGCGGAACAGTGGGAGGGAAGGGAATGCTGGAGGCGAGCTGATGTCAGGATGTTACAAATGGATGGGAGGGCAGGGCACAGGACAATCACGGGACATGGAGGGGAGGACAGAATCACGGGACATCGAGGGGCGGGCAGGGCAGAGGAGAATCAATGGACGTAGATGGGATGGGTCGGGAGGAGAGGAGAGAATCGCGAGACACGGAGGGAAGGATGAGAGGGGAGGGAAGAATCACGGGACATGGAGGGGAGGACAGGGGAGAGAGGAGAAATCGCTGAGATGAGAGCCTTCCTAGGGCCCGTTTCATTTTCGACGAAACGGGCTTGGTTGCACTAGTTTCTATATAGAAGATTTCCAATGTGTGCAAATTATTTTCATGCATATTTGTTGTGTAGAGTTTTAAGCCCCTGCTGACTGCAGAGTCACCAGGACACATTTGAGAAGAACTGACATGAAGAACCCAAACCTCAGCATCTGTGAGCTAAGCAGCATTGACAAAAACACCCCATGCTTCGTTGTCAGATTCTTTGAAATTCTAGCCCAGGACACAGTCTTCATAATATTCACACTGCCAGCTAAATGGGGGAAAGGATAACATATAAAGAGAGAGGAGGGGGTCACACATGATTAAACCAAGTACAAGATTTCTGTGATTAGTAAAATGGTAGTCAGCTAGTGTTTTATTTCCCTGTATTTGATTGATTACATGGTATTACTTCCTCTTTTGTTTTTTGGTAGCAGCCTGCAGAGCAGTCATCCATCTTCAAGTGAAGGACAAAAATGACAACTCCATTCTAGCTGCCATGGTTTCTCTGTAGAGGTACTAATTATTGCTGCCTCACACCATGGTGCAAGTCAGTATCCTTGAACTGCATGCTCTGACAAATAATTACTGTACATTTACTAAGTGCTGTTAAAGAATCCAATACTCAAAAAACAAAGAATCCCCTGTTTCACTGGTAAGATTCCTAACTGATACTCAATAGAACCAGGAAAATGTACTGATACAAACAAACTTAACTATTACATATATATTTTGTGAATGGAGAGGAGCGCCCTCAGAGATTCCCACACTCAGGTGGTAACATAGTAAATGACAGCAGATAAAAGACCTGTACGGTCCATCCAGTCTGCCCAACAAGATAAACTCATTTTACATGGTATGTGATACTTTATATGTATACCCGAGTTTGATTTGTCCTTGCCTTTCTCTGGGCACAGACTGTAGAAGTCTGCCCAGCACTGTTCTTGTATGTCAAAGAATAAAGTGCTTGCTCAAAGCATATACTAACCACAATCGCTCAACTGCAAAACACTATGCACACCTTTGTGCAAAAACACACTCAGAACCTTACTGTACCATAAATATTACACTGGACAGAACCTAATACACCAATATACCACCCATACGGAAAATGCAGACCATCAACAATATGAAACAAGGGATCATAATATCACAATTCTCATGTACAGCCACAAAACACCCTAATTCATGTTTAATGTGGGATAAAATGCCATAAATAAGTAAATAAATATAAACTTTTAATGTTGAGCACCTGATTCTCAAAGTGGACATATTCCAAACACTATAATGAAAATAAAATGATCTTTTCTACCTTTGTTGTCTGGTGACTTTGTTTTTCTGATCATGCTGGCCCAGTATCCGATTCTGCTGCTATCTGTCCTCTTAACTCCGTTTCCAGGGCTTCCTTTCCATTTATTTCTTTACTTTCTGCCTTTCTTCTTCATTTCTTGTCCTACGTCAGTAAGTAAAAGCTGGGTCCTCCGCAGACTTGACTGTCCAGTGGATCCAGCTTCTGCCTATTTTCTTCATCCATGTGCAGTTTTTCTACTTTCTTCCTTTTCCCTCATCTCATCTCCTTCCTCACTCCTCCCTTCCCCTCCATCCATGTCCAGCATTTCTTCTCTCTCCCTTCCCTCTCCTCAAATCCATGTCCAGCAACCCTCCTCTCCATCCACCCACCCATGTCCAGCAACCCTGCCCTCCCCTCCATCCACCCATGTCCAGCAACCCTGCTCTCCCCTCCATCCACCCATGTCCAGCAGCCCTCCTCTCCCCCCTGCCCTCCCTGCCCACCAGCGACTCTTCTCTCCCCTGCCCTGCCATCCGTAGCTTTCATTTTCTACCCCCCCAGGTCCTATCGCTTCCTCCCGCTCTCACCCATCCGCATAGGCTGCTCTCCCCTCCATCCACCCATGTCCAGCAGCCCTCCTCTCCCTCCTGCCCACCAATAACTCTTCTCTCCCCTGCCCTGCCATCCGTAGCTTTCACTTTCTCCCCCTCCCCCCAGGTCCTGTCTCTTCCGCCTGCTCTCACCCATCCGTGTAGGCTGCTCTCCCCTCCATCTACCCATGTCCAGCAGCAGCCCTCCTCTCCCCCCTGCCCACCAGCGACTCTTCTCTTCCCTGCCATCCGTAGCTTTCGCTTTCTCCCCCCCCCCCTCCAAGGTCCTGTCTCTTCCGCCCGCTCTCACCCATCCGTGTAGGCTGCTCTCCCCTCCATCCGCCCATGTCCAGCAGCCCTCCTCTCCCTCCTGCCCACCAATGACTCTTCTCTCCCCTACCCTGCCATCCATAGCTTTCGCTTTCTCCCCCTCCCCCCAGGTCCTGTCTCTTCCGCCCGCTCTCACCCATCCATGTAGGCTGCTTTCCCCGCCATCCACCCATGTCCAGCAGCAGCCCTCCTCTCCCCCCTGCCCGCTAGCGACTCTTCTCTCCCCTGCCATCCGTAGCTTTCGCTTTCTTCCCCCCCCCCCCCGGGTCCTGTCTCTTCCGCCACTCTCACCCATCCGCGTCGCTCATTTTTAAAGCCTGAGGCGTTCTCCCTCCGACACCGGCGATTCATATAGCCAGCCTTAATCTGCCTGCGTCGCACCCCACCTCTGCGTAAGACAGGAAGTTGTATTACAGGAGGCGGGACGCGTCTGAGGGAGAGGCTCTGACGCAGGCAGATTAAGTCTGGCTATATGAATCGCTGGCGTCGGAGGGAGAAGGCCTCAGGCTTTAAAAACGAGCGACGCGGATGGGTGAGAGCGGGGGGGGAGGTGGAAGACTCGCGCGGGAGGGGGGAGAAGGCAGAGTCAGACCGGTCACTGCAACATTTGGTGCTTAGGCGCCATCTCTTTTAAAGATCTGTGCCCCACGCCAGGGAAGTCCACGATTGGGCTGGGGAGGCTTAGCCTCCCCAAGCCTCTTATACGGGGCACCTATGATCTCCACCAATAGTCAAATCTTGACCATTGACGGGTGACATAGCACTTTGTTCATTGGGCCGCTCTCTCTTTGATGATATAGTGCAACATGGGCTATTAATGTTGTTTAATACCTGACCACTTGTCAAGTAATAATCAAAACCAAAAATAGGCAGCTTTGTGCAATAAAGAATGAAAAGTTCAAAGTATACTGGCAGCAATTCCGGGAGAGACAGCTTTAACCCGAGTCCCTGAAGAAAGCTGATCTGAAATCCAAGGTGTTGGGCGTTTCGTTAAGTTCCAGTGGAGAGCAGTCCTTCTAGATGAACTATCAGTGATTACACCTAAGGAGTCCTTGGTGTCAGGTTATTCAGACAAGGGGGTTAACAAGATAAGTAACAACATTTTGTGAAGTACACTTTGTATACTCTGAACATGTCATTCTTTATTGAACAAAGCTGGCTATTTTTGTTTTTGATTATTACCTGATAAGTGGTCAAGAGATATTAAACAACACTAATAGCCCATGATGCACTATATCACCAAAGAGAGAGTGGCCCAATGAATGAAGTGCTATGTCACCCGTCAATGGTCGAGATAGACTATTATGTAGTTGTGGGAATCTCTGAGGGTGCTCCTCTCCATTCACAAAATATATATGTAATAGTTAAGGGGCCCTTTTACTAAAGAACAGCCAACCGATCAGCAAACACCAAACACCATGGTGTTTGCTGATCGTTTGGCTGTTCTTTTCTTCTCTCTGTGGATTAACTTGCATACATAAAGGAATTATTCAAGCCTATCAGCTTCTTCTCAGAGAAAGTTGGCGCCAAAACACGGACCGTGTCGGGTCCTTGATATGAATATTCTGAATAAACTGGTTTTTGATATTATCTCCCTATTGGTTTGCGCATTTGTCAGCCTCTACTTTTGCTGTTTTGCTTTGACTTTCCGTGGAGGCTCCTCCTGTCTTCTTGGATTTGCCCTTTTACTAAGCCATGTAAGTGTCTAAGTGTACCCAACGCACGCCAAAATAGAGTCACCGCCAGACTACCATGTGGCTTTTGCGGTAATTTCATTTTTGGTGTGCGTCCAATACACGCGTCTGAAAAATATTTTTTATTTTCGGGCGCACGTGACAGATGTGCACCAAGTGGCATTTGGTGCGCATAAGTCATTTACCGCATGAGCCTTCACCGCTAGGTCAATGGCTGATGGTAAGGTCTCAGACCCAAAATAGACGCACGGCAATTTTCATTTTGCCACACATCCATTTTCGGCAAAAATTTTAAAAAAGCCTTTTTTACAGGCGAGCTAAAAAATGGATCAGTGTGCACCGCTTCAATTCTTTTTACATCCTTAGCAAGATACGGCCTCCAAAACTGAACACAATACTCCAGGTGGGGCCTCACCAATGACTTATACAGGGGCATTATAACCTCTTTTCTTCTGCTAGTCACACCTCTCTCTATACAGCCTAGCAACCTTCTAGTTACAACCACCGCCTTGTAACACTGTTTCGTCGCCTTCAGATCCTCAGATACTATCACCCCAGGATCCCTCTCCCCATCCGTACATATCAACTCTCACTCTCACCGCCTAACACATACATCTCCCGTGGATTTCTACTCCCTAAGTGCATCACTTTGCATTTCTTCACATTTAATTTTAATTGCCAAACCATAGACCATTCTTAAAGTGAGGGGGGAGGGACCCAGTTCAATTAGGTATCTCCTAGCTGGCAGGTGAGGGACCCAGGACCACTGAGTATCACCTGAAGAAACCACAGACTGTGTTACCAGCCCCCTGCTCAACTGTCACACAGCAAAGCTGGGGCAGAAGCTAGCCAGCAAGCACCAAGAGAAACTGCACATCTATCCACCATCCGCTAGGAGACAGAGAAAATACTGAGCATTCCAGACTGCACAATTTCCTTAAGGGGTGAAGTACTTGGAACTATTTTCTCTGTCTCCTTCCGCTGGTGGATGGACATAACCCATTGGTCTGAACTGGTCTGGTATTGATGACAAGGAAAGTGTGGTTGCCCTGTTAGTTCTCTCTAAAGATAAACAGAAATAAAACAAAGTTAAAAAAGGAAAATAAGATGATATCATATTTATTGTACTAACTTAATATATTTTTGACTAGATATTGAAGGCAAGAAAATATCCTGACCTGAGAAAAAAATATTAAGAACATAAGAATACAAGATACTGGGCTTGATGGACCAATTGTCTATCAAGCCCAGTATCCTGTTTCCAACATGGAGAGACTACAGTAAAGGAATCTCTAGGATGTTTTTTCTCCTGGCAAGGAGACATCAGGAGGACTCAGTGAAAGGGGAGATGAGCATATTGGTTTTCACCAACAGTCTAGATAAGCCTTCATAAAAACATTTAGCGATAAAATTGCTATTAAGACCACCTAGCTTGTTTCCCTGCCCGAGTGTGATAAAAGCATGATTTTCAAGTGTTACTTTAAAAAATAGATATGATCCACACGAGTAGGCAGACATGGAAAACCTTCTCAGAGATGAAGTCAGAATTTGCACTGTCTGACACCCAATTTTACCAATGGCTTCATATTAGCTCCATGGTAAAAAAGAACTCCAAAGTCAGGTTACACGCCCGGTTCCTGGCCCAAATTCCAGAGCTTCTTGATTTTAATCTGAAGCTTCAGCACATTCGTCACGCTGCTTCCCACATTTACAAGTACCTTCTTAGCCACTCCCGCACTAAATGTACTGGTTTATGTAGATGCTGGGAGGAGGACATACGACAACCAATGTCTGATAGGCAGTGGGAACAGCTTTGGAAGTCCCTCTTCCGGTGCTCTAACTCTTCTAATACTATAAAGTCTATGTATTTCTTTATGCATAGATCTCTTTGGACGCCTTATAAGTTGCATGTTATCAATTCTTCTAACTCTAGTATATGCTGGTCTTGCCAGTCTCAAGTGGGTACTCTAAAGCATCTTACCTTTGAATGTGTGTGCCTTCGTCAGCATTGGCTGGAAATCTGGTCGCAGCTGGTAGACATTTTTCACCTTCCTGGCTCACTCACTTATCAATTTGTGATTCTCAGGGATCAGTATTACAAGAGTCTGCTGACTCCTAGTGAAGGGGCTCTTGTTAGCACCCTGGTTTCTTTAGCATTGAAGGTAATCTCCCATTAGAAGTCTTTACATCAGGCTACCTACCAGGAATGGTGGAACTTAGTGCTCCAAATTTACAAATTCGAATCACACCTTGCAAAGAAATCTTCTCATTTTGCTTCATATAGGGAAAAATGGCTACCACTTGTTGCTTATTTTGATACGGTACAATGTTAAGTACTAAATTTGATGTGTGTTTTTTGACATGTGCATGCTTTACACTTTGATTTGTATTCTCCAGCCCCCCCCCCCCCCCTTTCCCTCTTCTTTTCCTCTTTCCTCCCTCTCTCTTGTTTTCACTTAATTTGATTCTGAATGTAGATTGCTGCTTCTTACATGTGAGCTACGATATTGCCTTACTTTGTAAAATGTTACTTGTTGTTATGTTGTGAGCTCTTGATGGTATCTGTATCAAAAATCAATAAAAGAAATTAAACTTTAAAACATAGCAAAAAAAAAAAATAGATGTTACCTTTTCAGGACAAAAAATGTTTCTTTTTCCTGATGTAGCCCAAGAGACACATGAAGAAGAAATTCTTTCTCCAGCTTGTGGTGTGAGTGTTTGAGATAAGAGGAACTTTTATCTTACGTTCACCTAATGGGCTATGACGAGAGTATTAAAATAAAGTAAATCGTGTTATGAATCTTTTCTATTTCTCTTGAATCATTATCCAGCTTATAATCGAACGAGAATAACGCCCAAGTTCCGACCTAAATCGGGAGATGGGCGTTCTTCTCACAAAAACAAATAAAGCGGTATAATCGAAAGCCGAACTTTGGACGCTTTCAACTGCACTCCGTCGCGGGTGCGGACAAAGTTGACGGGGGCGTGTCGGAGGCGTGGTGAAGGCGGAACTGGGGCGTGGTTATCGGGCGAACAGAGATGGGCGCCCTTCGCCGATAATGGAACAGTTTTGAGCTAGAATTTAGGACACTTTTCCTGGACCCTGTTTTTTCACGAATAAGGCCCCCAAAAGTGCCCTAAATGACCAGATGACCCCCAGAGGGAGTCGGGGATGACCTCCCCTGACTCCCCCAGTGGTCACTAACCCCCTCCCACCACAACAAATGATGTTTCACAACTTTTTACTTTCACCCTCAAATGTCATACCCTCCTCCCAAGCAGCAGTATGCAGGTCCCTGGAGCAGTTGTTAGGGGGTGCAGTGGACGTCAGGCAGGTGGACCCAGGCCCATCCCCCCCCTACCTGTTACAATTGTGCTGCTTAATGCTACTAGTCGTCCAACCCCCCCAAACCCACTGTACCCACATGTAGGTGCCCCCCTTCACCTCTTAGGGCTATAGTAATGGTGTAGACTTGTGGGCAGTGGGTTTTGAGGGGGATTTGGGGGGCTCAACACCCAAGGGAAGGGTGCTATGCACCTGGGAGCTCTTTTACCTGTTTTTTTGGTTTTGTAAAAGTGCCCCCTAGGGTGCCCGGTTGGTGTCCTGGCATGTGAGGGGGACCAGTGCACTATGAATCCTGGCCCCTCCCACGAATAAATGTCTTGGATTTATTCGTTTTTGAGCTGGGCGATTTCATTTTCCATTATCGCTGAAAAGCAAAAACGCCCAGCTCACACCTTGACGAATAAAACATGGGCGTCTTTTTCTTTTAAAAAATACGATCCGCCCCGCCCCTTCACGGACCCGTTCTCGGAGATAAACGCCCATGGAGATAGGCGTTTCTGTTCGATTATGCCCCTCTATGTGTCATACACATGAATATTGTCTGTCAGGTGTCTCATAACAGAAGAAAGGTTGAGAGCCACTGCATTATAGAATAAAGAAAGAGGGATGAGACTTGATTATACTTCCTTTCTGTGGGTACAATCAAAGCAGTTTACATATTATTTACAAATACTTATTTTGTACCTGGGGCAAGGGAAGGTTAAGTGACTTGCCCAGGGTCACAAGGAGCTGCAAAGAGTATCAAAACCAGTTCTCCAGGTTCTCAGGCTGACACACTAATAACCATTAGGCTACTGTTCTAATGGTTAGTGTAGAATAGTAGTGAAAACCAGTATTGATGTGCCTAACATTTGAGTGCCCACACTTAAACCAGCAATAGAGCTGACATGTGCACCTAAATGCATGGGAGATACATGTATTTATTTATTTATTTTATTTTATTACATTTGTATCCCACATTTTCCCACCTTTTTGCGGGCTCAGTGTGGCTTACAATAAGTTGTGAGTGAGAGAAATACAGTTTGTTACTACTCGGTTATGGATTACATTGTGAGGAGTTAGGCGAAACAAACTCAGAGTATCATTTAGGAATGTAACAATGGAAAAGAACAGTTAAACATTGGGGGAACAACGGGAAACTAAAAGGGCAGTACATACAACAAGAAAGCATAAAGGTATACATTTTCTGTGAGTAGAGGTATGAGTGTGGTGAGAGTACAGGGGATGAGAGTTCAGAGTGGCTGTATTGAAGCATTGTTGAACCGTGGGTGTGGGCTTTATGTATTTTGGTTCTTTCCGTTAAGTTTTCTCAAAAAGATGTGTCTTCAATAGTTTGCGGAAGGTGGCATGTTCGTAGGTCGTTTTCAGGTTGCGTGGCAGTGAGTTCCAGAATTGCGTGCTCATGTAAGAAAAGGTTGACGCATGCAGCGCCTTGTATTTCAAGCCTTTGCAATTAGGGAAGTGGAGGTTGAGGAAAGTTCGGGATGATCTTTTAGCATTTCTGGGTGGTAGATCTATTAGATTAGACATGTAAGCTGGGGCCTCACCGTGGATGATTTTGTGGACTAATGTGCATGCCTTAAAAGCAATGCGTTCCTTAAGTGGGAGCCAGTGTAGCTTCTCTCGTAAGGGTTTTGCACTTTCATATTTTGGTTTTCCGAAGATGAGTCTGGCTGCTGTGTTCTGGGCTGTTTGGAGTTTCCTCAGTATTTGCTCTTTGCAACCTGCGTATAATGAGTTGCAGTAGTCCAGATGGCTGAGTACGAGGGATTGCACTAGGCTGCGAAAGACGGATCTTGGGAAGAATGGTCTTATTCTTTTCAATTTCCACATGCTGTAGAACATCTTTTTGGTTGTGTTGTTTGCATGGGTTTCGAGTGTTAGGTGGCGGTCGATAGTGACTCCAAGGATTTTTAACGTTTCTTAGATTGGAAGGTTTAGTTTTGGTGTGTTTATAGCGGTGAATTCATTCGTGTTGTACTGGGAAGTGAGTATCAGGCATTGAGTTTTTTCTGCATTTAGTTTCAAGCGAAATGCATCTGCCCAGGTGTTCATGATGTGTAGACTTTGGTTAATTTCATTGAGGATCTCTTTAATGTCTTCTTTGAAAGGGATGTATATTGTTACATCATTGGCGTATATATATGGGTTGAGTTTGTGATTTGATAGGAGTTTTGCCAAGGGGATCATCATTAGGTTGAAGTACATAAGTACATAAGTACATAAGTAGTGCCATACTGGGAAAGACCAAAGGTCCATCTAGCCCAGCATCCTGTCACCGACAGTGGCCAATCCAGGTCAAGGGCACCTGGCACGCTCCCCAAACGTAAAAACATTCCAGACAAGTTATACCTAAAAATGCGGAATTTTTCCAAGTCCATTTAATAGCGGTCTATGGACTTGTCCTTTAGGAATCTATCTAACCCCTTTTTAAACTCCGTCAAGCTAACCGCCCGTACCACGTTCTCCGGCAACGAATTCCAGAGTCTAATTACACGTTGGGTGAAGAAAAATTTTCTCCGATTCGTTTTAAATTTACCACACTGTAGCTTCAACTCATGCCCTCTAGTCCTAGTATTTTTGGATAGCGTGAACAGTCGCTTCACATCCACCCGATCCATTCCACTCATTATTTTATACACTTCTATCATATCTCCCCTCAGCCGTCTCTTCTCCAAGCTGAAAAGCCCTAGCCTTCTCAGCCTCTCTTCATAGGAAAGTCGTCCCATCCCCACTATCATTTTCGTCGCCCTTCGCTGTACCTTTGGTTGGTGAGAGGGGTGATCCTTGTGGTACTCCACATTCAGGTGTCCATGCAGCAGACGTGATTGACTTTGATGTGACTTGATATGACCACTGGGTTAGGAATCCCTTGAACCAGTTTAGGACATTTCCTCCGATGCCAAAATATTAAAGTATGTGCAATAGGATTTCGTGGTCAACCATGTCGAAGGCACTTGACATGTCGAATTGTAGGAGGAGTATATTGTTGCCGGTTGCAATCATTTGTTTAAACTTAGTCATAAGGGTAATTAATACTGTTTCTGTGCTGTGGTTCAATCGGAATCCTGATTGGGCATCATGCAGTATTGAGTGTTTGTTTAAATAGTTTGTGAGTTGTTTAGTTACCATTCCTTTGGTTATTTTGGTTATTAGTGGTATGGATGCTACTGGTCTGTAATTGGTTATTTCGCTTGCGCTTTTCTTTGTGTCTTTGGGTATTGGGGTGAGTAGAATTTTTCCTTTTTCTTTTGGGAAAAGTCCGTTTTGTAGCATGAAGTTAACGTGGTTCGTTAGGTCTGTTATGAATTGTTGAGGAGCTGATTTCATGAGGTTGTTTGGGCATGTGTCTAATTTGCAGTGGGATTTGGCAAATCTTTTAAGTGTTCCGGAGATGAGATTTTCTGATAGTAGATCGAATTCGGTCCAAGTTCTGTCTGCTGGGTATGTTCCGTCTTCTGGGTCTAGACAGTCTAGAAGTGTGGCGTAGTCAATAGGGCTGGCGGGTATTTTGGTTCGTAGTTGTATAATTTTTTCCTTGAAGTATTTCGCAAGGTTGTCAACATCTGGAGTGTCTTTGTTGTTGTTTGTAACTGGTGTGGTGTCTAACAGTTTGTTCACAAGGAGGAAGAGTTTATGTGTGTCTTTGTAATTTGGTCCTATTATTGTTTTGTAATGTAATCTTTTGGTCTGTTTTATGGTGTATTTGTATTTCCTTCGAAGTTGTTTCCAGGCATTTAGTGTTTGTTCGTCTTTCTTTTTGTTCCAAGCGCGTTCTAGTTTCCTGACTTGTGTTTTAAGCTTTTTCAGCTCTTCGGTGAACCATGGGTTTGGTTTTTTCCTGTGTGATATTCTGGTTTGGATTGGGGCGATTTTGTCTAGTGTTGTTGTACATAACTCATCCCATTCTTGGGGGAATTGGATGGTATTAGCATTTGTTGACCATTCGTTCTGGTAGATCTGTTGCCAGAATGTTGTGGGGTCTATTTTTCCTCTCGTGGTGTATGTTGCTCGCTCATGTTTATCGATTGTGTTTATGTGTGTTTTTCGCCAGTAGAGAGAGACATTTGCTTTATGGTGGTCTGACCATAATGTAGGTGTCCATCTTGTGTCGGTGAGTATGATGGTTGAGTTCGGGTCAAATTTGTGTGTTATGATGTCTAATGTATGTCCTTTTTTGTGTGTTGGCTGCTTGTTGGGTGTGTGCAAGTCCCAGAGTTTTAAGAATTCTTTGCATTCTCGTGTGCCTGTTGAGGTGTCGTCTTCAAGGTGTAGGTTGATGTCTCCTATTATGAGGATGTTTGAGGCAGATACACATGTGTTCGATATGAAGTCCATGAGTTGTGTTTGGGAGTCTTGCCATTTTCCTGGTGGTCTGTAGAATAGAATTGCATTGAGGTGTCCGATTAGGTTTGGATGATTAATTCTAGTCGAGGCAATTTCAAGTTGTGGTGAGGTAGATTCACCCGTGGTTGTGATGGTGAATTCGGATTTGTAAATTATGGCTATTCCGCCCCCTCTTTTTCCATTTCTTGTCCAGTGGGTGATTTTATAATCTGGTGGGCAGATTACTAAGATGGCGGGGTCAGTGGGGCTGTGGAACCAGGTTTCTGTGATAAAAAGAAGGTCTAGATTATCTGTAGTGATCCAGTCTAGTAAATCTACTGAGTTACTTACTGCTGATCTTGCATTAATGTATCCTAGTTGGTTTGAGCGGTGTGGTTCTGTGGGGAGGTTCGCTGTGTTTATTTTTATTAGTTGTCTGTTTCTTTGGTGATTGAATTTGTTGTTGTTGTTGTTGTTGTTGTTTTCCTCCTTTTGTTGGTGGTGTTCATATCCGGTGATTATTCCTTTTGGTTGGTTATTGTGTCTTTGGTTCGTTGAGTTGTTAGTCGGTCGTATATGGGGTTGGTGTGTTGTTGGTGGGTTATTATGGATGTTCTTTAGAGTGGGCATTGTGTGTATGTGAGTGTTATATGATATGTGGGTTATGGGGTTATTATTGTCTGGGTTGTGGGTTGTGTTTGCGAGTAAGAGTAGGGTGAGACAATGAATGGTTAAGGGTATTTTGCTGGTGTTCATATCTGTGTTTAAGGCGCTGTGACAGACATTCAGCTGGTTTACATTCAAGCGAAGCGATGCCTACATTTGCATTTAAGCCTAGCAGCACTTCGCACTGATCATGCTTGGTTTGTAATCAGAGCGGAGCTAAGCTTGTATGTACAGTTGGAGCAAAATAGTGAGTATTACATATTAATCTAATTGTCTTTTTACACATGGTGGCTCATTTGCCTGGTTCAGAACATGTCAAGTAAGATAATTACATTTAAATATGAAGCTGTTGGTAGTGCAAATACAAAGCTATCTCCTTACCTTGTCTCTAAGGTGAAGCAAGGCAATTGCAATAAGTCATTACAAGGAATAGTGTTATTTGGCTGAGCGGTTCATTTACTTTCTGCGTGTAATATTTAAGATATTTAAAAGCCTCTGCTTTGAATCATTACAGGGAATGGTGCTATTTGTAGAAAGAAGATTCTCTGGGGAACCTTGCATTTAAGCGTGGCAAGACAATTGCTTTTAACCAATACAGAGATTAGTGATATTAGGCTAAGCAAAGTGAAGCAAAGCAGAGCAAGGCAGGCAAAGTGTAGAGCTGTAAGTCTTAGCTGAAGGCAGTGCATGCAGTCAAAGCAAAGCAAACAAGCAGTTATTTTTTGTAGTTTCTTGGCTCTCACCACGTGGTCCTGGGTTTACATGTGGCTCGTCCACGGTGAGATGCGGTTCGGGAGCGATGCGGTTCCAGGATTATGTGCAGGGGAGTTACGTTGTAGCCAGCGATTCTGACGATTCATGGACGATTCTGGGTTGTAGGTCGTGTTGTAGTCGGGAATCAAGGCTGCCAGGCTGCTTCTGTTCTCCTGTCTCCGTTGCAGCTCCGTTTGTTCCGGGTGGTGCCATTGGCTGGGTTAGCGTGGCTCCGTTCGTCTCCATCAGGGTTCGCCGGCGACCTACACAAGCCTGGTCGGCCTCCGCCACCCTAGCGACAACGCTGGATTTGGTTCCTCAGCCTTTGCTGCTCTCACAACTTGGTTAGTGTGTAGAGCGGGCCGAGGTGATGAGACCGCAGATATCTTTCGCCGCGCTAGTTGGGAGGCATGGGGGTTCATGCGGTTCCCGTTGTGTCTGAGGGAGATGGGCGAGCGGGAGCGGGAGGGAAGTCTGGGCGCTCAGGTCCTGTTCGGTCCTTTTTGGGGAGGTGCAGTTGCCTTTCCTTGTTTCGGAGCCACTTAGGCCCTGCTTTCGTCAGCCTCCAGGTTGTTTGATGCTCAGCAGAGTTTGCGCTGAGCTGTTTGTTGTAATTTGTTGTTGTAATATTTTTTTGCTCTTTAAGACTGGTTGGGGATTTGGAGCCCGTTGTTTTGGACGGAGAGGTGGGAGATGCTGGGTTCTCGGGTTATTTAGTCCTGTTGTCTGTGGCTGGTCCGTTCCAGGTCTAATGCGGCGTATGTGCCTCCCAACTAACCTCCTCTCCAATCTACGCTTCTTCGGTAAGCAGCTCAGGTATCAGAGGCAATGCATCTTAGGCAGTGCAAGGCCGAGTATTCCACATGGGCATTCGCTTTTCGGGAGGCCAGGCCACGTGGTCTGGTGTCTTCGGGTCGGTAGGGTTCGGGTTGTCGCCGTTAAGCTTTCTTCAGGATAACTCAGCCACGGTTCGGCTGTTCCCTCTATACCCGCTTCTCCTCTCCCGCCACGAGATTCTATCTACCTGGTTGGCTGTCCGGTCGGGCCTCCAGAAGGCCACGCGATCCAGCACCTGCGGGCCGGTAGGGTCTGGGCTCGTGACCAGTCTATCATTGGCGAACTGCCTCCAACCGACTCCGCCTCAGTTTGGTCTCTTTGTTCCGCCACGAGTATGGTACCTGCTCCGTTTTTTCTGCCCTGAGCCCTTCTCGCAAAAGGCTGTCCGATCGGGCCCCCAGGGCTTGGTCCGGTCTCGGTAGGCAGTCCGGACGGAGGGCGTCTGAGAGATCAATTGATCCGATCGGTGAGACCGCGGATCGGGTCAAGCTGTAGCTGCTGTCGGTCTGTCGGTTTCGGGCCACTTGAGGGTCGTCCGGCCATTGTTAGCTGGATTTTTCACTGGATTTCCAGCTAAGGGTCAACGGAGCTAGCTGCTTCTGTGACCCGCAGGTTGCGGCCATCTTGGAATATATGTTAGAGTACATATGTAATGCCACACTAGAAATAGACCAAGGGTCCATCGAGCCCAGCATCCTGTCCACAACAGTGGCCAATCCAGGCCAAGGGCACCTGGCGAGCTTCCCAAACGTACAAACATTCTATACATGTTATTCCTGGAATTGTGTATTTTTCCCAAGTCCATTTAGTAGTGGTTTATGGACTTGTCCTTTACGAAACCATCTAATCCCTTTTTAAACTCTGCTAAGCTAACCGCCTTCACCACGTTCTCCGGCAACGAAGTCCAGAGTTTAATTATGCGTTGGGTGAGTATTCTGTAAGTCACACAAGTGGAAGCCTTACCTACATCCCACCCATTCTCTGCATATTATGTTAAGCAAATATGTATAGAATAGCGCTTATGCAGAATAATGGCATTTATGAGTGTATGTGTGCACATATACATATATATGCTATTAATCTAAACATTTGTGTAATGCAAGCATCTGCACTTTGCGTGGGGCTTAGGCTGGGGTTCTCCACTCTAGTGAATAGCGCCTCTAGCAGAGAAAAAAACCTGGTAATAATGTGCCTTCTCAGGTGCAGGCATGCGAAGCTGAGCTGCATTCCTTCACTGGCTAAACTCCATAGCATACCACAGAGGACCCTGCAGGATCATACAGTCTGACAACATGGATGGTATGGATCTTTTGCTCAATGCTTCAGTCATGTTGTGGAGCTTAAAACTCACCCATACACCTTCTTGGTTTTGAGCATCCTGTGACTTTTCTTTCTCACTCTTGACCACTCAAATTCAGTGTCTCTGTCTCACCTTCTCTTCCTCTTGTTTCTTCAGTAGGTGTCAGGACCAGGGATGCCATCACCTCTCTGCTCGTCTGTGCAGCCAGGCCATATTAACCACCCATGGAGCCCCTGGGAAACATTTGTGAATGGGCCTCTCCCTCCAGTCCAGCACCTTTCTTTCTCATCCAACAGTGCCCTCCCTCCTCCCCACCCCCACCCCCTTTCTAGCAGCTCGATTTACCTTGCTTCCCAGTGATAAAAAAGGCATAAAGACATGGAGCCACCATCAATCCACATCACTGTGGGCTCTTCTGGTCCCACCCCTCAGAAACAGGAAGTGGCATCAGAAGGGGCAGGCTTGGCAGAGCATTAGTGGTAGTCTGATGGCAGCTCCACACCTTTATGCCACTTTTTAATTTGCACCAGGGCAGGGGAAGGGAGGGAAGGAAGATGCTGGACCAAAGTAGGCCCTGCTGCTTTTACTTATGGGCCACAACCCCTTTGTCCATTAGTTAAATCAGCCCTGGTGTGCCGCATCAGCGCAAATAAGTAAGCTTGTCTACAGCTTCCTCTCTAGTGCCTCTCCAAAGGCCTTAGGCCAGTGTTTCCCAGCTCAGTCCTGGAGTAAAACCTAACCAGCCTGGTTTTCAGGATAGACATAATCAATATGCATGAGAAGGATCTGCATACATTAGAATCCCAGTGTATGCAAATCGCTTTCATATTTCTTCATTAGACTATCCTGAAAGCCTGTCTGGTTGGATGTGCCTCTAGATCACATTTGGGAAACACTACTTTAGGTGTAAGGAGAGGTCCCTCCATGTATGTTCTCACATCTCAATAGTTCTCTATTGGGCATCAATCATTTTGATTTAAATTACCCTTGTTGCCTGCCACAAGTTGATCTTTTCCTATATGTTTACATATTCCAAACAAGTATACTACCCAAAAATTAGATCTACAATTGTTATTGATTTTTTGTTTACATTGTAACTGAATTTATCCAGTTGACAACTTTTCGTTATTTTGGGAACTTTAGGACACTGTTATTAAAAGTAAATAATGGCATACTAGTTGCAGAGAGAAGTTATTAAAATTCAGTTCCATGTATTTAAAAAGGTGGAAAGAAGACCAGACAACAGCCAGCATGGTTAAAAGGTGAAGCGAAAGAGGCTATTAGAGCCAAAAGAATATCTTTAAAAAATGGGAAAAGGATCCAAATGAAGAAAACAAGAAGCAGCATAAGCACTGGCAAGTTAGATACAAAGCATTGATAAAGGCTAAAAGAGAATATGAAGAGAAACTTGCCACAGAAGCAAAAACTCATAGTAATAGCTTTATCAGGAATATTATCAATAGAAATCAAACAAAATAAAACATGGAAAAGAAAATAAGATGATACCTTTTTTATTGGACATAACTTAATACATTTCTTGATTAGCTTTCGAAGGTTGCCCTTCTTCGTCAGATCGAAGAAGGGCAACCTTCGAAAGCTAATCAAGAAATGTATTAAGTTATGTCCAATAAAAAAGGTATCATCTTATTTTCTTTTCCATGTTTTATTTTGTTTGATTTCTATTGCTAACCTTAAGAGTGGACTAACACGGCTACCACACTCCTCTACTCAGAAATATTAGAAGCAGAAAACCTATGAGGGAATCAGTGGGATCATTAGATCATCAAGGAATAATACAAGAGGCACTCAGGGAGGACAAGGTCGTAGTGGAAAAACTGAATTAATTCTTTGCTTCAGTGTTTACTGCCAGTGCCAGAAATGGGTTTTCAAGGGTAATGATATGGAAGAACTGAAACACAGTTTGGTGAAACTGGAAGATGTACTGAACCAAATCAACAAGTTAAAGAATAGTAGATCACTTGGACCAGATGGTATACACCCCGGGTAATAAAAAAAACTCAAACATTAAATTGGCGATTTACTATTAGTGATCTCTGACCTCTCATGAAAATCATCTATGGTACCTGAAGATTGAAAAGTGGCCAATATAATGCCAGTTTTTAAACAGGTTTCTAGGGGTGATCCAGAAAATTGCAAACTGATAAGCCTGATGTCACTGGGGAACATACATGGTTAAACTTGCAGTCTGTGAAAAGGCAAACCGACTTGTTGAATTTCTAGCAATAATCTGGCATTGGTCCCGCCCCTCCATCCCTGCCCCCTTCCCTCCTGCGTGAAAAGGCTGCACACTCCCAGGAACCCCGAACATTTGTTTAGCAACGCCTGTGATGCTACCACCACCCTGACCCTCTGGGACACCTGTAAAGAAAAAAAAAACACTGGCAGCAATCCATTAGTATCCCGTCCGCTCTAGCATGGCTCAGACCCCCCGCTAACCCCTGCTCCCCCAGACCATCCCTCTGACCACCATCCCTCAACTGCCCCCAGTGCCCCACACCACTGACTGCACCACCTCCCCAGTCTCAGGGCACACCTGCAGGACCAGACATCTGAGGTCCAAATGTTTGTAAGCACCACGGGGGGCTTCAATCTAGCTGTGGCAGATTAAATTTAATGTGACCAAAGGCAAAATGATGCACATTGGGAAGAAATAATCTTTGTCTTGGGTGGCGACTCCTAACATCAAAGATCTAGGTGTCATCATGGACGATATGTTAAAGTCTTCTGCTCAATGTGCAGTGATGACCAAAAAAGAAAACAGAATGCTAGGGATTATTAGGAAAGAGAGCGAAAATAAGACAAAAGATTATAATGCCTCTATATTGCAAAGAAGGGTGACCAAAATGAGGAAAAGGCTTAATTAGGGCTGCTCAGCTTGGAAAAGAGACAGCTAATGTTGTACATAGAAGAGGTCTACAAAATCTTGAATGGAGGAGACTGGGCAAACGTGAATTGATAGTTTACTTCTTCAAAAAGTGCAAAGACTAGGAGACATTCCATGAAGTTACATCGTAATACTATTAAAACAAATATAGTAAAGTCTCGATTATCTGACGTAAATGGGAGCGACCCATTGTTGGAAAAGTGAAAAGTCAGATAATACGGAAAACAATGGTAACCCCTCAAACAATGCATAAACAATGCTGTCAAAGTAGGGCCCAGGGTTTGAAACTTATTGTCTCAGGTGTGAGCTTCCCTCTGTGCTATGCTGGAAAACGGAAAAAAGAAGCCATATGCTTCTTAATGGCGTCATGATGACACCGCCCGGGGTCTGTCAGATATGCCGAATGGTCAGATCAGCAAAAGTCAGATCATCGAGATTGTACTGTGCAATAAAATATCTTTTCACTCAATTAATATTTAAGCTCTGAAACTGGTTGCAAGAGGAGGTGGCAGCAGCAGTTAGCCTATCTGGGTTTAAAAATGTTTGGACAAGCTCCTGGAGGAAACGTTCATAATCTGCTATTAAGATAGATTGGTGGCATGGAATATTGCTATTCTTTGGGATTCTGCCAGGTACTTGTGACCTGGATTGGCCACTGTTGGCAGCAGGATACTAACTAAGCTAGATGGACTATTGTACGGCTATCCTTATGTTCTTATGTTAAACTAAAAGTGTATTGAGGAGAAAAATGCCAGTACCTTAACAGATACAACAATGAAATTCCACATTTTCCCATTTAGAGCTGGGGTGGAGAGATAAGAATAATAAGGCTTGGAATCTGGAAGTGCGACAGGGCAGTAAACCACCTCCTAACGCTTTCACATTAACAGAGCTTGTGATAACTGGGATCTTTGGTGTCGGAGTATCATTTAGCACTGGAAGGCTATGACTTCCTTCTTGCAGGCAGCGACCTAGTTATTCTACTCTTTGAGGAGGGAGCACGACGGACAGACCGACAAACAGGATCCTATTCCTCCCTGATCGACTGAACAGGAGGAACACGAGTTCAGATTAATATCTTTATTCTAGTGGAAGATCTGTTTGCTGCAGAGCCTGGGATGCCCGTTTGCATAGTCTTGCTGGAAGCTGAGGGAAATAATAGGCGCTGGAGTGGATGCTCTGACGTCTCTCCCACTGGATAGGAAATGGGAGGACGAAGCTGAAACTCGGAAAACTGCGATCTGCAACTTTCAATGGCCAGAGTACGTGGTCTGACATCAAGAAGAAGGGGTTAACGCCTAGCTAGCGTGCTTTTGCTCTGTCTGTGCTATTAATACAACGGGCACATGGTGTGTGACATAGCGTTCTCCTGCAGGGGCCCGATAACTTTAATTTGCCCTTTAAACGTCCCTAGTTCTGGGAAGCAGCCCTGGACGAGAGCATAGTGGCTTTGCCCCTGTGCCCTCTGATCAGCTGCCACTTCCCCCAGCTCCACCAATACCTGTCCTGAAAGCTGCCCCCGGGGCTGCTCCTCTCGCGAGACCTCCGAGGGGCTATAAGGGGGCGCCGCCGAGTGCTTTGCCCATTTGGTCGGTGGAGGTAAAGTGAGCGGAGGGTTGTGCTTGACGCTTTGGCGCGAGGGATCTGAGCGATTTGCCAACATGGGCGACCAAGCTATGAGCTTTCTTAAGGACTTTCTGGCTGGTGGTATTGCTGCTGCTATTTCCAAGACAGCAGTAGCGCCCATTGAGAGAGTTAAACTGTTGCTTCAGGTAAGAGGGGCATAGAGACAGCCTTGCTTTGTGAGCGCTGGGATTACTTCGTGATGGGGGCGAGAGCGTTGGAGTTTGCAGTGACAAGTGGAGGCTAGCTAGTTACAGAAAAGGGTCAATCTGTAAGCCTGCACCTGAGACCTTAGAAATCGCCTTTCATTAACTTCAGTAAAGAAAAAAAAAAAAAAAAGCACACCTTACTGAATCGCCATTCGGTAAGATTGAAAAATAAGCCTTCTGTGCAGTGAGGTAGAAATCCAGAAGGATAAGCTGTTGCAGGGGAAAACTCTCGTGTCACTTGACAGAGCTGCCTGGCTAAATATGGAAACTCTTCCAGTTACACAAGGGCAAGACTCCTTTCCATTGACTCTTTATAGCACTGAGACCAAGTCGTGAGTTGAAGACCCTAAGTTTAGTTAGATACTAAAAAATAAATAGGTTTATGTTGCTCTGTATAATCATATCAGAGTAACAGTAAGTAACTTTGAGAGCTTGTTAAATAATTTATGGATATGGAGAAAGCAGGAGTTGTACATACAGTTTCTATGGAACATTGCCAGCTAGGTTGGAAGCAGTGTTCAGCTCTGATCTGGTCACTTATTTATACAGTTTGATCCTTGAACTGGTGAGGTTTTTTTTTTTCTTATTGGTTAGAATATTCTTTTAATGCGGAAGGAGTCGAAATAGATAAACTTTTGAACTGCTGATTTAAACATAAGGCTTCTTTGTCATATGAATCAAGAGTTAGTTCAAGGGTGTCAGGCGACATCTCCTGTATAGCCGGGTTTCTCCTTGATAGCTGGAGATACTCTTAAGCAACTGGTTTAAAAGGACCAACATTTCAGCTTAGTTTCATTATTTTTTTTAATAATAGGATGCAAAGGTTATGGTGGCAAGAGAGAAAGCAACAGGATTATTTGCTCTGCCTTGTCAAATATGTCATGCTGACTTAGAACTATCTTTCTATCCTTTTCTAGTTGTCTGTAATTGGAGTAAATAATTAGATCATTCTTCCTCTTTGTATTTTCTTTTCTCTTTTGCCATGTTTCTCATTGCCCCTCTGAAACTTCAGGTCCAGCATGCCAGCAAGCAGATCACAGCTGACAAGCAATACAAGGGCATCATTGACTGCGTAGTGAGAATCCCGAAAGAGCAAGGTGTCATTTCTTTCTGGAGAGGCAACCTGGCCAACGTGATCCGTTACTTTCCCACCCAGGCCCTAAATTTCGCCTTCAAAGACAAGTACAAGCAGATTTTCCTTGGAGGAGTGGACAAGCACACCCAGTTCTGGCGCTTTTTCTTGGGGAACTTGGCTTCCGGGGGAGCTGCTGGAGCCACTTCCCTCTGCTTTGTGTACCCTCTGGACTTCGCCAGGACCAGACTGGCCGCAGACGTGGGTAAAGGCCCCAGTCAGAGAGAGTTTACTGGGCTGGGCAACTGCATCGCTAAGATCTTTAAAACTGATGGCTTGAAAGGCCTGTACCAAGGATTCAACGTCTCAGTCCAAGGCATCATCATTTACAGAGCGGCCTACTTTGGCGTTTACGATACTGCCAAGGGTAAGAGGGATAAGGTCAGATAGGTCATGGAACAGAAGGAGGCAAAGTCAGGAGTGGAGAGAAAGTGAAGTCAGAAAATGGGGGCAGATATACGAGGGTGGAGAAGTGAATGAGGGAGAAAAACAAGAAAGGAAGGGAGAGGGAGGCTTGAACTAAATATAAAATGGTGATTGGATGAAAAGGCATGTGTTGTACAAAGAAATTGCTTTAAAGGGCAAAAAAGAAATGAATCCTGAAGGTCACTTCAAAGTCAGTGTACTTTTTTGGGACCCTTGCTACCAGCATTCTATTAAATTACAATAATGTTCACGTATTTATATTACACTAGGTAGTGGATCATTGATAATTGCAAATAAATTTATTTTCAACAAAAATTGGAGTCATCACAAACCAAATAGAAGTATTTATTTTTAATTGGACTTATTACTGCTTATAAACACATTAGCTTAGTTAAGGTATTTTTAATGACACATACGATCTAAAAAAAAAAAATCTAACTATAATCATTTGGTTCAAGCAGTTTTCATGTTTAATTTTTGGATTGACTCCTAATGATTTGCTTTACCAGGCTCTGGTTTGGGTGTACTGAGCAGGCATATGGACTGATGCATGGGTACAGTGAATATATATATAATGGATACCTCTATGGCTTAAACTTACATAGTATTAGATTATTAGGTGATAGATGATGGAAGATTTTGTGTTTGTCATTGACAGCATTGTAAGAAAAGGATATGTCAAATTCAAGTAACAAATCAGTAGACTGCATTATGAATGTTATTAATTTGATTAAACGATAACTAAATGAACTAGAGTGATGAAAGCATGGATGAACAAGTCAATGAGCTAGTTGACTGATGGCTGGAATAGGGCAATGGGACAGAATGGTGGATGTATCCATAAATAATAGCTTGCTTAGAGAATGAATGACTACACCACAAAGAGGCAGGAGATTATTATTTTTGGTGCTTCCAAACAGTTTTGCAAGTAGGCTGGATGTGTTAACTAGGAGGTAAAAAAAAATCATGAAGGTTGATTATATTAAGGAAAGAATGGATAGTTTGGAATGATGCTGACTTGTTGAGCAGTGGCCAGCCTGAAGGTTCACACACAAATGGACAGATGAAGCTTGCAGATGGAGAAATATAGAGGATGAGGGACTTGTTTGATTTGATTCCTTTTGCAAAATCTTTCATGAGCAGTATCACTATAGTTCTGGTTTACCTTTCCTAACAGGTATGCTGCCCGATCCCAAGAATGTGCACATTGTGGTGAGCTGGATGATTGCCCAATCTGTGACAGCTGTAGCGGGCCTGGTGTCCTACCCTTTTGACACTGTCAGGCGTCGTATGATGATGCAGTCTGGCAGGAAAGGGGGTAAGAGAGCAAAGCTAGTATTCTGCTTATAGCTTTACAAGCTCGATTTGCAAATCAGTGAGGGATGACTAAGAAAAAAGCAGACAATTCCTCTGTGAACACATACTATATTATATTTTAAAAAATGTTGCTTCTTTGATATATATATATATATATATATATATATATAGCCCTTGATAATCAGTCCAGAGGATTTTGAACAAAAGTGCTATAAAATGCATTAGTAATTGATTTTACAGAGTAGTGATCTACATATATATATTTATATATCTAAGGAGACAGGTAATAATAAAAGCAGATCTGAAAATAAAAAAGGAACTAGAAGATTCTTTTCACATAAAGAAACCATTTCTTTTGCATCCTACACTGAAAGAGCTGATTTTATTTAAAAGACGAAAGATCAAACATGTAGTACTGGGTATACATTGTTAAACATTTTTCAAATATTTTGACAGATTTGTAATATGTACATTTTTGTTTCCACAGCTGACATTATGTATAAGGGCACAATTGACTGCTGGAAGAAGATAGCCAAAGATGAAGGATCTAGAGCTTTCTTTAAAGGTGCTTGGTCCAATGTTCTGAGAGGAATGGGTGGGGCATTTGTATTAGTATTGTATGATGAAATCAAGAAAGTTGTTTAAATGAATAAAACAACTCATCTACCTTGTTTCAGATATATTTTGTAATATATTGCATGTGGCTTAATGGACAAGGAGGTATTTCGTAGGAAAAAAGGTGGATAGGATGGAGCAGTTCTGAAGAGAGATTAATGTAGCATTATTATTATAATGTAATGGCTGTCCATTAAATCACAAGTATAATTTATATATTTAAAATTTTAAAAAGTATGTTGGAACCTGTACATAATTTAAGCACTACCAAATAATGGTATATTATCCTGGTGCATACCTCTAATCTGCAAAGTGTTCCTTGAAAGAACTTATTGGAGCTGGATGTTACTTATAAAATGAAATCTTTTGAATTTTAAATGTGAGTTGTTAATAAAAACAATTGAATCCAAGCTTTTAGTTATGTTACTGGAGAATATTTATTTAACATCCTTTCCTCCAAATGGGCATGTCAACATGCAAATAAGGACAATATATACTTTGATAAAATATTAACTTGAAAACATTTACCCTTTCATTCTCTAATCTTGCGCACACATTTCTGCGCTTAACATGCAGAATTCCATGCGCAGGTTATAGAATACTGTCAGTTAAAACTTAATTGGCTAATTAGGTGCAAATTCACACCTATTATTGGAGATAATTGTTATTAATGGTCCCTAAAGCAAAGATACTTACCTGTAGCATTTATTCTCTCAGGACAGCAGGCCTTATATTCTCAAAGTTGGGTAACGCGATCCCATATTGCCTGGTCCGGAGCTTCTAACAAGCTTCAAAAGAGCTTTTGTGGAACGTGAGGCACACTCTATCATGCATGCCTTCCCACCCACCACAAGAATGCGGTTACCACAGTTAAATACTACAGCATAAAATAAAAATAGGAGACAACTCCAAGGGAAGGTGGTAAGGGTCTGTGAGAATATAAGGCCTGCTGTCCTCGGAGAATACCTGCTACAGGTAAGTATCTTCACTTTCTCTGAGGATAAGCAGGCCATTAATTCTTACAATTGGGGTATCCCTGGCATCCAGGCTCACCGAAAACAACAAACATTGGTCAATTGGGCCTTGCAACAGCGAGGAATAGTACTCAACCAGAAAACTATATGCAAACTCAGTGACAGTGCAGGCTGGAACAGAATAAAATGGGCCTAGGGGGCAGAGTTGGATTCTAGACCCCAAACAGATTCTCCAAAACTGTCTACCCCAACTGACTGTTGCATTGGGTATCCTGCTTAAGGCAGTAAAGAAATGTGAATGTGTGGACTGAAGACCACGTTGCAGCCTTACAAATTTCTTCAATTAGAGACTGACCGTAAGTGGGCTACCAACACAGCCATGGCTCTGATATTGTAAGCCTTGTCATAACCCTCCACGTTCAACTCAGCCTGGGCATAAGTGAAAGAAGCTCGATGGACCTTTGGTCTTTTCCAGTATGGCAATACTTATGTACTTATGTAGAGATTGTGCATTTCCCAATGGTGATCCCCATCCTGTTGGGATGAAAAGAAACAAAAAGTTGGGCGGACTGTCTGTTGGGCCTAGTCCACTCTATGTAGTAGGCCAATGCTCGCTTTCAGTCCAAAGAGTGAATGACACTCTCGCTAGGATGGGCATGAGCAGTGGCGTTCCTAGGGTGGCTGACACCTGGGGCGGATCGCCGATGCGCCCCCCCCTCCGGGAGCAGCGCGACCCCCCCACCCTCGGCGAAAGAACACACCTCCCCCCAAGGACACCCCCTCCCCTGGGTGCATTTTTACCTGCTGGGGGGGGGGGTGCCACGCGCCTGTCTGCTTCGCTCTTTCCATGCTCCCTCTGCCCCGGAACAGGAAGTAACCTGTTCCGGGGCAGAGGGAGCACGGAACGAGTGGAGCAGACAGGCGTACGGCACCCTCCCAGCGGCGTGCACCCGGGGCAGACCCCCCCCTCCCCCCGCCTTGGTACGCCACTGGACATGAGGTCGGGGAAAGATTGTTGGCAAGACACTCAAATGGTTCAGATGGAACTCTGACACCACCTTCAGCATGAACTTAGGGTGCATGTGGAGGACTACTATATTTTGATGAAATTTAGTGTAAGGTGCATGCACTACTAAGGCCTGACTCTGCGAGCTGAAGTAACAGCCACCAAGAAACTGACCTTCCATGTCAAGTACTTCAAATGGCAGGAATCCAGTAGCTTGAAAGGAGCTTTCATCAGCTGGATGAGAATGACTTTGAGGTCACATGACATAGGCAGATGTTTCACAGGGGGCTTTGACAAAAGCAAATCTCTCATAAAGTGAATGAGAGGCTGTCCAGAGATGGGCTTACCCTCTACACATTGATGATAAGCACTAATTGCACTGAGGTGAACCCTTACGGAGTTGGTGTTAAGACCAGACTCAGAAAGGTGTAGAAGGTATTCAATCAGGGTCTGTGTAGGGCAAGAAAGGGGATCTAGGACCTTGCCCTCACACCAGATGGTAAACCTCCTCCATTTAAAAGAGTAACAGCTCTTAGTGGAATCTTCTGGAAGCCAGCAATGTCCAGGAGTCACCCTCTGAAAGACCCAAGGAAGCAAATTCTAGGCTCTCAACATCCAGGCTGGGAGGGCCAGAGATTGAAGATTGGGATGTAGAAGAGATTCCTCGTTCTGCATGATAAGGGTCGGAAAACACTCCAATCTCCATGGTTCTTCGGAGGATAACTCCAGAAGAAGAAGGAACCAGATCTGCCATGGCCAGTAAGGCACAATCAGAATTATGGTCCTGCAATCTTGTTTGAGTTTCAGCAAAGTCTTTCCCATGAGACGAATGGGAGGATACACATACAGAAGGCCCATCCCCCAATGAAGAAGGAAGGCATCTGATGCTAGTCCGTTGTGGGCCTGAAGCCTGGAACAGAACTGAGGGACTCTGTGATTCATGTGAGTGGCAAAGAGATCCACCAAGGGGGTGCCAACGCTTAGAAGATCTCCTGGGCAACGCCCATGTTGAGAGACCACTCATGGGTTTGCACAGCCCTGCTCAGTCTGTTGGCCAGACTGTTGTTTTTGTCCGCCAGAAAAGTGGCTTCAAGGAACAGGCCATGCCAGCGAACCCATCTCCACATCTGGATGCCTCCTGACACAGAGGGCGTGATCTGGTGCCCCCCACCCCCCCCCCCTGCTTGTTAGTGGAATACACGGCAACCTGATTGTCCGTTTCAGTGAGTACAATTTGGCAAGATTGCCGATCTCTGAAAGCCTTCAGAGCATTCCTGATCGCCCGAAGCTCCAGGAGATTGATCCGGAGATCCATTTCCTGGGCAGACCAAGCACCTTGAGTGTGAAGCCCATCTACATGAGCTCCCCAAACCAGGAGAGATGCATCCGTTGTCAGCACTTTCTGTGGCTGAGAAATTTGGAATGGAAGTCCCAGAGTCAAACTAGATCGAATGGTCCACCACAACAGACAGCAAGCAAGCTCCGTGGATACTCAGATGACATCTTCCAGACCTCCCATGGCTTGGCACCACTGAGAGGCCATGGTCCATTGGTATGATCTCATATGAAGGCGTGACATAGGTGTCACTTAAATTGTGGACACCATGTGGCTCAACAACCTCAACATCTGCTGAGCCGTGACCTACTGAGAGGCTCGAACCTGAGAAGCCAGTTCTACCAGAATGTCTGCTCTCATCCCTGGGAGAAAGGCTTGAACCTTCTGCGTATTGAGCAGGCTCCAATGAATTCCAATTGCTGAGCAGGGCGAAGATGGGGTAATTTAAAACAAACCCTACTAGCTCAAGCACCTCTGCATGGGCTTCCGAGTACTGTCCTCTGATGTGCTCTTCACCAGCCAATCATCAAGATAAGGGAACACATGGACTTCTAGTCTACGTAGCGATGCTGAAACTACCGCTAGACATTTGGTAAATACTCTGACACAAGGCCAAAGGGCAACACGCAGTACTGGAAGTGATGTGTTCCCAGCTGAAATCGTAGATGCTTCCGGTGGGCTGGACGTATCGGGATGTGCATATATGCATCCTTTAAGTCCAGAGAGCATAGCCAATCATTTTCTTGAATCATCAGGAGAAATGTGCCCAGGGAAACCATCCTGTACGTTTCTTTGACCAGGAATTTGTTCAGGGCCCTTAGGTCTAGGATGAGATGTACTGCGTCTTCTGCAGGAGGAAGTACCTAGAATAGAATCCCCGTCCTTCTTCCCTTGGTGGAATGGGCTCAACATCATGTTCCTTCAGAAGGGCTAAGAGTTCCTCTGTAAGTACCTGCTCATGCTGAGAGCTGAAGTAATGAGCTCTCGGTGGGCAATTTGGAAGTTTCTGACGCCAATTTAGGACATGTCCAAGACAGATTATTTGAATAACCCACTGCTCAGAGCTTATAAGGGGCCACCTCTAATGGAAAAAACTTCAGCCTCCCCCTGACCAGCAAGTCATCTGGGATGGACACTGACAGAGGCTATGCTCTGAAGGAGCCAGTCAAAAGCTCATCTCTTGCTTTGACTGGGGAGCAGCAAGGGCTTTAGGCGCATGCTGTTGATGGGAACAAGTGTGCTGGGACTGAGCCTGAGCAAGCTGGTGAGAGGAGGTGGCATACCTACATCTCTGAAAGTAGTAGGCACTCCTTCTCAACTTGCCAAAAGACCTTCTAGACGAGGAGGCTGATGCAGAAGGTGTCCGGCAAGAGAGAGTAGAGATGGTAGCAGTATGTTTTTTGATGTGGTCGGCAAGGTTCTCAACCTTCTCTCCAAAATGGTTATTTCCCTGGTATGGGGCATCCATCAAGGTTCGCTGAACCACCAGTTCCATAGCACTGTTACGTTTAAACTTAACTGGAAGGCATTTAATAATCAAACCAAATCTCTATATAATAAAAGGCACCTCCAACGTTCCATGAAGCCTCAAGCCAGAAACTTGAGGCGCCAGAGATATCCGGTTTGGCCTGGAGTGTCTGGCCTGCCCTCACGTCATAAGGTCATGACGTCGAGGGTGGCGCTATGACAATCGGCCAAACGCCATCTCCCTCTGACCCTCGGCGGACATTTCCCACCTCCGGAGGACTAACATCGCCCGCACAACAGCGGAGGGAGGCAGGCTGGGACGCAAGCATCGGCGACACGCGATCTGACTCCCCTTGCCCCTCGGCAGCCATTTCCCAACTCCGCAGGACTCCCATCGCCCCGCACAAACTCGGAGACATGGAGGGAGCGACGCAGGCAGGCAGCCTGCACGTCAGACACACGCAGGGAGCCAGCCTGCCTGCCTGAACGTGCCAGGAAGGGAGACAGCTTCAGTCGGAGGGAGCGCCACGACCCTGAAAGGCACTGGAAGGGGGGGCACTCGAACCTGAACCTGCGAGAAGGGGGAGGGCAGGAAGGGGGGGAGGGGGAAAAACGCCGGCCGACGGAGGGACCACCATCCTGAAAGGCCAAGGGAGGGGGGGCCAACACCCGGAAGCTGGGATTCCCTCTCACACACACACTCACATTCTCGCACAAACACTCCACACACACTCTCACTCTGTCACACACACACTCGCACATTCACTCTCTCTCTCTCACACACTCTCTCAAAGATACACACTACAATGCAGAAAAACGCCGCCAGTGGGCCCACGATCCTGCAGGCCGGGGGGGGGGGGAACGACCCTGAGGCTGGGAGGGGGGAGGGGGACGAGAAGGATATGGGAAAAGGAAACACGGGGGGGCGGGAAGGACGCCAACACGCGGAGGGGGGACCCCTGCGGCACACTCTCTGTCTCGAATGCACACTCTCACACAGACAGTCTCACTCTCACACACACACACTCGCACATTCACTCTGCCTCTCACACACTCACTCTCAAACATACACACTTCGATGAAAACCTTGCTAGCGCCCTTTTCATTGCTCTCAGAAACGGGCCTTTTTTACTAGTTTGTTAAGTCCTACTCCTTCAAAATTAGAGGTAAAATGGACCTCATAAACTTACTCTCTTCCACTCCATCCACAAACTTCATCCAACAATGGGATGACATATGTGAAACAGTCCTTGATAATATAGCACCAAAAATAGCCAAATCTAGACCCAATAAAAAATTATCTCCCTGGTTTAATGACAATCTTCTATAAATGAAACACAAATGCAGAAGGTATAAAAGAATTTGGATTAAAAATAAAACCTCAGAACATTTGTCCAACTGGAAAAAACTCACAAAAGTATGTAAACACATAAGTACATAAGTATTGCCATACTGGGACAGACCAAATGTCCATCAAGCCCAGCATCCTGTTTCCAACAGTAGCCAATCCAGGTCACAAGTACCTGGCAAGATCCCAAAAAGTACAAAACATTTATGCTGCTTATCCCAGAAATAAGCAGTGGAGTTTCCCCAAAACCATTTTAATAATGGTCTATGGACTTTTGCTTTAGGAAGCTGTCCAAACCTTTTTTTAAACCCCGCTAAGCTAACCGCTTTACCACATTCTCTGGCAATGAATTCCACAGTTTAATTACACATTGAGTGAAGAAAAATTTTCTTTGATTCGTTTTAAATTTACTACTTTGTAGCTTCATCACATGCCCCCTAGTCCTAGTATTTTTGAAAAGAGTAAACAGACACTTCGCGTCTACCCTTTCCACTCCACTCATTATTTTATAGACCTCTACCATATCTCCCCTCTGCCATCTTTTCTCCAAGCTGATGAGCCCTAGCTGCTTTAGCCTTTCCTCATAGGAAAGTCGTCCCATCCCCTTTATCATTTTCGGCGCCCTTCTCTGCACCTTTTCTAATTCCACTATATCCTTTTTGAGATGCGGCGACCAGAATTGAACACAATATTCGAGATGTGGTCACACCATGGAGCAATACAAAGGCATTATAACGTCCTCATTTTTATTTTCCATTCCTTTCCTAATAATACCTAACATTCTATTTGCTTTCTTAGCCGCCGCAGCACACTGAGCAGAAGGTTTCAATGTATCATCTACAACAACACCTAGATCCCTTTCTTGGTCGGTGACACCTAATGTGGAACCTTATCCTACTAAACCTTATCCTCTCCAAAACCCCTGCCATGGAAACTGATTCCTTTTTTACTCATCTCTATTGATACAATTATCTAATATTCTTTTGTTCAATTCAAGCTTTCCTTTTCTACCCTTCAACTACTTTCAAAAATTGTTTACGTTTCTGGTTAACCGTTATCTACTAGATCTGTTTAATTCAAGATGTTATAATTACATAATGTTGCATTGTACAATATGTTACTTATTCATTCTATGTATCGTTCCTTAACGTTTATTAAGCCACATTGAACCTGAGTTTCCCTCGGGATAATATGGGATAGAAATGTAAAAAATAAATAAAATAAATAAAAGTAAAAAACATGCAGCCATGAGAGTTTGCACATTGCTATACTTTGGGCAGAGATCCTGGATGCCACATCAAGTGTCATATGTGCCCCTGGCCAAGAACTTATAACATACCTTCTGCAGCATGGCCAACTGGCACAGTGACTCAGCCTGCTCTGGCGGGAGAGAATCAGCCAATTCCAGCATCTTGTTCACTTGTGAATATTATTATTTGGTTCAAGGCCAGAGACTTTGGGTCAAGAGGTTTCTCAGATAACAGGGCCTCAATAAAAATCATAAGAGCCTGACTGTATTAAAAGGTTACAACTGATTGCAGCAACACAGTTGTTTGTGAGCTTGATGGAGTTACAGCCTCCGATGAAAGAGTTGCCTAAAAAGGTGCAAGATGGCAGGTGGTCAGTGCAAAGTGAGAAGTTGTGGTCACTTATGATGTGAGAGGATGGGTGACAGATGGCAGATGTGGAAACTAAGCTCTGATGAAAATAACTGAAATAAACACCAGGTGCAGGCCGGAAGGGAGAAGTTTGTGGTTACTGGACGTCAGTGGGCCAGGTGTAGGGGGCTTGTTGAAATTTGAGGTAGAGAGATGCAATAGCGGTTGAATCTAAAGATGAAAAACATGTTTACAAGATTTGAAGCTACTCATTACCATAGCCAATCAGTGTTAACCATGACATTAACATTGATCCAATCAGGTGTGCTTACTGTCATATTACCTGTATCCTGAATGAACATATAAAAATGAGTGTACTTCCTACATCAAGCTAGAGAGAGGCGGCCACTGCTCTCTCTCCATGAGAAACCAATCTAGCGCATCAGAGTTGGCAAATTACCCAATTGCTTTCTCATGAATACTTTTGAGTGGTAAAATATATCATAAAAGACTAAAACGCAGAAAGCACCTATGTGCAGCTGGTATACTATATTCCCATAACCAATTGATTGTACATGCTGCTTGTATATTCTTTGGGGTCTCAGATATAGAAGTAATTTCATGTAGAAATATTCTGTAATGAACTTGAGAGCTAATTTCTCATATCCTGAGGTGCTTCATTCATCTCTGCCTAGTGGTATGTCCACTATCCAGGGAAGAATGAATACACCAAGACTGACAGCTCAGATGCAATGGAGAAGTCCAGGACATGTCAGACCCCGGTCACTCTGTCCCATGGATCTCCCTAAGAATATGTCCATATTCTTATAATTAACTTGTATGGCTTGCTTTTGGTAAGTAATAAACTTTAGAAGAAAAACCTATCTCTCATTCTCTTTATTTATCCTTATCTAGCTCCCTAATTAGTTGAGTTTAGTATACCACTCTATCAGGTACAGGAGTCAGTATAGAATAACTTGCAGCCTGGCACTTCCTCGTCCTTACTCACAGAGGTCAGTCCTCTGTGGTTAATGGCATGGAAGTAGCCGAATTATTAACACTTGTGTCCCGCAAATAGATGCTCATGAAGAGCTGGTGTGAGTGAATGCGTGACACGTTCATAGAGGCCTGGAACATCTTTCTTCCAAAAGAGACCAAGATTCTAGCTTCTCTGCCTGGGGTGCCGAAGCACAGTCTGTAGAACTCCTGGCTCTTTTGAGGGTGAATTCCACCACCATGGAATGATGAGGCAACTGGGACTTATCAAAACCAGGTGTGCTGTGGATTCGGTACATAGTATTGATCTTCTTGGGCAGTACTGGGACAGACAAAGGGGACTCCCAATTCCAGATGAGAACCTCCCTCTGACTTCCATGAGCACTCCTCATCGGTGTCAATCCAAACCTCCTTATGGGAGAGCTGTCACCGAGCCTGCCTTGACTTAGAGGAGCCATGTCCTCGAGAAGGGCATCGAGGAGTTGGCTCTCGCCTTGACTCCAGCGAAGCTTCCTCCACCAACGTCGAGGGAGTACTGGCTTGGGTGGCAGTCAACATCAGGGCTGCATGTGACACAGGCGTTTGAGGCTGCACCACAGGCTGAGGGCCAAGCGGGGTTGTAACAGGAGGCAGGGTAGGCACAAGCACCCCCAATGCTGATACACACCATTACAAGAGGCCATCCAGCAGCTCGGGAAGCAAGGCCCAGCTGCGCTCATCAAGGGCTGACACCGGGAAACACTGGGGCACCAGCTCAGAGACAGAATGCAGAACTGCTGGGGTTGACGACTCGACGGGAGCATGGTCCTGGCTGCTAGGAGACTGATGCATCGGCACCTCCTGAATGGAGGGGAAGCAATCCTCCTGGCGCCGATGCTTCTTGGATGCCGAATCCCTAGACATCCTGGAACTCCTGGCACTGTGTGTCGAGGGGGGATCAATGCCGATGCTTCTTGGCCTTCACCTGAAGTTGGTCATCAAGGCTCCTCAGTGCCGACAAGGACGACTTTGAATTGTCACATCGCCTCAGGGTCGGGTCTGATGCTGGCCAGTCCCGGAAGTCCTGCACAGCAGTCGGTTTTGAGGCAGGTGGAGATGCACCACTGCTCCCAGTGTTTACAGGCCTAGGAGCCATTCGTACCAATGCTTCTGATGCCGGAGCAGTACCCGACGTTGATGCTGCTGTCGCCGCCAACCTCAATGCCAATTCTGATGTCAAGGAATCAGACCTGGCTCCAAAATTCCTTTTGCATTGAGCTTCTCTGGCTAACTGAGTCCACTTCTTCATAGAAGACAAAGGACACAGTTAGCAGGGCCACGGTTGGGCCCTAAACACTGAAGACACCAAGAATGGGTGTCCTTACCAGAGATGGTCTGATTGCTCCGGGTACAGCGCTTAAAGCCACTGGGAACTTTTGTGGACATGGAAGGGAAAACTTCCACAGCCAAATCAAATGATACTATGGTGCCAAAAAAGGGCAAGACACCAGGGGAAAAAAAACATGAGAAAACGTAGCCGAAGTCAAGGCCTAAAAGACACGGGAAAAAATACTAAAACAATAAGGGAAGAGGGAACCCGAACACGGGAACACCAAAAATAATGCCAAAAAAGAAGCCGAATGGCACTGAAAAGCTCTTCAGACCAAGCAATATGAAGAGCAGGACAAAAAGTCATTTATTTATTTATTGCATTTGTATCCCACATTTTCCCACCTCTTTGCAGGCTCAATGTGGCTTAAATTACATCATGAATAGTGGGAATATGTAAGAAAATATACATTTAGTATTGCTTAAGGATCTTGGGTAACATGATAATAGTAAAGCAGGATAGTAGAATAACAACTGCAGTAAGCATGTTCTCGTGGTGGAGCATTCCTTGCACTTCACAAAAGCTCTTTTGAAGCTTGTTAGAAGCTCCAGCCCGGGCAACGCGGGATCGCTTTACCCAATTGTAAGAATTATGGCCTGCTTGTCCTCGGAGAATTTGCAGTTACACATGCAACTGCACTTAGGTGCTATTCTATAACATTAGCGCTTAAGTGCTGTATCGCATAACTGTGAGAGGGCGGACATGGCTGGGGCATGCCGTGTACTTATGTGCTAAGCTTGCAAATGCAAATTAGATACCTGCCCTAGCAATCTTATAAGATCTGCCCCTCAACAATTCAAAACTGACCTCACAAGACACCTGAATTACATGCTTCAAAAGGTCTCTTCCCAAAAGATAAAGGAAATATCCTACTTACTCCTCTACCAAAAGACGCAAAGAAATCTGCAAGCGACCTAACCAACTATCGCCCAGTAGCATCGATCCCGCTGACAACCAAACTCATGGAAGGCGCAGTGACGAAACAACTCACTACCTAAACAAACACTCTATTCTGCATGAATCTCAATCGGGATTCAGATCGAATTACAGCACAGAAACTGCATTGGTAACTTTAATGAATAAATTTAAACAAACAATTGCAAATGGCAACAACATACTTCTTCTGCAATTTGACATGTCTAGCACCTTCGACATGGTCAACCATGGAATACTTCTACACATTCTGGAATACTTTGGGATTGGAGGAAATGTTCTTAACTGGTTTAGAGGATTCCTGACAATGAGATCTTACCAAGTAACAACCAAAGTGACGACATCAGCCCCATGGACACCTAAATGTGGAGTCCCCCAGGGATCTCCCCTCTCACCAACCCTCTTTAACCTAATGATAATACCTCTAGCCAAGCTACTAGTCAATCAAAACCTTAATCCATATATATATGCAGATGATGTCACGATCTACATCCCGTTTAAACACGATCTAAAGGAAATTACCAACGAGATCAACCAAAGCTTCCAAATCATGCACTCCTGGGTGGATGCATTTCAACTAAAGCTCAATGCAGAAAAAACACAATGCCTTATACTTACATCACAATATAACACAAATAACTTCCCCACCATATCTACCCCAAACGTTTCCCTCCCCGTCTCTAACACTTTGAAAATTCTTGGAGTTACCATAGATCGACATCTCACACTTGAAAGCCACGTGAAGAATACAACTAAGAAAATGTTCCACTCCATGTGGAAACTCAAAAGAGTAAAACCTTTCTTCCCAAGGGCCATTTTCAGAAATCTGGTACAATCGATGGTACTAAGTCACCTGGACTACTGCAATGCACTTTACGCTGGATGTAAAGAACAGATTATCAAGAAACTTCAAACCACCCAAAACACTGCAGCCAGACTCATATTTGGAAAAACAAAATATGAAAGTGCAAAACTCTTAAGAGAGAAGTTACATTGGCTCCCTCTTAAAGAATGTATCACGTTCAAGATTTGCGCGATAGTTCATAAAATCATTTATGGAGACGCCCCGTCATACATGCACGGCCTAGTGGACCTCCCACCCAGAAATGCGAAAAGATCTGCCCGTACTTTTCTTCATTTACACTTCCCCAGTTGCAAGGGATTAAAATACAAACTAATACATGCATCCAGCTTTTCTTACATGAGCTCGCAGTTGTGGAATACACTACCAAAATACTTAAAAACAATTAATGAAATAACCAACTTTCACAAATCGTTAAAAACCTATCTCTTCACTAAAGCTTACCATGAGAATCCATAACTAACCACAACATACCACCACGACTCCTTGACTATGACTGTCTCCTTTCTATAACTGTTTGATTATATTGATATGTGAACCTTGTTATTCTTAACATCTTTGTAACACCAATTGTATTTTGTACCCTGAAATGGCAATGCCATTACAGGTATTTGTAAGCCACATTGAGCCTGCAAGCAGGTGGGAAAATGTGGGATACAAGTGCGATAAATAAAATAAATAAATAAGCTTCACTAAATTCCTCCTTATGTTTTCTATACCTTCCTGGTATAGAATTTGCTATCTGTGTCCCAATAGCCCCTCTGCAATATGGTTTATGAAAATGATGAAAAGAACTGGGCTGGAAACCAATCTCTGCAGTACATCACAGGTAACAGCCCTTTCCTCAAGGTGAACTCTGGTTACCGCTACCCTTTCTGTTTCTTCTATACAACCGTTTTCTTACTCATTCACTTACTTCAGGGTTCATACCACTGGTGTATAGCTTATTTTATGTTTATTTATTTCATTCATAGCCCGCCTTTATCCAAGGCATGTAACAACATAACATACATAATTTCAAAGACACGAGAATACAAACTGAAAAAACACAATGGCATCAATTCAGCATAAATACTGCAGCATCAACGCAAAAGCAGCATTAGGAATCAATAAGATGGTCTAGCAGATAACACTTCAACATCTGCTTAAATGATACAGCATACTGCTGAGATTTCAAAATCAAAGGTAGCTTATTTCATGCTTGAGCTCCGGCTACAGAAAGAGTACCAGTTCTGGAAATTTGTAATCACAAACGCCTCAAATCAGCTGTTGAAAGTAAACCAGCAAAAGCAGAACGCAGTGCCCTAGATTGTACATAGCGCTAGAAAGCAGTACACAAATAGCAGGGAGAGTCATGATATAATCCTTCATGAACCAATAACAGTAGTTTGAATTTAATTCGTTGCATCGCAGGTAGCCAGCACACTTGTCACAACAAAGGAGATACATGGTTAAATTGTGAAATGCCAGTTACCAGTCTAGTAGCTGAGTTCTGGACCATTTGCAATGCCAGTACACAAGGCTTAGGCAGGCCCAAGTATATAATATTGCAATAGTCCAGAACACTGACGATCATAACCTGCACAACTTTTCGAAAATCAGTCCTAGGTAGTAAAAATTTAAGCTTGCTCACTAAAAGTAATGTAAAATACAATTTCTTACCCACTGCTTGAATGTGGGGCCTAAATGGCAATGAAGTATCCACAAAAACACCCAAGCTTCTCACTGAATCAGATATAAAGATAGAAACTCCATCCAAGGAAATGGTTGGAGGAAGCTCATTGGCTGCATCAGAAGTAAAATCTGAGCTTCCTTCAATACTTCAGTTTTATTCACATTTAGCTGCAAACGATTAAAAGTCATCCACCTCAAGACCCCTGCACACGCTTCCTTTTCCTGTAACATTGCAGCTGCTATAGAGGATCTTAGCGGAGCAAAAAAATTGAATATCGTCTGTATAGATTCTGTGGGACACACCATAATTTCTCAGTAGAAAATACAAAGGTCTTAAATACAAATTAAACAATACAGCAGAAAGCACTGAACCCTGCGGAACCCCAGTTCTCAGCATATGAATTTTTTACACTGCATCTCCAACATGCATTTGATGCGCTCTATTTGTCAAAAAAGTTTGAATATAACAAAAGAGAGGGAACTACTACTACTACTACTTAACATTTCTAAAGCGCTACTAGGATTACGCAGCGCTGTACAATTTAACATAGAGGGACAGTCCCTGCTCAAAGAGCTTACAATCTAAAAGACAAGTGAACAGTCAGTCCGATAGGGGCACTCAAACAATCAAATTGGGGCAGTCTGGATTTACTGAACGGTAAGAATTAGGTGCCGAACGCAGCATTGAAGAGGTGGGCTTTAAGTAAAGACTTGAAGATGGGCAGGGAGGGGGCTTGGCGTAAGGGCTCAGGAAGGTTGTTCCAAGCATAGGGTGAGGCGAGGCAGAATGAGCGGAGTCTGGAGTTGGCGGTGGTGGAGAAGGGTACTGAGAGGAGGGATTTGTCCTGTGGGAGGCCGGTGAGGAGTAAGTTGCAGTACAACGAAGTACAAACTAAAGTCCAAACAAAAAAACAGCACTACGGGCCTTTAAAAATGGGACACAGTTCTTTAATGAATGAGCCTTGACAAAAAGACCCGACACGGGCCGTGTTTCGGTGACTAGCACCTGCGTCAGGGGTCACAGTGATGACGTGGAAAACTTGGGGAATAACTCAAATATATTCCTCTACAATCAGTGGCGTAGCTAGGGTAGTTGACACCCGGGGCCGGTCATTTTTTAACACCCCCCCCCACCGAAATCCAGTATTAGGCATACCGAGAATACAAAACACTCAGGACGTATAGAGCAATTCTACCATACCATAAGCAGTAATTTGTACGAGTCACACAAGGAAAAGGAATGCATCTTAAACACTACAGTGAGCACTAGAACATCAATTCACCTATTGTAAAACGAAAACAGACAGATTAGTACAGATCGTCGATCCTGCACAGTCAATGCCAACCGAAAGCCATGTCTTTTTCACAAATAGATACACCCTAATCCACTATAGAATAAGTAATCACAAACTTTCTATTTAGACAAAAATTAAACTGAACCCCCGATGCCAGACTCTGCATACAATGCAACACCACAGAAACAGAAAATGTCCTCTAGTACTGTGCAAAATATAAAGACAGCAGATGTAAATTTGAAAAAACTAACAAATACCAATCACCATTTTACAAATTAACAAATAGAAATAAAACTAATAATATCATTTTATTGGACTAATACATTTAGCTTTCAGAGGCCAAAACCTCCTTCCTCAGGTCAATTCAGTATAGTACTGTTACAGTGTCCTATCCTGACCTGAGGAAGGGGGTTTTGTTCTCTGAAAGTAAAATGTATTAAAATTAGTCCAATAAAAAGATTACCTTATTTACATGTTCTATTATAAACATTTATTAACACAGCTACAATACTACTTTATCCTAAAGCAAAAAAATAAAAATATATATTTACAGTTCGTTGTCTCTGGTTTCTGCTTTCCTCATCTTTTCACTGTCTTCCTTCTATCCAGCATCTGTCTTCGCTCTCTCTCTCTGCCATCCAGTGTCTGCCCTCTCTCTCTGCCCCTTCCATCCACTGCCCTCTCTCCCTTCCATCCACTTCTGCCCCTTCCATGCACCATCTGCCCCAGTCTGCCATCTCTCTCTCCCCGTTCCATCAACATCTGCCCTCTATCTCTGCCCCTTCCATCCACCATTTGCCCCAGTCTGCCCTCTTTCTCTCTCCCCTTCCACCCACCATCTGCCCTTTCTCTCTGCCCCTTCAATCCATCTGCCCTCCCTCTCCCATCCGTCCAGGGTCTGCCCTCCCTCACGTGCCCCCCTTACATCCAGGATCTGTCCCCTCTCTCTCTGCCCCCTCTTTTCAGCCCCCAGTTCCAGTCCCCTTCATCCACCACATGCCTTGCATCCCCCCCTTTCAGCCCCAGACCCATTCTTCCACCTGCCCCAGGCATGGACCCATTTTCCCTCCTGCCCCCTTGTCAGACCCCAGTTCCAGCTTCAGACCCCTTCTCCCATCTGAGCACTCCCCTCCCCCCCAATCCCCTTCTCCCCTCTCTGAGCACCCCTCTGAGCTCCCCCACCCTCCCCAATCCCCTTCTCCCCTCCTTGATGCTCTCCCACCCTCCCTAATCCCCTTCTCCCCCCCTTGATGCTCTCCCACCCTCCCTAATCCCCTTTAAGCACCCCTCTGAGCTCCCCCACCCCTCCCCAATCCCCTTCTCCCCTCTCTGAGCTCCCACACCCTCCCTAATCCCCTTTAAGCACCCCTCTGAGGTCCCCCACCCCTCCCCAATCCCCTTCTCCCCTCCTTGATGCTCTCCCACCCTCCCTAATCCCCTTTAAGCACCCCTCTGAGCGCCCCACCCCTCCCCAATCCCCTTCTCCCCTCTGAATCCCCCCCCGACCCGACCCGACCCGAGATCTGTTCTCCTACCCTGTCCTGCTTAAAAAAATTTTTTTTTCGAAACGCTGGACAGGCAGCGCGCCTTGCGTCTGCCCTGCTATTAAAGAAGATCTCGCTGACGTCGTCGCCCTTCCCACATTGAGTCCCGCCCCCTCTGAGGCAACTTCCTATTACCGCGAGGGCGGGCGGGACTCAGTGTGGGAAGGACGATGACGTCAGCGAGATCTTCTTTACTAGCAGGGCAGACGCGAGGCGCGCTGCCTGCCACTCTCCGGCGCTTTGAAAAAAAAATGTTAAAGGCGGAGCAGCGGGAGCGGAGCACCCCCTCACCCGATGACACCCGGGGTGGACCGCCCCCACCGCCCCGCCCTTGCTACGCCACTGTCTACAATATATTATTCCTTACCCCACGTCTCATATAGTAAAAGCTACAAAGCACTTTCACTTTCATGTACCACCTCTTTATTTATTTATTTATTTGCTTGTTGCATTTGTATCCCACATTTTCCCACCTATTTGCAGGCTCAATGTGGCTTACAATGTTCCATTATGGCATTCGCCATTTCAGAGTAGAAGTTACAGTTGGTGTTATATAGAGAATAGGTTGACATGATAAAAATAAGCAGACAGGCATAGAAAGAAACCAATCAAAATAAAGGCATATTCTTTGAGGATATTCTGAAAACCAAACTGCCTGGATGTGGCCCGAAGAATGGGTTGAGAAGCATTGGTTGAGATGGTAACACATTTTTCACATTACACCAGTGGTTTTCAACCCGGTCCTTGGGATGCACCTAGCCAGATATTCAGTGTTAACAGAATACCTGGTCTTTTTCAAACATGGGTAGACCCTCAAGTATAGAATAAGTAACCACAAACTAAACACAGAAATATGTAGACAAAAATTAAACTGAACCCCCAAGAAGTCACACTCTGCATACAGTGTAACACCAAACAATTTTGTGTGTCCCTCTGTACTGTGTAAATATTAAAAAGAGCAGTTGTTTAAATATCAAAAACTGACATATTCCAATTGCTACATTGTAAATTAACAAATACAATGAAAACAGAAAATAAGGTGATACCTTTTTTTTGGACTAAGTTACTGCAGTTTTTAACTAGTTTTCAGAGGCGAAAACATCCTTCCTTAATTTAGGACAAGCACACTAGAACAGCAGTATACTGTCCAGACCTGAAGGAGGAGATTTGACCCACAAAGCTAGTCAAAAATGTACATAAGTATTGCCATACTGGGACAGACCAAAGGTCCATCAAGCCCAGCATCCTGTTTCCAACAGTGGCCAATCCAGGTCACAAATACCTGGCAAGATCCCAAAAAAGTACAAAACATTTTATACTGCTTATCCCAGAAATAGTGGATTTTCCACATCCAATGTTTTTTTGTTACATTTGTACCCCGCGCTTTCCCACTCATGGCAGGCTCAATGCGGCTTACATATTGTATACAGGTACTTATTTGTAATAATGGTCTATGGGCTTTTCCTTTAGGAGGGCTTTAGATTTGTTAGGAACTGGGCAACATTCTGGGGAAGGGGGAGCCTATTCCGAAAGGATGGGCTCCATCTTAACCAGAGTGGGACCAGGCTGCTGGCATCGGCGTTTAAGAAGGAGATAGAGCAGCTTTTAAACTAGAAATGGGGGGAAGGCCGACAGTCGCTCAAAAGAGCATGGTTCGGGATAAGGTATCTTTCAAAGATATCACCATAACAGGGAAGATAGAGTATCCTGATAGTGAGGTTGCAAAAGAGATTGTAGTAGATCGGGTATCTTTAAATAACAATAAAAATCAGACAAAAGATTGCCAATTAATACTGTCAAGTACTAAGCATGATGTACTTAGGAACAACAAACATAGTTTGAAATGTCTATATGCGAATGCCAGGAGCCTAAGAAATAAGATGGGGGAGTTAGAATATATTGCACTAAATGAAAAATTAGATATAATAGGCATCTCTGAGACCTGGTGGAAGGAGGATAACCAGTGGGACACTGTCATACCGGGGTACAAATTATATCGTAGTGATAGGGTGAATCGGATTGGTGGAGGGGTAGCATTGTATATTAACGAGAGCCTTGAATCAAATAGATTGAAAATTCTGCAGGAAGCAAAACACTCCTTGGAATCACTGTGGATTGAAATTCCATGTGCAAAGGGGAAAAGGATAGTGATAGGAGTGTACTACCGTCCGCCTGGCCAGGACGAACAGACGGATGCGGAAATGTTAAAGGAAATCAGGGACGCAAACAAACTGGGCAACACAATAATAATGGGGGATTTCAATTACCCGCATATAGACTGGGGTAATGTAACATCTGTACACGCAAGGGACATAAGATTTCTTGATGAAATCAAGGACAGCTTCATGGAACAGCTAGTTCAGGAGCCGACAAGAGAAGGAAAAATACTAGACTTAGTCCTTAGTGGTGCTCATGATCTAGTGCAGGGGGTAACGATACGAGGGCCGCTTGATAACAGTGATCATAATATGATCGGTTTGATATTGGCATTGAAGGAAGTGAAACTAGGAAATCAAGTACGCTAGCGTTTAACTATAGAAAAGGTGATTACGACAAAATGAGAAAAATGGTGAAAAAAAGACTGAAAGGAGCAGCTCGCAGAGTAAAAAACTTGCATCAGGCGTGGATGCTGTTTAAAAACACCATCCTGGAGGTTCAGGACAAATATATTCCACGTATTAGAAAAAAGGGAAAAAAGACTAAACGTCAGCCGGCGTGGCTAAACAGTAAGATAAAGGAAATCATTAGAGCCAAAAAACAATCCTTCAGAAAGTGGAGAAGAGAACCAACTGAAAGTAACAGGATAGATCATAAGGAATGCCAAGCCAAATGCAAAGCGGAGATAAGGAGGGCAAAAAAGGAATTTGAGAAGAAATTAGCGTTGGAAGCAAAAATACATAGTAAAAACTTTTTTAGATACATTAAAAGCAGGAAACCGGCCAAAGAGTCGGTTGGGCCGCTGGACGAAAATGGTGTTAAAGGGGCGATCAAGGAGGACAAAGCCGTAGCGGAGAAATTAAATGAATTCTTTGCTTCGGTCTTCACCGAGGAGGATTTGGGGGGGACACCGGTGCCGGAAAGAATATTTGAAGCGGGGGAGTCGGAGAAACTAAACAAATTCTCTGTAACCTTGGAGGATGTAATGGGTCAGTTCAGCAAGCTGAAGAGTAGTAAATCACCGGGACCTGATGGTATTCATCCCAGAGTATTAATAGAACTAAAAAATGAACTTGCGGAGCTACTGTTAGAAATATGCAATCTGTCCCTAAAATCGAGTGTAATACCGGAAGACTGGAGGGTAGCCAATGTTACTCCGATTTTTAAGAAAGGTTCCAGAGGAGATCCGGGAAATTATAGACCGGTGAGTCTGACGTCGGTGCCGGGCAAGATGGTGGAGGCTATTATTAAGAATAAAATTGCAGAGCATATACAAAAACATGGACTGATGAGACAAAGTCAGCACGGATTTAGTGAAGGGAAGTCTTGCCTCACCAATCTAATGCATTTTTTTGAGGGGGTAAGCAAACATGTGGACAATGGGGAGCCGGTTGATATTGTATATCTGGATTTTCAGAAGGCGTTTGACAAAGTGCCGCACGAAAGACTCCTGAAGAAATTGCAGAGTCATGGAATCGGAGGTAGGGTATTATTATGGATTAAGAACTGGTTGAAAGATAGGAAGCAGAGAGTAGGATTGCGTGGCCAGTATTCTCAGTGGAGGAGGGTAGTTAGTGGGGTCCCGCAGGGGTCTGTGCTGGGTCCGTTGCTTTTTAATGTATTTATAAATGACCTAGAGATGGGAATAACTAGTGAGGTAATTAAATTCGCCGATGACACAAAATTATTCAGGGTCGTCAAGTCGCAGGAGGAATGTGAACGATTACAGGAGGACCTTGCGAGACTGGGAGAATGGGCGTGCAAGTGGCAGATGAAGTTCAATGTTGACAAGTGCAAAGTGATGCATGTGGGTAAGAGGAACCCGAATTATAGCTACATCTTGCAAGGTTCCGCGTTAGGAGTTACGGATCAAGAAAGGGATCTGGGTGTCGTCGTCGATGATACGCTGAAACCTTCTGCTCAGTGTGCTGCTGCGGCTAGGAAAGCGAATAGAATGTTGGGTGTTATTAAGAAGGGTATGGAGTCCAGGTGTGCGGATGTTATAATGCCGTTGTATCGCTCCATGGTGCGACCGCACCTGGAGTATTGTGTTCAGTACTGGTCTCCGTATCTCAAAAAGATATAGTAGAATTGGAAAAGGTACAGCGAAGGGCGACGAAAATGATAGTGGGGATGGGACGACTTTCCTATGAAGAGAGGCTGAGAAGGCTAGGGCTTTTCAGCTTGGAGAAGAGACGGCTGAGGGGAGATATGATAGAAGTGTATAAAATAATGAGTGGAATGGATCGGGTGGATGTGAAGCGACTGTTCACGCTATCCAAAAATACTAGGACTAGAGGGCATGAGTTGAAGCTACAGTGTGGTAAATTTAAAACGAATCGGAGAAAATTTTTCTTCACCCAACGTGTAATTAGACTCTGGAATTCATTGCCGGAGAACGTGGTACGGGCGGTTAGCTTGACGGAGTTTAAAAAGGGGTTAGATAGATTCCTAAAGGACAAGTCCATAGACCGCTATTAAATGGACTGGAAAAATTCCTCATTTTTAGGTATAACTTGTCTGGAATGTTTTTACGTTTGGGGAGCGTGCCAGGTGCCCTTGACCTGGATTGGCCACTGTCGGTGACAGGATGCTGGGCTAGATGGACCTTTGGTCTTTCCCAGTATGGCACTACTTATGTACTTATGTACTTATGTACTAAGCCGTCCAAACCTTTTTAAACTCTGCTAAGCTAACCGCAACGAATTCCAGAGTTTAATTACAAGTTGAGTGAAGAAAGATTTTCTCCGATTCGTTTTAAATTTACTACTTTGTAGCTTCATCGCATGCCCCCTAGTCCTAGTATTTTTGGAAAGAGTAAATAGAGGCTTCACTTCTACCCATTCAACTCCACTCATTATTTTATAGACCTCTATCATATTTCCCCTCAGTCGCCTTTTCTGCAAGCTGAAGAGCCCTAGCCACTTTAGCTTTTCCTCATAGGGAAGTCGTCCTCATAGGGAAGTCGTCCCATCACTTCTCTGCACCTTTTCTAATTCCACTATATCTTTTTTGAGATGCGGCGACCAGAATTGAACACAATATTTGAGGTTCGATCGCACCATGGAGTGATACAAAGGCATTATAACGTCTTCAGTTTTGTTTTCCATTCCTTTGCTAATAATACCTAACATTCTATTCTATTTGCTTTCTTAGCTGCAGCAGCACACTGAGCAGAAGGTTTCAACGTATCATCATTGACAACACCTAGATCCCTTTCTTGGTCTGTGACTCCTAATGTGGAACCTTGCATGGCGTAGCTATAATTTGGGTTCCTCTTTCCCACATGCATCACTTTGCTCTTGCTCACATTAAACGTCATATAAAGTCCAATAAAAAGTGTCAGCTTATTTTCTTTTATTTATATGTATTAACTTTTTAAACTGGAATAACACAGCTACCACATGTGGATAAAGGTGAGCCGGTTGATGTAGTGTATCTAGATTTTAAGAAAGCTTTTGATAAAGTTCCTCATGAGAGACTCCTGAGAAAAATAGAGTCATGGGATAGTAGGCAAGGCTCTGGTGTGGATTAGGAATTGGTTACTGGACAGAAAACAGAGGGTAGGGTTAAATGGTTATTTTTCACAATGGAGAAGAGTGAACAGTGGAGTGCCGCAGGGATCTGCACTGGGACCGGTACTATTTAACATATTTATAAATAATATGGAAATCGGAATGACGAGTGAAGTGATCAAATTTACAGATGATTCAAGCGGATTCGAGTGGAGGAGTGGCCTAGTGGTTAGGGTGGTGGACTCTGGTCCTGGGGAACTGAGGAACTGAGTTCAATTCCCACTTCAGGCACAGCTCCTTGTGACTCTGGGCAAGTCACTTAACCCTCCATTGCCCCAGGTACAAGTAAGTACCTGTATATGTAAGCCGCATTGAGCCTGCAATGAGTGGGAAAACGCGGGGTACAAATGTAACTAAAATAAAATAAAAAAAATTTAAGGTTGTTAAAACACATGCGGACTGTGAAATATTGCAGGAAGACCTTAGGAAATTGGAAGACTGGGTGTCCAAATGGCAGATGAAATTTAATGTGGACAAATGCAAGGTGATGCACATTGGAAAGAATAATCCGAATCATAGTTACCTGATGCTAGGGTCCACCTTGGGAGTTAGCGCTCAAGAAAAAGATCAGGGTGTCATTGTAGATGAAATGCTGAAATCTGCTCAGTGTGCAGAGGCGGCAAAAAAAGCAAACAGGATGCTAGCAATTATTAGGAAAGGGATGGTAAATAAGACCAAAAATACTATAATGCCTTTGTATAGCTCCATGGTGCGTCTGCACCTTGAGTATTGCGTTCAGTTCTGGTCACTATATCTCAAAAAAAGATATAGTGGAATTAAAAAAGGTTCAAAGAAGAGCAACTAAAATGATAAAGGGGATTGAACTCCTCTTGTACGAGGAAAGGCTAAAGAGGTTAGGGCTCTTCAGCTTGGAAAAGAGATGGTGGAGAGGAGGTCTTCACAATCCTGAGTGGTGTAGAATGAGTAGAAGTAAATCAATTTTTTACTCATTCCAAAAGTGCCAAGACTAGGGGACATTCGAGGAAGTTACATGGAAATACTTTAAAAACAAATAGGAGGAAATATTTTTTCTCTCAACGAATAGTTAAGCTCTGGAACTCTTTGCCAGAGGAGCAGTGGCGTAGCCAGAAGGCAATTTTTGTGTGGGCCAACAGGTTGGATGGATGGGCACTAGAAAAACACCCGCCAGCTGATATGCCCTGGCCTGCCCATGCCCCTACTCCTACCGCACACCTACCCAACTCCCAATAACTTCAATGGGAGTAGCAGTGCTGGCATCGGTGGCTGCAGACCACATTGAGAGCTAGGGGAAATATAAGAGGGTGCACTCTTCATCCTCCACTGAGCCACAGTCCAACACACATATGTTTCCCCCAAATATGCCCTAAATATTACAGTGGGGCCCTAAAATATCAATACATCAAGAAAACTGAACTACTACTACTACAAGTACTATAGAATACTACATAGAAAACTGATGCTTACAGAATACTTTGGTCACACATACAGAACACAAATGCCAAATACAGAATAAGTGACCACAAACCCTAAACAAATTCAATCAAAATCCCAAGAGGCCAGACCTTGCATTTTCTCTTATACTGTGCAAAATATGATCGCACATGCAAGAGAAAGTGTTAGGGGAGGTACAACTAGGGCAACTGCGTTTGACCCCCTAGCCAGAGAGAACCCCAGGCCAGCTGGAAGCTGAAGAAGGTGCAGCCTGTTAGTAAGCTTTGGAGTTCCCTCCTAAATATCTGCCTTGGGCCCCAGCCATATCTAACACCAGCTCTGGCAGGATGTATATTTCAAATCTGACATATTCTAGTCACAAAATAGAAAAACAAAATTATTTTTTCTACCTTTTGTTGTCTGCTCATTTTTTTTTCCAAGTCATGTTGGTCCCAGGCTCTGGTTTCTATATCCTTCTGTCTTCTCTTAACTCACTCACCAAGGTCTCATGTCCATTTGATATTTCCACTCTCTCTCCATGTCCACTATCCATCTTCTTCCATCTCTGTACCTCTATCTTCCTCCATGTTTAGTATCTCCCTTTCTCTGTGTCCCTATATTTATCTGTCCAACTTCTCCCCTCTCTTTGTCCCCAGTGCCAATATATCTCTACCCTCTCTGACCCTACCCCATCCAGCTTCTCTTCCTCTCACTCCCTCCCCTTTCCAGCATCTGGTTTGGTTGCTTGAGTCTCTGTCGGCCCACCCACCCTGCCCTCCCTTCCTCCCTCACGCTGTAGGTTTAGTATTTGTTCCCTTTTCCTTCATCTCCTTGGTCTGGTATGTCTGTTTCCCTTCCCTCCCTCCATGTGCTGTATCAGCAGTTCTCTCTCTTCCCTCCAGTTCTACTCCCCCTCTTCCTCCAGCAGCGCTCTCCCTTCCATCCAGATCCCCTTCTCCTCTTCCTCCCACATCCAGCAGCTCTCTCCAGTCCCCTCCTCCTCTTCCTCCCATCTCCAGCAGCTCTCTCCCTTCCCTCCAGTCCCTTCTTCCTCTTCCTCCCTTGTCCAGCAGCTCTCCAGCCCCTTCCTCCTCTCCCTCCCATGTCCAGCAGCTCTCTCCCTTCCATCCAGTCCTCTCCTCCTCTTCCTCCCATGTCCAGCAGCTCTCTCCCTTCCCTCCAGTCCCTTCCTTCTTTTCCTCCCACCTCCAGCAACTCTCTCCCTTCCATTCAGATCCCCTCCTCCTCTTCCTCTCACATCCAGTAGCTCTCTCCCTTCCCTCCAATCTCCTTCCTCCCACAAGTCCAACTCTGGCAAAACTATCCCTTCCCTCCAGCCCCCCATCTCCCTCCAAAAGTCCAGCACTTACTTTAGTTCTGCCCTCCAGGCCCACCCATCCAACATCCTTCTCTCGCTGTCGCTGCCTTTTCTCCCGTGTCTCCGGGTACGGTCATCTGGGAGGCAGTGTTGCCTGCTGCCCTGAAATTCTTCTCCCCAGGCTCCGCTGCCTCAGTCCCTGCATTCTTTTTTTCGCCCGTCGCACAGCGCTGCCATTCAAACAGGCAGCTCCGCTCCCCTTTGCCATGTCCATCTGGCCCTCTCTGATGCACTTCCTGTTTATGTAGGGCCAGATAGACGCGGTAGGGGGGAGTGGAGCTGCCTGTGTGAATGGCAGCGCTGCGCGACAAGGGAATAAAAAGAATGCAGGGACCGCGGCAGCGGAGCCTGGGGAGAAGAAGAATTTCAGGGCAGGCAGGCAGGCAACGCTGAACACTGCCTTCTGGACGGCAGTACCTGGAGCCGCATGAGAAAAGACAGTGACAGCAAGTGAAGGATGTTGGATGGGCAGGGCCTGGAGGGAAAGTGGCTGGGCCTGGGCCCGTCCAGGCCCACCCATGGCTACGCCCCTGCGGAGGAGGTGGTAACAGCAGTTGGCGTAATCTGGGTTTAAAAAAAAAGGTTTGGATAAATTCCTGGAGGAAAGGTCCATAGTCTGCTATTGAGACAGACATGGGAAGCAACTGCTTGCCCTGGGATTCGTAGAATGGAGTGTTGCCACAATTTGGTTTTCTTCCAGGTACTTGTGACTTGACTTGGCCACTGTTTGGAAAACAGGATACTGGGCTAGATGGGCCATTGGTGTGACCCAATATGGCTACTCTTATGTTCTTATGTACTTTATCCTAAATCAAAAGTAAGTTTTGTTTTTCTACCTTTGCTGTCTGGCCATTTAATTTTTTAAATTGTGTTGGCCCCAGTCTCTGGTTACTGCTTTCCTATCTTCTTTTAATTCTCTTTCCAAGGGTCTCCTTTTTTCTCTACTTCTGTCCTCACCTCCTCCACTACATCCAACTCAAGCACTGATCTGTTCCTTTCAGCTTGCTTCTGGTTTTTTCTGCCTATCCATTCATAATATCCAGACTTCAGTCTCCCTCTTAAACATCTACTTACAGCTTTCCATTTCTTTCTCTCACTATGGCCCTGCCATTCTCTTTCCTCTTACTCCCCAGTCTTCTACTAACTCTTTCCTCTCTCCCACTGCCATCCAGCATCTTCTCTCTCTACTCCTGCAGTCCAGCATCTTCTATTTCTCCCTCCCTCCTATGATCATCCAGTATCTCCTCTCGTCTCTCTCTCCCCTGCCATCCCCCTGCATAGCCTTTCCTGTCTTTCTTTCTCCCCTGCAATCCAGCATCCCCTTTTCTCTCTCTCCCCCTGCTAGCCATTATCCCCCCCTTTCTCTATTCCCTCTCTCCCCCATCCAGTATCTCCTCTCTATCTCTCCCCTACACCTACCATCCAGCATTGCCCCTGGCATGCAACATTGCCCATCTTTTCCTCTCCCCTCCACCATTCAGCATTGCCTTGTGTTTTTCTCTCTCCACATTTCCAGCATTGCCCTCTCTCCCCCCCCCCCAATTAAATACTTCTGTCTCTCCTTCCCTCTCCCCCACCATCCAGCATTACCTGTTTATTTGTATCTCTTCCCCTGGCATGCAGCACTGCCCCTGTCTCCCCCCTGCACCATTCAGCATTGCTACTGCCTATCTCTCTTCTCCCATCTAGCTTTGCCCCTCTCCCTGTCCTATGCAGTATTTGCCATCTGGCTGTCTCTCTCTCTCTCCAGCCCATCCAGCATTGCCTCCCTCTGGCATGCAGCACTGCCCCTTTTTTTCTCCCCTCCCCCCCCCCCCCCACAACCTTTAGCATTACTCATGCCACTCTTCCTCCATCCACAATTGCCCCTCAGCTCTCTCTTACGCTCTCCAGCACATCCAGCATTGCCTATATCTCTCTCCTCCCCCTATCCAGTATTCCACCATCCCCCATCTAACATTGCCCTGTTCTCTATCTTTCTCTCCTCCTATCCAGTCTTGCTCATTTCTCTTGCCCTTCCTACCTATTCTGTCTTACCATTTATCTCTTCCTCCTCTTTCATCCACTACCATCATGCAGCACAATGTCCCTCTTGTTGCACCTCATGAGATCTGTGCTAATAAACAACCAAGGCAGAGGTGTGGGAATGCATCTCTCTGCCTGCCGCTACTGCTTCTTGTGCCTGTCCCAGTTTACCTCAGAGGAGGCAGGACTGGGACAGGAAACGGTAGCGGCAGGCAGAGAACAGCAGTCCCATGCCTCTGCCTTAGTTTTATTAGGATGATCCTAAAAAAATAGATGGGAAAGCAGTCCACTAGTCCCAGTAAAATGGAAGATGAAGAAGCAGACATGGTGGAAGATGAACTTATAAGTATTTATTGTAGAGAGCAGGTAAAAGGATGCCTGACACGACCATGTTTCGCCCAGCAGGGCTGCTTCAGGGGTGATATAATACTAATAAACATATAAAAACACAAGTTAATCAAATTGCAAACCAAATATATCAATAATTATAAACAAACTAGTGGAACCATGCCTGTTTCCTCAACAATGAAACGGGCCCTAGGAAGGCTGTCATGTAAGCTTTTTTTTCTCTCTCCCCTGCCCTCCCCTCCATGTCCAGCGATTCTTCCCTCCCCTCCCAGTCCAGCGATTCTTCTCTTCCATGCCCTCCCATCCGTGTCCCGCGATTCTCTCCTCTACTGTCCTCCCATCCCATCCATGTCCATCAATTCTCCTCCCCTCCCCTTCCCTTCCCCTCCCTCCTCTCGATGTCCCGCGATTCTTCCCTCCCCTCGATGTGTACCTGAACGTTCTCTGGCTGGCTGGCGCTGGCTTCTGTTCCATTTGTAGCATCCCTCCTGACGTCAGCTCGCCTCCAGCATTCCCTTCCCTCTCACAGCCCTCTGACATCATTACGTCTTGAAGCGAGGGCGGGACAGTGAAGGGGAATGGAACGCTGGAGGCTGGCTGACGTCTGGGGATGTTACGAACCCAGACAGACAGCCAGCCATGGAACTTTGGAGGTGCAAATTATTTTATAGGATAATTAAAACCATATTAACATAAAATCAAAATGAAATTAATACTTAAACTGGTCAATAAGTACATACCAACATAAATATTATAAATACATGTAAAAAGAGTCTGGAAACCAGTTATGATGTTCATACATAAATAACTGTACATCAACAATTATATAAATAAAAAATGCTGACTGAAAACATTATAAAACCCAAATAAAAAAGCTTATATATACTTAGTAACATGCATATAAAAATACAAAGAACTACTACTACTACTACTTGACATTTCTAAAGTGCTACTAGGGTTACGCAGCGCTGTACAATTTAACATAGAAGGACAGTCCCTGCTCAAAGGAGCTTACAATCTAAAGGACAAATGTATAGTCAGTCAAGAAAGTATATAAGGGGCCATTTGTGGGGTTCTTACCCCTCAAGGTGTTATCCTTTCACTTTCCCCAGTGAATGAAAGGGAAGGGAGATGCAGTGGGTCCGGGAAATGTTGCGGTTAGGGTTCCCCAAGCTTCTTATAGGGGGTGCCTATGCCTCTGGCATTCTAAACGTTTATAGTGATAGTAGTCGTTTATATAGTGCTTCTGCTCACACACTTACATTGTATGGACATTCAGAACTCCAACTGCATATTATACAGAGGTAAATAGATTTTTACATTAGAGCAAAATTTAAAACTCAGGGTGCATATTATACACAAGATAATCTAATAAACCAATTCTTTCCATGGCATCAGCTTTGGTACTGCTTTGAAAGGGGTCTTATCCGGCACACATCAACATGTATGACAAATGCTAGAGGTCTGAACTATGTAGTTGATGTATAGAACTGAGAAAAGGGAAAGCCAGGGCTCAAATCCTGCTTCTCTCACTGATAATCATTGCAACCTTGAAAAAGTAAATTCACCCTTAGTTATATTCCCTCTATGGCTGTCTCCCAGTATGAAACAGTGCACATATAGGACTCAATTTTGTAAATGGTGTCCAAATTCAAGTTGCACTGTGACCATTGCCAGGACTTTGAACTATTTCCACATTAGTTTTACGTTTGATATATTTTATTCAGCAGTGTTACTATTGAGAATTCGGTGCCTTCATATTCCTTGGACCCCTGCTGCAGGCTGTGTAGCCAAAACACCGTGACCTTGTTGGGTCACTTGTTTCACATGTTTTTTCTCCACCCTCTTTTGTTTGCTGTTTTGTTTTCTGGAGTTTTGGACTTCTCACCTTTGTTGGTACTCATCTTGAGCTACCAGTGAAAAGGCAGAGCTACATCCCAACAAGTGTCCTTCTCCGTGTTTTGGCTGTAACTCAAGTATGCTCAGTGGTTGAGGATAGACTGACACTGTGCATCAAGGCAGAAAGCTCCAACCTCTGCCAATTAGAGTGGGCTTTTGTATCACTTGTTTCACTGGCTTCATAAGCTGAAAGTGTGGCAGCACCCCTTGGTGCACCCTATGTTGTACACACTGCTAGAAGTTGTCATCTATCTCTTCACCAACTTTGTGTTGTAATGGCATGGCCTCTGAACCCCAATAAAATGAAGGATTGCCTGTTCTGTTTGATCAGGGAGGCAAAGTGAGAAATAAGAAAACATTGGTGAAGGGCTGTCAGAATTCAAAAGACAATAAGGGTAGACGAAAGACAAAAGATGCAATAGGGGAGCCACAAGTTTGGAGTGGAGGCTGTCTTTGAACAATTACTCTGAGAAAAAAAGAAAACAAAGCAGGCGGACATCATCGGTCTCCTCTGCATTGCTTATGGATCTAGCCAAGAGTTTGGCCCTGCTTGTCAGGCACCTAGTTGGCTTTGTGCTACATCTTCTCTTCTTTAACATTTAACAGGTAAGGTGAGTTACAGCAGTACTTCTTACTAACAGTTAACCATTTAAACATTACATACTTAAAAAAAAGTTGAGTCAAAAATAACCCCAAAAATGAGAACAATGGAAAAAAAAAAAGGCAATTGAAAATAGTACACTACAGGACTGACACTCAAATTTATTGAAACCACAATGAGGTGCAGTAATAAAAAAAACTCCTGACAATCATGTGCACCCTAGGTTATTAGTAATATTGCATGTGAACTCTTATTTATATTCTCCTTTATGGCTGTATGCCAGCATCCAACAGAGCACATATAGAACTCATCCCAATGTGTTTCCAATGTTAATTTAAGGTTACCAACTTCATTTTATGGATTCCAGTTCTCTAGCTTCTCCATCTAGGGGACACTCAAGGAAGTTACATGTAAATACTTTTAAAATAAATAGGAGGAAATATTTTTTCACTCAAATAGTTAAGCTCTGGAACTTGCTGCTGGAGTTGGTGATAACAGCAGTTGGCATATCTGGGTTTAAAAAAGGGGTGGATAAATTCCTGGAGGAAAGGTCCATAGTCTGCTATTGAGCCAGACATGGGAAGCAACTGCTTGCCTGGGATTTGTAGTATGGAGTGTTGCCACAATATTATTTATTGCATTTGTATCCCACATTTCCCCACCTCTTTGCAGGCTCAATGTGGCTTACAATACATCATGGATAGTGGAAATAAGAAGAGAATAGACACATTTGGTATTACAGAAGGATTTTGGGTTGCATAATAATGGAATACATGATAGTAATATAACAGAAGGCATTATTAAACATTTCTGGATATATTTGGGGAGTTTCACATGTGTTGATCTTTGTGGTATATGGGTTTCTTCCAAGTACTTGTGACTTTAGCTTGGCCACTGTTGGAAACAGGATACTGGCTAAATGGACCATTGGTCTGACCCAGTATGGCTATTCTTATGTTCTTATGTAAAAGAGTCTGAAATAACTGTACCAACAGCTCTGAAGTGTTACCATATAATACATGGAAAAACCAAACAGTCTTAAAGTCAATGCGTGGAGAACACATGATGCTTTGAGTGGGGCAGTCGTGTTTCTGTCTCATTCCGGAGGTCCCCCGCTGTTCTCCATTCATTTCATGGTGTTCTGTGCTTTAATCATGGGGCAGTACATTTTTATAGTGGTGGGACTATTGGATGGACAAATTTAACACCAAAGCTGGATCACCTTTTAACAATGCATTTGGAACAGTGGCTTCTGAAAAAACTGCCCCTACCCCACCTTAAGGACCAGTTTAGTTTGGAGTGCGCTCATAGACTCCACTCGGCCCTGAGTGATAATCTCAAGAATCTCCCTCAATTAGGCCCACAAGATGGAATTGTTCTGTAATGGTAATCAGTTTATTATTGAAATATGTAGCATGATATTTTGCTGGATCATATATAACACTATAAAAAATACAGCTTTGAGATCAGCTAGCCTGAATTTCATCTCCCCTTTCCCTGGGGACTTCTGATAGCAGGACTAGTTAATTACAAACACTTAACAGAGACAAAAAGGTACTGTGCTTCAAAGAGAAATAAAACTCTCTCTGCCCTCCCACCTAAAAAGACTGAACAAAAGCATGACTAAGGTGGATACTTGAAGAATCACATAGACATCTCCACCAGCAGACAGATAGTCTGGAGAAGGCATAACTCCAGCTATTGATAACAAAGACTTCAGAGGGGAAACCATAAACAAAACATCTGCCTGTCATCAGAGGTATACCTGCCCCTCCCATCAACTATCAGACAAATGGACGCCAGGACATCTGCAGATCATGTGAACAGACTACAATAACCATAAACCCTTGCAAGTTATCCAGTGTAAACCAGGAAGCAGGTGCTGGGACTCTGTGATCATATCCTCCTGCAGCTTGCAAGATATAAAAGCAAAAGCTGTTTCCCCAAGATTCAGATTCTCTCTTCAGCTGCAAGCAACTCAGATCCACTCACTGCAGAAGCCCTGCTCCTGTCCTGACCATGTGCTCATCAATCAGCTGGACCACAGCATGCTTGTAACAAGGACTTGTAAGTTAACCTACCTGCTACTTGTTTCTATTTTATGCACAAATTCTCTTAAGATCCTTTTAAAAAAACCTACCTCTCGTGTGCAATTGCATATTAAATCAACCTCATGAAGCTAAAAATACGGTCTCTTTGTGTTCTGAGTATGTGGTATCTTTTATATATTCTTAATTTAATTTATTGCAATTATCACCTTTGGTGATTGGTGGAGACATTAATATACTAAAACTTATAAATACAGCGCCTGCTCTTAAATTATAAACAGTAGCAAGTGCTCTAGAGCTCTTTCCCCCAAGATAAATCATTTCTTGTAACATATATTTAATGGTGGAGAATTGCGCGCAGAGTTATTGTGCACAAAGTAGCAGTGTTCTTAAATTAAATTTTTGTATTTTGCTGCTTTATAGAGAACTGAGTATCAGGTTTCATTAATTAAATTTCCAATTGATTCAAAATGTTATGCTGGATGGATGTTTGGTCTTATTTAGGTACTTATGCACTCATGTACTTTATGTATTTTATAATCAAATCTTCAGGCATGCTCTGGCATAAAATAAAAACCAATTTTGCAGTTTTTTTTGAGGAGGACATAGATAACCCCACTTTGCCTAAGCAATGCGTAGAATCCTCTGGCCCTAATCCTTGGACCCATAATGTAACTGATGATATTTCCACCCCCTCTGATATTGAAACAAAATATGATTTATATTCAATTAAGTCAGGGAGCAAGAGGAATTCTGCCTGTCTCTGGTTAATGTGGACCATATATACGAAAGCCTTAAGGGAACATGCAGAATTGAATGAGAAGTTACTAGCCAAAGAGAGAGAATGCATGCAGGTAGACACAGAAAAGGATTTTCTAACCACGATGGCTAGTTGCTTAAATGATCAATTAGACACCCTTAGAATACAGGTGCAATGGCAGGCAGCACAGGAGACTAAAATGAAAGCCCAAATTCTAGCTTTAGAAATGCAGGCCAGCCAAGTTCCAGGTTTGAAGCATTTAATCAGGGAATTAACACTGCAGATGCCCCCTATAGATGAGAATATTGATCATGTACAGGATTTACATCTGCAGGGCTTGTCAGCCATTACAGGTCTCCCATGTGCCCCTCCAGACCCAAATACAGCTCCAGCCATGCCTGTTTCAGCTATGGTAACAGTATCACAGTCCACACCCGTAGCAGGAGGTTCAACTAGAACCATTAGTTCCCAGACCCCCTCACAGCATCCAAAACCTCAGCACATATATGCACAACCTGTTGTGCAGTCTAATTTAAATGCTCATGAAGGTAAGCCTCCAGTTAAATGTTCAGCTCCTCAACACACAGATGCACAGCCTGGGCTGCATTCTGATCTAAGCTCCCATAAAGGTAAACCTCTAATAAGAGAATCAGCTCCTCAGTATGTAGCTACGGAAAACCGCCAGCAAGCATGTGACATTTTTAAACCTCATGGGGAGAATCTTTCATATTGGGAAAATAAACCCACTAGTACCCTTGCTGCAAGAGCCTTGTAGATATTGCAGATAGCTAACAATAACAAGAGAAATTTGCCACCAGATAAGGAGAAACCTATAACTGCAGGTCCTACCGTGCCAGACACTGACATATTCTCAGGCCTCCTTGAAATGTATTTCAAGAAAAATGAGGAGACGCATCCAGCCTGGACTGGACTTCTCCACAGTGTGACCCACTCTGCAGATGGCAGTGAAATCCATGTGGTTGATTTTTAGTATAGGTTGGACAGGAAAATAGAAAAGTTTTGCTATTAACCTTTGATACACTGTAAAGAATTTAAAATGTAGTTGCTATTGTTCTTTGAATGTGTAAGAATTAATAATGTCTCTTTGCAATAAGTCAGATTTAAAATGTCTCTCTGTGATAGCTTCTGTTGTAATTTGTTTTGTAATATTGTTTAAGGATTTAGAATGTCTTTTTCTGATGAGAGACTCCCAACTGGAGTTGAAGCTAAATACTGGGTAAGAAGTTTTAAAATTGCCTCTTTCCAATAAGTAACTCCCACTTGAGCTGAAACTTAATATTGTGCTTTAATGTGAATTAACAAGATATGCTTATTTTTATAGAAAAGAAACTAAAGCTTAAGAAAATAAAGCCTGTCTGCACACTGCTTGCATACTATGGTCTAAGATTATGGGAAGGAACTGTGAACAAGAGAGGGATCCCCCACCAGAACCGGAGAGCCATATGACCTGCTAAATTAATGTGAAAGTGTTTTTTCTTTCTGTCTTTTTTAGAGATCGAGTTCCTACTTATGAGATAATGATATTTTTTATGGTGCTAATAATTAATACATACATGGCTATCTCAGATACCTGTTCTACATTTTAAAATAGATCTATGCCTCTTCTACATTTTTAAATGAATAGATCTATACCTGTTCTACTTACGAGATAGTGACATGTATAATTTTGGTAATTGTTGCTTATTTCTAAATGAATGAAACTGCGGTGGTAATCCAAGTGGATGCCACATGTGCTGCTTTTTGCTGCTTTTGTGCTTTTTGTGCTTTATTTGCAGGTTAAGCTCAATCCTGGATCTGGAATGGACGATCAGAGACCTAACGGCCTAATAGAGTTCTTTGTTTGTTTGTCATGTGGTCTCCATGTTACATGTTTGTTTTATGTTATGGGGTACCCAAGAAACTATACACAGACATTCATAGACCCTCCCTACTAACAGCCCCCCCCATTAGTTCACATTGTACCATGTCCTTGTCCAAGAAAGAAAAAAAAAAGAGACCATTTTCACTGGCAGAAAAGATACAGAACGTTTATTATACAAGCTATGGCTCACATATAATGTCTTTTACTAATTGCTATCTAAGGTTATATATTCACATGTGTATATTTGAAAATATGAGCAAAAGTTTCTCTTTACATGATCCACCAGATACAGTCGGTATAGTGAATGTTTCTAACCTTTTTACTTTATTCTACATCACAGCCGGTACGTACAAAATGCTCTCTCTGGAATGAAATATTGGCTGTGTGCAAAGCACAATTGACATATCTTTTCTAAATTCTTTACAACATTAAACACATGAGTATTGTCTATTAAGTTGCTACATTAAACACTGCTAAAGCAGATAAATATGGTAACCTTTTACCACAAAAGTAGAGGCTGACAAATGCGCAAACCAATAGGGAGATAATAATTATCTCCCTATTGGTTTGCGCATTTGTCAGCCTCTACTTTGCTGTTTTGCTTTGACTTTCCGTGGAGGCTCCTCCTGTCTTCTTGGATTTGCATTTAACCTTTTACCACACTCATTACCCATAAATAGTTTCTCTCTGAAAAAAAAAGTTTCTCTCTGAAAAGTATTTCATGGTACTATACCATGACTCTGTTTTTATTTGGTCAATGATTAAGTAAATATTAATGCATAGGATTGATAGGAATAATTATTTTGTGTGTAATAGTAACCTAGGAAATTACTATTATAATTGCATACATATGTCTTTCTTATTTCTAATGAAACAGTAGTATAGCAGTTCCATATTACCATTCTTGTTTCTGTATTAGAACTATCTGTCCTTCTATTATTGCTAATGATGTACTGTTCATAGTAAGTGATTTTAGTAATTACAGACCAATGCTGCAGTGTTTCCAATGATTTATCCATACACACCCCTGAACTACCACCAATTCCCTTAGATGTTATTGCTATTAATACATCAGTTAGCCTCTGCAATAGAGAATATAGGGAAACATTCACAGAGTATTTTTCCTTGGAATGTCAAACGCTGAGAATAGTGACTGAATAGATTGTTCCACCCCATTGCGGTGGTATAAATTGGTCAATTGCGCACTCTCATGCTATTGATTTGGCTAGCATACTGGCTAAGATATCATGTGGCATCAACCTACGCCCCTGAGCAGGTGACACAAAAAGAGATGGTCTCTGGGAAATAGAGCAAGGTGACGCTTGTGTGGCTGAAGTCATATAAAGTGTACTTGCAATCCTATTTTAAACCAGAGCAAAGTCATACTCTGCCACCTGACTGAATGGAAGTCTAATGAAACTGATGATAGATGGCCACAGAAAACTTAACCCTAGCAGCCTAAATGTAAGTCATGAGTAAACAAAAGTAATAATGATGAGTCTTTTTGCTTATAACAGTCATATTCCAGCTAAGGACATATTCCAAGATTCATAGTGACATGACATAGTAGATGACGGCTGGAAAAGACCTGCACAGTCCAGTCTGTTCACTGTCCACTATCAAGAGATTCACCTCTTCCAATACACATGCCCATGTAAACAGTTCAGTATCTTTGCTATTATTCTTTTGAATTATGCTACTGTATTAGGTTAGAGTTAAGGTTTTTTTTTTTGTAGCCTTTATAGTTTATTTTTATGGTTCTTCGCTCCAAATTTTATGTTAATATTTGTCACTTAGAACCAAGAGAGGGAATGTAATGGTATCAGTTTATTATTGAAATATGTAGCATGATATTTTGCTGGATCATATATAACAATATAAAAATACAGCTTTGAGATCAGCTAGCCTGAATTTCATCTCCCCTTTCCCTGGGGACTTCTGATAGCAGGACTAGTTAATTACAAACACTTAACAGAGACAAAAAGGTACTGTGCTTCAAAGAGAAATAAAACTCTCTCTGCCCTCCCACCTAAAAAGACTGAACAAAAGCATGACTAAGGTGGATACTTGAAGAATCACATAGACATCTCCACCAGCAGACAGATAGTCTGGAGAAGGCATAACTCCAGCTATTGATAACAAAGACTTCAGAGGGGAAACCATAAACAAAACATTTGCCTGTCATCAGAGGTATACCTGCCCCTCCCATCAACTATCAGACAAATGGACGCCAGGACATCTGCAGATCATGTGAACAGACTACAATAACCATAAACCCTTGCAAGTTATCCAGTGAAAAACCAGGAAGCAGGTGCTGGGACTCTTGTGATCATATCCTCCTGCAGCTTGCAAGATATAAAAGCAAAAGCTGTTTCCCCAAGATTCAGATTCTCTCTTCAGCTGCAAGCAACTCAGATCCACTCACTGCAGAAGCCCTGCTCCTGTCCTGACCATGTGCTCATCAATCAGCTGGACCACAGCATGCTTGTAACAAGGACTTGTAAGTTAACCTACCTGCTACTTTGTTCTATTTTATGCACAAATTCTCTGTTCTAAGATCCTTTAAACAAAAACCTACTTCTCGTGTGCAATTGTATATTAAATCAACCTTCTGGAAGCTAAAAATAAGGTCTCTTTGTGTTCTGAATATGTGGTATCTTTTATATATTCTTAATTTAATTTATTGCAATTATCACCTTTGGTGATTGGTGGAGAAATTAATATCCTAAAACTTATAAATATAGCGCCTGCTCTTAAATTATAAACAGTAGCGAGTGCTCTAGAGCTCTTTTCCCCAAGATAAATCATTTCTTGTAACAGTTCCAGCAGTATAGATGTAACAACGATTCTCTCCAATAGGAAGGTGACCAAATACTCTTATTTCAGGATTATTCTCCTGCACTTCTGGAGCACCAATGACCTTTCTCTCCCCTGTGCACTACTTTGCATGAACGCAACATGCGTTTTATGTTTTTGTATATGGCAGTGCTTAAAATACACTCTGAGGGGAGTTGGAGGGTGTTTGAATCTTTTCCGCTGACTAGGATTTTATTTAAACTCTGACCAGCACTGACACCTGACTTTTGTCCTGGCTGCGCTCAAGGTTATCCTGGACCTCCTGGCTGCCAGTGCGCATGGATCCACACCATCCTTTCTCTTGGCTGGGACATTAATGTCTTTTAAGGGGACTCTCTTTTAGAAGACTGCTGACACTTTTAGTGGTTGTTATTATTTTATTACTGGTGTCAGCAGTGGACCGCCTAGCATTATTAGTGGTCTTCTTTGCTCCCAGAGCGCTTTTGTGCTGGGGTGCATATGGATGGGTATTATGCTTGGGCTAAGAGCGGTGATGAGGGTGGTGGGTATGGGTTCTGGGATATATGGGTGTGCACTGCATGGGGAAACATTTTTGGTTGTTCTGGATTCCTTCTGTAATGGGTAGGGATTGGGGAAAGTGAAGATACTTATCTCTAAGCAGGTATTCTCCGAGGACAGCAGGCTGATCGTTCTCACATGTGGGCCGTCTGTGGCAGCCCAGGAATCGGATATTTTGCAAGCAAAATAAACAAAAGGTTTTGCCAGAGAGTTCTAGCGCGCGAATCGCCCATGCGCGGACGACTTCCCACCCATCGCACGAGCGTGTACCTCAGTTAAATCAAAAAGCAAACAAATAAACTAACAACTCCAAAGGGGAGGTGGGTGGGTTGTGAGAACAATCAGCCTGCTGTCCTCACAGAATACCGGCTACAGGTAAGTATCTTTGCTTTCTCCGAGGACAAGAAGGCTGCTTGTTCTCACATGTGGGGTACCCCTAGCACCCAGGCTCACTCAAAACAATGAACATTGGTCTCAATTGGGCCTCACAACGGCAAGGACATAAACAGTGGCATAGCTAGGGTAGTTGACACCCGAGGCCGGTCATTTTTTTAACACCCCCCCCCCCCCCCCCCCCCCGAAATCCAGTACTAGGCATACCGAGAATACAAAACACTCAGGACCTGTAGAGCAATTCTACCATACCATAAGCAGTAATTTGTACGAGTCACACAAGGAAAAGGAAAGCATCTTAAACACTACAGTGAGCACTAGAATATCAATTCACCTATTGTAAAACGAAAACAGACAGATTAGTACAGATCGTCGATCCTGCACAGTCAATGCCAACTGAAAGCCATGTCTTTTTCACAAATACAGATACACCCTAATCCACTATAGAATAAGTAATCATAAACTTTCTATTTAGACAAAAATTAAACTGAATCCCCGATGCCAGACTCTGCATACAATGCAACACCACAGAAACAGAAAATGTCCTCTAGTACTGTGCAAAATATAAAGGCAGCAGATGTAAATTTGAAAAAACTAACGAATACCAATCACCACTTTACAAATTAACAAATAGAAATAAAACAAATAATATCATTTTTATTGGACTAATACATTTAGCTTTCAGAAGCCAAAACCTCCTTCCCTCAGGTCAATTCAGTATAGTACTGTTACAGTGTCCTATCCTGACCTGAGGAAGGGGGTTTTTGTTCTCCGAAAGTAAAATGTATTAAAATTAGTCCAATAAAAAGATTACCTTATTACTGTTCTATTATAAGCATTTATTAACACAGCTACAATACTACTTTATCCTAAAGCAAAAAAATAAAAATATATATTTACAGTTCGTTGTCTCTGGTTTCTGCTTTCCTCATCTTTTCACTGTCTTCCTTCTATCCAGCATCTGTCTTCGCTCTCTATCTCTGCCCCTTCCATCCACTGTCTGCCCTCTCTCCCTTCCATTCACTTCTGCCCCTTCCATGCACCATCTGCCCCAGTCTGCCATCTCTCTCTCTCTCTCCTTCCATCAACATCTGCCCTCTATCTCTGCACCTTCCATCCACCATTTGCCCCAGTCTGCCCTCTTTCTCTCTCCCTTTCCACCCACCATCTGCCCTTTCTCTCTGCCCCTTCAATCCGTCTGCCCTCCCTCTACCATCCATCCAGGGTCTGCCCTCCCTCACGCTTCCCCCTTCTATCCCCTCTCTCTCTGCCCCCTCTTTTCAGCCCCCAGTTCCAGCCCCCTTATTCCACCTGCCCCTAGTTCCAGCCCCAGCCCACATCTCCCACCTGCCCCCCTTTTCAGCCCCACTATCCCACCAGTCCCCAGCCCTTTTCTCCCATCAGTCCCAGGCTTCAGCCCCCAGTCACTTCTCCCTGTCCTCTTTTCAGCCCCTAGTTTCAACCCCAGCCCTTTTCTCTCACCAGTCCCGAGCTTCAGCCCCAGCCAGTTCTCCCTGTCCCCCTTTAAAGGCCCTAGTCCCCACAGTTTCAGCTCCCTTCATCCACCACATGCCTTGCATCCCCCCTTTTCAGCCCCAGGCATGGACCCATTTTCCCTCCTGCCCCCTTGTCAGACCCCAGTTCCAGCTTCAGACCCCTTCTCCCATCTGAGCACTCCCCTCCCCCCTCTGAGCACCCCACCCTCCCCAATCCCCTTCTGCCCTCCTTGATGCTCTCCCACCCTCCCTAATCCCCTTAATGAGCTCCCCACCCTTCCCCAATCCCCTCCCCTCTCTGAGCTCCCCCACCCTCCCTAATTCCCCTTCTCCCCTCTCTGAGCTCCCCACCCTCCCTAATCCCCTTTAAGCACCCCTCTGAGCTCCCCCACCCTTCCCCAATCCCCTTCTCCCCTCTCTGAGCTCCCCACCCTCCCTAATCCCCTTTAAGCACCCCTCTGAGCTCCCCCACCCCTCCCCAATCCCCTTTTCCCCTCTGAGTACCCCCCCGACCCGACAGCTGAAATCCGTTCTCCTGCTGCTCCTACCCTGTCCTGCCTTTAAAAATTTTTTTTCGAAGCGCCGGAGAGTGGCAGGCAGCGTGCCTCGCGTCTGCCCTGCTAGTAAAGAAGATCTCGTCGACGTCGTTGTCCTTCCCACACTGAGTCCCACCCGCCCTCGCGGTAATAGGAAGTTGTCTCAGAGGGGGCGGGACTCAATGTGGGAAGGGCGACGACGTCAGCGAGATCTTCTTTACTAGCAGGGCAGACGTGAGGTGCGCTGCCTGCCACTCTCCGGCGCTTCGAAAAATTTTTTTTAAAGGCGGAGCAGTGGGAGCGCAGCACCCCCCCCCCCCCCCCCCACCCAATGACACCAGGGGCGGACCGCCCCCACTGCCCCGGCCCTTGCTACGCCACTGGACATAAAATAGATTGACCTGAAACCACAAACAACTACTGAGAGTGCAGCCTGGAACAGAACAAAAATGGGTCTGGGGGGGTGGAGTTGGATCCTAAACCCCGAACAAATTCTGCAGCACCGACTGCCCAAACCGACTGTCATGCCGGTGTGTCCTGCTGAAGGCAGTAGTGAGATGTGAATCTGTGGACTGATGACCACGTTGCAGCCTTGCAAATCTCCTCAATGGAGGTTGACTTTAAGTGAGCCACTGACACAGCCATGGCTCTCTACAGTCAGCCCAGCTTGGGCATATGTGAGGGAAATACAATCTGCTAGCCAATTGGAGGCTATGCATTTTCCGATGGTGACTCCCCTCCTGTTGGGCTTGAAAGAAACAAACAACTGGGCGGACTGTCTGAAGGGCTTTGTCCGCTCCACGTACAAGGCCAATGCCTCTCTTGCAGTCCAAGGTATGCAAACTGCTTTCGCAAGGGCGGGTAAGAGGATGGGGAAAGAATGTTGGCAAGGACTGGTTCAGATAGAACTCCGACACCACTTTCGGCAGGAACTAAGGGTGCGTGCGGAGGACTACTCTGTTGTGATGAAACTTGATATAAGGTGCATGCACTACCAAGGCCTGAAGCTCACTAACCCTACAAGCTGAAGTAACAGCCACCAAGAAAACAACCTTCCAGGTCAAGTACTTCAGATGGCAGGAATTCAGTGGCTCAAAAGGAGCCTTCATCAGCTGTGTGAGAATGACTTTGAGATCCCATAACACTGATGGGTTTGACCGGGGGCTTTGACAAAAGCAAACCTCTCATGAAGCGAACAACTAAAGGCTGTCCAGAGATAGGCTTACCCTCCACACAGTGATGAGCACTAATCGCAGTTAAGGTGAACTCTTACGGAGTTAGTCTTCAGACCAGACTCTGAGAAGTGTAAAAGGTATTCAAGCAGGGTCTGCGTAGGACAAGGAAGAGTATCTAGGGCACTGCTGTCACACCAGACGGCAAATCTCCTCCATTTGAAAGAGTAACACTTCTTTGTGGAATCGTTCCTGAAAGCAAGCAAGACTCAGGAGACACCCTCTGAAAGACCTAAGGAGGCAAATTCTAAGCTCTCAACATCCAGGCCGTGAGAATCAGAGACTGGAGGTTGTGATGTAGAAGCGACCCCTCGTTCTGAGGATTGGAAAACACTCCAATCTCCACGGTTCTTCGGAGGACAACACCAGAAGAAGAGGGAACCAAATCTGGAGCAGCCAGAAGGGTGCAATCAGGATCATGGTTCCACAGTCTTACTTGAGTTTCAGCAAAGTCTTCCCTACTAGAGGTATGGGAGGATACGCATACAGAAAGCCTGTTCCCCAATGTAGGAGAAGGGCATCTGACGCTAGTCTGTCATGGGCCTGAAGCCTAGAACAGAACCGAGGGACCTTGTGATTGATCTGAGCGGCAAAAAGATCCACAGAGGGAGCGCCCCATGCTCGGAAGATCTTGCGGACAACGTCCATGTTCAGTGACCACTCATGAGGTTGCATTATCCTGCTCAACCTGTCGACCAGACTGTTTTACGCCTGCCAGATAAGTGGCTTGGAGAAACATGCCATGACGACGAGCCCAAAGCCACATCTGGACGGCTTCCTGACACAGAGGGCGAGATCCAGTGACCCCTGCTTGTTGGTTTAGTACATGGCAACCTGATCTCTGAAAGCCTTTAGAGGGTTCCAGATCGCTCACAATTCCAGGAGATTGATCAGAAGATCCTTTTCCTGAAAGGTCCAAGCTCCTTGAGTGTGAAGCCCATCGACATGAGCTCCCCACCCCAGGAGAGATGCATCTGTCGTCAGCACTTTTTGTGGCTGAGGAATTTGGAATGGACGTCCCAAGGTCAAATTGGTCCAAATTGTCCACCACTGCAGAAAATTCCGGAAGTCGGTGGACAGTTGGATCACCATCCTCTCGATCTCTTGTAGCTTGGCACCACTGGGAGGCTAGGGTCCATTGAGTTGATCTCATGTGCAGATGAGCCATGGGAGTTATATGAACTGTGAAGGCCATGTGCCCCAGGAGTCTCAACATCTGCCGAGCCGTGATCTGAGACGCTTGTACTAAGGACACTAGGGACAGGAGGTTATCCGCCCTTGCCTCGGGAAAATAAGCACGAGCTGTCTTTGTATTCAACAGACCTCCAATGAATTCCAATTCCTGAACTGGGGTGAGATGGGACTTGGAATAATTGATGACAAACCCCAGTAGCTCTAGCACCTGAATAGTCATTCGCATGGACTGCTGAGCGCCTGCCTTCGAGGTGCTCTTCACCAGCCAATTGTCGAGATAAGGGAACACATGCACTCCTAGTCTGCACAGCAATGCTGCAACTAACGCCAGACACTTTGTGAACACTCTGGGCGCTGATGCCAGACCAAGGGCAGTACACAGTACTGAAAGTGATGTTCCCAGACGAAATCGAAGATACTTCCTGTGAGCTGGAAGAATCGAGATATGTGTGTAAGCATCCTTTAAGTCCAGAGAGCATAGCCAATCGTTTCTCTTGAATCATGGGAAGAACTTTTCTCGGATAAGAAATTTGTTCAGGGCCCTTAGGTCTAGGATGGGACGCATCCCCCGTTTTCTTTTGCACAAGGAAGTACCTGGAATAGAATCCCAGCCCTTCTTCCCCTGGTGGAACGGGTTTCGACCACTTGGGCCTCTAGAAGGTTGTCCCCCCGGCAAGGAACATCCGCCATCCACTGCTGGACAGAATGATCCAGGTCAGAGACACGCAGTCATGAGGGTCTGCGCATCACTATACCTTGAGCAGTGATCCTGGATGTCACAACAAAAGTACCCCTGGCCAAGAACTTGCGACACGCCTTCTGCTGCCTGACACTCAAAAAGGCTTGGCCAGCTCCATAGGGAGTGCATCAACCGGACAATTGACGTATCAAGTCCCACAAGTGGACGCTCGTGAAGAGCTGGTATGACTGGATCTTGGCAGCGAGCATAGCGGCCTGATATGTCTTCCTTCCAAAAGAATCAAGAGTCCTAACTTCTCTGCCTGGGGGCGCCGAAGCATAGTCTCTAGTACTTCTGCCTCTCTTGAGGAGTCCACCACCATGGAATTGTGGGTAACTGAGACCTTATCAACCCAGGTTCACCTTGGATCTGATACTGGGATTCAGCTCTTTTTAGGACCACGGGGCCAGACAGAGGGGCTGACCAGTTTCGCATAAGGACTTCCTTCAGTACCTTATGCAGAGGTACTGTCACAGCCTCTTTAGGTGGAGAAGAATAATCCAGGGCACCCTCAACCTCCACAGGGAAGGGAATAGCCATAGCCATAGCCATTTCCCAGACAAAAGAGGAGGACAGACTCTCTGGTGAAAATAGTCTCCTTTCTTGTGGAGGGGAAGGTTCAGAGGGAATCCTGTAGGACTCATCAGAAGAGAAGTACCTGGGATCCTCATCTGACTCCCACAAATGCTCCTGGCTCAGTGTCGGAAAAACCTGAGTTGTGCTTTGACACTGGACCTACCTCGACGCCGAGGACCGATGTCCTCTGTGGCGATGTCGAGAGGCCGATGCCCGGTCCGACTGCGGTGAAGCTCCCTCCACCGACGTCGAAGGGGAGTTGACCTGGGTGGCAGCCGACATCCGCGGTCAGGGACCTCACCACAGGTAAAGGGCCAGACACCACTGCAGCAGATGGTACAGAAGGCGCAAGCACTCCCGACACCGAGGATGACTGATGTAGCAGTCCCTCCAGAAGTTCTGAAAACAAGGCCCAGATGCGCTCATCGAGAGCCGCCATCGGAGAAGGCTGCGGGGTCAGTGGAACAGGCGGTGTCAGAATCCGTGGAGGCTCGGGAGCAGGTACCGGGCTGCTAGGAGACCGACGCATTGGCACCTCCTGTATCGAGGGGGAGTGGTCCTCTCGGCGCCGACACTTATCGGGTGCCGACTCTCTCGACGCCCCCGGGCTCCCAGTACCGTGTGCTGAGGGAGAATGATGACGGTGCTTCTTTGCCTTTGCTCGATGCCCGTCATCGAGACTCCTCAGTACCGATGAAGAAGACATGGAATCCTCACGTCTCCTTGGGGCCGGTTCCGACGAAGGGCGGTCCCAGGGGGCCTGCATAACAGGAGGCCTCGAGGCAGGTGGAGACCCACTCGATGCCTCACTGCTCCCAGTGCGAACTGGTCTCTGAGCAGCCATTACCCTTGCTCCCGACGTCAATGCTCCTGTCAATGTCGACGACGCCACCTCAGTACCGATGTCAAAGGGCTGGACTGAGCCCCCAAAAGCTTCTCTTGTTGGGCTTCTCGAGACGCTTGGGTCCGGTTTCTTCATAAGAAGACACAGACTACAAGCGGCTGGGCTATGGTCGGGCCCAAGGCACTGGATACACCAGGCGTGGGTATCTGTACCTGAGATGGTCCGGTTGCACAGAGTACAATGCTTGAAGCCGCTGGGTGTCTTCGATGACATGGAAGGAAAAATGGCCTTAGCGAAATCAGACGACGCAATTGTGCCAAAAAAAGAAGGCACAAAAAAAAGGGAATAAACCTGACCGCGCGGCCCAAAGTCCGGTTGCGTCGAAAAGAAAGGAAACTTTAAAGGTGGACAAAAAAAACAAGAAAACTACGAGAAAATTACTACTTTTTTTTTTTCAATTCTTTAAAAGATAGGAAATAAACGTGAAAAATAAAGTGAAAGTCAGTCGCAAAGAATAGGTCTCTTCCTGGGCCTGACAGAGCGCAGAGGAAACACTGCCGCACCTAACCGCAGAGAAAAAAAGAACTGAGGTACACACTCGTGTGACAGGCGGGAAGTCGTGCGTGCGATTCCCACGCCAGAACTCTACTGGCAAAACCTTTTATTTTGCTTGCAAAATATCCGATTCCTGGGCCGCCGCGGACGTCGACCACATGTGAGAACAAGCAGCCTGCTTGTCCTCTGATAAGTACTTTTTACTGTTTCAGAAAGTGGGGGTCATTTTGGCTGAGTTTTTGCCTCTGAGATGGAGACTGGGCACCCCAGAGAATGTCTCTCTTTGACACTGTCTGTTACCTATGATGTTTCCTAATGGGTAAGACCAAGCATGACAAGGTGCATATGGTGTCCTGGAATGTATGTGGAATTACATCTCTATAAAAGGGCTAAAATTCTGCAAGCACCTGAGCCGTTTGCTTACAGGAAACGTGCCTGTCTAACAAACAGCATTGCAAGTTGTGCCAACTTTGAGTTGGTGAGATGCACTGCCCTCTAGCAGCAGGTTGCCGGGGAGGGGTTAGCTGTATTGATTTGTAAATCTCTGGCTTGTCAGGCAGGGCTGATATTTAAAGAACTGGAAGGTCGCTATTTGGGGATTCGCGGCTTAACCTGAAGGGCAAAATTCTCATGTTAGTGGTGGTTTATGGCCCGGTAAACCATGACAGAAAGTTTTATTCTCACTTGACTATATTTGAGGCTTAGTGATAAACCTGTCATTGTGGCCAAGGACATGAATTTAGGCCTGGATCCCCGAATAGATCATTCGGCTTTGAAGCTGGGTATGCAGGTGGAGGGCCCACGGACTTTGGGGAATTTTTGCCAGGCTCTGGATTTACTTGACCCATGGCACCTTTCCATCCAGAGGAGAAAGACTTACCCATATCTCCAGGGCACATGGCTCTAGGCTCCACCTTGATTATATTTTGTGCACATGCTCTTATTTCCTCTTGTGCAATCCGCAGCAATAGGCCCTGATAAAAATCATACCACGCACATATTTGGGGTGGAGCTGGATGCGGAGCCCTATTTTTGTCATAGTTGGGGACTGAAGATTCCTATTTATCTTTTTCACTTCCCTGAGTTTGTGCAATTTTTGAATGCAAATGGGATGAGTTTGTGAATCATAACCAGCAGCATAGGGATGATCCCTTCTTATTTGGCCCACAGCTAAGGCAGTTCTCAGAGGGGACCTGATAGCATATGCCAGTGTTAGAAATAAACACTTGGCCTGCGGTACTGAAACTTTAGAACAAAACCAGGGCCATTAAGCGTAAGTATATTACTGTATCTACTTTGGCTCTTTTTGAGACCTTGTCAGCTATCAGAGCGGCTCTTAATAAGCTTTTACATGAGTGGGATTTCACAATTGTTGCTTTATCGTAAATACAAGTTTCACAAATATGGCAATAAAACCAGGTAAAATGTTGGGGCCAAATTACAAAGACCTGGTGCTGTTCTAGATATATTCCAGTTCTACAAACACCTCATATAAACTGGAAGAGAGAGCAGATCTTTTTCAGGAAACATTTTTTGGAGGCTTTATGCTGCCCAATAAAGATGTTTTTGGAGATGAGACCGAACATAACGACTTAGTTGGGGGCTTTGGGGATGCAGAGACTCCCAATAGAGGCAGTGGAAGCATTAAATCACCTATAACTGCTTATGAGATGCAGTTGGCCATTCAGACCTCAATGCTTACTTTGGCTCTGGCACGGATGGCATTACTAGGGAATTGTACAAGCTTTACTACTACTACTATAAATCATTTCTATAGCGCTACCAGTCGTAGGTAGCGCTTCACAATTTAACATGAAGAAAAGACAGTCCCTGCTGAAAAGAGCTTACAATCTAAATCAAGTGCAACTAATCAGTCCCCTATTGGATTATTTGATCAGGTGGTTGAGACTCAGGGTTCCGTCTCTATGAGATGGTGAAAAAAAAAAAAAAAAAAAAAAAAAAAAAAAAACTTAGAGGAGCGGCTTCGAGTGTCAAAATTTACATCAGGCCTGGATGCTGTTCAAATATATTCCATGTATTAAAAAGGAAGATGGAAGACCAAATGACAGCCAGCATGGTTAAAAAGTGAGGTGAAGGAAGCTATTAGAGCAAAAAAAAAATCCTTCAGAAAATGGAAGAAGAAACCGACTGAAAATAATAAGAAACAGCATAAGGAATGTCAAGTCAAATGCAAAGCGCTGATAAGGAAGGCAAAGAGGGACTTTGAAAAAAAGATTATGTTGGAGGCAAAATACATAGTAAAAATTTTTTTAGGTATATTAAAAGCAGGAAGCTGGCAAAGAATCTGACCGCTACATGACCAAGGGGTAAAAGGGGCAATCAGGGAAGACAAAGCCGTAGTGGAGAGATTAATGAATTCTTTGCTTCGGTCTTCACCGAGGCAGATTTGGCAGAGATACCAGTGCCAGAAATGGTATTCAAAGCTGACGAGTCGGAGAACTGAATGAAATCTCTATAGATCTAGAGGATGTAATGGGGCAATTTGACAAATTGAAGAGTAGCAAATCTCCTGGACTGGATGGTATTCATCCCAGAGTATCGATAGAACTGAAAAATGAACTTGCTGAACTATTATTAGTAATATGTAATTTATCCTTAAAATCGAGTGTGGTACCGGAAAACTGGAGGGTGACCAATGTAACACCGATTTTTTAAAAAAGGTTCCAGAGGAGATCTGGGAAATTAAAGACCGGTGAGTGTTATGTCGGTGCTGGGCAAAATGGTAGAGATTATTATAAAGAACAAAATTACAGAGCATATTCAAAAGCATGTATTAATGAGACAAAGCCAACATGGATTTAGTGAAGGGAAATCTTGCCTCACCAATCTATTACATTTCTTTGAAGGGGTGAACAAACATATGGATAAAGGTGAGCCAGTTGATATTGTGTATCTGGATTTTCAGAAGGCGTTTGACAAAGTGCCTCATGAAAGACTCCAGAAGAAATTGGAGAGTCATGGGATAGGAGGTAGTGTCCTATTGTGGATTAAAAACAGGTTAAAAGATAGAAAACAGAGAGTAGGGTTAAACGGTCAGTATTCTCAATGGAGAAGGGTAGTTAATGGAGTTCCCCAGGGGTCTTTCATGAGAATAGGTTGGTTTGTTAAAAAATAGTCAGTCAGTTACTAATCTTTGCAAATTGCTGCTGGCTATGTGGTCCGTCTAACAGAAACAGAAACCATTGTTGCTAGTCTGACTAGCTGGATGTGGAGTAAGCCTTTGATCAGGTGCACTGCCCCTTCCTTTCTCAGACCATGGCCTATGTGGGGATGTAGGGATGGTTCTGCCAGGCTGTGGGAGCGCTATATCCTGCACTCAAGGTCTCTGTTGGTTAATGGGATGCGGACCGTGCCTTTTTTTTTTATCACCCAAGGCACTTGAAAGAGCTGTCCTTACCCCCCTTGCTCTTCATTCTATTCTCTAGAGCTCCTGCTGTGTGTGCTTTGCAATTCCCTGGGGTCCAGGTGCATGAAATTGCCATAAAAGTTTTAGCTTACGCTGATGACGTTTGCTGATTCTTGGGAACCTTGGCAACGCTTCATTTGGTATCGCAGTATGGGCAGCTTGCAGGTTTCCAACTTAACTTGGACAAGTCTGTTGCAATGTCATTGGACCCTATGATTCGCTTTGAATGGGTGGGGGATTTTCCATTCACCTGGGCTGAAACAATATTCCTTTTAACCTCTCGAGATTATGAGTTTAATGTTTCTCTATTAATGAGGGGTAAACGGTGGCTGTTGGAATCTGGTATGACTATCCTGTTTCTCTTACAGGGAGAATTGGACTTTTTAATATGATGCTAGCTTCCCACTGGCTTTAACTATTCAGATGCTTCCTTTATATTTAAAGGCACATGATGAACGCTTGTTACATAGGGAGCTCCAACGCTTATTTGGTGGGCTCAGTGTGCCAGGCTACCAGTAGCGGTCCTGCAGAAACCTAAAGAGCAGGGAGGCCTGGGGTTATTGAATATATGTTGACTGTGGCATGTTCCATGTGACATATTAACAACTGGTATCAAGGCTCTCAAGACTTCACAAGTGACCTCTTTAGAGACTTCCTTTTAATCTGCTGAACACTTTAGTTAGTAGCTGAATACTATCCCTGGGATGCCTCCTTCCTCACTTCGGGGTAATATTATTTTGAAAACTGTTCGAGCTACCTGGCGTTGGCTATACAAGCGCCATCATTTTACTCTGGCTGTGACTCCTTTTCTCTCTATTTATCATAACCCATATTTCACCCCAGGCTCAGATTCTGCGGTGTTTCGTCGGTAGAGATCTTTGGATATCCATTATTTGTATCAACTGTTATCAGATGATGGCCAACTGAAACCTTTCACAGAGCTCCAGGTTATCAGGGACAGGATGAACCAGTCCTGGTTTAGTTTTATGATACTCAAAACCAGGACTTGCTCAATATGTCCTTGATAATCTGGAACCACCCTGGCTAACTGTATGACCCATGCTCCATGTCAGCCCCATTTCCTGAATCAGCCTTGACCATTCCATCCCCCCATTCCTGTCTAACATATTTTTTTTTCTCTTCCCTCTCCTCCTCCTGTCCAGAAATTCTCCACAAAACTCCTTCCCCTCCTGCTGTTGCCACTGCTGGCCTGGTCTGACTTATCCAAATTTTTAAACCCCTTTTCTCCTGCTGCATCTCCAGGCTCGCAACAGCAAAGAACTAGTAACAAACTCAATTGGAGACTTTGAGCTCATATGCACTTAAAGGCCCGTTCATATCCCATCCTTTCTGAAGCATACTTCCTGTTGCTTGGGGGGGGGGGGGGTGGGGGGGGGGGGAGATGCAGTGGAGGAAATTGGCAAGGGCCCCTGTGGTCCAAACTCTTAATATCCTCCTCTCACACTGCTCCTCAGAGCCCTACCTTCAAGCCCCTTCGTGCTGCTTACTACAAGCGATTCAGGGGGCAAATTTCCAGCAGTATTCAGGATTAGGGAACCTTGAAGGAAGTATTTCTGACATCCACTCTACAGAGTTTAAAAGCTGTTATACCACAATTTGTTTAAACTGCTCCCCTGCTCCCCAGAGCACACCAGTTTTGGATTAAACTAGTCCAAACTGACTTGGATATAATAGCATTACATACGTGCTCCATACTGAACCTGTTCCTTGTGAGGTACAGTTATAATGCAATTGCTGATCTACAGAAATAATTAAATTTAAAATAAAACAGACAATTAATACAGGATAGATTTTATGCTTTGGGCTTTTAGAAACTACACAATGTATGGTGCGTATAGAATTCTTTAACAGGTTCATAATGGAAAATCTAGTAATAAAGCACACGTATTCACTTTCAATAAAGAAGCAAGCATGAACAACAATATAATACAATATGTCTTTTTCTTATTGAAGAGAGCAATAACTACTTTAAAAAAAAAAAGACAGAGGGCTAATTATTACTTTTACACAGTTGCTTCTCAGCGCTTTATTTATCATAAAAAGGCCAATTCAATTGGACAAGGGCTGTGTCAGTGAATAATACCACAATAACTTAAAAAAGTGTGAGCAAAGCCCAAGTCTTGGAAAGCTAAACCGGTACTATGTATGTGTTTGTTGAGTATGATGGGCAAACAGTTATATTTTATTTCTCCCAGTTATTATAAATACAGCCATATCTGTAAATACAAACTGGGACAAAATGCTGATTGAAATGAAAATGTTACAACACAATGTACTTAATCACCAAAATACAGAGGATTAAAATGCTGGTACAGCAATAAAGGTCACAAGAAGCAACAAAAGCAAGTCAGTAGAAACCTAACAAAATAGGTTACAAAAAAACCTTTAAATAAAGAATGGAAGTAGAGTTCACATCCATGCTGCTCGGACATTTGTGGATTTCTTAGATGTCAGTACTGTTGTACTGGATGAATCAGAACATGGCCTTTCAATTCTACGCACGTTTGCACTTGATTGCTCTTCTATGTGGTCCTTTAAAAATTAAAAATAAAGAGAATGAACAGCAAATTCAAAATGACAATTCTGATACATTTTTAAAAGCTGGATAGCAAAGGTACTCAAGGTTAACATTTTCAATGCTTTGCTATTTTGGAATGAACATCTATCTATATAATTTGTACCTCCAACATTCTCTGGCTGGCTGGCTGGGTTCGTAACATCCTGACGTCAGCAAGTCTCCAGCATTCTCTTCCCTCTCACTGTCCAGCCCTCGCTTAAAGACATAATGACATCAGAGGGCGGAACAGTGAGAGGTAAAGACCGCTGGAGGCAAGCTGACATCAGGATGTTCCGAACAAAAGCAACTGAAGGTAGTAGGCAACAGAATGCTGTGCTGGAGGGGAGGACAGAAACGCGGGACATCGAGGGGAGGGCAGGGCAAAGAAGAATCGATGGACACGGATGGGATGGGAGGAGAGGAGAGAATCGATGGACACGGATGGGATGGGAGGAGAGGAGAGAATCGATGGACACGGAGGGGAGGAGAGGAGAGTCACGGAGGGAGGGGAGGAGAGTCACAGAGGGGAGGGGAGGAGAGGAGAGACACGGAGGGGAGGAGAGAATCGATGAACACGGAGGGGAGGGGAGGAGAGAATCGATGAACACGGAGGGGAGGGGAGGAGAGAATCGATGAACACGGAGGGGTGGGAGAATCGATGAACACGGAGGGGAGGAGAGAAATCGATGAACATCGGAGGGGAGGGGAGGATGAGAATCGATGAACACGGAGGGGAGGAGAGGAGAGAATCGATGAACACGGAGGGGAGGAGAGGAGAGAATCAATGAACACGGAGGGGAGGGGAGGAGAGGAGAGAATCGATGAACATGGAGGGGAGGAGAGGAGAGAATCGATGAACACGGAGGGGAGGAGAGGAAGAGAATCGATGAACACGGAGGGGAGAAGAGGAGAGAATCGATGACACGGAGGGGAGGGGAGAATCGCGGGACACGGAGGGGAGGGGAGAATCGCGGGACACGGAGGGGAGGGGAGAATCGCGGGACACAAAGGGGAGGGGAGAATCGCGGGACACAGAGGGGAGGGGAATCGATGGACAAACGCTGACCCCCCTCCAACCCCCCTCACATTTCACCAACCCACGGACCCCCCCCCCCCCCCCCCCCCCGTCATTGACAGACACAAACACACACACACACACAATACCACAGAAACACACACATTCCCTCGCAAAACACCCTGACAGCCCCACCCTCTCTCACACACACACACACACTGTGACACACACAAAGACACACTTTCTCACACACACGACACACACTCTCTCACACACACAAACTGTGTGACACACATGATCTTTCACTCTCACACACAGACCCACAACCACCGCCCCCCTCCACCCCAAAACCCACTAAAAAAAAATAACACAAACATACACTGATGCGCAACACATGCACACTCACTTCACTCTCGCTCTCTATATCACCCCTTCAACAATAAGCACACTCAAAGCCAAACATCACTTCAATACACAACTATAAGACACACACACAATATCACAAAAACACACTCACCCCCAACCTCCGAATCCACCCCACCCTGTCACTTACACACACACACAAACTGTCTCTGTGACACAGACACACACAATGTAGCTCCGTGACACACATGATCTTTCACACGCCCCCTCCCCCCCCAAAACCACAGAAGATGCACAAGGATAGATGCACACTCAATCTCTCTCTATATCATCCCTGCCAACAATAACCACCCTCAAAGTCACACACCACTTCATCCCACTTCGCCAGCATGGGACATCCCCCCCCCCCAAACCAATATTAAAAAAAAATTAAAAAAAAACAGACACCACCACCACACTAATACAAGCCAGCAACAACACGGCCAACCCCCCCCCCCCCCCCCCCCCAAAAAAAAAAAAACCAACGCTAACCCCCCTTCCAAGCCCCCTGCCACACCCTCTCAGATCAGCTTCCACAACCCACCCTCCCCTACCAGCCATTGTGAGACATATACACAATACCACAAAAACACTGACACTAGCAACCAACCCTCCAGTCCACCCCACCCTCTCTCACTTTCACACACACAATCACTGTGACACACAGCCACACTCTCTGTGTCACACACACAGTGATGCCGCCTCAGACATCACACACACGCCCCCTAACCAAATATCATCTCTCTCTCACATACTCCTTCCCATAATACAAAAATGTCAATTATTCATTACCAACACAACACAATTATCCTAAAATCCCTTTCAAAACATTCATTGCAGAAAACAATACCTTGCTAGACCCCTTTCATTGCTCTCAGAAACGGGCCTTTTTTTACTAGTATGATATAACTGTATTCCTTTATATGTTCATTTGAATATATCCCTTTCTGTGTGTGGTCCCATAAGGATTATAGCTCAAGGAATAACCTGTGATCCAAGTATTTTTTATTTTATTTGTATTTAACACTAACAAAGATGAAGCAAAAATTATTCCTTCTAATATTTCGATGATTTGGAATTATTATTAGATGAGTTTATGGCTTCATTATAAATTGAAACACTATGTTATAACATTATGAATTGAAAATCATTGAAATATGGAAGGAATGATAATTATTCTAGAAAAGGTTTGTTTCTTTTGGACCAATGATGCCCTATTGGTTAAAAACTGGTCTTAGAAGGGTAATCCACCCCCTTCTCTGCACCTTCTACATTCTTAGAGCTCAACTGTCCTCCTGATATCTTCCCTTGTCCTTCAATCCCCCATTTACTCACTCAGCCCCCTAAATTCATCTTTACAGCTACCCATTCACACCTCTCTCTCTGTGTTTTAATATTAGTATCCTCATAGGAGCTTGTACAAGTATTTCCCTCTGCGGCCATCACTTCTATCCTTCATACTTTAATGTTAGCCACTTCTTCATTTCCACTTGACTCTCTTCTGTTCATCTTCTGGACTGCCATATAACCTTTTTGCCATTATATCTGTTGGATCTGCCAGAATTTCCCCCCCAACACAATGGACTATTGGATTAGGCCTTTTATTCCCACCTCTGTGAGCAGTTTTATTGCATCCAGGGCTGGTTTTAGCTCTGCAGGTCACATCATAACCATAAATGCTATACTGAAGGCAACACACATAAACCACTTCTTTATTGCCTTCCCATTTAAAAGTCTAGAGGGCCTCGGTCTACTGGCAATCATTGACCTATTTTGCTTAACTTTGCCAAAAGGAAATGTCTCAGGCTGTTTTTCCATATTGTATCAAGGGCTCTAAGCACCATATCCAGTTTCACCTTATACGTTTCACCTTTATACCCCTCACTGGACCCAAGACCAGTACTTCCTCTCAAGTCCTTTTCACCACCTCATTGCAGCCCTTGTATTCCACTGTTTCAGGGACCCACTCTGGTCCTCAAATTGTTTCTCTGCATTAGTTTTTCTAAATTCTCCAGTGGGTCTGATATCTGCTAAAATTCTTCATATCTTTTTATGCTTTGTGTAACTTTACTAGGTACTTTACCTGTTCTTCCAGTTTCCTTTCCTCCTCTCCCATTCGCTATTCTCCCATATCTGCCTGGATCTCCTTTACAGCCAAAACTCCTCCTTCAGCTTTTGGGGCTAGAGTTGTCTTTAGTGATATAATTTCCATCCAGCACTGCTTTTCTCCTCTGGAGTTAAGGTGTTCTTTGCTTTTCCTCCTGCTTCTCCTCTATTCAGGCCAAAAGCAAATTCTTTTAAATCAGCTTCTTTACTTCATGTGGAAGCCATTAATATCGCTACATTTTTCTGTTCTCTCTATGCTAGCTGATTTGTGGGGTTAATACTCTTTCAGGGGGCGAGTAAATGCTTTATTTTTGGTCTTTGACATGAAATTTTGCCTCTAATCTGTTTGAATTGTCTGCTGATGTCATTTCCAACCCTTTTTGCCAGAAATGTCATTCTGCATGGAATTTCAGCAAAGGAAACTGAGCCTGTGGCTGAAACTAATCCTTGTGACTTACCTGTCCAGCATTGCCCTGAAGCCTACAGCGAGGGCGGAGACAGTTCTTCTTAAGTAGTGTCAAACCACCCAGTGTATTTCAACTGATGCCAAAAAAAAGGAATAGCTGGAACACAGTCATAGGTAATAAGCAGGGGGGCAAGGGGAGGTATCTCACTCAGGACTAGCTAGGGAGAGAGATACTTGAATAGCATCGACTATGGCCTTTGAAATTGGTCCAACCAGTATTAGAGGAAGGAGCTTCTTAACAGACCACTATCTCTTCTAGTAGCTGAACATACCCCACAAATAAACAGATTGACCAATTACACCTCTATTATCCCTTTCCAAAGCCACACAGAAGACTTGTTTTCCTGACCCTAAGCACAAAGTGTGCTGTGCCAATGTCCTTAAGCTATGGGGGTGTGCCCTCTCCGAGATCACCGGTCTGCCCTGTGCAGGAGCTTTCGAAAAGCTGGCACTAAATAGTGTGGTTCTACCAAGGATTAGCCTAACCAGGTAACATGGAAGAACCCACTAAGGGATCTCTTAGCATAACTTATCTCCATCATGCTGATTCACTAGCTGATAATCTGTCCAGGAGAAGTCATTTTCAATGAAAGAGCAATCAAGCCCCCTCTCCTTTATAAACTGGTACATGCAGAAGGATCACCATGAACTTATCCACAGGCTGAGGGCCCAAGCCAGGAGCACTCTAAACATGGAGCCACATGATTCAGGAACAGGACACATGGGCTCAAATACTGTGGACCTGGCTCAAACTAGATCCAATTAATTGAACAAATTTTCCTGAAAGATTGACAAATTTCAATATATAAACTTTAAACAATAGCAAAACTTGCATAGAGTATGACAGCAATGGGGAGGAAAACGCCTCAACACCCCACCTTCACTTCAGTACGTGATAGGATTTATCAGGTGATCACTTCATCTGCATAAAAACCTCCATGAAAAGCTGCTCAGGCACTATGCAATGCAACCATTACTAATAAACCTACTTTAAAAGGTGACTCAACAAATAACTGTGGATCCCATCGACTGTAGCCAGAACTTCACCTGTGGCTGTTTCAAGGTATATCAGGATAATCATTCAGTAAAATATACGTGCCATTGCATTTCAGCAGAACCGGCAACCAGGCAATATGGAAGAACCAAAAAAGGAGCTCATTGCCTCACTTTTCTCCAGTAAAAGCCTCATCAGCTGCTCACTTGTCCTGAAATGGCTATGTTCAGCATAAGACAAACATGGACATGTTCTGCATACTGATGTTCACTTTGGCCTTTCCAGGGGATATTGGACCCAGCAACGGAGGACCTGCATCACTGAGCTACCACTATAGCTGCCTAGAACTAGAGAGACTATAGAAATGGGAAAAAACAACAGAGATGGTTCAAACCAGACACCCAATCCTTCTGCCCTAAAGGACAGAGCACAGCAATGCCCCTCTGATCCTGACTCCCAGACAGGCAATCCCTCTCCCACTCCTGGTGACATCAGCATGCCCATCTCCTCCTCAGGAAGGAATATAAAACCTCCTAGCCTTGGCTGAAACTAGTCTAGGAAGCATCTGAGCCTGAGGAGATCTCATCGCCAGCTATAACATACACTGGGAAGCACTGGGGTGGGCGAGAGGGGAGGGATAGGACTACAAGCACTCCAGGAAATAGGAAGCCCCCCCCCCCCCCCCCCCCCCACAGACTACCCTCTCCTAAATCCCATTTAGGACTAGATTCTATATATGACGCCTAAAAAAAAAAAAAAAAAATCGGTGCCAAAAATTAAATACACCTAGGCATATTCTCTAAAGTATATCTAAATTTAGGCATACTTTTTAGAATAAGCCTAAATTTCCGTGTGGTTTATAGAATACACTGAACACCTGTCTGTGCGACTAAATATAGTCATGGGCAGTTACACCAAATAAAACAAATGCAGATGCCTAAATTATGCGCAGACAAAGCGAATGCTACATACCTGTAGAAGGTATTCTCCGAGGACAGCAGGCTGATTGTTCTCACTGATGGGTTGACGTCCTCGGCAGCCCCCTCCATCGGAAAGTTTACTAGCAAAGGCCTTTGCTAGTCCTCGCGCGCCCATGCACACCGCGCATGCGCGGCCGTCTTCCCGCCCGAAACCGGCTCGAGCCGGCCAGTCCAGTATGTAGCAAAACAATACACTTCAAGGGAAGACTCAACTCCAAAGGGGAGGCGGGCGGGTTTGTGAGAACAATCAGCCTGCTGTCCTCGGAGAATACCTTCTACAGGTATGTAGCATTCGCTTTCTCCGAGGACAAGCAGGCTGCTTGTTCTCACTGATGGGGTATCCCTAGCCCCCAGGCTCACTCAAAACAACAACCATGGTCAATTGGGCCTCGCAACGGCGAGGACATAACTGAGATTGACCTAAAAAATTTACCAACTAACTGAGAGTGCAGCCTGGAACAGAACCAAACAGGGCCCTCGGGGGGTGGAGTTGGATCCTAAAGCCCAAACAGGTTCTGAAGAACTGACTGCCCGAACCGACTGTCGCGTCGGGTATCCTGCTGCAGGCAGTAATTAGATGTGAATGTGTGGACAGATGACCACGTCGCAGCTTTGCAAATTTCTTCAATGGAGGCTGACTTCAAGTGGGCTACCGACGCAGCATGGCTCTAACATTATGAGCTGTGACATGACCCTCAAGAGCCAGCCCCGCCTGGGCGTAAGTGAAGGAAATGCAATCTGCTAGCCAATTAGATATGGTGCGTTTCCCTACAGCCACTCCCCTCCTATTGGGATCAAAAGAAACAAACAATTGGGCGGACTGTCTGTGGGGCTGTGTCCGCTCCAGGTAGAAGGCCAATGCTCTCTTGCAGTCCAATGTGTGCAGCTGACGTTCAGCAGGGCAGGAATGAGGACGGGGAAGAATGTTGGCAAGACAATTGACTGGTTCAGATGGAACTCCGACACGACCTTTGGCAAGAACTTAGGGTGAGTGCGGAGGACTACTCTGTTATGATGAAATTTGGGTAAGGGGCCTGGGCTACCAGGGCCTGAAGCTCACTGACTCTACGAGCTGAAGTAACTGCCACCAAGAAAATGACCTTCCAGGTCAAGTACTTCAGATGGCAGGAATTCAGTGGCTCAAAAGGAGGTTTCATCAGCTGGTGAGAACGACATTGAGATCCATGACACTGTAGGAGGCTTGACAGGGGGCTTGACAAAAGCAAACCTCTCATGAAGCGAACAACTAAAGGCTGTCCTGAGATCGGCTTACCTTCCACACGGTAATGGTATGCACTGATTGCACTAAGGTGAACTCTTACAGAGTTGGTCTTGAGGCCAGACTCAGACAAGTGCAGAAGGTATTCAAGCAGGGATGTGTAGGACAAGAGCGAGGATCTAGGGCCTTGCTGTCACACCAGACGGCAAACCTCCTCCAATGGAAGAAGTAACTCTCTTTAGTGCAGTCTTTCCTGGAAGCAAGCAAGATGCGGGAGACACCCCTCTGACAGACCCAAAGAGGCAAGTCTACGCCCTCCACATCCAGGCCGTGAGAGCCAGAGACTGGAGGTTGGGATGCAGAAGCGCCCCCCTCGTCCTGTGTGATGAGGGTCGGGAAAACACTCCAATCTCCACGGTTCTTCGGAGGATAACTCCAGAAGAAGGGGGAACCAGATCTGACGCGGCCAAAAGGAGCAATCAGAATCATGGTGCCTCGGTCTTGCTTGAGTTTCAACAAAGTCTTCCCCACCAGAGGGATGGGAGGATAAGCATACAGCAGGCCCTCCCCCCAATCCAGGAGGAAGGCATCCGATGCTAGTCTGCCGGAGGCCTGAAGCCTGGAACAGAACTGAGGGACTTTGTGGTTCGCTCGAGATGCGAAGAGATCCACCAAGGGGGTGCCCCACGCTTGAAGATCTGTCGCACTACCCTGGAAACTGAGCGACCACTCGTGAGGTTGCATAATCCTGCTCAACCTGTCGGCCAGACTGTTGTTATGCCTGCCAGATATGTGGCTTGGAGCACCATGCCGAGACGGCGAGCCCAGAGCCACATGCTGACGGATTCCTGACACAGGGGGCGAGATCCGGTGCCCCCTGCTGTTGACATAGTACATGGCAACCTGGTGTCTGTCTGAATTGGATAATTTGGTGGGACAGCCGATCTCTGAAAGCCTTCAGAGAGTTCCAGATCGCTCGCAACTCCAGAAGATTGATCTGTAGATCGCGTTCTTGGAGGGACCAACTTCCTTGGGTGTGAAGCCCATCGACATGAGCTCCCCATCCCAGGAGAGACGCATCCGTGGTCAGCACTTTTTGCGGCTGAGGAATTTGGAAGGGACGTCCCAGAGTCAAATTGGAGCAAATCGTCCACCAATACAGGGATTTGAGAAAACTCGTGGACAGGTGGATCACGTCCTCTAGTCCCCCAGCGGCCTGATACCACTGGGAGGCTAGGGTCCATTGAGCAGATCGCATGTGAAGGCGGGCCATGGGAGTCACATGAACTGTGGAGGCCATGTGGCCCAGCAATCTCAACATCTGCCGAGCTGTGATCTGCTGGGACGCTCGCACCCGCGAGACGAGGGACAACAAGTTGTTGGCTCTCGTCTCTGGGAGATAGGCGCGAGCAGTCCGAGAATCCAGCAGGGCTCCTATGAATTCGAGTTTCTGCACTGGGAGAAGATGGGACTTTTGGGTAATTTATCACAAACCCCAGTAGCTCCAGGAGGCGAATAGTCATCTGCATGGACTGCAGGGCTCCTGCCTCGGATGTGTTCTTCACCAGCCAATCGTCGAGATATGGGAACACGTGCACCCCCAGCCTGCGAAGTGCCGCTGCTACCACAGCTAGGCACTTCGTGAACACCCTGGGAGCAGAGGCGAGCCCAAAGGGTAGCACACAGTACTGGAAGTGGCGTGTGCCCAACTGAAATCGCAGATACTGTCTGTGAGCTGGCAGTATCGGGATGTGTGTGTAGGCATCCTTCAAGTCCAGAGAGCATAGCCAATCGTTTTGCTGAATCATGGGGAGAAGGGTGCCCAGGGAAAGCATCCTGAACTTTTCTTTTACGAGATATTTGTTCAGGGCCCTTAGGTCTAGGATGGGACGCATCCCCCCTGTTTTCTTTTCCACAAGGAAGTACCTGGAATAGAATCCCAGCCCTTCTTGCCCGGATGGCACGGGCTCGACCGCATTGGCGCTGAGAAGGGCGGAGAGTTCCTCTGCAAGTACCTGCTTGTGCTGGAAGCTGTAAGACTGAGCTCCCGGTGGACAATCTGGAGGTTTTGAGGCCAAATTGAGGGTGTATCCTTGCCGGACTATTTGCAGAACCCACTGGTCGGAGGTTATGAGAGGCCACCTTTGGTGAAAAGCTTGTCAACCTCCCCCCGACCGGCCGGTCGCCCGGCACTGACACTTGGGTGTCGGCTATGCTCTGCTGGAGCCAGTCAAAAGCTCGCCCCTTGCTTTTGCTGGGGAGCCGCCGGGGCCTTGCTGAGGCGCACGCTGCTGACGAGAGCGAGCGCGCTGGGGCTTAGCCTAGGCCGCAGGCTGTCGGGAAGGAGGATTGTACCTACGCTTACCAGAAGCATAGGGAACCAGTCTTCCCTTCCCCCGAAAATCTTCTACCTGTTCGAGGTAGAGGCTGACGGCTGCCGTGCGGGGAGAACTTGTCGAATGCGGCTGTCCCGCTGGTGGAGAGACTCTACCACCTGCTCGACTTTTCTCCAAAATGTTGTCCGCACGGCAAGGCGATGTCCGCAATCGCTGCTGGAGTATATTCTCAGGTCGGCGGCACGCAGCCCTGAGAGCTCTGCGCATCACCCACACCTTGAGCAGCGGCCCTGGACGCAACATCAAAGTGTATAAACTCCTCTGGCCAGGAATTTTCTGCACGCCTTCAGCTGCCTGACCACCTCCTGAAAAGGCTTGGCTTGCTCAGGGGGAGAGCATCAACGAAGCCCGCCAACTGCCGCACATTGTTCCGCATGTGTATGCTCATGTAGAGCTGGTAAGACTGGATCTTGGCCACGAGCATAGAAGAATGGTAGGCCTTCCTCCCAAAGGAGTCTAAGGTTCTAGGGTCTTTGCCCGGGGGCGCCGAAGCATGCTCCCTAGAACTCTTAGCCTTCTTTAGGGCCAAATCCACAACTCCAGAGTCATGAGGCAACTGGGTGCGCATCAGCTCTGGGTCCCCATGGATCCGGTACTGGGACTCGATCTTCTTGGGAATGTGGGGATTACTTAGTGGCTTGGTCCAGTTCGCAAGCAATGTCTTTTTAGGACATGGTGCAAGGGAACAGTGGACGCTTCCTTAGGTGGAGAAGGATAGTCCAGGAGCTCAAACATTTCAGCCCTGGGCTCGTCCTCCACAACCACCGGGAAGGGGATGGCCGTAGACATCTCCCGGACAAAGGAAGCAAAGACAGACTCTCGGGAGGAGAAAGCTGTCTTTCAGGAGAGGGAGTAGGATCAGAAGGAAGACCCTCAGACTCCTCGTCAGAGAAATATCTGGGGTCCTCCTCTTCCTCCCACGAGGCCTCACCCTCGGTGTCAGACACAAGTTCACGGACCTGTGTCTGCAACCTCGCCCTGCTCGACTCGGTGGAACCCCGTCCACGGTGGGGGCGTCGAGAGGTAGACTCCCTCGCCCGCATCGGCGAAGCTCCCTCCGCCGACGTAGTCGGGGAGCCTTCCGGGAGGTGGCCGCGGTCGGCACCGCACGCGGTACCGACGTCGGGGACCCTCAACCTGGGCGATGGGCCAGCCGGCGCCACGCTCGACGGTACCGGAGGCGCAAGCACCGCGGTACCGGAGGGGGTAGGGCGCAACAGCTCTCCCAGAATCTCTGGAGAACGGCCCGGAGGCTCTCGTTTAGAGCGGCTGCAGAGAAAGGCTGAGAGGTCGATGCAGGCGTCGACGCCAGAACCTGTTCCGGGCGAGGAGGCTGTTCCGGGCTGTCCAGAGTGGAGCGCATCGACACCTCCTGAACAGAGGGTGAGCGGTCCTCTCGGTGCCGATGCCTGCTGGGTGCCGAATCCCTCGGCGACCCAGAGCTCTCGGTGCCGACGCAGGGAGGAGACCGGTGTCGATGCTTCTTTGACTTCTTCCGAAGCATGTCATCGGAGCTCCCCGGCACCGACGAGGAGGACGTAGAATCCATCTGTCGCTTCCTCGGGGCCGAGACCGAAGAGGGTCGATCCCGGGGGGGCTGTACCGCAGGAGCCCTCAGGGTAGGAGGAGACCCACCCGAAGGCTCACCGCCACCAGCAGGGGAATGGACAGCCCTCACCTGCACTCCTGACGATGCACCTCCGTCCGACGACATCAGCAGCCGAAGTCTCGGTACCACCGACGTCGATACAGTCGCCCGATGCCTCGGCGCCGATGCAGAGGTCCGATGCCTCGATGCAGTCGATGGAGCGGCAGCCAAGGAAGATGGTCCGGACGCTGATGACGTCGATGCACTCGATGCCTCCCGGTGCCGATGCCGACGAAGAGCCCGAGAACAAAACGTTCCACTGGGCTAATCTCGCTACCTGAGTCCGCCTTTGTAACAGGGAACACAGACTGCAGTTCTGAGGGCGGTGCTGGGCCCCTAGACACTGAAGACACGCAGAGTGCCTATCAGTGAGCGAGATTACCCGGGCGCACTGGGTGCACATCTTGAAGCCGCTGGAAGGCTTCGATGTCATGGGCGGAAAAATCACGCCGGCAAAATCAAAAGCCAAAATGGCGAAAATTGAAGCACCAAAATTTAGAGGGAGAAAAATCTCGACTGAGGCCAAAAGAGGCCTACCCCGGACAACGAAAGAAAACTTACGGGGCAAAAACTAAGAAATACGGGAAGGCAGAAAACCCGAAAGGGTCTTCCGGAATACTACCGGAGCGCTTCCCGAACTTTTCTCAAGGAAAAAAAAGACAAAAACACGTCGAAAAGGACGCGCGAGGTCGACTCTCTGGGGCACGAACGGCGTACACGACCGTACCGAGCGCGGGACGAAAGAAGACTGGCCGGCTCGAGCCGGTTTCGGGCGGGAAGACGGCCGCGCATGGGCGCGCGAGGACTAGCAAAGGCCTTTGCTAGTAAACTTTCCGATGGAGGGGGCTGCCGAGGACGTCAACCCATCAGTGAGAACAAGCAGCCTGCTTGTCCTCGGAGAAGGTGTATTCTATAACCACGTACATATACTTTAGAAATATCCACAACCTGCCCCCTTTCCAACTACACTGGGAAGCACGTGGGGTGGGGCAAGCACTCTAGGAAATAGGAAGCCCCCCCACAGACTACCCTCTCCTAAATCCCATTAAGGACTAGATTCTATATATGACGCCTAAAAAAAAAATCTGTGCCGAAATGAAATACACCTAGGTGTATTCTCTAAAGTATATCTAAATTTAGGCATACTTTTTAGAATACACTGAACACCTGTCTGTGCGATAAATATAGTCATGGGCAGTTACGTCAAATAAAACAAATGCAGATGACTAAATTATGCGCAGACCAGGTGTATTCTATAACCACGCATATATACTTTAGAAATGTCCACAACCTGCCCCCTTTCCAACTATGCGACTTAGAATTTACGCGCATCACGTTATAGAATATGCTTAAAGCAGGCCACTGCACAAGTTCTAATTAATGCCAATTATCGGTGCTGATTGGCCTGTTAACTAATTATGCTGCGTGCGCAAATTCAGAATACGACTGGATTTCTGTGCATAACAAGTTGCATTATATAGAATCCCGGGGTTAATGGCTAATGTGACTTTTTATTTATTTTTAAATAGCTGTCAAGCATTAGGCATACAGGAACCAGTGCCTCCTTTGGTGGAAGGCACCTGTTTTCTAGGAGGAGGTATTCTGCATCAAATGACCTCCCTCATTCTGGAAAATAAACGTGCTCAAATGGAACTCCAAAACTTTACAGAAACTCTGGATTAGAGGGCATCTGTCTCCCAGGAGGTATCCTGGTTCCCCTGAAGCTAAATCCTGAGCACCACCCAGGGTATACCCTTCCCCCAGTCCAACAGAGCAGGCTGCCCCGGGATCTGCTTCCGTCCAGAACAGTCCCTATGGGACTGATAAGAAGATTTAAAAAAAAAAAAAAAGGGAGAAAGGAATAAGGGGGGGGGGGGGGGGGAGCAGGCATGAACTGGTCTAGAAAAGGCACAGCACACTCCCTCTCCCATAAAGGAAGAGAGTTGTTAACCTAAAAATTATGAACTCTCCTCCCCCTGAAGGATCCGGCTCCCCCAAGGGAGGAAGAGATCAATTCAGGGATGGGGGAAGTAACAGACTCTAAAGGGCCTATACTCACCACCCCCTGCCAGCAACTAAGAAAGCTTGATAGAAAAGATCCCAGGCCCTTCCACTGACCAGGCTGACATATAGAAAAAAAATTGAGAGAGAAAACGTTGACTGAGCCTTCTGATCAAAGTAAGTTTTCCAAAGCAGAAAACGTGTTCTTGGGCAGACTGGATGCAGGTCTTTTTTCTGCCGTCATCTACTATGTTACTATGTATCTTGTTCCATGGAAGAAGGATGACCAAACAGCAATGTTCCCTCTAAGCTGTCCGGGAATCCTCCAGCCTCATTCTTGCCAGTGAGGGTGATGCTTCAATATCGTGTTTTCAATCACTAGGGCTAGGCAGGTGTTTATACAGGCCGATAGAAGTAATCTCGAACAGGGAACGATATGGACCTCTTACTAACTTATGTAAATTTTGAAAAAAAAGCGTCCGATGTTACAACAGCTCTGAAAAATGTGAATGTTCACATAGATGAAACCTCTGACTTGAAAGTAGGCTTACTAAATACAAGGTCTGTTCATAACAAGATTATACTGATACACAAACTAATTGTTCAGCATAATTTTGACGTACTTTGTATTACAGAATCATAGCTGTTAAAGTCAGACTTGGTAATAGGCAATGTTGCCCCAAGGAATATAAATAGGAATGGTCATGCAGATCTTACAAGAGGAGGAGAAGGAGCTATATTTTATAAAAAAGTTATCACTTAAAATGCTATGTGCAGAATCATCTGAATTTGCAGAACTCCTAGATATAGAATGCAAATTCATAGCCTTTTGCTTATTCTATTGTCCACCAGGAAAAATTACCACTGATTGCTCACCATTCTTGGAATTTCTCTCAACATTACCTATTGAACTCCAGTGAAGCAGGCTGTAAAACCAGGACAGAACACTTGGGTCTTGCTCAAAAACCTCTGCCAACATCGTCTCAGTACCATATCCCTTACGATAAGCAGTCTTATGTGGGTGTAAGACATTACAAGACTCAACAATCATTTCAACTACTTTTATCAGAGCACACTGATTAGATACTGGTTGATAATTTTCCAACAACGGATCTAACAACCTACCTTTTAACAACAGATGTACCAACAAATGCTTCCATACACGTGGCACCATCCCGTTAAAAGGGAAGGGAATGATTTACCATCAATAACGCCAAAGATGTAAGACCAGGCATAGAAAGCTGCAATCAGAGGAGGTCAACAAAAACGATAACGGGATGCAACAACTTCCCTATAAGGAATGGCTAAAGCAGCTAGGGCCCTTCAGCTTAGAGAAGAGAGAGCCAAGGGGAAATTATTATATTCTACTTGTTTCACTCCTGGTACTTTCTGTTTTGCTGTTTGGACTTTTTGTTTGCACTTTGCTCCCTTCTCTTTGCTATACCATCGACCTCTATTACAAAATACTGAGTGAAACAAGTAGAAGTGAATCGCTTGTTTATTCTTTCCAAAAATACAAGTGATAGGAGGCATACAATAAATATTTCATCACTTAACATGTAATTAAACTCTGGAATTCATTCCAATATTATTATTTTTCATAAGAGATTATTTCAAGAGTGCAATCATATGTCTCATATTGGAGACAAATAATATATATGATTTTTGAGAAAATTTTTTAAAAATTATCTTAAGTATAAATTCAAAAATATTCCATTAGAAAAGACCACACCAATGTAATCATAGTTCAAGCCCGAGCTCTGCATCAGAGTTTGCCCGCTTCAATCATTATTCGCTAATTTACCCCAGCAATATTATGGGACACATGATTAAACTTCTTAAGGTTGTGATTGAAACTTGTGAAAGAAATTAACAGATTTCCGTACCTTATTTATGAAGGTCCCATATAATATCGTCCTACAGATTATACATATTATAATAACACTAGTAAAAAAGGCCCGTTTCTGACACATATGAAACGGGCGCTAGCAAGGTTTTCCTCATAATGTGTATGTTTTGGAGAGTGTATGTGAGAGTGACTGTGTGTGATAGAGAGAGTGAAAGTGTGAGTGTGTGTGTGTGAGAGAGAGTGAGTCTGGGTGTGAGCGTGTCTGTGAGAGAGTGTGTGTGTGAGAATGAGAGTGTGTGCAATTGCGTATGGGAGACACAGTGTGATAGAGAGAGAGTGTGTTTCACACAGATACAGTGTATGCGTGAATGAGAGTGTGTGTGAGGCACAGATTGTCTGTGAGACTGAGTGTATGAGACCAAGCGAGTATGTAAGTGACTGTGTGACACATAGAGAGTGAATGTGATACAATGTGAGACATAGAGTGTATGAGAGTGAGAGACAGAAACACATTGTCTGTGAGAGAGAGAGTGTGTGTGTGTGTGACAGAGATACCTCCCTCCCTCCCTCCCTCTCTCTCTATGGTGTCAGGCCCCCCTCTTTCTCTGGTGTCTGAGATTGCTGCCACTGCACCTAAGCAATTGGTGTGCTGGAGGAGAGAGAGAGAGAGAGTGTGTGTGTGGGGTGGGGGGGATGTGTTGGAGGGGTTCAGCTTGGAAGAAGAGGGGTGTGGGGATTCTGGATGCGCTGCCAGATGAAAGTAAGTGAGTATGTGTGTGTGTGTGTGGGGGGGGGGGGGGGTTCAGGAAGCAATGGCAGATGACAGAGTGAGGGAGTGTGTGTGTGTGGGGGGGGGGGGGGGGGGGCAGGGGGTACAGGAAGCGCTGCCAGATGAGAGAGTGAGTGTGTGTGTATGGGGTTTCATGAAGCGCTCCCATCCTTGAACCCCCTCCCCACCTCAGTCCCCTTCTCTCATTCAAGAACCCCCTCCCCAGTCTCTCCCATCCAAAAACCCCAGTCCCCTCCCCACCCGTCCCCTACTCCAATCCGAGAACCCCCTCCCCAGTCTCTCCCATCCAAAAACCCCAGTGCCCTTCCCACCCGTCCCCTTCAAGCATCCAAGAACCCCCTCCCCACCTCAGTCTCCTTCTCCCATTCAAGAACCCCCTCCCCAGTCTCTCCCATCCAAAAACTCCAGTCCCCTCCCCACTCGTCCTCTTCAAGTATCCAGAACCCCCTCCCCACCTCAGTCCCCTTCTCCCATTCAAGAATCCCAGTCCTCTCCCCATCCGTCCCCTTCTCCCATCCGAGAACCCCCTCCCCAGTCTCTCCCATCCAAGAACCCCAGTCCCCTCCCCACCCGTCCCCTTCAACTATCCAAGAACCCCCTCCCCAACCCCTTCTGCTTCTCCAATCCATGAACCCCTCCCACCCCAGTCTCCTTCCCATTTGAGAACCCCCTCCCCCCCACCTGAGAGCCCCACACCCTTCTCCCATCTGAGTCCCTCCCTACCTACCAGCTCCATTCTCCTGCCGCCCAGGCCCACCACCCTCACTGCCTTAAAAAAAACCCCAATTTGAAGCACTGGAGTAACAGGCAGCAGCGCCTCGCGTCTGCCCTTCTACTAAAAATCTCTTCCACGACGTCATTGGGCCTTCCCACATTGAGTCCCACCCGCCCTCGCGGTAATTGGAAGTTACCTGAGGAGGGCGGGACTCAATGTGGGAAGGCCCAATGACGTCGTCGAAGAGATTTTTAGTAGAAGGGCAGACGCGAGGCGCTGCTGCCTGTTATTTCAGCACTTCAAATTGGGTTTTAAAGGCAGGACAGCGCCGGGAGCGGACTCGCAGCACCCCCCACCCGCTGACATCTGGGGCGGAGCGCCCCCACCACGTCGCCGTCGCACGTTGCTGGGAGAGGACTCGGAGCACCCCCCACCCGCTGACATCTGGGGCGGAGCGCCCCCACCACGTCGCCGTCGCGCGTTCCTGAACTTGGGAGGGAGGGAGAGTGGTGCTCGGGCGGGCGGGGCTACCTGAGGCGCGCGGCGTGGTTGGTAGCCAGCGTTTCCTTGGCAGGGGGAGGAGTAGGGAAACACGCTCCGCGTGTTTCCCTACTCCTCCCCCTTCCTTGATGCGGTCCCTGAGGGCGGGGCAGCAAGTCGTTCAGTGGCTTCACCACCACGAACTTACGAACCGTTCTGGGAGTCTGAGTGACTTCAGAACGTTGTCCTCAGAACGTTGAGGGTGCCTTTTATTATATTAGATGTATAATCTGTAGGACTATATTATAAGAGTTCATTTGTATTTAAATGTATTTACCTTTGTCAAAGTATATATTGTGAAAGAGGTATTGTTTACTTTTTCACTTTATTCTGGACGTTATTGTGGATTTTGATATCTGAGGAATGATTTGATGACATATGAATTTATTTTGTCCTTCTATTGGTCATATGTTCTGAGCAGCTGAGCCTAAGGCTTGATTTGGTGAGGAAGAGATCCCTCTGGAAGGTATATCCCTTCAAGAGCTGGGCTCAGTAAACATTGTTATTGGGCTGGTATATTTGCTTTGGTCTGACACTTACGGGTTGATGTCATGTATGATTAAGCTTGGGACAGATGGTAATTAATGTTATAGCTACCATCCTCTTACTATATTTTGCAGACTGTGTATTTGTGTGACTGTTGTTCTACTTAATAAGGTTAGAAATAAAAAAAATAAGTGCTTGCTATACTGAATTTTCTTCAATTTCATGATTCAATTTGTCATTTTAGTTTTCTTTCCCATTTCCTTTACTTGTTTAACTTTCTTCCACTTCTGTCCCTTTTGTATTTGTCCTCTTACTTACATTCTCATTAAAGCCTCTCTTTCTGCCTGCTCTACCTCCTCTTCTTCCTGTGTCTGCTTTTCCCTTTAACTCCCCTCACTCTGACTTCTTAGCTTGCGTTAGTGTTGCCTGGCTCCCTTTACCGAATCACACAAAGCCAACATCACCCAGTGTTCTTTAGTTCACTATCATAACACTGAAGTAAGGCCAGTGGCACACAGTTCAGAAGCAACAAACTGCTTTGCAAGCAGCAATGAACAAAGCGGACACTGGCTATAACTATGCTAATACATTATCCAGTGCTGGTCAGCTGTGGTAATCAGTATCAGTGTTAGACTCAGATTGGGGGAGGGGGAAAACTTGCCTGATGTCAGACTTAGTCTGCTTGCAGCAGACTTTCCAGGTCTGGGTGATAATACTGTTGTACACAGATAGCTGGACTGCCGATGATAATCCATCAATTGCTCTGAGCGTGTTATACCAGTGGTTGGCTTCACTGCTTCCAGTCTCTTCAGTAAAGCCTTCAAACAGATAAAGTTCAATTAATAATAAAACCTAGGAAAGCAAAGGGTTCCTCCTAGACACATTCAAAAATAATGCTGATGTCGTTCTGTATTTTACCCTACTTTCTAACAGGAAGAGTATTTAGATGCTATCAGATTTTTATGTTTTAAATTTTAGAGCAGTTCTTTTCTTTACTTGAGAGTCCTGTTAAAAGTTCAGGGTTCCCATGGTTTTTTTTCTGTTTCTGTCTGATACATTTACAATCATGTTCATCATCTTTGCTCTTTAGTTAATAAGAACTCCCCTCCCCCTAATACCAAAGGTAAAGGCGCTTTAAACTGGAAAAAAAAAAATCTGAAAAGGTCAGCAGAGGCACACTAGCTCTACAAGTTATTTTTTTTCTAAATTATGAGAAACATCAGCAATATTTTAGTGTGATTGTTCAGTCAGAGCATTAAAATACAGAAAATGACATGTAGATTAGGAGCTGGAGGACACTTCATAACTTACCCGGCATCAGGGCCGGTCTTAGCAACTGCAGGGCCCTATGCAGCCCTGTTTGGTGCCCCCTCCCCCCCACCTAGCCCCACACCTTGTTGACAAGATGCGTTTGAAACATTTTTTTATTTCAAATAAAGACAGATCAAGCAAAACTTGTACAGAAAAACTAATTCAAATATGTAAAGTGCTATCATAGGAAACCTTTGGGTTTAAAAAGCAAAACCATATGCATGTAAGGACTGGATAAATACCTTTAATATATAATACTTGGTAGCAATAAAGAAAAAGTGATTGAATATTCACATAGCAAGCAGCCTGAGCCAACAGATTTATTTTTCACTGAACATAATTTTCTATGAACTTGGCTGCTAATAGTGTGCTGAACTGGACAATGTTGGCACATTTAGACTGATTCTGGACAGTTCTGCACGAAGGAAACCCTTCCCTCATTAATCAATATCTTATCTGTGAACAGTAATAATAAAATAAAAGGCAAGTGCATTTTTATACTATACCACTGCATTCCCCAAGCAAAAGTAGCAAGTTCCCACATGCCATTTTTTTTTTCTTTAGATGTAGGCACAGGAAAAAAAAAAGATTTTAAATGTTCCCAGGTTTCAATCTAATTCATGTTTAATGTGGGATAAAATGCAATAAATAAGTAAATAAATAGAAACGCTGAACGTTGAGCAACTAATTCTCATAACATGATGTCTGTTTAGTGGCCCTTTACCAGGAGAAAAAAATATCTCTGCACAAATATAATAGTACTAGGGTGTCCCTTTAACCAGCCCCTCCAAATGACACAGATATTTTTTTTCAGTATCTTCCCCTCCCCATCCCTTTACCAGCCCCTCCAAACAGATATACCTTGATTTTTTTTTTTTTTTTTTACAGTATGCTCCCCCTCTCCACCCACCTACTGCCGCCGGCGCAGACCCTTCTATTGCCACATCTTCTTTAAATGGCTGCCAAGACTTCCACTGGCGGCCTTGCAAGACTTCAGCAGAAGTCTTGCAAGGCCGCTGCTAGAAATCTCAGCAGCCATTTTTAAAGAGCGATGCGGCAACAGAGGGGTCAGCGCTGGCAGCAGGCAGGAAAGACTGGGGATCTTTCCTGCCCCAAAGATTCCACTAGACCATCAGGGTGGCTTCAGGTAGGTTGCCGGGAGGGCACCCTGCGCTTGGGGAGGGGAGGCAAGGAGTCTGATCACGGCAATGGCGGGGAGTGGGAGGGCGCGTAGTGGGGCCCTGTACAACCGTTCTTGTCGCCCCTGCCTAAGACCGCCCTGCTTGGCATCAGGCTTACCCACCTATTTTTAATCCTTTCAACCCAATGGATGTTAGAAAGAAATTATACATAAGATGTTAAGAATGACTGTTAAAGGGCAAAATAGCTCTCTAAAACAGAACAGGACCAAATTTGGTGTGAGGATAAAGCCAGTAAAAAAGTATCACATTCAAAAGTGGGCCAATCAGACTGGGGGTTCCGAGGAAGTAAGTTGCCCCCCAAAATTGGCCCAATACATTCTAAGCAAGAAGCAGTTCCAGCTTCTGCAACATACAAACTGACCCAGTGAAACATAGCAGTTGGGGGGGGGGGGGGTGCCTTAGCCTTCACTCTCAAGGGCCACCAACAGGTTAGTTTTTTCAGGATACCCCTAATCTAAGCTGTCATTTCTAGGCCGCTAAATTGCCACAAAAGGGTCCAAAGCGGTTTACAATAAGACATAGGAAAAAAAATACAAGGAATAATAACAACAGAACCTTAAATGCAACAATTAGTAGCCTAGCCTAGGTTAGCAAACAAATATTCATCAAATAAAACAGCCTTAAGATTTTACAAAAAACAAACATAAGAATTTTCAAGTCTTAGATCAATGGAAGAGATTGTCCAGTACAAAGCAGCCCGATAAGATTAACATCTTTCATAATTTCTTTAGACACAGACGATAGATTGGAGGAAAGAAGAAAATATTGCTGTTATTCAATTTTACAGTTAATTGAGATAAGGAACAATAAAGTAATTCATATAAAACCCCCCAAAACCTAAAACTAAACCATGTAAAGATGTGAAAATCAGACAAGAAACCCTATAAACAATACTAGTATTTACTAATAACCAATGTAAATCTGTTACAATGGATTAAACTATCATACTTACTAAGTCAAAGATCATTTTAGCAGCTGTACTCTGTACAAGTTGTAACCTATCCAGTGGTGTGCTGGAGCCGGCTTGCACGGCTCGCAAGAGCCAGTTGTTAACTTTGCTCGGCTCTTGTGAGCCGGTTGTTGAATTGTGTGAGCCGGCTCTCTTCCTCCCTCCAATCCGGTCCCTTACGTCAGCGACTTCACGAATTCTTCGGGGTCGCTGCAAGCGCTGACTCTCCCACGCTGGCGCTGCAGGTTCGCATTTTAAAAATGGCCGCCGAGACTTCCAGAGGCGGCCTCGCGAGACTTCTGCCGAAGTCTTGGAGACCGCCCTTGTAAGTCTCGGCGGCCATTTTGGAATCGCGAACCTGCAGCGCCAGCGGGGAGAGTCCGCGCTTGCAGCGACCCCGAAGAATTCGTGAAGTCGCTGACGTAAGGGACCGGATCCGGAGGGAGGGAGGGAGAAGGGAGGGAGTTGAATTCGCCGAACTCGGGAGGGGGTGGCAGGGGAGAGAAGGGAGTCGCTGGGCATTTGTGAATGGAGGGAGGGGAGGGAGAGAAGGGTCGCTATAGGTGCATGCAAGGGCAGGGCAGGAGAGAGGAGGGTCACTGCTGGACATGGGTGCATGCAGGGCAGGGGACAGGAGGGTCAATGGACATGGGTGGTTGGAGGGCAGGGGAGAGGAGGGTCACTACTGGACATGGGTGCATGCAGGGCAGGGGACAGGAGGGTCAATGGACATGGGTGGATGGAGGGCAGGGGACAGGAGGGTCACTGCTGGACATGGGTGGATGGAGGGCAGGGGAGAGGAGGGTCACTGCTGGACATGGGTGCATGCAGGGCAGGGGAGAGGAGGGTCACGGTTGGACATGGGTGCATGCAGGGCAGGGGAGAGGAGGATCACTGGGTATAGGTGCATGCAGGGCAGGGGACAGGAGGGTCACTGGACATGGGTGGATGGAGAGGAGGGGAGAGAGAAGAAATGCTGGACATGGATGGAGGGGACAGAAGAGTGAGGAAGGAGATGAGATGAGGGAAAAGGAAGAGAGGAGAAAAACTGCACATGGATGAAGAAAATAGGCAGAAGCTGAGGACCAGAAATGAAGAAGAAAGGAAGAAAGAAATAAATGGAAAGGAAGCCCTGGAAACGGAGTTAAGAGGACAGATAGCAGCAGAATCGGATACTGGGCCAGCATGATCAGAAAAACAGTCACCAGACAACAAAGGTAGAAAAAAAAATCATTTTATTTTCATTACTAGTAAACAAAGGCCCGTTTCTGAGCGCAATGAAACGGGCACTAGCAAGGGTTTCATGGCTGCATGGCTCGTCGCGGTTTTACCTGGTTCGTGGCATGCAGCGCTGCTGTTTCCGTTGTAGCTCTGTGTGGGTGGCGGTTTTCGTGCCCCGCCCTCGACGTCATCGCGTTTTGACGCGAGGGCGGAGCAGAGCTACAGTGTGGAAATCCGGAGTTTGTGGCCTGAGTAGATCGTTGGAGGTGAGAATCTGCTCCGCCCTCAACGTCATAACGTTTGACGCGAGGGTGGGGCCCACAGACTGTGACTTTTGTGGCTTCAGAGCTTCAAACATACGAACTGACTTCAGTGACGTCAGCAGACAATAGAACGTTGAGGGTGAGTTTTATATATATAGATAGTGTTTGGAATATGTTCACTTTGAAAATCAGGTGCTCAACATTAAAAGTTTATATTTATTTACTTATTTATGGCATTTTATCCCACATTAAACATGAATTAGATTGGAACCTGGGATCACTTAATTTTTTTTTCCTAGAGAGAGTAATGCATTGCCCCCCCCCCCCCCCCCGGCTATAGCCAGCTCTGCAATTTTTTTTTTTTGGGGGGGGGGGCGCAGAGGTGGACCGGGGAGAGAGCCTGTTAAAAATTTACCAGCACACCACTGAACCTATCTAATTGTTTTTATTTGGAAGACCAACATACACTGAGTTGCAATAATCAAGCTGTGACAATACATAAGAGTAAACATTTTGAATTGGTGGTACAGTGTCAAAATAGGACTACTACTATTTAACACTTCTATAGCGCTACAAGGCATACGCAGTGCTGTACACCATACCAAATTGTCCTTAACTGCCTCAGATTTTAAAAAACACCCTTTTTATTAGATTGCTAATTTGTGGCTCAAATGACAGGGTGTAATCAAAAAATATCCCTAAAATTCAGGATGTTTGAAACGCAGGATGCAAGTCTAACAGAATCACAGCAGGAACAGACGGCAAAGTATTGCTAAATCAAAGAACCTTGGTCTTCAGCACTAAGCATCCACATATATGCCTTGTAACCCATGATTTTAAATTTTATTAACCCTTTAGTGTCCAATGTTCCCGTAATAAGCCATATGGGAACAGATTGATGGGAACATTGTACACTAATTAATACATGATGATATAGCTAATGGGTCAATTCTAAATTGTCCAGTACAGGTAGACAGATAAATATATTGTCAGTGGAAGAAAACATATATGCTCCTGAAGGTAAGAAAATAGCACTCGAAATGCTCATGACAATATTAAATAGAATGGGAGAAAGTGGCAACACCTGTGGTACTTCACATACTGGAACCCACGATCTAGATTTCTCACCGTCCCACAGCATACAAATATCAGGAGTTCCACTGCTTGATTGTAGGGTGCAAAACACAAAGAATATCCCCTGAGCCGAAGATGAGCACACAGCCACCCCCACACAGCTGACACGGCACCCATGCCTCGGACAACCGGACCATAGGAAGCTGAGTAACTGCCCGTGGTCAGCGCGATACCCCCAATTTAGGACAGCCAAGGTGAGGAGAGCGAAGAAGGAACTCCCATTTGCCAGACTAACCGGCAAAGTAACTCCAGCTTGAACAACCGGAGAACTGCAGGGCAGACCACAGCCGAAGAGGAACTCCCATCTCCCAGCCAAGCCGACAGGGAACTCCGGCTCGAGTAATCGAGAAGTGCAGGGCAGATCGTAGCAACGGTGCTCATACCGATGGCAGCAGTAGCGGCGGCTAGCAGTTGATAAGGAGAAATATTCCTGCTGTCAACCGATTCTGAGAACTGCCCTCATCCAAACGGTCGTCAGTATGAATGAAGGACTGCGATAGCAGAACCAATAAAACGATCAGAAAGACGCCCAACAACGACAGAACAGAAAGGGGAAACATCAACTTGGAGAGGTGAGATAGGCTAGATGGCGGACGGAGGGGATAAATAATGGTTCCTGTAGAGATCAACTGGTCCGCCATACTGTACTAACCTGCCTTGCAACAAAGAACACTAAAAAGGAAGTTAATACCTCCAGACAGTCTAAAACAAACAAAAAAAGGGATAGGAAAAACTCACTCGCAGAGAAATTGAAGCCCAATAAATGATATGAAATGGTGAAGAAAGAAAAAGCTCACACCAAACCACTCCTGAACAAGGAAACACAAACAAGATCTGCTGAACCCTGAGGATAACATAAAAGCGAACAGAAAAGATAAGCAAAGGCATACAGGGACCTAATCTCATAAACAAACATAAATATTAGCAACCACAAACACCAATCACACATCCACTCATACACAAACACTCAAAAAAAAAAAAACC